>NC_091474.1:71584490-72221157 GCF_036971445.1 Narcine bancroftii | reverse complement strand
CAGCAGAGTTTCCTCATGTTTTGCTTGGGTACCTGGTAAGGGCCATGATATTTTGTTTTACAACTATAACCTGAAAGGAAGAGTGTAACTATGAAGTTTACTGTATCTGCATTGGGTTTATATACACATGTAATAGTCAAATCTTATGGACTTTTTTGATTAAATTTAGGGGGTCGACTGTTACACATATACTAATTTAGACATACAGCATGGTAACAGCCCATTTCGGCTCATGAGTCTGTGCAGCCCAATTTACACCCATTAACCTACACACCCAGTACATTTTTGACTGCAGTAAGTAGCTGCAGCGTTCAAACAGGAGCTTAGATAGGGAGGTGGCTGAGCCTATGCGAGAGTCCACGGCCAGGGCCAGAAATCTGGGGGTCATCTTTTATAAGGTATTGATATTACATGGATATTTACTGTATGGTATGTCAGTCAATGGGTCTTGATTTTTAAAAACATGCAAAACCTTTCTCCTTTCTAAGTTTTTGACTTCATCACACCCATCTTCAACTTGGCAGAAACCAATTGCAATCAGAAGAGTTGTCACTTGCTCTGAGAGTATTGAATATGCTGTTTAATGTACCTACCAACTACAAATACCACGTTATAAGGGGGTCTTTATAGAATGGAAACTGACTGCTAATGCTACAAAAAAACTACTCCTAAATGGGTCCCACGATCATAACGCAAGTTTCTAAATGTCTGCCAAACTGATGGCACTCTATCCAGTTTTGGACTTTTAATCAGATTCTGAATGAAATGTAAGATGTGGCTGAGTTTGGGGTTGGTAATTATTGCTGAAGAGGTAATTGAGACCAGGGGCAGGAAGATTTTGACCATGAATTACAGCTTTGTTCACTCATTTCCCCTTGCCTTTGAGGAATGGCAGTACCTTGTTGTGGGTGTTGGCGATTGGCTCAGTCTGGTCTTAATAATAACTTGATTTTTGGAAACAACACTTGCTTCCCTATTGATTTCACTCTGCAATTCCTTTTCAAATCTCACAACTAAATTACAGATATTACAACTGGAAGGTAATATTTCAAAGATGGCTTGCAGATCAGTCGTGTTTGAGTGACGAATTGCATGTCTCAGAAGTGGCAGTACATTGAGCCCAGATGGGTCTAAAGCTTAAATGGAGAAGAAAAATGTACCACTGCTTTAGTTGGCTTTTTAAACAACATGTGATTTTCAAATATTACTTGCTCTTGGAAATCTTGTCAAACCAAACCAATTTAAAACGTGTATTGCCCAAGATTCCTGGAGATCACTAGGAAACATTACCATAGATTTGTGATCCAGTAAACATTTCCTGACTGTTTGGTTTACTGTTACTGAAAACCATGGAAAGTTGGACAACTTCAGTGGGTGAGTTGTCACTCACCACAATTGGAAAATTTACTTTGATCAGTTGAATGGAATGTCTAATTTAATGACCAAAGCATGTCCTATAAAATGCAAATGTGAGCAAATAATTGTAATGCAGAATGATTGTAACTGCAATCCTTTTGTGAAATTTTAGAAGTCACAGCTTTAAAAATTTGATAGCAAGCCAAAAAATATATAGCAGGATGCAATAAGCAAGCACAGATACAATAGGCTGAATGACCTCCTATACTAGTGTATTATTCTCAGTTAAGGTAATCTACTCTTACTCTCACAACAGGTATCTAAGTAGGTGACCCAGTGCCATGAACCATGGCACCCCTGTGCTTGGAACTGTTAGGCTAAATGTGGATGGTCTTTGCGCTCCAAAAGACATTTCCCCCATCATTTGAGTTCTTTGCCAATATCAACTTTCTCCACCTGTGTGAAATTGCTTGCTTGTATCTCCACATGTAACCTTCACTGTTAATGTAAACACCATTTTCAAATCCCTTCTCCATGTCTCATCCACCTTGTTTGGAATCTCCTCCAGCCCTGTCCTTCTGGATACTATCCTCTGGTCTTGACCATCTCCATCACTGATAGAGAATTTTTTCTTTAGCCAGAGGGTCGAGTCTGTTGAACTTGTTGCAGAAGTGAGGACATTGGGTGTATTTAAGGCAGAGATTGGCAAGTATTTGATTAGTCAGGGCATAAAAGGTTACTGGGCTGATGGGAGGATGGATCAGCTCATGATTAGAATGGTGGGGTAGATTCGATGGGCCAATTGGCCTACTCCTGCTACTGTATCTTGTGACATCTAAGAAACAGAGGGAGTGGATTTGACTGGAATTAAATTCAGTCTGTGAAAATGAAGATGGAAACGAGTGGCAAGGGAATGTTATCATAAGAATGAGTTTTTTTGTCATAGACAGGAGTACAATGAACAGATGTACTGGGAAGCTGCAGCAGGAATTTAAATGCATAACAGTATAGAAGGCAACTCCAAAGCAGCCATCAATGTACCAGGAAGGGGCAGGATCAACTTGGGACCAGCAAGTTGCCATAGCAACAACAACTTGGTAAAAGGAGAAACTGTTGAATGGGAGAATTAGTTCAGCAATGGTGCTGGAGAGCAGGTTATGCCTCTGCTCAGAAAAGAGAGGCCTTTCCTCCACTCTAGGCTTCTCCCCACATTCCTGCCTCTGAAGGCTCCTTGATGTTTACTGTCCTTTCTCCCTTACCAGGCTCCTGCTTTTCTTTTCGACTTGTTTCCAGATGTTTTTTGTTCTGCTTCTTGACCCTCTGACTAAGTTCTGGAGAGCCTCTGTGGTCACTAATGTCCACCATGCATCTGTAAACCACCTTCCAAATTGCTGCTCATTTGAAGTACAGTCGGTGAACAGTGGGTATCGCTTGGTGGGTAGTGAGTCCTGTTACAAACACAGAAGCTCCTGTTCTCATCTCCATTTCAATGATTTCCATCCTACGTCCACTGCAGCTCTGGAAATTCTCATGATCTCGCATCACCAAAAGTGTCTTCATTGAGTTATTTATGGTGGATTGTCCTCCATGGGCTGTTTTATTTCTGGTTGTTGACATTTGAAATTAATTTACTGCACAAAATATGAAAATAAATCAAAAATAGTACCACTTTATTGATATTGGAATTATCACAGATCAAATATTTCCACCCTATTCTTCAACTGGACTTCAAAATGAAATGATTTAGCAAATGATTGGTCCTGTATTTCTCTCAGTTCTATAACTTTCATTACTGAGCTCATTATTCAAGTGGTTAGAAACTGGAGTGATTACTCCCATGTACTGGCTTAGGCTCTGTTGGAATGTAGATAGACCCTCAGAATCCATGATGGATCATGTTCTGATCTTCCCCTGGTTCATTTATTGGCTCAGGAGGTAAGACCATCTTTAAGGGATGTTCTTGCTGTGCTGCAATGGCATGATTGAGACTTGAATCTTCTGGCAGAAGGTCCTGTTCATGAATATCTGAAGAACCGTGATGGATCATATCCCGATCTTCCTCTGGTTCATTCATTGGCATCTCGTCCAGCACCAGGACCCTTGGCTGAAGTTTATGTGGAGGGTCATCAGGGGCTCTGTGATGGATCCAGTCTCTATCCTCCTCTGGTTCATTCACCCCCTCCACGGGAGAGGGGATGTACTTGGTTTGGAATTTCTGGAGCATTGGAACAAAAGGACATTGAAATATAATGCTTATGGAAGGACCTGATCTCACAGTGAGCTGATGCAATATCCCTTGACACAGATTTGAATATTAAACTGTAGATTACATCTTCCTTTGACTGAAAGTACGAAGTCCCTCAGTAAAACACCTTTGACATCTAAAGATCAGGTTGAGTCTCGCATAGAGCAGGGTTAAAATCAGGTTGGTGTTCAAAAGAACCACAAGGCAATGTGGTTTAAATGCTGTGCTAACGGAACAGATTTCCCTGTTAATTTTTAGACATACAGCACAGTAACAGGCCCTTCTGGCCCACTGGCCAGTGCTGCCCAAAAACTCCAATTAGCCTACAACCCCATACATTTTGAACAGTGGGAGGAAACTGAAGCAGACCCAGGGAGAACGTGCAAACTCTTGACAGACAGCACCAGACTTGAACTGGGGTCACTAACTCTGCAATAGCGTGGCGCTAACCACTACACTAACTGTGCCAGATCTGTTCTGGGGGGGGTGGGGGTGCAAAACACTATTGCTGTAGGTTGGAGGGATCTTCACTCATGAGAGGAGTAACATGGCATTAATATCTTGTGCTGATAACAATGGCCAACATTCCATTTACCTTCCCTCAGAAGCATGTCAGGGCCACTCAGTGATATCCCACAGTTACTCCCCATTCTATATCTCCTGCTGAAGTGAAAATGCTCACACATTCCCCACCGCGCTCCATCCACCTTCCTGTTGGCCACTCATGTCAACAGTGTTACCATTACATTGTTCTCAGCTTCATGAATTATAAAAACCCCATTCAAACAGCTAATAATTGACTACAAAAACATCATTACCTTACCCACATAAAATAATGATCTTTATTAGTTAAGTAATAGTGATTGACTGAACTTGTTAGTTAATACTTGGGGTTCTTTGAATGTGAAAATGCCGTGGAGGGAGCATAAAGTTCACGATGATGAATCTATTATGAACATGCCACGAAATTTGTTTTGCAGGAGCATCACGGTGCGAAAACTTGTATAAAATAGTGCAAGAAAATGTGAAAGGAAGGCAGCGTCTGTGGTTCATTGGTGATGTGATTTTCGCCTCAGTGCTGTCCACGGGCCTCGGCTGTTGGCAGAATACTAAATGCTGCCTATGAGGACTTTACAATGGGATGAATATTAAAGGTCAGTCTTTTGGGTTTAATCTTAATATCAAACATTCACTTTAGACACAATTCCTCGCCAGGCTTTGCTTGACGTGTTGAATCTGATTCCTACCCTGGCTGATGAACAGACAGATACCAAACCGAAACCGTGATGGCAATTTGAGGCCCGTATCAAAAGCTCCGCTATCACTAACAGGGCCCATTTAGATTAATGTGTAACAGGAAATTTGGGTAGTGTCTCCTTTTCAAAGTCTGCATTTAATCCCACTTAACTAGCTCAGAGCCAGCCAGTCCAAGTTCAAGATCAATGACAGTAGCCTCAATGATTCATTGCATAGTAACAAACTCCTCTCTTGACATGTAACTGTCTACATGGGGTTTTAAATTTCTTCAACATGATAAAGCAGTGAATTTTACTTCTTGGAGATCAATAAGAATTGCAGTTCCCACAGCCGTGACCTTTGCTAGATATAGATGAGAGACTCTTTAACCTTGTTATTTTTTCTAAGATTGATAGCTACAATTTCAGGGTTGCTGTTGGTTTTATTAGCCCACTGTTTATTGCACTTAGGACAGTGATTTGGAGCGAGATCTATTCGTACCCACCATGCTATTGGAAATCTAGTGTCTTTCTGTTCTGGTGATGTCCAAGTCATCACAACCCTCTGGGTCAGAGAATTCCATGAGTTCACCACTCTCCAAATGAAGAGATAGGTGGCACGGTTCACATAGTGGTTAGCGCAACATTATTACAGCGCCAATGACCTGGGTTAGAATCCAGCGCTGTCTGTAAGGAGCTTGTATGTTCTCCCCATGTCTGCATGGGTTTCCTCTGGGTGCTCCGGTTTCCTCCCACCCTTCAAAAGTGTTTGAGGGATGTTGGTTAATTGGGCAGTATCGTCTTGTGAACCGGAAGGACCTGGTACCATGCTGTATGTGTAAATTAAAATTAAAAATTAAAAAAATAAACTAAAATTCAATGTTGAACAGCCTACATTGAAGCTCTTGCCCCTGTTCTTCTTTGCTGGGGAAACTTCCTTCCAAGCCTACCTTGTAGTAGTCAAAATGAGGTCTAAATTCCAGAGAACACAACCATAATCCACTCATCTCTCTCACATTCTAGACCTGCCATCTCAGGGGGGAGTTTTGGAAATCTCTTCTCCATGCTCTCTTTGGACAGTGTATTGTTTTTGGAAGGCAGTCCAAAACTATGCACAATAGTCCAGGTCCATTCTCATCATTTCACAATCCTCTGCAGAAGTGGATAGGTTGACATAGTCCACATTGGGCATTGCTTTTGCCTGTGCATTCAGATTTTACACACCCCTTGTATCATTCCCTCCTTATTTTGTCTTTAACAAACTTAGAAATGAAACATTGGTCGCCTTGACCAAACCATTGATTATAATTGAGGTACCAGTGTCAGTCCCTGCAGTTTCTCTGAGATAAGAAGGACCTGTTTATTCCTGCTAACTGTTTTCCATCTGTTAAACTACTCTTTACCCACACTGGCATATAGCTCTCGTTTCCATATTCTGTAACTTTGATCATCAATCTCATTGCTCATGACCATATCACCCCATGTCGACCAGAGATGGCTTGCAGAGAAAGCAAACTCCTGCCCTGCAGTGAAATGCTTGCCTCTTGCTTGCTCTCTGAAGAAGGACGGGAAAACAGCAGAACACAAATCAGTCCTCAGCGAGGGGTCAGCAGTAAAAAAGCGTTAAGAACTTCAAAGGCTATCAGCATCCCTGAGGATCTGTGCTGGAGTTTCCACGTCGATGCAATCACTAAGAAGGTGTGCCAGTGGCTATACATGAGGAGATTTGGCATGTCACCAACTCCTGCAAATTGCTACAGGAGAGCATTCTGAGCAGTGGCATCACTGTGTGGTACAGAAGTGCCAATGCACAGAACAGGAAAAGAGTAGAGAGTGTGTGAACTCAGCCAGTGCATGTCTTCACTCCATCATGGACATCTACAAGAAAGAGGTGGTGTCTTCAGAAAGCAGCCTCTATCTTCAAGGACCCCCATCACCCCAGGCCGTGCCCTCTTCACTCTGCTACCATCAGCAAGGCAATGCAGGAGCCTGAAGATGAGCACTCAGCGGCACAAGGACAGCTTCTTCCCCTCTGCCATCAGATTCCTGAATGGACAATGAACCACAGGCACCAGCTTCCTTTCTCTTCTTTTTGCACTAATTTATTCATTTTAAAAAATGTAATTCCATAGCAATATTTTCCACCTGTGATACTGCCACAAAACAACAAATTGTGGACTCTTGTTCATGACAATAAATTCTGATTCTGAAGTTGCTTAGCAAACTTCTCAATTCAAGGACAATTAGGAAAGGCTAATACAGATATCTGCCTTTGCACAACCAGGTATTATACCAGCTACTGGAGACTTGTCTCTGAGCCCGCATTGACTCAGTTTAATGAAATTTTCTTGCCACTGAGTTGAGTGGCATTTTATCCCTGGAATGGTTTGTTTGCACTGGGGATGTGGTACATTCTGGAGCTGGTGGACCTTATCTATTTCATAGTATTTATGATGGCACAAAATGGTAATCCAAATTCTACATGCATTAAATTTCACACCATAATATGAAGTAACCAATATTTTTGTAAATATAGATTTCGTGTAAGCATACATCATCTTGTAAATCCCTTCCGGAATCTGATGCTGCCAGTTTTTGGAACAGAATGCTACTCACCTCAGGCCAGGCACCAACAGTTTGGAGAAGGAGGAACAACATGGCCAAAGGAATAAAAATCCTGAAGTTCAACAAAATACAATGAAAATGAACAACTGTTGTCCTTGCCTCATGTTAGAAAAGTTGATTTTTAAAAAAAATCTCACTTACTAAATTTGTAATTACAATTATCTGGATAATTTGGAATCTTTGACCTCTAATTTTCTGCCTTTCTGTTCAGCAACTTGGCATAATGCTAAATAATTCACAAATTTAAATAAAAACAGGAAAATGGAGTGAATATCCAGCACTTGTGGAGAAAAGGGAAGATTTCATGTCTTCCTTCAGAATCTATGAAATATCAATGTGAAACATTGACCTGGACTTCACCCCCCTGCTTGACCTGATGAGTCTTTCCAGCCCTTGGTGTTTATTTAAGAGTGTTGAAAAGCGAAGTTATCTTTGCAAGTCCTAATGCTGTCATGTTAAATTCCCATATCGATGTAGTGTATTATCCCTTCTAGCACTGGGCCTGGGGTTCTGATGGAGTCATGGCAAAGATGAGAATCTGCTTCTCCACACTCTTGATGTTTCTTGGTAACTCCTTGGAGTAAGGTTGTAACTTTTCTGCAATTGTTATGTGAACCACATTTGTACAGATATACTTTATATTGTAAAGATACATCACTGATGTTTCAGGCTTGAACCCTTCAAGGTATGAGGAAAATGTAGAAGGGTGCCCAAAGGAAACTCAGCAGGTTAAACCATGTACTTTATATATAACAAAGGTAAAGATGCATAAACCAATGTTTCAGGCTTGAGATTTTCATCAAGGTATGAGCATAATGTAGGCAAGTGTGGACATGATGAAGGGCTCAAGCCCAAAATGTTGTAAATTTAGAGCCAGCTCTTCAGCGCTTGACGTCCTGTTTTGCGGAAACTGCCAAAATGTTTGGCCTGGAAGTCAGCCTGAAGAAAACTGAGGTCCTCCATCAGCCAGCTCCCCACCATGACTACCAGCCCCCCCACATCTCCATCAGGCACACAAAACTCAAAACGGTCAACCAGTTTACCTATCTCGGCTGCACCATTTCATCGGATGCAAGGATCGACAACGAGATAGACAACAGACTCGCCAAGGCAAATAGCACCTTTGGAAGACTACACAAAAGAGTCTGGAAAAACAACCAACTGAAAAACCTCACAAAGATTAGCATATACAGAGCCGTTGTCATACCCACATTCCTGTTTGGCTCCGAATTATGGGTCCTTTACCGGCATCACCTACGGCTCCTAGAACGCTTCCACCAACGTTGTCTCTGCTCCATCCTCAACATTCATTTGAGCGACTTCATCTCCAACATCGAAGTATTCGAGATGGCAGAGGCCGACAGCATCGAATCCACGCTGCTGAAGATCAAACTGCGCTGGGTAGGTCACGTCTCCAGAATGGAGGACCATCGCCTTCCCAAGATCGTGTTATATGGCAAGCTCTCCACTGGCTACCGAGACAGAGGTGCACCAAAGAAGAGGTTCAAGGACTGCCTAAAGAAAGCTCTTGGTGCCTGCCACATTGACCAGCGCCAGTGGGCTGATCTCGCCTCAAACCGTGCATCTTGGCGGCTCACAGTTCGGCGGGGAGCAACCTCCTTTGAAGAAGACCGCAGAGCCCACCTCACTGTCAAAAGACAAAGGAGGAAAAACCCAACACCCAACCCCAACCAACCAATTTTCCCTTGCAACCACTGCAATCGTGTCTGCCTGTCCCGCATCGGACTTGTCAGCCACCAACGAGCCTGCAGCTGACGTGGATATTACCCCTCCATAAATCTTTGTCCGCGAAGCCAAGCCAAAGAAAGAAAGAAAGATAAAGTGCACTGTTTAATCAGCTGAGTTTCCTTCAGGCATCTGCCTACACTTTGCTCATACCTTGATAAAGAACTCAAGCCTGAAATGTTGATTATAAGATAGACAAAGAATTTCATGTGTGTTACATTCTAAATGAAACCTTTTATGGCTGTTTAATCTGCTGAGTTTCTCCAGCATTGTCTACAAACTTGTGTGTTTTCACCCCTGTTCTTGGAGATGAGGGGGTTAACAGGATGCGAACAAAGCATGTAAATTTGTGACAGAGGTAGATAAAACTAGAGGTTTAGAGAGAAGGGAAGAGATTCTGGGGGGAATCTTTCTTTACCCGGAGAGTGCTGAGTACCTAGAATACTCTGCCTGAGAGAATAGTTGAAGCTGCATCACTGACATCATTGAAGATGAGTCAGTGCAAGAATCTAAATCAAAAGCTGGAGATGGGATTGGTGTAGATGGATGCCACTTGTTGGGCATGTGGTTTCATGCTGCAGAATGCAATGATTCTGACAGCTACTGCAGCTGGATTTGAAGGCCAACTCCATAGATGGAATCTCACTAGCCAGCTCTCATTGGGAATCAAATTCACTCCCCGACACCAAATGGAATGTTATTCCAGGACTCTGTCCTCATGGGCTTCGTTGGACTGATGTGAAAACAGCCCCGTGACTAACACCACCAACACAACACCTCTGCTTCCACACTCCTTTGTATAAAAACATGCAAAAAAAAAAATGCTTTTGCATTTGAACAAGCCTGTAGGTAGATCTCCTATCCCAGTGCAGCTTGAAAAATGTGCCTGGAAATCGGAGGCAGTTTGCATTTCGAATCAAGACTCCTGCAACCCTGACTGTATAAGCAAGTGTAAAAGGGAGGTTCTTGACAACTGAATTGGTGGTGAAATCTTGCCTCCTTGCCCTGTGGACAGTTTTCTACATGTGTGCAGAAACATTCAAGACTGGCATCAACTACATCCACAATCCTAACAATCTTAAGAAGAGGAGAAGGCAAACTACAAGCATACAGAGCGAGGAGCTTCATTTTGCCTCGAGGACCTGCTGGGGAATGATTTATGCTGGCTACTTGCACACCAGCAGCTTTAGCTGTCAGCTGCCTGATTGGAGTCTCGCTCAGTGGTGAGGACAGAGAGCTGGCTGCCAATGCTCGGGTCAGTCAGATGGACAAACAACAGTCCCGAGCTGGATCGAACATCCTCGCTTCCACAGAAATCTCTGAACATTGCTGTAAAACTAATCTTCAGGAATGCTGTGGATTTATTTAAATGATGTCAACAAAATGGCAGCATTGCCAGAGCTGCTGTAGTCCAACCGCCCAGTCTGACCACCATCAGCTCCACACAGGATTTAAATGGCACGTTAAAGGAACTGATGGTTGTTAGTTTTTTGAAAATCCTTCGACCACAGGGTCTGTGGCCAAGATGGTGGTGCCTGTGTCCTGGTAGAGGCCACAAGGGGTTGCAGAGGAATGGCTCAGGGCACCAGAAAATGGGGGAAACACCCCCTCACCATTTGAGTAGGAGAAACAGAGGAGGCATGGTGGCAGACCAGTGAGGGGCTCTGAGGCTGAACAACACACAGGCAGCGGGGCTGTGATGCCTTGAGGTGAGGAACCCCTGCAGGTCGTGGGAGCCAGCTACTGCATTCAAGGGACTCCCACCAGACTGTGGGCTGCTGGAGGCTGGCTCGAGACTGGCTGAAAGGGTACCAGATATCAGAAGCAGGATGTGAGAGGCGCTGGAGGCTTCCTGATCATGTCGGAGGTTTGGATCTGGAGCTCGAGTTGATGGCTCGGACTGAAGGCTGTGTGGCTGCTGGAGGTGAAGTCATACACACTCTGGAGAGCTTCTTTCTCTAGCTGTAAGGGACCCTGGGTGATTTCTGTAGATGGGAATCTTTGTCTGCCTTACAGTAGACTCGAGATTTCATGTAATATCACATTTTCTGTTTTGTTATAAGACAATAAAATCTTGAATCGTGATTCACTGCATCTGAGGCAGAACATATGGCATCACACTAATATCCACAACATTGTCCTTGGAAAGGTAATGCCAGGCAAGAGATGCAGAACGCGAGTTTATAGTTTCTGTCTTCAGATGATAATCAGTAATTATTGCAGCAAAACTGCGGATCTGTGGGATCTTCCCATGCACAAAGCAGCTGTAGCTGCTGCTACGATGCAACAGGATAAACTTCAAGCAGCCTCGTTATCTACAACGTGCTTTGGGACATGTCTTTCTCCTTCTACACAAGGCCAGCAGTACAACTCTTGTCAGCTTTTGTTTAAAAGAGTTGCTACTGGCAAAATGTGAGCAAGACATGATAGACGGGATGCTTTTACAACATTGACAGCCCATTAGTCCTGCAGGGATCAGAGACCTGACACAAATCCACAACTGGAGTAAAATATGAAGATCTGCGGACACTGGGATTGAAGTAAAAATACTGCTGGAGAAACTCAGCAGGTCAGTGTTCGTTATTTAGCAAAGATAATGTAACAGTACATTTTGCCCATACAGGGCTCAAGCCTGAAAGGTTGGTTCTGTACCTTTATCTTTGCTATATAAAGTCCACTGTTTGACCTACTGAGTTTCTTCAGCATTGTGATTACATTACAACAGTCACTGCACTTCAAAAGAAACCTTTCTTTCCTAGAGATGAACTCAGAAGTTTGTGAATATTTTTGTTTTTTTGTAATTGAACAAGATTTATTGCAGGAAGACCTACATCAATCTTCCCATTGCCCACTGAACAGGACCAAATGATTGGGGTTAGGGATGGACATTGCCATCCAACACTTGACCCGCACCTTGTGTCCCTGAATTCCGCAGACTCTCATGTTTTTAATATGGAATTGCTGGCAGGATAATTAGCACAAAAAGTTGGAAAAGTCCAGATTGATTCAGGAGAGGGATGAATGGCTTGATTTGGGCTCAACACAGGGAAAACATTAATGCAAACGAGGGTTGAAAATCTATCCTTGTCATTTGCTGGAATATGATTTCACAATGTTAGAACCAACACAAACCAGGAAATCAAAAGCATTCTGGACGTTTTAAGCTGTAACTGTCCTACAGGTGTCCACTTTATACAGCTCACATGCAACACAAAATAAATTGACAATATAATAACAAGGAAATTCTTACTTTACCTCTGTATTATGGAACTTTTGATCATACTTAGATCTCACACGGTTTAACCTAAGGAAATATCTTCGGACTTTTATTGCAGTTGACCTTTCGAACAATGCCCAGAGTTCGGAGATAAACGTGTTCATAAATAGCAGTGTACGTACGTGGGCAAGAGCTATTCCATAAGTTTCTGTATGTCAGGTAGATAGAGTTCAAGACCAGAGAGGTAATGACTCATTGGGGAAGGCAATTTTACATAATTTATGCCAAGTTCTTTTACAGCAGTCTATGGGCTAGATTTACCGGGATGTGAACAAGGAAGGGAAACTTTAGTGTTTAAATGGAGAAAAATCGGTACAACTAAAATATTCAAAAGCCATTTGGAATGATTTATGGATAGGAAGGACGTGGGATTGGACCAGAATGCCAACTTGGTTGGCATGGGATCAAGGGCCTGTTCCCTGCAAATGTCTCTGTGAATCAATGGAGAAGAGAAAGCAGTAAGAAAAAATAATGAGACTTTTAAATTGTGGAGGAGTTGTCAGTTAGGGTCAATAATTTCAAATCATTAAGATTCAGGAGGAAGAACTGGAGAAATGCAAAGGATTCTGATGGTAAAGTTTAGTCACCAGGGACAATGAGGCAGAAGACGATTACATCTTTGGAGGAAAACTTTTTGTTGCAATCTTTTCCCCACAGTTGGGTGGGGGGGGGGTACTACAAAGGCAGCATAGTGAGTGAAGCAGTTACTGCAATACTTACAGCACCAGCGACCCCGGATTAGAATCCGGTGCTGTCTGAAAGGAGTTTGTACATTGTCCGCGTGGATTTCCTCTGGGTGCTCTAGTTCCATCCCACACTTCAAAAATGTACAGAGGTTATAGGTCATTTGTGTGTATTTGTCAGTTAGCACAGGCTAATTTATGCAAAGAAAATGTTCCCTTTGGGCTAGATTTACTAGGCTAATAACAAGGGAAACCTCTTTATGTATGTATGTAATCTGTCTAAACTCGAGGCCACAAGTTTATAACAAGTGGTGTTCATATCTGGAATGAGCTGCCAGAGGGGAGGTGGAAGCTGCAATTTTTGGGCCTTGAAATTTGTCACTTTTAAATTACCCAATATCATTTAAAGTTTGGGATGAGACATTCCATTTATAATAATTAATTTTCAATGCCAGAATGATTCTTGGCCACTATGTTGTTTTGACAACATCTTCCAACCTTAAGCACAAGATGAGTGAAGCAGGTGCAGTGGATCACCACCACGAGCAGGTTCCCTTCCAAGTTGTACATAATCCTCACCAGGAAATATATATTTGTGCTCTGACATTGTCACCAGGTGTAAATCTGAAGTACACTACCTCAACAGCTCCCTTCAAGAGGGGAACTAGAGGTGAGTGATACATTTTGGTTTTATCACTGACCCCACATCCCTAGAAATCTGTAGATAAAGCAAAAATAAATTGGCAAAGACCAAGCATTTTTTAACAGAGGGCATAATTTTAACCCTTACGACGAGCACATTTACCATTGGAAAAAGCAAGATGGATTCTGTCCTTAGTTGTGTATCATAGATGATTTTCAAACAGTGCTGCAGTCAGTTAGATAAATTTATTGTATTAAATGTTACAATGGATTAACTGCTCTGACCTGCAACAATTAGATTTTCCATAACATATTATTTGATAGCAGATTAATAATCTTTCACACCACTGGTTTACATGTCTATTATTTTTGAAATAGGAGCATTATCTGATAATTGACATTTTATTAGTACATATCAATGGCCTTCCTCCATCAATTATACAAACCTGATGCTCATTTCACATCTTTACAATGTAACAATTTTAAAATCCACTTTTTCTTGCTTTATTTCAAAGAGCTTCAGTTTCCAAGTATCTGGTGAAGAAATAACGAAATAATGAGATTTTCAGAATGCTAACTGGGATTATTGTTGAGGTGCGCTCTCTGATCAAGACACAAACACTTTGAAGTTCATTTGTCAAAGTACCAGTGCAATGAGAAGGGTTCTTCTGTGAACAGACCAGCATTTGATCTCTAACAGTCACACAGCCCTTTAAAGAGGGCATTCTACAGAATGCAAGATTGCAATGAAAAGGAAGATCAATTAGCACCAAGCAGGGGGCAGTGTGAGAGCACTGCCTGGAACTGTCTTTATGCCTGTTGGTGCGTGTGCCTTCTCCCCACTGGGAGGAGAGAGTGTCTGAGGTCTGATGGCTCCTTCAGAGTGTTGGCTGCCTTTCCTAGGCAGATGTAGGGAGAAGGGGAGGGAATGTGGTGTGATACTCACCACCACCTGTAGCTTCTGATCTGTGATGCAGTCAACATCTACTCTTGATGTGAACATTTTTCAATAGTTTACAGCTGTCTCACAGGTTCAACGTACAAGGTATCTGAGGAGAAGGTCCAGCAGACCAAGAGAGGGATGGATATTAATTAATTTTTTTAGATATACAGCACAGTAACAGGCCCTTTAGGCTCATAAGCCTGTTCCCCCCCCCCCCACCCCTAATTACACCCAAATGACCTGGGATGAAACAAGAGCCCCCAGGGAGCAGACAAGGGGAGAAACCCCTTAGAGACAGCGTTGGATTCGAACTCCTGATTGCTGGTGCTGTAACAGCGTTGTGCTAACCACTACGCCAACTGTTCTGTCAGTGACTCATTTTAATAAGTGTAAAAGAAAAGACATTGGAAACAGAGGGAAGGTACGAAGGACAGAGACAGACTGATAACCAGTTTGAATTTAAACTGTTTTATTACAGAAGCATGTTGATCTTAGGTGGTAAGCATGCAGAGTGACTTAAATACTAGTCCAGTATTAGAAATTTAGCTAGCCCTGGAGAAACCAACAGCGGATCAAAGTCACTGGGCAGAGCATGAAACTGTTTTCCATTGCATTAGTACATCAGTCATTAGTAAATGATGCAGTCAATGAATTTGTTACGTCAAACAACTGTTTTATTAGTGGATAACTTAGCGGGTCAGTTGGAAAACAAATGAGCTTCAGTGAAAGATGGGCACACTGTCTCTGATCCCCTCTCCATGATGTGTGCCACAGTGGGCTCAACATGTCCATTAATGTTCCCCACTTGTAGACTGGGTTTATCCAATCTTTAAGACGTACACCACACTATTCCAAAGCCCTGGCTGAGCTTCATGGCTTGTGCTCCATGATATGGCTGCCTTCATACTCATCCGGTTTTTTCTCTCAGTCCACACCAATGTGTCAGAACGGAAGCAGAGCAAACATTCCCCTGTAATGTTTCATGTTGCAGTGGTGCATTTCTGTTGAATTGTCATTTCACTGCAGTTTCGTGTCACCGCAGAATTAACAATTTCCATAATTGTCCACAGCCTTGGAAAGTGAGGAGAGAATAATTGCAAGTACAAGTGTGAGACTACATTTCTTTATCATTTCCAAAAATGAAACTCTCCTGTCATTGAGAAGATGTTTATATACATCACCAGCATTCACCAAGGCTGAAACCAGGGCAGTTCCTGGTGGTGGTGTCTTTGCTGAATGCACATAGAATTCAGACTGAGAGCAAAGGATGCAATCATCATGTAGAAGGGAGGAAGGGGGTACTACAAGTAGTGGCAGGTGGGGCAGGGAGGGAGTAGGGAGGTGGTACTGGAAGTTGCAGCCTTGACCTTGGGTCCAGGGGAATACTGCTGGGGAAAACACATCAGTGTGGATGTTAGTGTTGGGGCCAAACTGATGCTAACTCCCCCAAACCTGTGTCCCTTCCTTCTCTCTCTCTCTCTCTCTTCCCCCCCCCCCCACACACTGTGTCCCTTCCTTCTCTCTCTCTCTTCCCCCCCACACACTGTGTCCCTTCCTTCTCTCTCTCCGCCCACTCTGTCCCTTCCTCTCTCTCTCCCCCCCCACACTCTGACCCTTCCTTCTCTCTCTCCCTCCCCAAACTCTGTCCCTTCCTTCTCTTCTCCCCCTCACTCTGTCCCTTCCTTCTCTTCCCCCCCCCCCCCCCCCACACTCTGTCCCTTCCTCAGACCATTCCTCCCCCTGCAGGGATCCAGCATCTTTGTGCATCTTGCTGCAATCCCCACCCGTGCGCTGTCCCCGCTAACGCAATGTGAACGAGTCGACACACAGGAGCAGCGGAGATGTCAGGGAGCTGGGGAGTCATTGGCGTTGACAGCATCGCCTCGGCAACCGCAGTCTTCCCCGCCGCACCCCCCCTCCCCTCCCCTCCCCTTCCCCTCCCCACCCCCCCTCCCCTCCCCTTCCCCTCCCCTCCCCTCCTCTCCTCTCCTCTCATTCAGTCTTTCCCACACCCGAGCTGCTCGCCGGCTCCTGGACACCGCAGCCCCGCCAGAGCGACGGGAACCTGTCGCCGCCCCCCTTCTGAGCCTCTGCTTCTGCCGTGTCCCAGGTAACGCTGCCGCCGTCTGCTCCTTCCACACTGGCAAGGGGAGAGTCTCGCCGGTCCCCGGGTCCACCCACGGGACGCGGGCCCCCAGCGGGAGGGTCCCCACGCATGTGGCTGCGGAGACAAAGAGTTGGGTGTCGAGGCTGCAGCTCCCGGTACCGGGAGAGCCGCCTGCAGTAACCCCGGGTGGGGGGAGAAGCCGGGGCGCCCCCTGCCAGCCTGAGCCCCTCCATACCGCCATAGGACTGACCGGCACCGCCCCACTGTCCACGGCGAGGGACGCCCCGATACCCGGGGCAAGGTGAGCGCTTGGCCCTGGGGTCTTTTCGTTCCGTCCCGCCGGCTCCGGCCGCAGCCGCTCTCGGGTTGTTGGGAACAACTTCCCCGTCCACTGCAACTGTGGTCCCCGGGCGGGGGACCCGGCGCCGGTGCATCTGAGGGGTTCTGGTCTGGGTGCTGGGGTTGTGAGTAGCGCCCTGGTTTGGGTGCTGGGGGGTGTGAGTAGGGCCCTGGTTTGGGTGCTGGGGTTGTGAGTAGCGCCCTGGTTTGGGTGCTGGGGGGTGTGAGTAGGGCCTGGTTTGGGTGCTGGGGGGTGTGAGTAGGGCCCTGGTCTGGGTGCTGGGGTTGTGAGTAGCGCCCTGGTTTGGGTGCTGGGGGGTGTGAGTAGGGCCCTGGTTTGGGTGCTGGGGGGTGTGAGTAGTGCCCTGGTCTGGATGCTGGGGTTGTGAGTAGCGCCCTGGTTTGGGTGCTGGGGGTGTGTGTAGCGCCCTGTGCTGGGGTGTGAGTAGCGCCATGGTTTGGGGGCAAGTTGTCTTGGGTTGGCCGGACCTGCTCGCTCTCTCTCTCTCTCCCTCTCCCTCTCCCCCTCTCTCCTACTCCCACCCCTGAGGGGCTGGTTATGATAAAAGGCAGAGAAAAATGATGCTGACCTCATGGACAAAACCTGGTTTAAGGCCATTTGGTGTTGGATCTGGAGGAATGTGGGGCATGTGCTGGGAGGTAGGACTGAGGTAGATCAGCCATAATCTTGCTGAATGGCAGAGATAGTCGTGATGGGCTGTGTAGGTTGTTTCTATCTGGCTAGTGACAGGTAGGAATTTGTTCTGATGGACAGGAGCTGATCATCGCCAATAATGAGATAAATCTCATGATCCAATGTACAACTTTTAGTAGGAATCTTACCTAACTTTTAAATGACCAATGTTGACAGTCTTCCCTGGTTAAATTGTGAGTTCCTCTCACAATTAACCAGATGGACCAGCACTTTGAGACCACAACTCTTGGTCTCCCAGTTAACGCGTGGTACCAGAGGCCTGAGAAAGACGTAGCCCACTCAGTCAAATGGATGTGACAATGCAATATTCTGAATCACAGTTTATTTTCATGGTCAACATTGATACCAGAATGGTTATTTAAACGTTAGGTGAGAATCCTAATAAGAGTTTCACGTTGGATCATAAAATTTATCTCTACGTCGGCAGATGATCAGCTCCTGTTGTCAGAACAGATCCCCACCTGGCAGCGGCTTTACAGTGTAAATATTGCTATTAAAAAAGTGCAAAAATTAGAGAAAGTGAGGCAGTGAGTTCATTGTTCATTCAAAAATCTGATGGCAGCAGAGAAGAGGCTGCTTTTGTACCATTTGTTGTTTATCTTCAGGCTCCTGTACCCTTTTCCTGATGGTCACAGAGTGAAGAGGGCCTGTGTGGTGAGGGTCCTTGAGGATAGAGGCTGCTTTATTGAGACACTGCTCTTGATGAAGTGAAGCTTGTGATAATACTGTCTGAGTTCACAAATCTCTGCATTATTTTTCTGTCTTGAGCGTTGGAACTTCCTGCCTGTTACCAGCCCACGCTTCTCCCTGTCCCCATCTTTTTATTTGGGTATTTGCCCAGTTCTTGGTTTTCCTGATGAGGGGTTTTCAGCCAGAGATGTTAACCATCTGTTGCCTTCCACAGATGCTGCCTGACCCACTCAGTTCCTCCAGCAATCTGTGTGTTGCTCCATTTTTGCAGTGTCTGCAGACTTTTTGTTTACCAACATTGTGATATTCCTGCCACTAGCCACGTCCTGCCATTCTGCATCATTACAGATGTAGCAGATTGTGTTCAGTTCTGGTTACCTCATTACAGGAAGGATGTGGAAGCTATGGAGAGGGTGCAGAGGATGTTGCTTGGATTGGAAAATAAGTCTAGCAGAACTAAGGTAAGCAGAGCTGGAGCGTAGAAGGATGAGATGAAATTTCATAGAGGTCTACAAGGTTCTGAGAGGCATAGATAAGGTGAACAATCAGCACCTTTTCCCTTGGGCAGTAATAGCAAACACCAGAGGAGATGTGTACAAAGTGAAGGAGGGAAAGTTTTGGGGAGACATCAGGGGTAAGTCTTTTACACAGAGAGTTGTGGGGGCTGGCAATGCATTGCCGGGGATGGTGGTGGAGGCTAGGACAATAGGGCCATTTAAGGGAATCTTAGGCACACGGATGAAAGAAAAACAGAGGTAGGGAGGGTTTAGTGTTTTTTTAGGAGGATAGAGTTCAGCACAACATAGAGGGCTGAAGAGCCTGTTTGCTATAATATTCTATGTAATATAACAAAACATGACAATCATTTGTATTTATATTATGGTGATAAATAATGTACCATGATACTTAAGAATAAATATCTGATAAGTGTAAAGGTAGCAGAACTGGTGACTGAAGGCTGGGACAGAGAGCTGTGCTTTGAACAAAGGACTTCAATATCCAAGTATTTCCTGGTTGGGAATTGATGTCACTCACTGAGTTTGAACTGCAGGTTCATCCACTGCTTACAGAGTTGCCTCACAAAGAATTCCAACATTGTGGAATATAACAGACGTGATATAGAAGTTCACTATTGCTATTTGCAAAATTCGTTGAAGGGCTCAGAGGTACAAGTCATGATTATACATGCATTTAGGAGCTTGCAATGTGAAATCTTTGGATGGTTATCATTGACGTTGAAAATGAACTCAATGCAGAGTAACAAAAGGGCTGGGTATCCTATAACACCCTGTTGGGAAGGTCACCCATTCTCTCCAGCATACTTGAAGAACTTGTTTCTCATTAGTGTCTAGAGCCTGCATAAATTGGTGAGACAATATTCACCCCTTTGTTGCTTGAAGCTAAAGCTTCATAGCCATAAACTGCTATTGTCAGATCAAACAGAAACTAATTAGATGAACTTATAAGGCAATGGAATTTTAAGAATCTCCCGGTGAGGGGATTTGTCATGGTTATGCCGAGATTGACTTAACGCTTTGCACGGCAAATCTTTGCATTCAAGATTTTCATCTTCTTGCCTTTTTCTCAAGATTCTTCACTGAGACAAACCATCTTGTGCATCCAACAAATGCCAGAACTGCTTTCATGCTGAGAGAGCCACAGTGCGGTGATATAATTTTTTTTAAGGAAATCATTTTAAAGTGACGGTTCCAGCAAATTAACAAACCTTCACTGTCTTCGAGCTGAGCCTCAAGATAGGATAAGATGTGATTTTATTGCAGGCAGGGTGGGGAACTGTGTCGAGGTTTAGTGTTAAGATAAGGAATGAGCCCTGCTGCAAGCGAGGCACTGCTGTATTTGTTCACAGCGTATCTATCACTTCATGGCAACTATTTCCAGGCCAAATCACTTCGCAAAAGTAAAAATCTAATTCCATTCTGATTCATTAATGAAAACATTGATTTAATTGTCATAAAATATTACATATTACACCATGGTATCTCAGTAAGGAACTGAGTTATGGCACTAGGGTTTATGTCGCTCTAAACAGAGTAGTTGGGACATTTGCACTCCGTGACATAAACATATTCTGGAATTAAAGGTACTTTCATTAAAAGTAACTCTGATACTACTGATTGTTGAACAAACTCCTCGGCTAAAATCTTTCTTCCTTACTCCATCTGGACTAGATTGGACTTCAGAAATTGATTGGTTAGCCAGTTAGCCCCGGGATAATGCTTGTTTGATTAGCTGTCAAGAATCTTGTATCTTAATTAAAATAAACTGATTTGAAAAATGACACAATAGGTGGCACATTTAGGGTAGCAGTTGGTCCAAGGCTGTTTCAGCGCCAGCGATCTGGATCCAATCAGCTGCTGTCTTTAAGGAGTTTGTACATTCTTCCCGCGTCTGCGTGGATTTCCTCCAGTGCTCCAGTTTCCTACCACACCAAGACAAGGGTCAATTGGATGGTATGAGCTCGTGGGCCAGAAGGGCCTGTTCCGTGTATATTTAAAATTTAAAGTTCTTCCTTTCAACAGTCTGTGCAACCTAAATCTTGGGGACAGAGTGTGAAGACAAGCAATACTCAGAAATTGGCATTAAATTCCACACAAAATCCCTGTTGGAGTTGAGGCACTGGAACTTAGCATCTAACTGGCTGAGGGTCTCCTTGATGCTGGGGTGGGGAAACACAGACTGAAAGGTGGAATGCTTTTGAAGTGTAATCGATGGGAAAAAATAATGTTTAACTTGAAAAGCATCTGACAGTGAATGTTATAGATCAGTGTGCCATAGAATGGTATGATTGATGTTCAAACATTTAGTAAACTATTGACCTCAAAGCTTGGGCCTACCTCAGCTCGGCATCAAACTGTGGAGGTTGTGACCACAGTTGAGGTGAGGTACATGGATAGGTACTGTCAATCATTCTACTCGGGGTGAGGGGTATCTGGAGATGGGATTATGGATGAGATGCCTTTCTACATGATGTAGAATATTACAGCACAGTACAGGTTCTTCGGCCCTCGATGTTGTGCCAACCTAGATATTCCTACCAAGGAAATACTAAATCCTTCCTACCTCGTAATCCTCTATTTTTCTTTCATCCATGTGCCACTCACGTGTAGCTGTGGAGGGGTTACTGGAACTAGGATAAGACAAGGCTGGGGAAGAAGAATGTCTCTGAGGATATTGGGGTGTGGGGGAGCTAGGAGGATGGGCTGAATGGCCAAATTCTGCTCCCGAATCCTAGAGACTGGTTGATGGATGAGTCGATTTTCTGCAGCATAAAGAAGCCACAAAGCAGAAACTCTGAATAGCGTTGAGCTTCTCTCTGCCCTTTCCATCATGAAATCAAGATTCAATTTATTGTCATGTAATAAAGTCAGGGTAATATTACATGGAATTTGTTTTTGTCTGCCTCTTACAGTCATAGAACGAGAAACAAAAGAAAGTCTCTTTCTCTCCCCCCCCCCAACCCGGAGTCACCGAGTGTCCATAGATTCGCCTCATGAGTCCAGTCCAAACCATCAACAACCCAAGCTCCAGATCAGAAACTCTGACACGATCAGGAAGCCTTCAGCTTCCTCATACCCTCTCATATCCCAGTTCCAATATCTCGTCCCCCTTCGGCCAGTCTTGAACCAGTCTCCAGCAGTCTGCAGTGGCCACAGTCACCCCAGCCTGCATGGGTTCCTCGCCTCGAGTTGCCAACAGCCCATCTCCTGTTCTTCAACACAGAGCCCCTCATTGGTCCACCACTGTGGGTCAAGCAGTCATCTGGAGTCTGAAGAGTGAAAGGGGTCATGGATTGGGGATAAAATTGGAGGGGAATTTATCAGGTGACTGGGATTTCAAAATCAGAATTTATTGTCATGAACATGTCATGAAATTTGTTGTGTTTTAGCAGTGTTAACAATGCAAATATTACAAGAATAACATTTCAAAAATAAATAAATAGATACCGTGCGTAAATGAGAGAAAGTGAGGCAGAGTTTAGTTGACTGATTATTCAGGAATCTGATGGCAGTGGGGAAGAAGCCGTCCTTGTGATGCTGAGTGCTCGTCTTCAGGCTCCAGTAACTCCTTCCTGATGGTGGGGCTCCATGAGGATAAAGGCTGCTTTTCACCGCTTGTAGATGACCTCGATGGAGTGAAGTCTGGTGCCTGTTATGATGCAGGCTGAGTTAACAACCCTCTGGAGTTTATTGTCCAGAGAGTTGGCGCCTCCATACCAGGCAGTGATGCAACCAGCCAGAAGGCTCTCCAGGGTTCACCTGTTGAAGTTTTTGAGAGTCTTTGAATGACATCCTGAATCTCCTCAAATGGATATTTGCCAAGGACTATCATGGTGTAATGATGGAGGTCAGTTCCAAAGGTGAGGGCCAAACCCACAGAAAGCAGCTTGGCTCATTATAGAATGGGGTAATTGAATGGCTTCTCACTGGTTCAGTCTCCACAGATGCTGCCTAACCTGTTGAGTCATTGTATTGTTCACCACCCAATTTCCAGAATTGGGCTGGTGCCCAGGGAAATGCTTAAAAATCCATGCGGCTCCACTGTGGGAATTTAACCTTTCTGAGAATGCCGAGCAACCGACACACTCAGAATATGCGACCCAGTTTTCTTTGCCAACATCGAGTGGAGCTGTGCTAGCACTGACATCATTCTCTGCATATTCACCACTCGTGTCATTGGTGTAAGTATGATTCATGGCAGGTGGGCTTGGGTGAAACATGATACTGCCGCAAAGCATTGACTTTCAGGACTTGTTCATGACATTAAATTCTGATTCTGAACGTTCAACTCAAAAACAGTTGGAATCTTCTTCCATTCCAGAAATAACTGGTTTGTATCTGTCAACGAAATTAACTGATCAGAGACCTCAAATATCGTTTCACAGACTTTATATCACACGATACATTGTGGAGAGTAGGCAGAAGTTTCCATTGCTATCTGATTCTGAAATTTATTTCTACAAGCACACATATTTGTACAGAAAGATAAACAAGCTGATACAGAAAATAAGAGTACATCATGGAATACACCTATCAAAAACTACATCAAGACCTTCAATTTTTTGTGTTAAAATCTTTGTTTTATCTAATATGAAAGAGAGAGTTAGTAATGTTCTTGTCTATGGTTAAGGCTACAACTTAGTTCTTGAAGAAGGACACATCAGTAATCTCTGTTAGCGTTAACAACCATTGCTAGTGCCCTTGACTACGGTAAGGCGAAACTTCTAAATGATATCTCGCTGAACAGACCCTGTATTAAAACAAGCTGTTCACCAACTATGTTAATGTCAGTGTCTTTCACAGAGTGACAGTGTCAATCTTCATAAAATTTCTTCCACAGTATCCCAGAAGCTGAAAGTCAACAGTGCAGTGTGCATGGATTTCTGGCCCCACAAGTTGATTCTACATCCTGCCCATTCAGTGGCATGTTCAGTCAAACTTTGATTTGGCTATTGGCTGAAGTGACAGTGAAACAGCAATAGGTTTCTCATTGATAAAGTGTTGATTTGGTCCCCTGACTGTAATGGGGGAAGGACAGATAAGAACAGTCTGCTCAATATTAGAAGCAGTAATAACATTGGGGGAAGGGGGTACTGGCAGAGAGCAAAGTCTCCGATCAAAATGGTGAATAGAAACATAAAATAGGAAGTCAAAGCCATTGTTTCCAATAATACAATGCAAACCATCCAGGTTCCTCCAGAGGAGCACACACACAGATGTAACTGACAGGTAAAAGAGCGGTCCAGACTGATGCAGAGTGATGTCATTATCCCCAAGCAGGGGAGACAAACGTGAGGCTTTTGAAATGCTAAATGCCTTAGAGCGAATCAGTATCAAGTCTGGTAGCTGGTTCTACTGGAAAGAAACATGGGCAACATTTCAGGGAAGGGCTGGTAAAACAGCACTGGAATTTAACAGATCTGGAAGTTGCTAACACAGCTGCATAGAACAGGATGAATTGCTTGGGGCAATGAGTCCTCCGTCTATCAACCAAACTCATCAGAATCTCGATTTATTGTTATGAAGATGTCGCAAAATTCATTGTTTTGTAGGAGCATTTCAGTGCAAATATTGCTATAAATTACATTTTAAAAATAAATTAATTATGCAAAAAATAGATGCAATGTCTGTGGTTCATTCAAGAATCTGATGGCGGAGGGGAAGAAGCTGTCTTTGAGCCACTGGGTGCTCATCTTCAGGCTCCTGCACCTTTTCCCCGATGGTAGCAGAGTGAAGAGGGCATGGCCTGGGTGGTGGGGGGTCCTTGAGGATAGAGGTTGCTTTCTTAAAACTCCGCCTCTTGTAGATGTCCTCGATGGAGTGAAGTCTGGTGCGCATGATGTCGCAGGCTGAGTTTACAACCCTCTGGAGGTTTTCCCTGTCCGGTGCATTGGCTCCTCTGTATCAGATAGTGTTGCAACCAGCCAGAATGCTCTCCATGGTATACTTACAGACGTTTTCAAGAGTCTTTGGTCATTTGGAAATGGCAAAAATACAAACGGTGAAATAAAGACGAAATGCAGGAAATAGTCAGGCCAGGCCATGAAGAAAGAAACAAGAGTTAACATTTCATTGGAAATTGACAGCCAAGGTTTCAGAAGAAATTCCTATGGTCACCACTGGTGAAGGACGGAAACCTATACTTGAAGCACAGTTCGGGGATTGGGTGAAGAGTAGAGGAGAACAAAAGCTGTTTGTACAGAGAAAAGAAAGTATATGGAGGAGGCAGGAAAGTGGAGGTGGAGTTGACTGTACCCTGATGATACATGGAGCTGCTCCAGAACTAAGGCCGTTATTGTCCTTCAGGTGCTTCAGATAAAGCACAAATAGACTCAGAATGCGAGACTGGCAACACCTGAGGAAGGAATGGAGCAGCAGACAGCACAGAAATGCTGGAGGAACTCAGCTGGCCTTGCAGTGTCCATCGGAGGTAAATAAAGCTATATTACTGATGTTTCAGGACTGAGCTTTTCAAGGTTACATCTTTACCTCCTATGGGTGCAGTGATATTGGCGGAGTTCTTCCGCTTTTCTGTGTTTTTAACTACAATCGCAGCAAACTTTAGTGTTTTGCTTTCCTAAGTTCCAGTGAAATGAGAAAGTCTGCAAACGCTGTCATTGTAGTAGTGTCCATAGGAGGGAAAGATACAACCCTGAAGAAGGGTTCAGGACTGAAACGTCCATAATATATCTAATCCTCCTATGCACGTTGTGAGAATTGCTGAGTTCCTCCAGTATTTTTGTGTTTATACTTGTGTGAAGTTCCAGTACTTGTATCTGTGTAAAATGATCCAAACGTTCCTCTGTGAAATCACAATTACTCCTGAAATATGTTTCACTGTGAACTTGGAGCTACATCTCTCTCTCTCTCTCTCTCTCTCTCTCTCTCATGATCCAATTTATTATCATAGTAAGAAAAAGTGTTGTATTACATTAAATTTATTTTTGCCTGCTGCAAGGCATTCAGATTTGCCACTGGCAGGAATTTGCGTGCCTCGTACAGTTCTTACTGTCAGGCTTGCAGTCAGTCAGAAGGCTTCTTCAGGTGCATTCTCCGCCAAGAATGCGCCTGAAGAATCAGATTCAGACCTGTGAATGGTCATTCAGGTGGCAGTGCTGAAAGAGCAGCACTGGTCATCTGAAAGGGACAGCTTCACGGGAGGCGTCTCGGAGTGCACTCCGGCTCCTGTCCCTTACGGCTGTCATGGTTGGGATGGCTGTCTGTTAGAGCTGGGACAGCCAGTGTGGGCTGTCAGCGCAGGGATGTCCCCACACTGATCTCACTGCCCCACTCTCTCCCCACAGCCCTATATCAGTCCCCACACTGTGCGGCGGCTGGCGCAGGCTGTCAGTGTGGGGACGTCCTTCCCACAGCCCTATATCAGTCAGGCCGCCCCAGCTCTAACAGTCCTCGTCGGCCGCCCCACAGTGTGGGGACTGATATAGGGCTGTGGGGAGAGAGCGGGGTAGTGGGATCAGTATGGGGACAGCCTGCGCTGGCTGGCCCTGCCCTGATGTCCCATTCTCCCCTCTGGTGCCCTGTTCTAGTCCTCTGCTTCTCTGGAGTCTGCAGCTCCTCATGGCTACTGCCGATTAATAGGTGCCACCAACTTGGGCGCAGGCCCGCGGTTGCGGGATTTCAACTAAAACTACCATCGGCTCCCTCGGCAGAGGGAGAGTGCAGAGCTGACAATCGACTGGGCGGCTGGATCCTGCGGGACTGCTGCATCTCCGCTCCCTCGCTCTCCACGGGTTTGCACCAGCGGTAGCACCTTCTCTCTCCTTCCCCCACCCTCCCACCCTCGTCCTGCTTAACTTTAACTTTTCCCTCTTTTACAGGCTGCTGTTACTCATTCCAGTGAGACATGGTGAAACCTGGATGCAACTTCTCTGAGAAGACCGAGAAAGAACTGAGGGCAGACGATGGGTTTGACAACATCCCCTTGTTAACTCCACTGGATGTAACTCAGCTCCAACAATCCATTCCTGAGAAGGTACACAGATTCTCGGTCAAATGAAGAGAGGTCACAGCACTGGTGGGCAGGAGGCAGCTCACACTTATCCATGAATTACACATTAATTAGGACAGAGATTGCATTAATTCCATTGGTTTTAGAAAGAATTGAAAACTGCTTTCTTTGATGGCTCAACCCTGACGTGAGCGACCTGCCAACAGTTTTTATCAGTCTGGAAACAGGGCAGGAAATGAAATGAAAGGGGGCCACAGACACTCCCACAGTGCAGAGGCTGAACTGGGGAAGCAAAATATTTGAATAGAATACATAGCAAGAACAGAAGAAGATGGTGTTAAAATACAAGGGCAGCCTGATGAAGCTTGCTTTCATAGTTGGAATGAGGTGCGGGGGTGCAATAAATGGGCATGTTTCGGTGAATCTCCGGAGGCCATTGTTCGATTTCAAGTCTGCTTGAATCTCGATTTGATGAAGGGTAGGGCACTGAGGAGTGCGGTAGAACAGAGGGATCTGGGAATTCAGATACAAAATTCTCTGAAATGGCATCTCATTTGTAAAGAGAACATTTGATACATTGGCCTTCGCAAATCAATGTATTGAGTATTGGAGTTGGGATGTTATGGTAAAGTTGTATAAGATATCGGTGAGGCCAAATTTGGGGTATTGTGTGCAGTTTTGGTCACCTGACTACAGGAAAGATATCAATGAGATAGAAAGAGTGCAGAGAAAATTTACTAGGATGTTGCCTGGACTTGAGGAACTGAGTTACAGGGAGAGGTTAAACAGGTTAGGACTTTATTCCCTGGAGCATAGAAGAATGAGGGGAGATTTGATAGAGGCATTTAAAATTATGAGGGGATAGACAGAGTGGGCTGCAGGGTGATCAAGGTGGCTTTTCCACTGAGGGTAGGTGAGATACAAATCAGAGGACATGGGTTAAGGATGAAAGGGGAAAAGTTTGGGGGAACAAGAGGAGAAATTTCTTCACACAGAAAATGGTGGGAGTGTGGAACGAGCTGCCAGCTGAAGTGGTGAATGTGGGCTCAATTTGAACATTAAATAAAAATTTGGGCAGGTTCATGGATAGGAGGGGTATGGAGGACGATGGACAGGCTGCAGGTCAGGTCAACTAGCCAGTAAAATAGTTCAGCACAGACTAGAAGGGCTGAAGGGCCTGTTTCTGCACTGTAATGTTCTATGGTTGTATGGATAGAATGGGAGTCTGTGCAATTGCAGAGGCTGCCGGAGAACTGGAGGCTCTGCTCATCTGCCTTTCCTACAAAACTCTTACATTGAAATAGATGCATCTGAGAATATTTTCACCACGTTCAACCCTTTGATTTCTAATGGTACATGTAATTTTCACATCATCTTTTCCCTCCTCTACTCCTCTATCTGCTCTGACCGTCTGGTTCCCGTTCCCATTCCCCTGCAAATCTAGTTTAAACCCCAAGGGCAGCACTACAAAACCTTCCCACAAGGATCTTAGTCCCCCCTCCAATTCAGACGGAAACCTTCCCATCTGAACAGGCCCCACCTTCCCTGGAACAGAGCCCAATGATCCAGAAACCTGAAGCCCTCCCTCCTTCACCATGTCTTTAGCCACACGTTAAGCTACATTCTCCTCTTAACACGTGACATGTGTAGCAATCCTGAGATCACTACCCTGAAGGTCCTGCCCTTCAACCTAATGACAAACTCCCTTTTTGCAGGACTTCATCACCCTTCCTACCTATGTCATTGGTCCCTACATTGACCACGACATCTAGCTGCTCACTCTCTCTCCTGAGAATGCCATGAACTCGATCTGATTTTTCTCGGACCCAGGCACCAGGGAGGCAACAGACCATCCGGGAATTTTCAATCTCTTCCACAGAACCTCTTATCTGTCCCCCTAACCATGGAATCCCCTATCACTATAGTTCACCTCTTCTTCTTCCTTCCCTTCTTAGCCACAGGACCAGACACCATGCCATAAACCTGATCACTGTGGCTTATCCCTGGTAGGTTGTTTCCCCCAATAGTATCCAAAATGATATACTTGTTATTGAGGGGGACGGCCATAGGGGTGCCCTGCACTACCTGCCCTTTCCCTCTCCTGACTATCACCCATCTACCCTCCTCCTCCTTCCTCCAAGGTGTAATAGTGTCCCTGTAACTCCTGTCTATCACCCCCTCTGCCTCCCAAATGATTGAGTTCATCCAACTCCAGCTCCAATTCTTTAACTCGGCTTGACAGGAGCTGTAGCTGGATGCCACTCTCGCAGATTAACTTGTCAGGGATACTGCTGGTTCCCTGATGACCCACATTCTGCAAGAGGAGCATTCCCCTGCCTTGGCTGGCATTCCCACAGTTTATGAAGAGAGGAACAAAATATTTGATATCTAAAGCCTACCCTTACCAGTGCCCACCTGCTGAATCCTTTTTGTTCCTCAAATAGGGTGTCTATCAGCAACCTGAGCTCCAGACCCAAACCTCTGACATGATCAGGAAACATTCAGTGTGTGAGGCCCTTTGGGAGCCCTTCGTGCCCTCAGAACCCTCTTGAATTCCAGCTCCGATGCCTGGTTCCATGTGGGTCCCCTGATCGCCGGTCGCCCGCAGGCTGTGTGGGTCCCTCAGCCACTGAGCCTCCCACTTGTCTGCTGCTGTGGTCACTGTCCTGTAGGGTCGTCTCCCCAGTTTCTCTCCACAGGGAACTCTTGTGCAGCACTCGTCACAATCGACAGGCACAGAGTTGTGCCTTGAGCTGGTCTCTTGGAGAGAACCCTTCTTTCCTCACACCCTGATCAGCAGCAGGTGGGGTGGATTGGCTCACAGCTGGATCCTGGAATTAAATTGAACTACAGTGAAGGAGGCCATTCAGTCCATCCATACATAGCAATCTAGATGGAGAAGGTAGAACATTGCTGAATGCAGACTGGGAGACCAAGGGGAAGGGACAGGTGGGTGGTGGATTCCATTTCACTTTGGTGCTGCTTGGATCTGAACTCTTTAACTTTTATCCAATGCCAAGGTCATCGTGAAGACCAGAACAGAGTATCAGATCCAGCCGAAAAAGAAAAGAGAGATGCATATCCCTGGAATTAAGAAGCTCAACATTAACCTTTACGATGAGGTGTCGGAAAAGGTCAAGGTAAGCTGCATGACCCATTTCCCGACTGTCCAGTGCAATGTGTTCCTCCTTCATTGCCAGCTCAATGATCCTGCAAACTCCTCACCGGAAGTTTCATTTTAATTTAGACATACAGCACAGTAACAAGCCCTTCTGGCCCACAAGTTTGTGTCACCCAAATACACCAATTGACCTACCACACCAGTACATCTTGAAGGGAAGAGGAAACGGGAGAACCCATGCAGACACTGGGAGAACATACATACTCCTTACAGCGTTGGATTCAAACCCTGGATCACTGGTGCTGCAAGGGTGTTGCTCCGACCATAATGCTAACCATGGTGTTGATTTGTTCCCTGTAGCTCACTGGATTGATCCTGATTACCATGGTGTTCTTTGCCTGCCTCCTAATGCTGGTCATGTACAAAGCATTCTGGTATGATCAGTTAAGCTGCCCTGAAGGATTTGTATTTAAGGTAAGCACACTGCCAGCGTTTCCACAATTCCCACACACAGCTGCACTGATTTGGGACAGGCTTGGGAACTTGGTGGGGCAGAAAGACTTAGTTTCAGTTAAAGCGTTCAGATGTTCTGTTCTCGGAGTTTGTAATAAACACGTCTCGAGGAATGCATTTGAAGGGTTGGTGTTATGAGGTTCTCACATGTAGCGAACAGGAGAGAGTGGAGATCATGGGGAGCAAGGAGGGGTGAGTAGGGACGGGGGAAGGTTCACACCAAGCAAGTTGGTTCAAGTCTTGCTGACTGGCCCAGAACAAGATGAACCCTTACAGCACTGGGGTAATCGGAGAACAGGAATCTGTGGAGTGAAAGATTTCATTTACTTCTGCTAGCTGAGTCGTGAACCATGCCCAGTGTAATACAGTGTATAATATCAGAGCCAATGTCACATTGGACAGCATAGTGTAGGTCTGATAAGCTATGGTGAACCCACCATCCACTGCCACCCTACATTGTACCACATACTAATGCATTAATAGTCTATTGTAAAAATGGTCTAAAATGGCATAACATATAATTTCACACAGTACTGATATAGTGGACAACAGGGCAGACTTTGGATCCTTCCTCCAACACTGGACTATCTACTGCATTATGTTGCAGTGTTGTAAAATATTGTTTAATGTATGTGTAATCACTGTACAGTACACAATGCAGCCCCCTCCCTTTACAGTGCCATTGTTCACTTAAACACTGTTTTCACTGTGGTGTACAATGCCATCATGTACACAGTACCAACATATCACAGCTCGTTCTCCATGTCCTGCCCAACTGTTCAAAGCAGAGCTCAATGAACATCGTCCACAGTGTGCGACCACTGGCTGCAGTTACTGGAGGTGTGTACAGTACCAAATGCAGCAACATTCTACAATGTGTCGTGAACTGGGATTCCTTTGTGTTTGGACAGACCCACATTTCCATCCACTACTGATCTTCATCCCAATTCGTAAAGTTGATTTGATTGTTATTGTAACAAACTAATTTAACATGGCTCCCCTATATTTCCTTAATGGGTGGAAATATATGATTTGGAACTAAACTTTTCCTGTTGAATAACTATCTCTTTCAGCACCACCTCAGAGGGGTGAGAATTTAGACCACTTACTGCTTGGGAGCGAGGTAGATGAGCTCAATTCTCTCAAATACAAATGCTCCATTTCACACAGAATAAACGAAGCTGGCTGTTGTCTCCATAACTTGATTCCTTTAGGTCCTGGGAGATCTGAAGGACACAAACATTTCTTGAAAGCATTAATTCGGAAACTAAAGGATGGCATTTACTTAGTGATACGAGGCAGTAAATCCCTTTAGAGATAGACCTCAGTCAACCAGTCTTGGTCCTGAAGCCAGCAGGACTCAGCAGGCCAGGCAGCATCCGCGGAGGGAAATGGTCAGTCGTCATGTCGGGTTGGGATCACTGGGGTAGGGAGGTTGAGAGAAGGGGATGCTCCTCAAATTATGTCTGCACTTCATCCCCGTACTCCTGATCTATGACCGCCCGGTGCAGAGGAGGGGTCGGCTGTTTGGAGGATCTCCTTGCTGGATTGTCGCTGGGTCTGGCCACAGGTCAAGGAGGCAGGGATTCGAGGGGGTGGGGCAAACTGACTGCCTGCCCCCTTTGGAGTTGTGTCCGGGCCGGTGCAGTATTGGAGTGGGTGTATGTAGTGTCCGAGGGGGCGGTGGGTGAGTTCTGGGAACGGAGTTAAATTGTGTTTGAATTTGATGTGTAATACGGTGTAATAGAGAGGTGGTCGTGACTACAGCTTCTTGCAGGTTTTTGCCACGTTAATGGTGGTTTTAGTTGTAGTTCTGTATGTGTTTTGTGTCTTGTAGTTTTAAAAGTTGTATGTTGTATAAAAAAAAGAGGAAAGGCATTCTATTCCATGCTTTTCTCTTCGCCCACCTGATGGTCTCCCCTCTTCCTGTCTCTCCACCTCTCCCATCAGTATCCTATCACCTTAAACCCTCTCACCTGTACCTCTCCATCCTCCTTTCTAAGTATAATATCTCCCCTTCCCATGACATCTTGAGAAAGGGTCCCAATCGGAAATGCTGACTCACCATTTCTCTCCACGGGCGCAGCTTGACCCACTGAATCTCTCCAGCTTTGCTTTGCTCTAGATTCCACTATCGGCATTTTCTTGTGCTGTTCTCATATTTGCTGATGTTTGGCCCTCTTGATTTATACTTTTAATTAAAATACACCAATAATAGTTTGGCACAGATTAGATGGGCATCCACATGGCATTTAACACGGTCTCACATGACAGGATCTTGTCAAGAAGATCAGCACACATCGGATTCACTCGTGGCTTGATGGGAGGAGTCAGGGGGTGGTAGAATGGTTTGTCTTTTATATTAGAGACCTGTGATCAGGCATGCAGCAGAAATTGGTATTGGGTCCACTGTTGTTTGGATGAGAACATTGGAGTCCTGGTTAGTAAGTTTGCAGACAATACCCAGGGCTTACTCAGTGAACAGCATGGTCATGGGATGCAAGTTCATGGTTCTCTAAAAGCAGCAACATGGATGGACCAGGTGGTGAGGAAGAGTTGTCCACCTCACTTTGGCATTGAATACAAAAGCTGTGCAAGACATTGGTGAGACCTACCCTGAAGTTATGAGTGCAATTCTGATCACCGTACAATAGGAAGGATGTGAGGGTGGGAAAAGATTCATAAGGGCTGGTGGGCTCAGGATGTGAAGAGAGATGGGCTGAACTGTATCCCCTGGAGCAAGGCAGGCTGAAGGGTGGCCTTTGTTGAACTTAAAATCATGAGGGGGATGGATGAAATGGCTTGTCACATGGTGGGGTGTCTAAAGCTGGAGGGTGCTGTTTAATGTGAGAGGGGAGAGTTCTAAAGGGGACCTGATTGGCAGGTTTACACTGGAGGATGCTGGCTATGTGGCATGAGATTCCCAAGGAGTGAAAGATTGAGAGCACTTACACAGGTACAATGTACAGATGCAATGGAAATCTTGCTTGCTGCATTCGATCAGAATCGGGTTTATTGTAATGAATGTGTGTCATAAAATGTATTGTTTGTGGCAGTGGTATTGAGCATTACAGATCCAAAATTGTAAGATATCACAAGAGAAAAGTGTGGTAGCGACCATTGTGGCAAAGTTACTTTTAAAAAAAAACAATTCAAGTTTAATTAAGACACCACATTAGAGAAAAAATAATTATAAAAGGAAGAGAAGAGAAAATGAACAATATATACTCACAGTTGGTTGGTTGAAAGTTCAAAAAATATATTGTGTCAGAAGTACAGACAGATCTAGTAGGACTTGGCAGAATAATAGTTCAGCATAGACTAGAAGGGCCGAAGGGTTTGTTTTCTGTGCTGTAATATTCTATGGATCTGCAGTTCGATCTTTGCTCCTGGAGTAGTGTTTGGGTGAGGTGGAAAAGTTCAAGTGTTTGATCGCTGCTGGAAAAAAAATGCTGCTCTTGAACTTTTAAGTGCTGGACCAGGCTTCTGTACCAGTGAGAAGAGATTGTGACTGGGAGGGAGGGGGGGGGGGTGTCCTTGATGATGGTGCCATCTTCTTGAGGGAATGCATCACACTGATTGAGTTGAAGTCACAGAGTCTGGTACAATTACAAGATTAAAAGATATTTTGGCGGGTGCATATAGGAAGTGAGCCAAGTGCAGGCAAACAGGATGAGATCAGGAAGATAAATTGGCTGTCATGTACCAGTTTCTGTACTGTATATGACAGTCACATACAGATAGCTGGTACGTTCTCGGTCACCATTGTGAATTCCTGATTGTCACAAATGCAGCATTTGATTGAAAGAACAGCTAAACTGGAAGGAGAAATTCAGAAGGATTGGGGTAGCATTGTGATGTTCTCCCAAACTCCTGGAAGCTTACTTATCTTGTCCTTTCACGATGTATGAGATGCATTATGATGGGAAACTGTTTGACAATTCATGATTCATCATGGCAATAGTGGTGCAGCAGATTGTGCAAACTAGTTCCCGCCAGAAGGTAAATTTCTAAATTATTCAGGGGAAAAATCTCTGTTGGTTAGGGTAAACCTTGAGATTTGTTGCACAGTTGTTGTGTGATTGATATGTCTAGGGTACCAGTGAGGTGCAGTGAAGATTTCTTACATTTGTTTATGGAGCAGAGTCCACAGACCCAAAGGAGCAGAATGAAATCCCTTGTACATTTGCTGTTAATATCCCAGGTGATGTGGCCCGTCATTTATATAGTTATGCCATGTGAATGCCTTCTATGTGGCCAGCAGAGATAACAAAGTGTGAGAGACGTGTAATATTTGGATCAGTTGCATATCTTCCACGTTTACTGAAGGCAGGAAAACAGTCAGACAGGCTGACTGCCTGCCCCTCTTTTGGGGTAATGCCCGGACCCATGTGTCATTAGATGGGCATGTGGTATCTAAGGGGACAGTGCGATGGCCAAGTTCTGGGAGTGGTTTCCCCCAGGAGATGGAGAGTATTGTCGATCGGAATAATGGGATTTTAATTTAAAATGTAAAATGAATATACCAGAGGGGCGGTATTGACTTACTGCCAAGGCTGGATTAAGGCCAACTGATGCCCTAAGCACAACCCATCAATGGTTCCTTCTCAACCCTTCCATTTCCTTCCTGGCCAGACCCCACAACTATATTAAAAATAACCTGAATATATATGTTATTTTTAAATGTATTGTGGGAGCCCCTTTTTGTGCTGCACCATGGTAAATCCGGCACTCGAAAAAGCTCTGTGATGCCCCCTTCCCCTGGTGCCATGAGCATCTGCTTATTTTGCTTAATGGTTAATCCAGGCTTGCTTACCACCTATCGCAAATTGCTTCTTTTCTCTGTTAATGTAAGTAAGATGTAGTTGTTATGTATAGTTTGTGTTTTGTAAGGTTGCTGTTGAAATAAATGTTTAAAAAGGCAGGGAAACTGGGCGAGATCTTCACGGCCGCCTTCACCCGCGTAACAGCTTGTTCCGACTTCTCCAGAGCATGGTCCAACCCGGAGAATCTCAGTGAGCCCTGCAGCCGTCCAGCAGGGATTGTGCTGCCTCTCGCCGGGTTCTCATGGTATATTCTGTTTTCTCCGCAGCACAAACACTGTACCCCCACAGCTCTGGAGATGTATTACTCTGAGCAGGAGGCAGGCTCCCGCAGAAGCCTCTACACGGTTATTAGCCACTTAAGTCAGGCTAAGAGAACCATTCCTGATCTCTCATCACCATGGTTACCAGTGCTTCCTGCCTTGAAAGGACTAGCAAAATCAAAGGAAGAACCTAACAACCTTTATCAATAGAAGATTCAAGAAAGAAAATAAATTAATCTCTTATTTATTGAAGTACTCAAGCATTATATAAATCTTCTTACCAGGAACAAATCTTTCTCTTAAGGATGTGCATGTGTGTGGAAGTTGTGTGTGTGCTAGTTTGAGTGCAAATGTGTGAGAGTTTACCTCTGCAATATTACAGGTCTGTGCACACGCCTAGTGTGTGGTTATTTGTTAACATCTGTGTAATAGTGATAAGAGAGCACTTGTCTGGATCAGAAAGAGTGTGCTGTTGTTGACCTGAATGTGTGTTGTTGAATCAGGGAGAGAAAAAGAGCCACAATCAAGTCACATAATATCATTTGCCCAAGCGGGTTAACCATATAACCATTTACGGAGCGGAAACAGGCCATGTTGGCCTTTCAAGTCTGCACTGGTTCACTGATTTTGTGCGCCCTCTTCAGGCATTGGTGATTTGAAGTGTAGTGTATCTTTGAGAATTTTAACATCTATTCATAGGTACTCTGTACTTTGGATGTGAAATCTCATATTAAAATATTCAAGAACATTGGCTGTGTGGGAGAAGCCAGTGAGTGGCCGTGGACAATTACTTCTCAGACTGGAGGCCTGTGACTAGTGGTGTGCTGCAGTGTGTTGGGATAATTTGCCTAGTCCTGAAAAATCCACCCCAACTCCATCGATAAAAAGCAGCAGGGTTGAACTGGAAGAGCATTTTCATATCACTAGGCTTCAGAGCCCAGATTGTAAAGGCCCGTGGAAATGAATTGCTGATTCCTGCAATGCAGGTCAGGTAATTTCGGTCCTCGGAACCCACGTCACTGATCAAAATGCTCACCAGTAGTGCTGTGACCATTTCTGATGGTTTGCATCATTTCACCTGTCCCCAATTCCCAAACACTACCTCTCCATCATTGCACATTCAAACTTGAAGGCAACGCCTTTGATCTCTTCTTGAACCCAGAGGATGAGGGAGTGCATGAAACGAATGGTTTGAGGTCAGAGTTTACAGATGAGAAAGATGACAAGATGATTTGCAACCGCAGCTTCAGTTGATAATTTTTGTTCCAATGGCCTTCGTCAAACACTCAGACTCGCTTGTGGCCTTGCTCTGGTAATTGAACGAACCATGGGTGGGACCTCCTTATCAGCACAGCTCCAAGAGGGGGAACTTTCCTTGGATAACAGTGCAGAAAGCAAATGGATCATCATCCTGCAGATATTGGTTGACTAATGTGTAAACAATCATGTTTATTTCCTTATATTTATTAAAGTGACATGTTGTTTGAGTTTTGCCTTCCAGATTTCCCATTAAGAGGGCTAATGTCTGCTGGTAACTGGTGTGTACACTGAGAGGCTAATATCCACTGGTAACTGGTGTGTGCACTGAGAGGGCTAATGTCCGCTGGGACACTGTTTGACCTCCAGCATTCTGTTTTAACATCAAAGGGATTTTGTCCTCACAGGACTGGACAACTCTGCAGTGAGAGCTCTGCCAGCAGACACTGCTACAAATTCCACAGCCTCATACTATTCATTTCACATCTTTATGGTTCCACACTGTGGAGTTCTCAGACTGTGCCCTATAGTGGCATGTCTAAAGCTACCTGCAGAACTCGTATGCCTCAGTCGATATTGTGTGTGCCAGTCTGTGTTTGCTTTCACATGAAAAACCTCACATTCATGCTGGCAGACATTACACAGAGCACTACTAAAATGGTTTGTAATTGGATGGGACCATTTATGTTAACAGTAGATTCAAGTAGAATGAATAACTTGTCATATTAGATGCAAAACAATTATTTCAGTCACGTAGGAAATCATTGGAGGAGAAACTGAATGGGCCAGAGTCTCTGGCTAAAGGGAGTAAAGGACACTTTCTGTACATCTGGTTTAGGAATAGATCATGGACAGAGGTGTGTGAAGAGTTTAGCCCAAAGCACACAGGAACTCTGAGCTATAAGTTCAATCTTGCTTCTGACCACCGCCTCCCACGTTACCAAATAAGTCCATCTCCTCAATCCATCGAGTAGTCAGTACCAGTTTTTGCAAGAGTGCTCATGTCGGGATTTCCTGGCTCTGCACTCCGACCTGATCTTTATAAACTTCCTTTCCATGGATGCACTCCGACCCAAGGACAATGTGGGCTGTGTGGCTTCAGGGGATCACCAGTGTTCAGTCCAGCTTTGGGTGGGTATCTGAGAACATGGAGCAATCTGCTCAAAGCTCTCCACAAATTGTTCTGTAGGCAGGTTAGGGATAAAATCTCCCCTGCCCGGTTGTGGTACAAAGTGTACTGATGAACAGAGCTGGCACAGAAAGACCAGAAATGGCTGCATCACTGCATGAATGTCAGACTGACCTGCTGTGGAACTAATCCATTCATTTCTCTCTGCAGTATTCACTTGCAAGGCATGGTACAGGAGCTGACAGATTTTTAATTACGTTGCAGCAGGTCACCTTTGTTTGTCTAAAAATCAAATGAGATGTTGCTTCCAATAAGTGTAATGAGCTTTGTAATACTGTTGTGATATCTCTGTCAGCATTTGTCTTTGTATCAGCCAGTCTGTATGACACTTAATTTAGCAACACTTTGTATGCTCTTATAGATCTTGTGATTTTCACATTGCTACCAGCACGTTAGAGTGTTTGAAGTGCCAAATGAAGACAGTGATACCTGCTCTGAAACTAATAAAATGAATAGACAGTTTTCTGTTCAGATACAAGTCTCTTGGCTTTTTAATACATCTGAACAGTTGGTCCAGAGCCCTTTGTGTCTACATTAAGCAGTAGCCAGGGCCACTGCTGTAACATTGGAGTCAAGGAGTGAGGGTGGCAGTCTTCACCCACAACTTATCAATATTAACTAGAATACTACAGCACAGTACAGGCCCTTCAGCCATCAATGTTGTGCCGACCTATAGATTCCTACCAAAATAAACTAAACTCTTCCTACCTTGTAATCCTCTATTTTACTTCCATCCATGTGCCTGTCTAAGAGTCTCTTAAATGCCCCTAATGTTCCAGCTTCCAGCACCACTCCTGGTGAGGCATTCCAGGCCCCCACAACTCTCTGTGGGAAAAAAAACACACCTCTGATGTCACCCCTAAACTGTCCTCCCTCCACTTTGTACAGATGTCTTTTGGTGTTTGCTACTCCTGTCCTGGGAAAAAGGCATTGGTTGTCCACCTTATCTACACCTCTCAGAATCTTGTAGACCTCTATTAAGTCTCTTCTCATCCTTCTTTGCTCCAAAGGGAAATGTCCCAGCTCTGCTAACCTTGCCTCATAAGACTTGTTACCCAATCCAGGCAACATCCTGGTGAATCTCCTCTGCACCCTCTCCATAGCTTCCACATCCTTCCTGTAATGAGGTGACCAGAAATTAACACAATATTCTAAGTGTGGTCTCACCAGAGATTTTTAGGGGAATTATCAAAGAGGAAACTTCATAAAGATGTGGGAGAAAGGAGGAGGGTTATGCTGAAAGAGTTGGTTAAATATGGAAGAAGTGGTCCTAGACTTAATAGTATTAACTATATTGGCCCAAATGTAATTCCATGATACTGTTCAGGGGGATCTGGTGTCATTGTATTACATAACATGGAATGTTACCAGGTAGGACCATCGAGTAACAAGGAGGCAAATGGAATATTGGCCTTTGGCGGTAACAGAAATGGAGCATTAGAACAGAGAGGTCTTTCCATAACTTTGTAGGACATTCATTAGATCACTAGTGGAATACTGCACCACAGTCTCTTTAAGGAAAGACATCTTTGCATTGGAAACACTTCAGAAAAGCTGGACGTGGGGTGAAGGGGTAGTCTTCTGAGGAACAATTGAGCAGGAGCTGAGTGTAGGAGACTGATGACCTCGTTGAAAGCTGTAGGATTCTGACAGGCCTTGTCAGATGATAGTGAGAGGGAGGGCCTGTGCAGAGCAGGCATTTGCTCCACAGTGATGAGATTCTGCCTCTGCAGGCCTACTCTCTGACTCTTGCAAATGTTCCTTTGAGAATGTTAAAAATATTTTGCTGTCTGCATTCATAAAACCAAATAACATCCATATTCGCAAGACCCAATATGCTCATTTAAACTGACAGGTACAATGACAGCAATATCTCACCTTCCTCTTAGTGCCATTGACTCAGAGTTGGTGACTATGGAAGGGTGAGCGGGCCCAGCCTGTGGAATAGTGCTGTACCGGTCATCTTCAGTAGGATTGCAATGAATCAGCCCAGGGCACTCGGAGAATGGCACTGCAAGCAGCTCACGGCCAATCCTGGAAACTTTGATATCATGGGGTACCCAGAAATCTCAGTGTTGGGCCTGGTATCCCTTGGAAGATCCCCATGGGGTTGTCCCTCAGAGCACAGTTGAAAACTATGGGGCATTGTTCCAGATTATTCTTTTAAGACAGAGATGAGGAGGAATTTTTTCTCTGCAAGGAAGGTGAATCTTTGGAATTCTCGAACCCAATGACCTGCGTAGAGCCATACTGAAGGTAGTACTGGCTAACAGATGTGTGCACCTGGGCAATAGTGATTACATTTCAAAGTCTACATCGCAGGGTGTTCTAACTACCTTGAAATCAGAGTCAGTTGCCATAGGTCACCAAAAACAGCAACTAGGAGGTGGAGGACCTGCCCCCTGAGGTATTGGAGTGGTGCTCCTGTGAGCTCCTGCAACACTGCATCCCTGTCCTTCCTGCATTTATAACATAGGCAAGATCACAGGGACAATAAAGATTTTTCTTCCTGAACACTTTTGGGAATATTTTATGGATTTTGGGCTGCTGAGCATGAAAATCACCTTTAAAATTTAACGATCACATAGCATGTTTTAGATTTAACCTTTTTTTGTGATTTCCTGACATTTTAAGTCTGTTTCAAGCAAGCAAAACCACAAAGTGCAACATGTCATTGAAAAGTCATTTTCTGCATTCGCACTTGGACGTTTTCCCTGCTGATCTCGGTGCAGTGGGTGATGAACATGGGGAAAGGTTTCACCAGGACATTGAGACCATGGAAAAGGGGAATCAGGGCAACTGGAATCCATCAATGCCGACTGAGTATTGTTGGACACTGACACGAGAGGCATCAGATGCTGAGGGCAAACGAAAATCAGTGGCAAAATATTTTTAGGTCAGTTGAACTAACGCAATGTATCAGCGTCGTTATGTTATTAAATATGCTAAATTCAATAAAAGTTAATTTAATGTTTCTCCAACATCTTTTGTGACACACCCAATCTGAAATGATCTTTGTGTTCATTTTGAAGTTGTCTATCGTAAACACCATTTATTTTTCAGGAAGCAAACCTTTTGAACAAAATTTGTTGTCCTTGACAGAATTTGGGTGTTTGGATTTTGAATTTCTTCTCACGCTACCTTCAGGTGGAAGATGCCTGAAATCCACCACCACCTGGATCAAGAGCAGATTTTTTCCCAACAGCTATTCCCTAACCCTATAATCATGAATGACTTAAGGCCACCAAAATAGCTCTCTGCACTACTGAAACATCACATTTTATTTGCAGTCACGGCAAGTGTGAGTATTTACTTCTCTCTCCTTTTATGTTTATTACCTTTTTTTTAACCTCATGACGTACTGTTGTTGTTGTAGTATCTCACTTACCTTGTGTGGCTGCAGCAAGAATGGAATGGAAGTCCAGACTGAGACACTTTGTGCATGGTACTGTACTGTGCTGTGGTGGAAGGGCCAGTATTCTATGTTCCATTCATCAGCAATCCTTTCCTGGTTTGGATTTATGAAGTGGGAGAGAAGGAGCAGCCACAACCTCTTCACCAACGTGAAGTTGGCTTGAAGAGAAGGCCTACAGAAACAAGCACTCAAGAGTTGCGGAGTCTCAGCTCTCCTCTCTCCAACCTCAGGCCGCACTTCAGTGAAGGAATGGGAGCAGAAGGTGTTGAGAGAGCAGAGTAGAGGTGGCCACCTTCGATGAAGAGGAATCCAGAAAGAACCCTGCTCTTCCAGCGAGGAACCTGACCACCTTCTTATCATCTGACACAAATTTCTCTCATTATTACACAAGATCTTTTGGTGCAGCAGATTACACCAGATCCCGTGTTTCATTTCAATCGTACCAGACTGCACAGCTGCAAAAAGAGGTACGTAGTGCAGAATTGGCCCATTGCAAAGGTACAAAAGTCAAAGTCATTGAATGTATCGCAGAAGACTGGCATCAAAAGTTTGGTATGACATTGGAAACCCTGGCAAATTTCTACAGATGTGAGGTTGCAAGTGTGCTGACTGGCTGCATCACGGTCTGGTACAGGGATACCAATACCCCCGAGTGTAAAGCCCTGAAAAAGGTAGTGGACACAGCCCAGGACATCAAAAGCAAAACTCCCCCCACCATCAAGAATATCTACAGGGAACGCTGCCATCAGAGAGCAGCAGCAATCCTCAAGGATCCTCACCACCCAGCACACGCTCTGTTCTCGCTGCTGCCATCAGGATAAAGGTAAAGGGGCCACAAGACTCGCACCAGCAGGTTCAGGAACAGCTGTTACCCCTCCACCACCAGGCTGAGGAACAGCTTCTTCCCTCAGGCAGGGAAAATGCTGAATGGCCAGAGGAACTGCTCACACTGACCCTCCGATTGTCTCATTTATACAAAGCAATGTTTATTTATTTATTTTTCGAGATAAAATTCTTGTCCTGGATATGTTGTTTGTCTGTATGTATGAGTTATGTCTAGTTGTGCATCTGCATATTTTGCTTCAAGGACTGAAGAATGTTGTTCGTGGGGTTATACTTGTGCAATCAGACAATCAACTTGACTCCTTAACAAACTCAATCAGGGGCTCATGTAAGAACTTCTACTTTTGCACTTTATTGAATTTTTGTCTCTCTCTTTATTGCACAATTTGTTTACATTTGTTTATTTGTTTTTATGTGTACATTGAGTACAGTTTTTTAAAAAAAGTGGTAATTCTGCCAGACCCTGCAGGAAATAGAATCTCAGGGTTGTATGTGCTGTCGTGTACTGTATGTACTCTGATAATAAATCTGAAATCGGAGAGTGTGCAAAAGGACCTTGAGGCCAAGAATGGGTCAGACACGCATTCCTGCTCAGTCCTGCGGCTCTCATTACCTCTGACTACCCACTGCACACTGTTACAAACCAACAACCCCTTTAATTTTTTTTGTTTGGGACTAAAGCATCTTTGTTAGCACTAACACAGGAGTAGTAATGAAAAATTCACCAGATAATGGTAAATTCAAAATAATAGTTTTTATTAAACTATCAATGACATAACATTCTTACTATCTCTAAACCTAACTCTAAATTTAACCCCTCTATGTGTAAATGTAGTATGTATGTGTGTGATTTAAGTCCCACTCTGAAAAGTCAATTTTAGTCTTGCTTGAAGGTCTTAAATTCTAAGCTTTTAAACATCACATCTTCAGGCCTCTTTACTCACAATTCTTCTGATGAGATGTCTTGAGAGATATTCTTTAAGTAGAAGTGACCATCTTTTGAGCCACCAATGTACCTCCTGTGAAAAGGAGAATACAATTCCTGTCTTCCCAGGATCAAATCTTTTTACTGAAGATTTTGGAATCTATTTTCTCACATAGAGATTCTGCCCTCTTTTCAAAGAGACAGGGAATGTGACTATTTTCTTCCACGATGAATTAACAAACTCAGACAAGGGTTAAACAAAGAAAAATTCTGTCCTCTTTTCCAAAGAGACAGTGAGGTGGTCTTCCTTATTTTAAAAGCCATTAAAAGGTTCTCCTTTTCCCAGGAGTGACACATAGCAGCACCTATTCTGGTTACTGTAACTCAACCCAGTCTTTCACAAGGTTCCAACCCCTGAATGTGTCACAGAGTTTTGATTTCTGTACTCTGCAAACTGAACTGATCCAAAAATGTCTGAATTCAATAATATATTTCTCCAAACCATGTGACAGTTACATCATCAATGAGGTCAGTCCCAATTCTTTGAAATTGTGTGATCATTTACTGGAATTTTAAACAGTTGCAAACCCTAGTTTTTTGTAAACCATGTGATATTCATACCTCTGTCTTGTAGATGACGCGACTCCGAAAGATTACCTCACTTCTGTTTCAAAGGATTAAGTATGTCACACACATGGCTCTAAATTTCATTTTTCTTGTTCAAGAGGCCTTAAGTGGTTTGGTTTAAAAACAGATGGCCTCCTCAGCAGTTCTTATTGAGTACTTAGATTCTTCAGTTTTTAATGAAGCAAACACTCCATTGTTCTTGAATAATTAAGAATCACTTCAGATCTACTAACTCGGTCTTTCCAAGATGCTGCGACTCTGAGAATGAACTCTCTTCTCTGAGTACAATGGTTCTTTATAAATGTGCTGCAACCTGTGTGTGACCCTGAACTGGCCCACAACTAACTTACTCAGAATACAGATACAATATTTTAACTCTATAATTTATTTTACTAAGACATTTTTGTAAGAAATATAGCTAAACCTTAACCTAAATATTAATATAACATAGATCCAAAACACCACACAAACTTGGCTCAATGTTTTAAAACGGAAATACACTGTGTTCCTAAAAGGTGGGGGGGGGGGGGGTGCCTTATATTATGCCACTGTACCCACCTTAAGAACACAGTGTATTTCCTTGATGAGAACATTTGAGCAAAGTCTGTGAACATATACAGAGGCAATTAGAAGGTGCAGGAAATGTGCAGCTGATTGAGTAACAATGTGTGCGTGTGTTTAGTGCCTAATATCAGAGCTAAATAATCAGAGTTTACAGGTGGTACCTACCCTGGAGAGCTCATGGACAGGCTGTTGACACCACTGCACTGTGGCTCAGACCCTGTTCCTACAGCAGGAATTAGGTCTGTTCTGAGCTTTTAATGAGATTTTTTCCCCCCTCCATCAGCATGCCTTCAAAGTCAAGGAAACTTGCTTCCTGTATAATCAGGCGGTAAAAAGGTGCTTTGAAACCTGCACACTGGACTTCAAAAGACTTCCTGTGGGCTGCAGATTTACTGGGAAAAGGTACACCTTGTTAATTGAGATTTCCTTTCATATCTTGAGTTTTATAAACTGCTTTTCTGAAGGCGAGTAGGTTCAGCCAGCTCAAATAGAAGTGGTCTATCAACTTGATCTCAACTCTGAGGAGTGCTGGAAAGGTGTCACATCCCTGTGAGGTTCCAACCAGAATCTGCAGCCAACAGGAGTGAGATTTTTGATTAAGATATGTAATGTGATTATTGTCCATATGCATTAAGCACAATGGTTATATACGCATATTACAGTCGTTGCAGTGTAAAATTTGATCCCCACTTTTGGCCCCTGACTGCCCACACACCTGAGCTCCAGACGCCCCTACCATGGACTCTCACATAGCCCCTGCCGCCCATCTATCCAAGCTCCCGATGTCCCGACTGCGGACACCACACCCCCCAATCCAGGGCCAGCCGTCTACCCATTTGAGCTCCCGACACCCCATCCATGGTCTCACGCCGAGGCTTTGGCCACCTGCCCATCCGAACTCCTGACACCCCAGCTGCCTGCCCACCGAAGCTCCCGATTACCCGGCTGCCCACCCATCCGAGCAACTGATGCCCCGAATGATGCAGGTGCTTACCCTAAAATTTGTTCCACAAAACTCGACTAATACGTGTATGTACAATGTGCACCAATTCTCTTCAATGGTGCAGGCAAACAGCTATTTTGTTTTAAAAAAAGAACTACAACATTATACAATTTAATGAAAAAGAGGCAATACATACAAAGATAGATAATAAATATTCACGGCTATCCTGGTGAAAAAAGAAAGTGACTTTGCAACAGTGCAGACAGTCCTTCTACGGTGTCGGAGCAGTCCCTCATTCATATAACAAGGGAGGTTCAAAGTTATTGGAATGAAAAGAAAATTATGAGCGCCTTTTGCTCTCATAAATCTGACTTGGACTTCCTTGTCAGTGTTACAGGCTGACGAGCTGTTAATGCTTAACAAGAAACTAATGGCACTTCCCACAAGATGTGGTAACCTTGTGAGTGTGGCACAATGGAAGTGGCCAACTGCTACGCTTGGTCCTCCGCTGCCCTCATCTCCCAGGCTGAGTTCAATCACTGGTGTCCCTGCTCCAAGTGAATCTTCTTCACCCAACTATGGCAATTCTGTTCTTGCGAAGTCCCAAATAATCTGCTGAAATCCACCAGATGAACCAAGCCTGCCTCTCTCTCCCTGGGAAACCACTCTGACTTTGGGCTGTGAACCATGGGCTCCGACTTCTTGACTCAAATATTTCAAGAGACATCGGATTGTGATGTCCTTTACATTGAGCAGAGTTACTGGGAGTGACTGCAATCTCAAGTTTAAAAGGAAAGTGAATGACAGGATCATTAGGTGCACTGATGTATCTCAGGATCTTGGGGTAAAAGTGACCACACGAATAGGAGTGGGAGAGGTGGAGGAGAGCATGTTTGCCTTCATCAGTCAGGCACCAAGTACAAGTCAGATGGTGGAACAAGTCTGGGTATGTCAGTCTCCGTGGTAACCGTGCCCAGGTACACCCCTTCCACAGTAATTGTGTCCGGGAACACCCCCTCTGTGGTAACCATACACAGGTACACCCCCCTCTGCGGTAACCGTGCCTGGGAAATCCCCCTCTGCGGTAACCGTGCCCGGGACACCCCCTCCGTAGTGATCGTGCTCAGGGACACCCCGCTCCAGGGTAACAGTACCCGGGTACACCCCTCTCTGCAGTAACCGTGCCTGGGGACAGCCCTCTCCACAGTAACCATACCCAGGTACACCCTCCTCTGCGGTAACTGTGCCCTTATACATCCCCTGTTGAATGGTTTGCCTCCTTTCTCTGTGTCCTTTCCTCTCACAGATCCTGTGGCCTCTAAAGAAAGCCTGTCTGGACAAAGTTCACTTACACACAGCTCAAGAAACTCTACACTGGGGTTTCTCTTGGGGCAGGGCTTGGGTTTGAATTTTGATGCAGACTGGAAGATAATTAGAGTTAAAGACTGTTGTCTGTAATTTCTGGGAATGAATTCTGCTGTTTAATCAAGTTGCCCTCCCTCATCTCATCCTGCTTATTAACCCATTTAACTGAACTGGTTAAATCCTCCATTAAGATGCCAGACAGTGCAATTTGATACAAGCCCAAAGCCGTCTGATGATAACATCTCCTGCCGCTTTAAAGTTTCAGCTTGCCTTTTGATTTAACAGGGACAGAAGTGATATGTGAAGCCATGATATTCACACAAGTTATCTAAATACACAAATATTCCAGATTTTTCACTCTTGCAAAGCTTGCTGTGAATGAGATGAAACAGAATACTGTTCCCTCTCCATGCCTGCCACAGCCCGATCTCCTGCAGCAGTCCCATTACCGAGTCCAAACTTCCCCCGTAGCCCACCAACCGCAATCTCTCCTCCTCCTGCTTCGTTCAAGCTCAGAGGTGGACTCCCTCCCCGGGACCCCCACCCCAAGGCCATCAGACCTACCTCCCTCACTGGGACTGCCACCCCCACCCACCTCCCTCCCCATGACCCCCACCCCAGGGCCCTCAACCCCAACACCCTTCCAAGGAAGGAACCCCACCCTGGGGCTCTTACCCTGAAGTCCTCATCCCCTCTCTCTCCCTGGGATTCCAATCTCCATGGCTCTCACCCTGGAGCCTCCACCCCTTCCCTCTCCGGGACACCCATCCCTGGGGGCCCCACCCCCAACACAGGCCCCCCTTCCCTGGGACCCCTTCCATCGCAACCTTTCCCCATTACCCTCCCATACTGAAGTCCCTGCTCCTACCCCAGAAACCTCCAGGTCCCCTACCCCGCCTTCCCCAAACTCAGAACACCCTCCTCAGGGCAGCAATTCCAGGGCCCTCTCCTCAGGCATCCCCTCCCCCTCCCAGAACCCCTACCCCCATCCCAGTAATCCAGCAATTTCAAGGTCGCCATTAATTAATTGATTGGAACTAGTTTAACAGAATAGAAATGAATTACCATTTGGACTGCATTTGGTTAATTTCTCCAGGTTATTAGTTGGGAGGGAGTCCACACCAACCACCACCCCAACAGTAGCACAAGTAATTGGCAATCGGGGATGTGTGCATCCGAATGTTTAAAGTATGATCATTTCTACCTCCATTTTTTCCTTTCATACTCTAGCTTTTTATTTTTGTGGTTTTAGGAAGTCAAAGGAGTGTTTTCTGCCTCAATAACTGACTGACTTTTAAACAATGGGACGAGAAGCATCAGTTGATATCGTGAGTAGGATTTGCTGGATAAAAGTATCCGTGCACAAATAATGTCTGGTGGGGTAACTCTGTAATCGTCATGAGCTTTCTCAAGCAGGAGATGTTCTGCACCCCCTGTGGACCCGTTCAGGTGCCCCCGTGGACCACTTCAGGTGCCCCCACACTAGGGTGATGCCCTGCACTCCCTGTGGACCATTCAGGTACCCCCAGCCCAGGGAGATGACCTGCCACCCCTGTGGACCAGGTCAGGTACTCCCACTTGTAATCACAAACTCTAACGCTTGTACTCTGGCAGTCCTGGTCAACTTCAACACACCCTACTCATTGACAACAGGACACAGATCGAACTTGGACAGTTTGCTTCACAGTCTCAGTTTGCCTCAGATCTAACCTGCCCTTTGAATCTGGACTCAATGGGTGGAGGTCCTATACTTGAGCAGCATTTCTCATTCCATCTCTCATCCCTCCGCCAACACATCGAATTACATCACACGTGTTTATTGACTTTTCAGTCGGTAGTTTCTCTCAATTTGTCACCTTTCAAACTTCCCTTGGGAAGTTTCTTTCCTGAAAAGCATTAGCTCAGCTTCCATCAGTTCTCATAATCCATCACCAAAGTCTGAAAATAGAATCATATTGCTGGAGAAACTCAGTAGATCAAACACTTTCCTTTATACAACAAAGATAAAGATACCTAACCAACGTTTCAGGCTTGAGGCGTTGCAATATAAAGGACACTGAATTTCTCCAGCAATTTGTTTTTATTTCATTCACGCTGTCTGCAGACTCTTGTGTTTTACTTCACCAAAGTCTCAAAGTGTTGATGTTCATTTCCCCACCTGATCTGTTGAGTATCTGCAGCCCACATCACTGTGTTGGTTGCCTTGTACCTCGAGGAAAACAAACTCGTGTCCAGGAGAAAGTGCCCTGAGTTTACTGCAATATTGAACAGTCGAGCAAATGCACTCTGCTTTCTCTCTTGGCCTTTGCAAATTGTCACTGGTCCTATTGAGCCCTTGGTGGTTTTGAGTTTGATATGCAGTTCCTTTCCTCATGCTTTTCAACCAAGTTGGTCTGGGATGAAAAGCTTAACTATTGTAAAATACTGGCTCGATTTCTTGCATTGCGTTCAGTGAACAACAGAAAGCATGAGATTGTAGCACCAGCAACTCACTGAAGGGCACGGTACAAGAAACCCGAAATCAACATATATTCCATTGAAATTAGTCCTCTTGGAGAATAAATTCCTCCCTTGTTCATTCGGTTTATTGAAGTATTTCCTCAATTTTCTTTCCATTTAATTTATAATTTCCTCCCCAAGGAGCAAGTTCAATTTGAGAAGACTCTTTCATGTCGGCTAATAACTTGAATGGATGATCCTTGAGCAGTTTTGTTCCTGATGTTGAGAAAGTTAAGTCAAGCTCAGGGTAGAATAAACTTGTTTGTTATTTTGGCTTTTTTCAAGGAAGAGCAGATTGTTTTCTTGACTATTTGACTTTCATATCCTATCATTGTGTTTTCCCCTCCCTCTGTTCGCCATTTGCTGGAGGGATCCAACTGGCTAGGACCGCCAGTGGTGGGGGGGGGGGGTGTGGAGGGAGGGAGGGGGGATTGTTGGTGTTTTGTATCGAAACCATGCATCAGTAAGGAGAGTGGAATGGGGAAACAGCCAACATGAAGGGGAGTGAAACAGGCTAGGGGGCGATGGGTGGAAGAAGGAGGGCTGAAGGATGAGGGGCAGATGGAGCCAGGTGGGGCCGGTACGGACTTGAAGGGCCGACATGCTGTAAATGTTATATGGAAGAGGAGTGGGGTGTCAAGGGCGGTGGAAGATAGACAGAAGTTGGCTGACAAAGAGAGAGAGGCATGTGGAACCATGTGGTGCGAAGGAGAGGGAGAAAAGAAGGAAGGTGTTGTGTGATGAAGCTGAAATCGTAAGAAGGTGGAAGGAAGGTGTTAATGAGAACCATTAGGGAGATAACGAGTAGTTGGAGCTATTGGGGGAGGTGATCCAGTGGGTGAAATGTGAGGGTAGGTGGATGAAATGAGGGGGGGGGGGTTAGAGGAAGAAAATGGATATTGGGGTATGGGAGAGGGGTATGAGACAGGACAAAAACAGTGGGTCCAGATTGGAGAGGGGAAATACAGGGAGGGAACAGGTGACCAGAAATGGGAAAGTTCATCGTTCATACTATTGGGTTGTAGACAACGCAGGAGGATATGTTACAATTTTTATTATTTGTTGTGAGTTAACTGTGGAAGGCAGGGCGTGCCTTTGGTTACAATGGCACCTGATGGAACTGAACGTAAAGCAGGTTTCCTGCCCCAGTGTCTCCACGACTTAATGATGGAGCCCCATGTTGAGGGGGAGCATGAGGCTGGATCACAGGAAGAGAAGCCAATAAAACCAAGCAAGTCCTGAATCTCTCGGGGACGATGCCTGGGGCAAACATTCCACATTCAACAGAAAACAGGAATCTGGCTTCATGTGTGGAATTGACGAGATTTGTCAAGATTAGCTGAGAGTAATTGTGTTCTGGAGGTAACTCGTGCCAAATGGATGAAGTCATGCAAACACACTTTCAACTGGAAGTGCAGAGACTGCAGCAGCCCAGATTTTAATGGTAATTTGTACATCATAGGTAAAAAGGATAAAATTAACCTCGGGGATATTAAAACAACAGCGTGGGTAGAAAACAAAATGATTTGATTTTGCTGTGGGGGAAAGGACAGGCAGTGGTAAAAATGTAAAGGAAAAATTACTCTGAGCAGAACTCTGTGACAAAGAGTTTCTGTGGAAATAGAGGAGAGATTTCATCTCAATGAGAGGAGAACAGTGCAGAAATTTGTAAATGTGGGCATTAGTGCACAGGGCGATCTTGGTAATCTGTTACTCAAAATGTCGGGAGTTAACAAGTCATTGGGAGATAGTGGAACGTTGGCCTTCATGAAAGGGGATGGTCACTAGAGGAGGGAAGATTGCTGCAGTGGTAGATCCATAGAATACAGCACAGAGAACAGGCCCTTTGGCCTTTCAAGTTGAGGGCTGTGGTGAGATGGTGCTTGGTATACTGTGCACAGTCTTGGTCACTGTACATTTGGAGGGATATAATTAGCTAGAAAATAGCTTGACATAGAATTACAAGATGAGTTTGGGGGAGGGGGTGTCCTGGGGCATGAGGGCTCATGATAACAGTGTCAGCTGGGTGCTTTCTTGATCAATGGGAGAAAGAAAAGATTGGCTAACCTCCTGTTGAAGTGGTGTTTGTGTTGGCAATGGATAACTGAGCTTGATGTTCCCATTGTTGAATGGTCACCATCAGCCCACAAATGCACAACCATGAGAATTTCCTTCATGAAAACATGGCCATGCAATACTCTCTTCAATTAAGTCAAAACCAAATCCATGCACCTGATTGTTGACTTCAGGAAGGGAAAACCAGAGATATATAATCCAGTGATCATTGGGGGAGCACATTTAAGTTCTTTGGAGTCACAATCACAGAGGATCTTTCCTGGATCCAACACACAAATGGCAGTGAAGAAAGTTTGTCAGCACCTTTACTTCCTCAGAGATTTCAGAGGTTTGGTATGACATCTGATACACTGGCAAATTTCTACAGATGTGTGGTGGAAAGTGTTGACCAGCTGCCTCATGGTCTGATACAGGGACAAAAATTTCCCTGAGCATAAAGTCCTGCAAGAGGTAGTGGATACAGTCCAGAACATCACAGGCAAAATCCTCCCCACCATCAAGAACATCTACAGGGAACGCTGCCGTCAGAGAGCAGCAGCAATCGTCAAGGATCTACACCACCTAGTACATGCTCTGTTCTCACTGCTGCCATCAGGAAAGAGGTATCGGTGCCGCAAGACTCACACGACCAGGTTCAGGAACAGCTGCTACCCCTCCACCATCAGACTCTTCAACACAAATTCAACCTGGGACATTTAAGGACTCTTACTTTGGCACTTTATAGATTTTTTTTCTATCTCTCTATTACATACTCAGTTTGTTTAAATATTTTATTTATTTACTTGTCTGTTGAGTCAGTTTTTTTTGCACTGCCAATAAGTGGTAATTCTGCCTTGCCTGCAAAACAGAGAATCTCAGGGTTGTATGTGATGTCATGTAAGTAATGTGACAATAAATCTGAAACCTTTCTCTTTTGGGACTAACTCAAGCTCCATTCCAGATTGGAAACTGTGGGCAACACTGGAGGATCATTGATAAAGACTGAGGATCCACAGGGACGGGGAACCAGTGAGGGGCTCTGCAGCTGAGGGACCAGCGCATGCAGTGGGCTGCTGACAACTCGAGGAGAGGAAGAGCTGTTGGGAGATTCACGCCGGGCTGTGGATTGCTGGAGACTGGCTCGAACTGGCTGGATTGGTTACCAGGTATTGGAACCGGGATGCGTGGAGGTGCTGGAGGGTCCCTGACCATGTCGGAGGTTCATATCTGTAGCTCGGGTGGCCAGTGATTTGGACTGGACTCTGTGTGGCTGTGGGGTGTGTGGAGACTCTTCCCTCTCTCTGACTGTAGATCTGACTCTAAGAGGCACGTTGGCAGTTCCTGCTGGTGGTGAATCAGTCTGCCTTGCAGCAGGCAAAAAGAAGTTTCATGTAATTAGGACACTTTTATTACTATGACAATAAATTAAATCTTGAATTTTGAAATCTGAAGCAGTCATGGTGACTGTGGGAAACACTATCACTCAACGCTTCGGGGCATTAAAATATAATTAATGTTTCAAACATTCAGAGGTTAGAGGGATTGACAGAAGTTGTGGCCTTTCTCCCCCCCCCCCCCAACCCCCACGCCCCCCTGCCTGAGATCTCTCTCCTCAGTGATGCTTGCTGCCCTCAGGGAACTGGTCCGCCACAGAACATCGGTTCCCAGTCAGGAATCAGAGGATTTAACCTCATACCTTTTTCAGGTCAACAGTGAGAGCAAGCAACTGATCATAAATGCCAGGACTTTTGTCTGCTGAGGGGTGGCTTGAGTCAACATCTCTCTCCACAGATGCGACCCAAACCAGTGGCAATTTTCCAACTTTTTGTTTATTTGTTCCAGTACGTCTAATTTTCACTCAATGATTGGTGCACTGAACTGAAAAAACATAGAAACACAACCCTGGAGAAACTCAGCAGGTCCAACATGCCACTTTATGTAAAGATACCTAACCAACGTTGTGGGCCTGAGTCCTTCATCAAGGAATGAGCAAAAGGAAACTCAGCAGGTCCAACATGCCACTTTATGTAAAGATACATAACCAACGTTGTGGGCCTGAGTCCTTCATCAAGGAATGAACAAAAGGAAACTCAGCAGGTCCAACATGCCACTTTATGTAAAGATACATAACCAATGTTGTGGGCCTGAGTCCTCATCAAGGAATGAGCAAAAGGAAACTCAGCAGGTCCAACAGGGCTCTTTATACAGCATAGATAAAGATACATAACCAATGTTTCAGGCCTTACCCCTTCAACCGTACACTGAAATGATTGGGTGACAAATTATGTGAACCCCACATTTCTATAGGATTCCTATATCACACAGCACCATGGCCAACATAGTGTGACAGCTTCTGCTTTCAAATGATTAGTGGACTGCTAGTTTTGCTCATTCTACATTGACTTGATTCTGTCCAGTTTTGCATCCACACCTAGTTCCATTATTATTTCATTCCATTGGTGCATCTCTGGACACAGGACAATTGGAGTTTAATGGAAATCGATGGATAACTGAAATTGGGGATTTAGCCTGTGACACATTACCATTTACCACCATCCACTCTCTCTGGCTGGCTCCTCTCTCTCAAGACTCTGGAACTTTGGAAATGTCAAATAACCAAAGAAAGCAGAACCACTGCAAGTTGCTCACACCCAGAGAATGTTTGTGGTAGAGATTTTACATTCAATGTGCACATCTTCCATTTTGAGATTGGCAAGTGGTTATTTCCATTCAACTGAAGGTAATCACTCAAATGGAACCAACTGCTCTTTTTACACCCTACAGTTACTGTTTAGAGCAGACCTAAGTTCTCCAGAAGTCTAGATTTATAGAGCAATTGGTTTGAAAGGACATCTGAAAACTATAATAATTGGAAGTTGGCAGGCAATTTCTGGGTTGTTATTCTTAATATTTCTCATCAACATCAGAAATACTCAAAGTTTTGGGTCAAGAATTGACATTTTGCTCCTAGAATCTTTGCCAACATCTTTTCATGTTGTAAGTAAATATTTGGAACAATTTCAGCTCTCGGTTTTTAGGTCAGAACGCAAGGGCACATTTCTCATCCAGTTTTTATCCACGTTCTAAAGAACTTCAAAATTTCACAAGATAAAACCAGTGAAAAACTGCAATAAAATCAGAAAATGTTGAAAATACTGATGAGCCAACATCTGAGGAGGGAGAAAAAGTCAATGTTGCAGGTCAAGGATGAGATTTGGATAACGAGTCTATTTCTTCATCTCTGCTGGTGCCTGACCTGCTGGGTGTTTGAAGCATTTTGTGTTTTGCTTCAGATTTCCAGCATCTGTGGGGTTTTTTTTTAAACTTTCATTTACCAATGCAGTAATCATTCTTGGTTCTCCAATTCCCCCATTTCTCCTAAACATGTTCTGAATAACCTAAACTACAGTAGAAGTCTGAAAATCCAGTCTGCTCGGGGATTGGGTCGGTCTGGAATTTCCGGACTCTCAGGCAGTATTTTTTAAATTTGTATTTAAAGAGGAATAAAGAAGAGATGAACTGGTTATTTTGATAGTTTATTTATTAGCAAATACAACACACTTCATTTACCAACATGAGCAGTTTAAAATAAAAATAAAGTCAACACCTGACAAAAATTTAAACATAAAAAAATTTCATTACAAAAGAGACCCTGTAATGCTTGAAATGATGTTTTAAAATGAACATTGTAAAAGAAAAAATACAGTCTACAATGAGTTTCTTTGTGATAAGATTCCTAGTATGAAGCATGGTCGCTTGTTGCCGCTGTGGCGCTCACACACGCACTACACAAAAACTCACTAAATTTAAAACGTTTGAGAGTTTTTGAAAAGTATGGATTCTCTGGCATCCCTATTTTGGACTTCTACTGTATCCTCACTCAGTCCAACCAGGCCAGGCTTTTTTTAAAAGAAATTTGTTCAAGCAAAGTCCATCTCGTGGCAGAATAAAATGCTGAGCGCTGTGCAGTGCAATATTATCACATGGTCAAGTCATTGCATCGGGGCTGATCTATCGACCTCCCCTGCTGGAAGATGACATGGGAGTTACATTGGCACACACTTGTTAGCAGTGTTTCTTCAACAAATCACCATCTGAGCAATATATGAATGCTCACACACAAACACCCCACCAGAATCACTGGTTTATTTTCAAAACAGTTGCAAGAAAGAAAGTATAATTGCAGCAACGGAGTTTGCAAAAGATTTTAAGTTCCAGTAAGTCAGATTGGAAAGTAACTGTCAGTGGTCCACTATAATGGGACTCTCAGATGAGGTCAGTGCTTAAAACTTTTATTTACAGTTTTATTGTGAATCCTTCCATATCAAAACACTTCTTACTGAAACTAGTTCAAAGGATCAGCACCAACTGTCTAACCAGAGTACAGAGAAAACTTTCAGGCCAGATTCAGAATTATTGTCAGAACATACATGACATCACATACAACCCTGAGATTCTTTTCCAGTGGGTGAGGCAGAATTCACCCCCCCCCCCCTATTGGTTGTGTAAAAAGCTGTACTCAAGAAGATATGTACACATGTAAACAAATAAATGTAAACAAACTGACTGTGCAATACAGAGAGAAAAAAAATCAATAAAATGGACAGGTGGGAGTCCTTAAATGAGTACCTGATTGAGTGTGTTGTGGAGGAGTCTGATGGTGGAGGGGAGCAGCTGTTCCTGAACCTGGTGGGGTGAGTCTTGTGGCCCCTACACCCTTGGTGAACACCTGAGTGTTTACTGCTCCCCTAGTCCAAGTTCAGTGGGTGCGGATCCTGGATCACGTTCATGAGTTACATCCGTTTCTTGAGGAGTGGGCAAACATGCTCCCTCTCGCTCAAAGTGCCACCTAACTTGCCAATGTAACTGACCTTGGGGATTAAGCGGGCTTAGAAGGAGCTGCAATGTCGCAAACTGTCTGCGTGTTTCAGGCTGAAACGGTAAATCTATTTACTCCTCACATTCAGCTTTTGACTTGCTGGGAATTCCCAGTGCACAAGTCATGTAGCATCCATAGGAAGTAAAAGGCAGCTGATGTTTTGGGCCTGAGCCCTTCCTCAGGTGTTCGGGTTAAGGTTGCAGCACTTCCTGTTGTTACATGTGTGTCTAGAAGGTCATTGTACCTCCATACTTTGATCTTTTTGGCTGTAATTGGATGTGCAGAACAACTTGGATGTGCATTCTGAGCAAGGCGGTGAAGTGGGTCATGAAAGGGATCCATTCAAGCATTGAAATCTTGTGACATTTGGTCTTAATGATCTCATCTTGCTGTTGGCTTAAGTGCTGAATGGCATCCATTTAAGGATCAAAAACAGCTTGTAATGATATTTCACAGCACATGTGTTATGTGATTTACCAGATGATCCAAGACACAGCAAAAAAAGTGTCGTTTGCTGTTTTCAGTAAACAGGATATTTGCTGAGAAATCAATTGGACCTCATTTGTTCTGCACCAGATGCTGGAAGCACAGATTTGCATCTCATCGATTACTGACCACTGGGTCCCTGTAAATAACGATGGAGACATAGCCTCATCAACTAACATGATTCAGGTAACAGAGTTCATTTTCTTGAGGGGCTTATTTAGGTGCAGGATCAGTACATGCACTCTCCTCTCGTCCCGTTCCGGTCTCATGACAGTCAGCATGACATTCGGGGAGTGGGGAGAGGTTCCCAGACAACTCTGGGTGCTGCGGTGACACAAGTGTTGCCTTTCGGGTCCTGTACAACATCTCCTGGTGGTACCTGGACGAGGAACAGGTAATTTTTCCACCAATATCTATGCTATTCTACTTGCAGTGATGTTGGGGAGCTTTGAAATGGCACCTGCACTTCCTATATTAAACAATGACAACGTTTCTAAAGTACTATCGAACCTTCAATGTGCTTTGTTTTGTGTCTGAAGTATGAGGAAAAGACATTTCCACCGAGCCATTGCATTTCCTTTCTATATTGATATGGAATTATAATTTACGGTCTGGTACGGGGACACCAATACCCCTGAGCATATAGCCCTGCAAAATGTAGTGGGTACAGCCCAGGACATCACAGGCAAAACCCACCCGACCATCAAGAACATCTACAGGGATCGCTGCCGTCAGAGGGCAGCAGCAATCGCCAAAGACCCTCACCACCCAGCTCTGTTCTCACTGCTTCCATCAGGAAAGATCACACCACCAGATTCAGGAACAGATGCTCCCCCTCCACCATCAGACTCCTCAACGACACATTCCATCAGGGACTCGTTTAAGGTCTGACTTGTGCACTTTATTGATTTTTTTTCTTTCTCTGTATTGCACAGTCAGGTGTTTACATTTGTTTAAATGTGTACATTGGGTACAGTTTTTTCCACTACTACTAAGCGCCCAAAGGAAAAATGGATCTCAGTGTTGTATGTGATGACATGTATGTACTCAAACAAAAAATCTGAAATCTACAAACAAAATTCAGATTTTTAATTTTTTTTAAAAGTTTAGACATACAGCACGGTACAGGCAATTTTGGATCATGAGTCTGTGCCACTCAATTTACACACCATTAAATTACACCCTGGTACGTTTTGAACGGTGGGAGGAAACCGGAGCCCCCAGAGAAAACCCATGCAGACACGGGGAGAATATACAAACTCCTTTCAGACAGGGCGGGATTTGAACCACGGTCTGGTCCCGATCACTGGTCCTGTAAACACTACGCCAATTGTGCCACCCGATGAAAACCGTGGCACCAAAGACTATCCAAAGAAAAAATGGTCTGTGTTCAAGATACCAAGAGTAAGCAAAAGGACCATATAAATAGGTGGAATGAATGGGCGAGGAAGTGACAGAAGTAAGTGGGAAAATGTAACGGTATTCGAATGGAAAAGCAAAATATTATTTGAATAATAGGAAAACAGGAAAGTTTGTATACAGAGAAATCTAGATGTGTTGGGACTTGAAACACAAATTCACATTATTAATATAAATTTCATGGGTTTTTTTTAATTTAATGATGGTTTGAAGGAAGCCTTGGCTGAAATTGTTTTGATGAAGTGTTCCTAATAATAGTTAGCTGAAGAAGAATTGAATGGGATTGGAAATCGTGCTGAGCAGATTCACTAATCGATCCCTGAAATGAGGGGATATCCTCGTGATAACATGCTGTGGCCACGCACCAGAAACAGGGTTCAGCCTCTGTCTACATTCGGGTCATGTGAAGAATAAGGATTTGGACAAAGCACCGAAATGCTGGAGAAACTCAACCAGTCTTGCAGCGTCCAAAGGATATAAAGATATATTACTGATGTTTTGGGCCTGAGTCCTTCCTTAAGGTATAAGCAAAATACGGGAAGGCATTAGGATAAAAACGGGAGAGAGAAAATGGGAAGAATGGGAGGGGGAGGAGTCCAGACCAACAGACAGAGAGTGTTAATTGGATATGATAAGAGGAAAGGTGAGAATTGATTTTGGCTCTGAGAAAGAGTCAGAGGGAAAAGGGGAGAGAGACCTGGGGGGAAAGACGACAGGATTTGAACAGTCAGGTTGCCACCCCATGGTTTCTGGAAGGGCTGAGTAGCTCTTGTGGGAACTTGTTATTAGGTAAGGGCCGTTTGATATTTGATCCAACATTGGATACAAGGGTTCACACTCCCTTCATTAAGAGTAAAGTGTTACGAGTGACCTAAAGGTGCTATGGCAATTCAGCTGTGACTTTGCTGCATATGTCTCTCCAGTGTTTGAACTTTGGTTACCATCTCCTTTCTATCAACCAGCCCTCGTCCACATGATCTTCAGTAATACAACTGAACTGAGATCAACAACTGTGCATGAATTAGGTTTTGGCATTAACAGAATAAACAGAATAAACAGTATCTCAAAGAAGCAGTCATGTCACATTTTACTAAACCCATACAAACATCCCCTCAGCAAGGTGCACAGATTCAAATCAACCTTTTTGGCAATGCAGCCTTGTTTTGAGTTCTTTTGAAGGTAAAGCAAAATGAAAAATTATTTTAATTGCCAATTTTCTCTTTTTCCTTATTCTGTGCCAGAAGATACAAGTTGGATTTCACTATTGGCCACAAAGATGGTCTAAACTCGAACATTAATGGTATTTTTTATTACATTTGGGTTGTGTAATGGCACCTCCATAATTTGAGATTTTAGTTGGTAATTAATTATTCCAACAATTCCTGTCTTTCTTGTGTTCAGTCCAGGAACTTTAGAAAAATATCCCTTTCTATTAATTTATTGATCCTAGTTCTCAATTCCCCAAATTTTTATCAGTGTGGTTTGGAATCCAGACCAATCTATTTCAGGCTTCCAAAGACACGAATGCTGACAAATGACATTAGCACAGTGGTTCTCAACCTCTTTCTTTCCACTCACATGCCTCTTTAATTCATCCCTATGCCATAGGTGCTCTGTGATTATGTGGGTAGAAAGAAAAAGTTTGAAGACCTGTTTTAATCATTCATAATTGACTCGTTATGTGCACGGTTTCACCTCCGGCAGGTCTAGAATTGATCCTAAATAAGAAAAAGTCTGCAATTAATGAGCTTTGATCATTTTTCCAAACTACATTTTGCATTATGATGGAAACAGGAAGATTACAGCTGCTGGAACCTGGAATGGGGAACCTATCACCAAGGAACTTGCCCACTCCAAGCACCTCCCTCCCACCCACTCTGAGATCCTCCCTCCTGCTCTCAGCACCTCTTCTCTTTCAAAGGTTAGTCAAAAGGTTCAGTTCTGAAAGATAACCAGCTCCACAACCACAAAAAACATCAAACTTCTGTTTTAAACGAGTTCATCTGCATGTTCCTGCTGTAAACTGAATCTTGAAAAGATGACATAAATTAAATGAGGCAATAACAAAACAGACCCAAAACGTTTGTATAAACTCTAAGACAATTGCCATTAATTAATTAGCTGGAACAGATTTAGGAGTTGCATGGCAGATGGTAATTATACCAAATGTTCACCAAACTTCATTAACTTTTAGCACAATCCACTATATGAACATGCTCACAAATGACTTGATTCTGGAAGTAAAGCTACAGGCACAATCCTCAACCTGTGCTTTCGTGGAATCCCACCTGACAATCACATCATGAACTGGCCTCTGCCACCAGACTAACAAGGCATAGTGGGAGTTCAGTGTTTAGCAGAAATGCTTCTTGTACAACTGGAACATCACCCTCCATTTACGTTGTCCTCAGGATGACTGCAGTGGAGTGCAGATAGTTGCCCACCTCTTTGCTGAATGCAATTTCACAAAGTGTGTGGAGAAGCATGAACGGTCCATGTCACGATTCATCCCCAGCAGCACTGTGACAGAGGACTCACTGATCGATGGGCTGTTCGGGTGACACACATATAGAGTCAGAAATGCAGAACTGCTGGAAGACCATCAACTCGATGAAACACGCCCTTTGGTCTGCCCGAAACTTGTTGGCCTTTCAGCACACAGAGATGTCAGTGCGGGAATGCTGCCAACTAGCACATTCCAGGCTGCAGGAGTACATGCTGAGGGATGCACTGAGGCTTGGGAGAGCCAATGTGAGGGCGCTGTGGGGAAGGACCACAATCAAGAGACCTCCCATTTCTGGGCACTGAGGGGATGAGTCCAAGGAGACGTCCATCAAACAAAAGGGGGGGGGGGGGAGGCTTCTTTGCAAATAATAATAAAAAGATGTTTAGCAGAAAAAAAACACAGACATGTTGGAGGAACTCAGCAGATCACACAGCGTCCATAGGAGATAACCAACATGTCAGGCCTGAGCCCTTTATGAGAAAAAGCAGGCAGGTGTCTGAATAAAAAGGCTGTGGGAGAAGGAAAGAAAGGGCAAAAGGAGGAGAACAGGCCAACAGACAAAATATGGATAGGAGGACAGGAGAAAGGAAAGGTGAGAATTGACAAGGGTAGGTTTGGCTGTGAATGCAGAGACAGGGAAAGGGGAAGAGAGAGACTGAGCTAGAATAAGAGGGACATGGGTGGAGAGGTGGGGGAGAGCTAATGGAAACTGGAGAAGTCAATGTCAATGCCATCTGGTTGAAGGGGGCCCAGACAGAAGATGTTTAGCAGAGCTGGGTTTTTGGAAGGCAGTCTTTCCGCATACCTGGTCAGCAACCATTGTCCACACATCCTGGCCTTTCCTCAATATCAATGAAAGCACCACTTGGAGAATAAAGCCATGGCACTATTTTTCCATGTACGTCTCTTGCGAATATTTAGTTTCATCTTCCATTCTTCCCTGCTGTACATGTTAAAATCAGGATTCAAGGTTCAATTTATTGCCCATGTAATAAAGACAGTGTAATAGTACACAAAATTTTCTTCAGTCTGCCGGAAAATAGATAAATTCACCATCGGCAGAAATTGCCTGAAGTGCCTCTTACATTCAAAGAAAGAGAAGCAAAAGAGAGTCCCCCCAGAGTAACCAAGTGTCCATGGATTCACCTCCAGCGGATGAACTTCAGCAACCTACAATTTGGCTTGTGACAATGGGCTGCCCTGATATGTCGACCAAGATGCCCTCCTGGCCCTCCTCCCTTTCTGAAGTCTTGCTGTGCTTTTTCACTGTGTTGAAGCTCAAAACAAACAGGTCTTCATCTCTAGTCAGCCCATTGATGCAGGCCTGGATTAACCATTAAGCAAAATAAGCAGGTGCTCAGGACACCAGGGGAAGGGGGCATCACAGAATATTTTTCCAGTGCCAGGTTTACCATGATGCAGCTGTACTAGGGCCCCATAATAAATGAAAAATAAACCACTGGTTATATTTAATATCATTGTGGGATCCGGCCTGGAAGAAAACTGAATTTTTACGTATTATTTCTGTGATAGTACAGATCTATCACCAATGGACATAGTGTATATAGTTACTGTATCTAGACTGTGCTTACAGCGATTGGCTGAGAGCTAAGCCACGCCTATTGTCTGGGCCTTAAAGGGTTGTGTCCCTAGCCAGGTCGGATCATTCCGGCCACCTGTGAAGAGCTCCGGTCTTTTGCTAATAAAAGCCTTGGTTTGGATCAACAAGTCTTTGGTTCTTTCGACGAGCTCTACAATGTCACATTCAGCACTTACTGAATCTTTGTCTTGTCAGTTAGACAATGGACGGGTCAAGGGGATCCATCGTTGGGCTGTGCTTAGGGCGTCAGTTGACCTTAATTTGGCCCTGCATCGATGTCATGAGAACGTAGAACACTGCAGCACAGGAACAGGCCCTTCAGCCACAATGACTGCACTGAACATGGTGTCCAAATTAAACTAAAACTCTGTTACTTGCACACAATCCATATCCTTCCATTCCCTGTATATTCATGTGTACATTTAGAAATAGATGAAATGCTACTACTGACATGATGCTGGAGAAACTCAGCAGATCACACACCGTACTTTATGAGGCAAAGATATAGATACGTAACCAATGTTTCGGGCTTGAGCCTTTCATCAAAATGTAGGCAGGCGTCTGCCATTCCCTGCTGAAGGGCTCATATTATGTATCATTAGCCCATTTCACACCGCCGATTACACCTGGTTAACCTGCCAATATCGCGGGTCAAATCACACAAATTGTGGTGTGAAATGACATAATCGGGCAGGCTGAGTAGATTTCAACCGGGTTCTGATACGTGGAGGGAGCAAGTGTCAGAATCCGGCCAAGTTAACTCACCGATCGCCTTCTGGCAGTGTGAAAGCACAACCTGCTCTCTCATTGTCACCGCTGGAGACGGGACTCCCCTTAAAATGGTGAGTTGTAGAATTACCTGCGTATAATGGTGCGGTGTGAAAGGCTCCCAGGGGTCAGCGTGCCCCGCAAATTTTCCCGTTTCCTGGGAGAGTTGGCAGTGAGAAAGGGGCTTTCATCTTAGTTATTCAGCCAGTCCCCAGGTTACAAACAAAATCTGTCTTTACGTTGGATTTGTAGCTAAGTCGGAATGGTTCTTATTTAGAGTCATTTAGTCATTGTATAGAGTACAAACATTCAGTATACACTTTTTTTTAACCTTTCTATGCAAAAAAAAGATAGAAGATCATGATTAAAGTTAACACTTACTCTCATTCCATCGATGTTTTGCGTATGGGAATGGGATTTGGGTAACAATTTGATCGTAAGATAAAAGATCATGATTAAAGTTAACACTTACTCTCGTTCCATCGATGTTTTGCGAATGGGAATGGGATTTGGGTAACAATTTGATCGTAAGATAAAAGATCATGATTAAAGTTAACACTTACTCTCGTTCCATCGATGTTTTGCGAATGGGAATGGGATTTGGGTAACAATTTGATCGTAAGATAAAAGATCATGATTAAAGTTAACACTTACTCTCGTTCCATCGATGTTTTGCGAATGGGAATGGGATTTGGGTAACAATTTGATCGTAAGATAAAAGATCATGATTAAAGTTAACACTTACTCTCGTTCCATCGATGTTTTGCGAATGGGAATGGGATTTGGGTAACAATTTGATCGTAAGATAAAAGATCATGATTAAAGTTAACACTTACTCTCGTTCCATCGATGTTTTGCGAATGGGAATGGGATTTGGGGAACAATTTGATCGTAAGATAAAAGATCATGATTAAAGTTAACACTTACTCTCGTTCCATCGATGTTTTGCGAATGGGAATGGGATTTGGGGAACAATTTGATCGTAAGATAAAAGATCATGATTAAAGTTAACACTTACTCTCGTTCCATCGATGTTTTGCGAATGGGAATGGGATTTGGGTAACAATTTGATCGTAAGATAAAAGATCATGATTAAAGTTAACACTTACTCTCGTTCCATCGATGTTTTGCGAATGGGAATGGGATTTGGGTAACAATTTGATCGTAAGATAAAAGATCATGATTAAAGTTAACACTTACTCTCGTTCCATCGATGTTTTGCGAATGGGAATGGGATTTGGGGAACAATTTGATCGTAAGATAAAAGATCATGATTAAAGTTAACACTTACTCTCGTTCCATCGATGTTTTGCGAATGGGAATGGGATTTGGGGAACAATTTGATCGTAAGATAAAAGATCATGATTAAAGTTAACACTTACTCTCGTTCCATCGATGTTTTGCGAATGGGAATGGGATTTGGGTAACAATTTGATCGTAAGATAAAAGATCATGATTAAAGTTAACACTTACTCTCGTTCCATCGATGTTTTGCGAATGGGAATGGGATTTGGGTAACAATTTGATCGTAAGATAAAAGATCATGATTAAAGTTAACACTTACTCTCGTTCCATCGATGTTTTGCGAATGGGAATGGGATTTGGGTAACAATTTGATCGTAAGATAAAAGATCATGATTAAAGTTAACACTTACTCTCGTTCCATCGATGTTTTGCGAATGGGAATGGGATTTGGGGAACAATTTGTTCGTAAGTACAGGTTGTCAGATGTTCTTAACATGGGGACTGCCTGTATCAAGGACACTGACCCGCTGATTTTCTCCAGAATTGTGTTTTTACTTCAATCACAAATCTGCAGACTTTTGTGTTTTACTAAAAGCTACTATTGAGTCTATTCCATCTCCACTCCTGGAACTCTGTTCTAGACATCCACCACTCTCCATGTTTAAAAAAACAACTTGCCCCACACATCTCCTTCAAACTTTCCCTTTAAGTTCACTTCCTCCAGTATGTGGCGTTAACCCCAGCGGAGGGAGTTTCTACTGCCCACCCTATCAACGCCTCTCACTTCTGTCAGGTCTCCCTTCCACCTCTGACATTCCAGAGAATGTCCAGGCACCTTGGGACATCCTGAGGTTGTGACAGGGACTGTGGAAATGTGTCCTTCTCAGTTTTTGTTTCCAAGAGTTAGTGTGTTCAGGCACAGATTTCTGTGTGGAGTGCGTATGATTGTGTCCACTTCTGTTCATCTGTGAAAAGATGAAAAGCAAAAGAAATTTTGCCATCAAATTAATGTTCTGTTTATATCTGCTCCTGTAGTCAAGTTAGTTCAAATATTTGGATTCAGAAACACCATGTGATCTGCTAAACAGAAACAGCACACTGCGATTGGAAAGACAAAGGGGTTTAATAAAGCAACAGTGATGTCCTTGTTCATCCAAGATACGTTGTTTTTCTAAAACTGTGGGAAATTACATTTGTTACACCTTTTAATTGGTATCATGAGATATTCCCACATTAGTTCCTTTGACCTAATCCATAGAAAATCAGCAATGTGTTGGCGTGCAAAGTCCTGGAAGCGTTCCAGATGTGTTCATCACTCAGGATATGTCCCATTTTCTCAATCAAACCATATAAACATGAACAAAAAATCATCCCTCAGAAAGGAGATTCCACATTTATGTATCCCCATAATGCCCCAGACATTTCATAGGCAGACGGTGACTTTTAATGTGTCATCACTGATCTCCTCCACACAATAAATATCTGCTCAGCAATCTCCCCAACAGAAATGAGAGGTGAATCATGCTTCATCTCCACTGGCTTATCTTCCTAAATCTGCCCAGTACCAAGGCTCTTATACTCGTCCTTTCTCTCTGAACTTGAACTTGTCATGCTGTGATTGAGGGTGGCAGCCTTTTCACCCATGTCTTAGAGCAGAACCTACCAACATCCTATCAACGGAGCCATGGGAAGCCACTTTGGCACACACCTTTACATGCAGTTCTTTTCATTTCCTGTCTCCATGTTTTCATGAATTAAGATCCTTGAGGTCCATCTCCCCACCTTGTCCAAAAGTTTCCCCTTCCACAATCTCCCACTGCTGTTGGTGGTCTGCAGGATACATAACTACTCTTGGCTAAAGAAGTAATCTTCTGGGCAGTCCAAATCCAAAGTAGATATCAGCCCAGGAAAGCCTTCCCTTCTTGACTTTGGCTCCAGGAACAATTATCCATTCCCTTATCTAAAAACTGGCCCAGCAACATCATCTCCCTCCAATTGGCTTACAGCAGATATCTCTTGTCCTAGCACCACCTCTCTTCTATCTTCTTTGTATCATCGAGCTGTTTGTTTAACTTCCAGTCTTGAATTAATTGTAATTTCTTGCAAATGTGCACGGGAAAAATACGGAGCTTTGTTTTGAGCCCCACCACCGTTGAAACACAAATACGGCTGGTCCAGGTTTGATCCTGACCTCCAGTGCTGTCTGCATGGAGTTTGTAGGTTTTGTTTGTGATCACGTGGGTATTCCTTGGGCAGTCTGGTTCCGGCCCACAAATCAGATGGTTAATTGGTTGTGACAAAATATCCCTGGTGTAGATTAATGGTGGGAAGACTTTGGAGGGGATTTGTTTCTCAGAAATCTGGGGAGATAACTGGCACGAATGAGATTGCACCTTTGGGAGCTGAAACGGACCCAATGGCCTCCTTGTGTGTTGCTGTAAGTGTGAAATGACTGAAAGGGGAGATGAAGAATCTTGTTGTACATCTGCAACTGGGAGCAGCCAATACATCCATATCATTAGTAAAATCAATTAAGAGTAGCTATTACTGCAATGCGATTACAGAGCTGGCGACTGGATTCAAATCTGATGCTGTCTGTGAGGAGTCTGTATGTTCTCCCTGTGACCTGTCAGAGTTTCCTTTCATGTTCAAAGACATATGGGGGTTAGAATCTTAATTGTTTACATGGGTGTCCTTGGGCAGCATGGGCCTGTTACTGGGCTGTATCAAACACACGCAGTGACTGCAGGGACTGTCTTTTGCTCCTCTTTCTCTCTTAATGTAAGGGGGTGGGAAACACTAACAGTAACTCTGTCTGCCGCACGGCAGGCCATATTCATCGTTCATTATATGACAATAAAGGAATCTTGAAACCTTATCTTTAATTAATTAAAAATTAATCTCTTGAGGTGGACTTATTAGAAAGAGACATTGCCACAGCGAGACAGTCGTGGTGGTGTACAGTGGGCACAAACCAACCAGACGCAGTGGATGCTGCAGATTCTCCACCTGCGGGTACCGACGCTCATCAAAGTTAGCAGTGCAGGCTCTACAGCCCCACTGTGGAGAGATCAGTGTCTGTTCTTCAGACGGCAAACCCAGGGCTTTAAGTGATTCCCTTTGAAAGAGAGACTTAAGGTCATTCCAATGACTGAGAATTGGAAAAATATACACCGGCTCCAAAGTAATTTTAATAATAATGAAAGAGCAGTAAAAGAAATGCCCTTTTTTCAGTTCTGCTACTTGGGTCTGGTTTTGTTTAAAAACTGATGCACAAATTGCCAGAGAACCATTGGAAGAAGCTGATGGATGATGTACCATAGGGAGTGGGAATTACAACTTCTAAACTGGCTTTTACTTTTAACTTATGTTTCATATTGTTTAGTTTGGCAGTTTATTTGAATACACCTGGGCTTTACACGGTAAACTAAGACTAAATGCTGAGCATTTTGGGCAGTGTCTTTTGGATGTAGGAGAAAGAAAAGATCTTTTAAATCTTCCCATGAGTGCGGAGTGTGCAGCGATCAATAATGGGAATATTCTGAAACTCGGGGCCTGCGACACAAAATCCCTCTCTTCTCATACAAATGCTGATGAATTTATAAGGAAAATGAAGCTTTCAGTGCATCTGACAGTCTGGGTCAGTGCTCCCACCTTTCATAGATTGAACAAAGTGCAGACCCTTTGGCCCATGATGTTGTGCTAACCCAGATATACCAAGCACAGACTCCATTTGCTCCGTGCTTTCTCTATTAATGTTGTTTTGCCTCTAGTTAATTTTCCAGTCTGTTGCCTCAGTCAGATATCTACACCCCCACCAGGAGCCGAGGGGATGCTCTTGTACTGCATCTGTCATATTACTGGGAACTGGTGAAGTGGTGGAAAGAATGAATCTAGAAGCAGGAAGCCACCTAACATCAGAGGCTAAAGAGTCCTGCAAGGAGGAATTATTGATGATCTAGTGTCTAGTTGATTGTGTCATTCAATTAATATTTAAATTTATCCATATTAAAGTTTAATGAGTAGCAGTGATCGTGAAACAATCAGAATGCACAAAGGCCTTCAGGGAAGAAATTCCTTTCCCACTCTGGCCTGTAGATATGTGCAATACGACTAACTATCAAGTGTTTCCACAGTACAAGAGTAACAAGGGTGTGATAAACCACTGTTGCATATACTTGTCTGGTCAGGCTCACCTATTGGCCGATTGTACCTGTGGCTTCTCCCCACAGGCTCCTGTATAAAGGTGACTGTTCCACATCCCCCCTCCTCAGTGCGGGACAGTTGAACAGTACGTGAATAAAAGCTTATTGATTTCTCAACAACAGTCTTTTGAGTAATTGATGGTGCATCAATTTTATTCACTTAGTTTTTTTTTACAGTGGAGCTGAGGCTGGAAATGCTGGAGATTAACCCTCTATCGCCTGAGGCATCCACCAACTTTGAGCTCTGGCTGCACTATTTTGAAGCATTGCTGCAGGCTTCCTCCACCACTCCATGATCAGGGATGCTACATTGTACCAGGAAGCCATGGACATACTTAAAGGACAGTAACTGTGTAAGATCAATGTTGTCTACTCCAGACATCTGCTAGTGACCTGCAAACAACGACCCGGTGAGTCCATTGCCGAATATCTTTGGGCCCTGTGAGCTCTCAGCAGGGCCTATGAATGCAAGGCTGAGCCCGCCACGGAGTATACGCAGGACCTGATTCAGGACACCTATGTCGCGGGGATCGGGTCGAACTACATCTGACAGAGACTCTTGGAGCAAGGAGAGCTCAGTCTGTGGAGAGCATATGAGCTGACAGGTATGTGGAGGTGGCTCTCTAGAATATGGAGGCTTACTTGTCCGACAGCATTGTCGCCTCATGGTTACCCTGGGCGCTGCCATCTTAAGACGTGCCACCAATCTCCCGCTCCACTAACGGCTCAATCACAGCAGCAGTGCCCCATGACCACCTCCCATCGCTCTCAGCCAGAACACACACTTTTTCTGGTTGTATATTAAGTTCAGGGCTTTAGCGTTGGTGAGGAACTTCTGCAGGTTTGCGTCGTGTTCCTCCTGATTATGTTCACAGATGGTGACACTATCCAAATACAGATATGTGGATTTTAATTTATTATCATCCACCTTGTGGTCCATCTCTCTTTGGAACATGGACACTCCATTCGTAAAACCGCATGGGAGCTGCAGGAAACGGTAGAGGCAACAATTTCCTTCGAACATCCACAGAGGTCACTCACCTCTGTAGATGTTCTGACTCTGAAAAGATTGTCTCATTGATAGTCTTCCCCCTAAAGCTCAGCAGTTTCTGAATTCTTCAGCTGTCGCTCCTGATCTGATTCAGGTTGTAATCATTCAGAGTTCCCTTCTCCCTCAAATAGCCATGGATTATTATCTTCCCATTGTATTGAGAAGGGGGTCGTACACTGGCTTCTGACTTAGAAGTCAGCATGATGCAGTATCCGAGTGATGTACCACGTGATGCCCAGATCCTCAAGGATGTCGGTGTCAGCGCAGAGAACAATGTTTAATGATTGGAAGAGGATGCCTGGTGGGTACAGATGGACACATGTGAAGTGGAAATGTCTCCAGAGTCCATTTAAGAAGCTGCACAGAATGGTTCGGTGAAGAGATCACATACATGCCACAGAGGCTGCTCTGAGCGGATACAGGAAAATCGTGAGCAGGCCTCGCACTAATTTATAGCATTTTCAAACCCAATCCTAATCAGTAAGAAGAAAATGTTTACAATAATTCTAATAAAGTACTAAAAATAAACCAGATGGCTGATGCTATAAAGATAACCATTAACAGATGAAAAATGAGTGATGTAATTGAAATCAGCAGACTATCAAAGCACAAAGCTGATTATATTGGAGGGACTTTCAGGAATGTATGTTCAGACCTTTATTAATGTGGACGTCAGTCACTTTAAAGAGTGTAATTATCTGATAATACAGTTAATGAAAACAAAGCCGGTGGCAACACTAATGCACATTCTTGGTTGTGTCCATCAAAGGGCAGGCACAATTGGATTTGCCTATTTATGTGACTAGCATTTGAAAGCAATAGCCAATGCCCTCCAGCACCAGTGAACTGATTGGAGCTGGACTGTTGTCGATACAATCAGCAGGAAAACAGGGCAGGGACTCGGACGTGGAGATGCGATGAAGTCGTGAAGGTGAATCGAGAGCTGATCCAGCTCTCTGGTTCCCAAATGACCGAATAGCTGAGCGTTGTCCCTTACATTATAGGCTTGGATTTGTAACCTAGGAAGAACACGTGTGGTTACAATGAATAAGAGTTCCTGAACATCATAATCCTCATCGATGCAAGGGAGCGGCATAAGAGTGCAGATGGCAGAGTCAGTGCCTCACAGAACCAGAGAGCCAGGTTCAATACAACCCCACATGCCATCTGTGTGGAGTTTGCACGTTCTCTGTCATGACTTTCTCTGCTTTCCTCCCACATACAAAAGATGTGCAGGTTAATAGATAATTAGCCATTGAAAATTGCCCCTAGTGTACAGGTGAGTGGTAGAATCTGAAGATTAGATTATGTAGGATTAGTGTAAGTGGGTGGTTGCTGTTCAGGATGGACTTGATGGGCTGAATGGCCTGTTTTGTGCTGTATTTGATACCTGAGATAGCTAAGTTGCTTCCAGTAAAAGAAGTGGAGGAGATATTGGAGAGGTAATATGGGAACCTGAGGGAAACTGGATATTTAGTGATCCTGTGCCTATAAGATCAAATGTTTATGTTAAAGCACCAGCACTGGTCAAAGGTTGTACCTCAGAGGCCTTGCCTGCCCCTTGAACAGAAATATTTCCCAATGTTAAAGTTAATGGTATCCCTCTCAATGGCAGACCCAGGCAGTCATGCCCTGCTCCACGAGTGCACCTTTCTGCAAACAGTTCATGCCGCATTGCAATGCTAACTCTGGCTGGGTGTTTTCCTGGATGAAGAAACACTCAGCAAGTCAGACAGTGCCTGTGGATATAGGCTGAATAACCTATATATAACTCCAGTCTAAAATCTTGCATCACTAACTAAACATTGTAAACTCTGAAATCCCCATTCATCTGCCCCCAAGTACAGACTCTCTCCAAGTTTTACCCTGCAGCCAAACGGGCAGTTTGTAGGAGAAACAACTCCAATTGTAAACATTTAATTACCCCAGTATGGAAAGAGATAATAAATATAAAAGATAGATAATAAATAGCTTGGTAAATATTCTCAGTTACAGTAAATGGAAGAAAAATAGTGCAGATAGACCTTTTGGGGTCCTGGAGTGGTTTATGGTTCGGGTCACATAGGGAGAGTTAAGAGCCTGATAGCCATGGAAAAGTACTTAGAGGTGATGGGCTTCAGGCTTCTGTACCTTCTTTCCTTGAGAATCCACAGGGAGCAAGCTGTTCACTCTGAGGGACTAGGTAAATTGGCCCAAGGTCTCTGAGAATGGGGAGTGACCTGACTGAGTTGTTCAAAGCAACGAAGGGAGCTGACCAGGCAGATGGTGAACAAACCCTGGACCTTCCTTGAAGAAAGGCTCAGGCCAAAAATGTTGGCTTTTGATGGACGCTGCGAGACCAGCTGAGTTCTTCCAGCATTTCGGTGTGTTTTTACTACAATCACAGCGTTTGCAGACTTTCATGTTTCACTCAGTTCAGTTGATCCTCTTCACACAAGGCCACTTAAAGGGGCCAGCATACTGCGGAAATAAAATGGACTCCAGCCAATAGTTTCTCTGGGGAAAGCTCTGTACTTGCTTTGAAGGGCATGTTCAAACAGACAGGGTAATGCTTTCCATTGCTGACAGGTGTTAAGGAATGTGAGCTTACAGATGTTCAGTCATCCATGCCACGTGGAAATAAGCTTTGTGCTAGTTGTGCAGTTTTTAGGTCATTGTAATTCCTGAATTTAGCAGTATGAAGACCAGCATTTTCCATTATGGCATTGCCAAGTGGTTGGAGGGATAAGTCTGTTTTCAGAGGAGATGACGGAGGAATGTAAAACATTTGCCTAATTGACCATCCAGATAAAATTACTTCTGTATTCCTTGTAGAAGGAAGCATTATGGGAAGGAATAGTTACCTTGTGGAATGGACAGGCAGCACCACAGTGCTGGAGAATCTCAGCTTGTTACAGAACATACACATGAAGTACAAGGCAGTTGATGGTTCTGGCCTGAGCCCTTCTTCAAGAGTGTTGAAAATTGAGCAGGTGCTTGAATAAGAAAGTTGGGGTTCTGGAGGAGAGGGGAAGTGGCACAGGATGGAGACTGGAGGCTGGATAACATCATGTCTTTATTTAACAAAAAAATGCTGTTAGAACAACTACAGGCTGCTGAGATTAATGTCAGACGTGGTGAAGTTACTGGAGGGGATTCAGAGGGACATATAGAAAGGCATGGACTAATTAGGAAGAGTCAGCATGGTTTGTGTGTGAGAAATCATGTCTCATGAATTTGATTGGATTTTTTGAAGTGATTTCCAAGAAGATTGATGGGGCAGGACAGTAGATGGTGTCTACCTGGACTTTAGCAAGGCCTTTGACAAGGTCTCAAATGGAAGGCTAGTCTGGCCAATCAGATACAGAATTAGCGTAATAGTAGAAGAGGGAGGGAAGGAGGTAATGGGGCTTTGTTACTCAGATTTGAAACCAGTGAGGGGCAACATACCTTCACTAGATCGGCATGTGAATTGGGTTAACCTCTGGCAACAGGTTTCAAATGCCAAGTGCGATTTTCCTCCGTCTCCAAACAGACAGCATCGATATTGTCTTCTTGAGCACTTTTGTGTACTGCCTCGGGGGTCCCACACCAAGTTCCGCTAATCCCACCTCCATCCAGTCCCAGTCTCCATCTGCCCTTCACCTGCTCCTTCCTGTTTTCAGTCAACCATCCTTCCCCATTACCTCAGCCCCTCTCTCGCCCTTATCACCTTTTTATTACTTCATATCTCCCCACTTGAGTCGCGAGGAAAAAACATTGACTGTCCATATCTCTCCGTGGACACTGCCTGACCTGCTGGGTGTCTCCAGCTTCTCATTGTTTACTCAACATTCCACCCTCTACAGTCGACCTCCTTCTCTGGGAAGAGGTGGTCTAAGGGAGATGTGAAGCAGGCCAGGCAAGCTCCTGGGGACACCAGCAGTAATGGTGGAAGGTGCAAGGTTCTGCACCAGGGTAAAGTTTTTGCATCTGTATTTTTACTCCGAAAACTGACACAGAAGTGAGGCCAACAAGTCATGAGGTCCTGGAACCAACACAGATTAAAGAGGAGGTGGTGCTTGCTGTCTGAATAAATCCCCAGGGCCTGACAAGGCATTCCCTCGGACTTGAGGAAGGCTAATGGAGAAATTCCAGGGGCTCTGGCGGATACAATATATTTAACAAGAGTAAAACACAAAAGTCTGCAGACACTGTGGTTTAAGTAAAAACATAAAATGCTGGAGAAACTCAGCAGGTCAAAGAGTGTCTTTTATATGACAAAGTTAAAAAAAAGGGACATTAAATAAAATAAAAGTTCATAAAATAAAATACAATGCTTTGTATATGGACTTTCGTAAGGCTTTTGTCAGGGTCCTGCATCAGATGTTAGTCAGGAAGGTTCAGTCACTTGATGTTTATGGTGAGATAGTAAATTGGATTCAACATTGCCTTTATGGGAGAAGCCAGAGAATGGTGGGAGATGATTGAAGGCCTGTAACTAGTGGTACATCAGGAATTGGAGCTGAAATCATTGTTGTTTGTCGTCTATATCAATGATCTGTGGATGATAATGTAGTAAATTGGATCAGCAAGTTTTCAGCTGACACTAAGATTGGAGGCGTTGTAGACAGCGAGGAAGGTTTTCAAAGATTGCAGAGGGTCTGGACCAGCTGGAAATAAGGACTGGGAAATGGCAGATGGAATTTAATGCAGACAAATGTGAGGTTATGCTTTTTGGAAGGACAGACCAAGATAGGACATGCACAGTAAATGCTGAGGAGTGCAGTAGAACAGAGGGATCTGGGAATATGTATATATATAGATATCTAGATATCTATAGATATATAGATATCTATATATCTATATATATATATAGATATCTATATATATATCTATATATATATATATATAGATATATATATAGATATATAGATATCTATATATCTATATATATATATATATAATTCCCTGAAAGTGATGTTACAGGTACGTAAGGTCATAAAGAGTGTTTCTGGCATATTGGGCTTCATACTTGTAAATCAATGTATTGAGTATAGGAGTTGGGATGTTATGATAAAGTTGTATAAAACATCAGTGAGGCCAAATTTGGAGAATTGTGTGCAGTTTGGTCACAGAATGACAGGAAAGATATCAATAAAATTGGAAAAAGTGCAGAGAAGATTTACCAGAATGTTGTCTGGACTTCAGGAACTGAGTTACAGAGAAAGGTTATACAGGTTAGGACTTTATTCCCTGGAGTATAGAAGAATGAGGGGAGATTTGGTAGAGGTATTTATGGGTAAAGATAGAGTAAATGCAAGTAGGTCTTCTTGACTGAGCTTAGGTGAGATAAAATCAAGAAGGCGTGGATGAAAGGGGAAAAAGTTTAAAGGGAACATTAGGGATAAGTTCTACATGCAGAGAGTGGTGGAGGTGTGGAATGAGCTGCCAGCTGAAGTGGTGAATGCAGGCTCAATTTTGACATTGAAGAAAAATTTGGACAGGTATGGAAGGATATGGACTGGGTGCAGGTCAGTGCAACTAGGCAGAATCATAGTTTGGCACAGACTAAAAGGGCCGAAAGGCCTGTTATTGTAGAGCTTTCTATTGTTTTATGGTGGATGAAGATACAGGTCCTGGGGACACCAGCACTGCTGGTGGAAGGTGCAGGGCCCTACGATCAGGAGAGAGGAACATGGTGACTTTTCAAAATGAGAAGGAAATATCCAAGTGGAGACAGGACACCAGTAAAGTTTGACATGTTTCATCTTTCTGCAAAAACAAACTGAAATGCTGGAGGAACTCACCCTCGAGATAAAGATATATTGTCGACGTTTCGGGCCTGACCCCCTTCTTTGAGGAAAAAGTAGAATAAGACAGAGCAGGAAATATCAGGTAGTCTCAGAATTCAGACAATGGGGGAGGAATCCAGGCCAACTGAAGGTGTGAATTGGATATGATCAAGGATAAAGTTGTGTTTGTGTGAAAAGAGATGAAATGGAGAGACAGAGATAGGGAAAGGTGATGGGGTGAGAAGTTGATACATAATGCCATCTGGTTGGAGGGAGCCGATTTGGAATATCACAAGATAAAGGAATAGAAGTAGGACCATTCAGGCCATCCTGCCTGCTCTACAAATCCACCCTGAGCTTAAATGTTCTCATATCTAGTTCCAAATTCCAGCCTTTTTCCCGTATCCCTTGATACTCTGATTAATTATCAATCTCCTCTTTAAACTCCCCCAATGATCAGACCTCCACAGCTGTATGTGGCAATGAATTCCAATTTACGGGTGGTCTCAGTCCAGCATCTTTCTGCAGCCATTCTCACATCCTCCACTGTAGCTCCCATGGCACCACATTTACTGATCCTCCAGGATTGCTGATGCAATCATAAAAGTGCCTACATTATCACAGTGGGTTGCATAGGTAATGGCTAATCTGACAGACATTGTAGCAAGAGTTAGCAAGCTTTGGGAAGTATCAGCCCTCCTCCACATAGAGCCGTTCTGCCACACCGATCCAGGTATCAGTCAGCAGGGGCTTTGATCTTCGTACACAGTCACACAGCTGTGAAGTCCAAACCTGCAGAGGGTAATCCAGACTAGCAGCACATGCTTATTCAATCCAGAGATCGTGCACAGATCACTTGTAACATCATGGTGTCTGGTTCACATTAAACTCAACAGTTGATGCTACGGCAAGATTAATTGCTGAACATGACTCGTTCAAATGCTGCTTTTATACATTCTGTTAAGATGCACACTCACACTTTCTCACACGCATCCACACATGCACACAAACACGGGCACGCAGACACACATTTATGCACATACACATTCTGAAACAGAAAGAGTAAATGTATGGATGTACACATGTATACCAACAAATGTGTGTATCTCTGTGCCTGTTTGTGCACCAGTATGTGCTGTGTGTGCACGCAAATGTGTGTTCCTCTTGTGTGTTTGTGTTCTCTTGTGTGTGTGTGTGTCTGTCTGTGTGTGTCTGTGTGTGTGTGAGAGATGGGAGGTGTTTGATCCCCAGTGGATCAGAGAGTGACTGCAGCAAGTGAGAATTTCAGTGCATCTGCTACACTACTTATGTATATGACAGAAACTCTCATACTGTATCATGTGGCTCTGCTGTCAATCAGGTTAGACCAGCCATAGTGAGAGGGGCACAGACAGACTTCTCTTTGGCCATAAGTGGGACCTCAGGACAGTTGTCTCCCTGGTACCAGGGTTAAGGATATCTCGGTGTGAGCTCAGGACATTGTGAGAGGGGAGAATGAACAGCCAGAGGTTGTGGTCGTACCAACAACATTGGCAAGAAGACAGAGAGTCCTGCAGAGACTTTAAGAAGGTTAGTAGCAAGATTAAAGGACAGTGATAATCTCAGGATTACTCTCAGTGCCTTGTGCTAGTGAGTCAAGGAATAGCACAGCCAGAGTGGCTAGAAGCCTGGTGCAGGAGGGAGGCCCCAGATTCTTAGACCATTGGGCCTTCTTCCAGGGAAGGTGAGAACTGTACAAGGGGAAGGCCATTACACCTGATCTGGAAAGGCACCAGATAGGGAGTTGTTAGTGTTACTCAAGGTGATCTCAACCACAGGGCAGGATCCAGAGTTTTAGTACAGCAGGTGACCATGCTGAGTAAAACACAAAAGTCTTCAGACACTGTGGTTGAAATTAAAAATGCAATGCTGGAGAAACTCAGCAGGTCGCACAAAGATGAAGATAAAGCTAAAGGCCAGGCTGAGGTTAACTTCAGCAAGCTGCGTTGACTGGATGGCGGGGAATGTCGCAATCAAGCCCAGCCTATCTACCATATTCTCATCCCGGTCAAAGCTCCTCTATGCCCTCTCGGTGCAGGCACATTGTTCCAGCCGTGTGGGGAGCAGAACTGTGCCCACTACCCCAGCTGTGGTATCACACTGTTTCATAAGGCTTTACATTACCCTACATTCTGTGCCTCAAGTATCCTTCTTCATCCTTCAGGATCCTTCGACTTGTGTAGCGATGTCACTCTGTTCCCCCATACTCTCGATAACCCCATATTTGTTCTTTCTGGAGCCTGTCCTCATTAATCTATCCAAAGTGAATCACCTCACACTTCTCGGGATTTAATTCCATCTGCCATTACTCTGCCCATATTTCCAACTGGTCATTATCTCCCTGTCACCCACAACTATCCTCCTCTTTCAACAACACTGTCAATTTATTGTTTTACATTTAAACTATAAATGTTTACATTTTTAAAAATTTTAATTTAAAAATTTAGACATTCAGCCCTTTCGACCCACGAGCCTGTGCTGCTCAGTTACACCAATTAGCCTACAACCCTGGTACATTTTGAATGTTGAGAGGAAACCGGAGCCCCCGGAAGAAACCCATGCAGACATGGGGAGAAGATACAAACTCCTTACAGACAACGTGGGATTTGAACCCCCGACCCGATTGCTGTAACAGTGTTGCTCATGCCGCCGAACTTTAATGTCAATTTTCATGTCAACTCGAAACTTCTATATTCATACTCGACTTGTCATACAGAGACAGACTAGAGTCCACCATTGGCCTCTAGCTTCCAATCATACCTCTTCCAAGCCTGTTGTGCATCAAATTTGCCGTCTGCCCTGGTTTGCATGGAGACCACGTCTGATTCCAGAGTGAGTCACCGTGATGAGAAACCTGAAGGTTACACTTGTCAGTTGTAGACCATCCACTGCACTGAACAAGATCGGACAAAAGAGAGACGAGTTGAAAAGAAATGAGAGGAACAAATCCTTTAGGAAGATACAAGATGTAGAAGCAGCCCAGGAGTCTTCAGCATTCAACAACAGAATGTCAGGGCTCATTGGACCTTCCTGAGGTTACAGACTTAGTTAATTCAGCCTGGACTGTGTGCACCAGCCAGGGATTACCAAGGGTGGGACAAAGTATGTGGTTAAAGGGTTGTCGCTGTGTCTTAAAAGAACCGATTTCACTATTCCTCCAGCTCTCTCTGACCTATGCAATCACCGCCTATGAGCCCGCATACCTTCAGTACCCTTTATGAAATATCGTACTCTTTGTACACCTGAAAGAAACAAAGTTGTCTGACACTACAGTGGCTCCAAAGAGGAGCTGATGTGAAGGGTATGACAGGCTGTAAGTTTGGGACCATGATGGCACATCCAACCAAAAATGGCTCCATTCATTTAACTCAGCAAATGGCACAAGAGTAAGAGAGTTTTTCCATTGCTTAGCTTCACTTATCAGGTAATTCACATAAATGGAAGCATCTGTCTTAAGGTCTCTTCTAATACCTGTTAATAAGATCTGGCTGTGTTAAGTTCAAAGAATCAAGACCCATCTGAAAAACACGTTAAGGGCCAATGTTTCATTTTGGTTTTGGTGGCCTTATGATTATTTGCTTTAATACCTTGACGCCACTTAATGAATGTTTCAAAGGCGCTGTGTCTGTGTAATAGAGCAAAGTTTAAAGTCTCTCTGCATTCCTCTCAATGATTTGGATGGTGGATGAGATAGCTTTGTGGCCAAGTTTGCGGACGATACAAAGATCAGAGGAGGGGCAGGTAGTGTTGGGGAACTACTGACCCTTCAGAAGGACTGAGACAGGTTAGGAGATTGGGCAAGGAAAGGTCAGATGGAGTGCAGTGTAAAGAGGTGCATGGAAATGCGATCATGCACTTTGGTGGAAGGAATAAAGGCGCAGACTATTTTCTAAGCAGGCAACAAATTCAGAAATCAGAGGCGCAGAGGGAATTGGGAGTCCTCGTGAAAGATTCCCTGAAGATTGACTTGCATGTAAGTCAGTGGTAGGGAAGGCAAATGAACTGCAAGTGTTCATTTTGAGATGGATTGAATATAAAAGCAGGGATGCCATTAATATTGGCTTCTCCGGTTTCTGTTGGCCTCCTCCATCCCCTCTTCTTCCCCTTGTTGCCTTGCCCCAATCTTGCTCTCACGCTCTCTCTCTCTCTCTCTCCTTTCCCTCTGTTTCCTTTCACAAAGCCAAAATCAATTCTCACCTTTCCTCTTGTCATATCTTCTTGTTGGTATGGACTCTTTGCCCTGCCAGTGTTCAGTTTTTATTCTGACACCTTCCTGTTCTTTGCTTATCCCTTGAAGAAGAGCCGAGGCCTAAAATGTCAGTGAAATATCCATACCTCACATGGATGCTGCGAGACCAGCTCAGTTCCTCCAGTATTTCTGTGTGTTTTTACTACAATCACAGTGTCTGCAGACTTTCGTGTTTCACTCAATCCAGGCTGGTGCTTGGACCCTGGGGTCTTCCATCTGACTGGCGAGCCTTCCACTCCAGCTCATAATGCTGCATTATTCTACATTTTGATGAGCCTGATGAAATCTAGCCTTGATGCATGTTTGAAAACAATGACCTCAGCTGAAAGTCAACATAACAAACTGCATCTGTTCATTAACTCGCTCCACAATGAACTGTTTCCATTAGCAACTAGCAGCAGGGTTGGCCCTTTTGAAAAGGAAAAGATAACTTGCCTCAGTGGCAGACTCACACAGATATAACTGTGATTATTGTCTCACAGCAGAAGCGCCACTGGGACTAGAGCCTGTATCATGGGCCTTGATTGTACCTGCCTGCTATCGAGAGTATCTATCTCTTACCCATTGTTTACTGTAGAATTACCTTGAACCTCCAGAGCACCCAGCTGTCATGCTGAATTGCCTACATGGCCAGTACTGTCTGGGTCACAGAGTCACCTGGCACCAGAGGTAATGATCTCTTTTGTTGGCAGTTGCTGCTATTTATCACGATACAGAATGGCGCTGAAACATATACTATTTGCTGACAGGTTCATCAGCTGATGGCAATTTCATCTAATTTGTGTGGACCACTGTTTACAGTCGGGCTGGTAACTGATCAGGGCCACAGTGACATAGCACAGACCTGATGACAGCTGTGGGGGTTGGAGGAGACTTGTTATACTTACCCCTCTCAAACAGAACTGGCCGCCTTAAATCAGGATTGAAGTCCACAAAAGAAATGGTCGTAAGGGAGTCTCAAGAAGGTGGGTTTAATGACAAATGTTAGCTGTGAGAGCAGGCACTAACACAGAGAGGCGTTGCTTCACAAGAGCCTGCCTCACAGAGCAGGGGTCTGTCAGGTAATTCAGATCAAGTGTTTCAATGTGCGGAGAATGACTTCCACAGAGTGTTGCCGCCCTGCCTGATTTATGCCTGTGAGCTGCCCATTCTGTTATACTCTGCTCATACGCAACAAATCATGTGCAGACAAGACATCCTGGAACCGTTTTGTGTAACTAACTCCTGTCTCTGTTCCTAATTTAAAGAATGACTTCACAGGCACTCGGGAGCTAACTACAGTGCAGCTTTCAGTACCAGGGCCCAGGGAAGTGCTGTCTGCCCATGTTAGTGTCTGGGTAAGAAAGTCTCAAACAGTAACAGCGTGTTCCCCAACATCTCTGCACAAACAGGCACAAAGTGTGTGAACACAGGCAGAGACAGCACCAGAAATTCTCAATTAAACAGCTGGACCTTTGGAGTTTAGGTAGTCTTCTCTTAGACTACCGTGTCATTGTCTAGCTGCCACCAGGTCTGTCTTCCAATGTCTCGAAAAAGGTTCACATTTAACAATCTCCGGTTTCCTCCCACCCTTCAAAAACATTCAGCGATTGTAGGTTATTTGGAGTATTTGAGCGGCATGGGCTTGTGGACCGGTAGGGCCTGTTAACGTGCTGTACATCTAAATTTAAAATGGACTTTTTTATAATCTGCTGCTGTTAGAGTGCATGTAATGCCAGTTCAAGGCAGAGTCACCCAACAGCTGACATTCCAGCTGCAAGTGTTCATGTGTTCTGGTAGATGAAAGACTATTTTGACACACACTATCCTTGAGAAGCAGTGAGGCAGCAGTCATGCATCATTCCTGCTGGTCCACCGACGGGGTCAGAGTTTTACACTTCAGTTAAGAAGACAGTGGAATAGATTGTGGAATAGATTCCTGCTGGAATAGAGTTAATGTTTTATCCTCAAGGATCTAGGATACAAACAAAGAGGCCCTCACATCCTGGTCAAAACATTTTCATTCTGAGGATATCTCCAGATAAATTTGAGCACATCCAACATTTTCAATGTTCATGCATCAAGGGTAACTCACCCAGGCTACAAGACACATGCAGTGTTGAGAACTTGCAGAGTGAATTCAATTTGATGGGCTGAAGGGCCTGTTTCTGTGCTGTAATGCTCTATGGTTCTCTAAGCATAGGATTGGTACAAAGGATTACTAATGATCAGATCTGATGGGCCAAAGGGCCTGTTTCTATGTGGCATTACTATTTAGAATCATATCGGTCGATCCACCGGCCACCCGAGCTCCAGATCCAAACCTCCAGCATGATCAGGAAGCCTTCAGCACCCAAGGCCCTTCGGGAGCCTTTCTTGCCCTCAGCATCCTGTCGAATCCAGTTCCGATATCTGGTTCCCATGAGCCAGTCTCCAGCAGCCTGCAGCCCATGTAGGTCTCTGACCGCAAGTCATCTGGAGTCTAGGTAAGTCCTTCAGCCGCTGAACCCCTTGCTAGTCCGCTGCCATGGTCACCGTCCCATAGGGTCACCTCCTCTGCTTCTCCTTCACAACTCCGACAAGGTTGGTATAACGGTTAGCGCAACTCCTTTACAGTGCCAGCGATTGGGACTGGTGTTTGGATCCCATGCTGTCTATAAAGAGTTTTCCTATGTCTGCGTGGGTTTTCCCCAGGGGCTCTGATTTCCTCCCACTGTTCCAAACGTACCAGGGGTGTAGATTAATTGGGTGTAAATTGGGCGGCACAGACTTGTGAGCTGAAATGGACTGTTACTGTGCTATGTGTCTAAATTACAATTAAAAACTGGGGGTGTTCTCCTCATTTCTGGTGCCCTGTGCTGGTCCGCTGCTCTCCTGAAGACTGAAACCTTTTGTGGGACGCTGCCCAGAACAGGCCTCATCATCTTTGCCTCATCATCATAGCATCTGCTATGGTTGTAAGATTTAAATAAAAACACCGTCAGCTTCTTTAAAAGGCCATTTAAAGCCTGTATGAAGCTGGTGACATCAGGACTGGCAGTAGAATCCTGTGGAGCAGGGTTGTGGCTCCACTCCCCACTCTCCTGGGTCTGCACCAGCAGTAGCACAGCCATCACTGCTGCTCCAACAGCACTGCCATTTCTTTTTGGCTGGAATATGGAGCATACAACGCATCAATCAGAATTAATCGGGAACAGTTGTGGCCCAAATGGCCTGACCGATTCCAAAGCAAAGCATGGGGTGTCATGAAACTTTTCAATAATATGCAATGATGAAAAACAAAATAATCTGCAAATGTGGGAAATCTGAAAGAAAAACAAACTGCTGGAAATATCAGCAAGTCTGTGGGAGTGGACACAAAGTAGTGATTCTGGTCAGAGATCCTTCGTCAGATGTGAAGACCTGACAAATGAAGCTTTGCAGGGAGAGTGGGGATAGAGTGAAGGAGTGGTGGTGGCAGATGGGGGAGGAGATCCAGTGGGTGAAATGTATGGGTGGAAACAGGAGGGGTGTGGACTGGTGACAGGTGCCTGGGAACCAGGTATCAGGAACAGGATCCATGAGGGTGATGAAAGCTTCCTAATCACTGGGGTTTGGATCAAAGAGCCAAGGAGGGCAATTTGGATGCCTCGAGCTTGGGTTCATCGCCAGAAAGGATGGGCAGTGTGGCAGCAGAGATTATGGGGGTACAGGACGCGGTGTCATTGGAAGAGATTATGGATCCAAGGATTCTCGGTGTCTCTGAAGGAACTCCTTTGCTTCTCTTTTTCATTTTGATATATGCTGGATGAGTGCCTCCACGTGCCTTTATGAGCAAACAAAAGAAATTGATCTTTGTGTATTTTGTGTGCATAACGAGACACAGAGAATGGAACCTGGAAAGTCATCACATTGAACATACTTGAAGATATGTCAATCCGATGAAAAGCACGAGGCACTCCTTCCCTCCATTCGGAGAAGTACTGAAGTGCAAAAGGACCCCTCATCCATGTCCAAACCTTATTTGAAGGTTAATTCTTTCTGGGTTTCTGTTGCTAAGTTTTTGCACCAAATTACTGGAGTGATTTTTCCGTTAAACCCTGAATTATTGTTGGTAGGGAATTTTGAAAGTGTTACTCCAAATTACTTTTGTCAGATTCTCAATTAAAATTTCTTAATTTAGTTTTGGTTATAGCAAGGAAATGTATCACTGCAACATGGAAATGCGAAGCCATCCATTTGAAAAGAATACTGCGCCTCAATATTCATCTTCTCATAAAATATCTTTCCTTTCTCTTACAACATGGCTCCTGACACACAACCACCTTCCCACCTTTTCAACTAAACCATTCAAAAAGAGACTGGGTGAGTAAATGCACAAGGCTGGAGAAACTCAGCAGGCTAAACGGTGTCCTTTATATAGCAAAGATAAAGTTACAGGGCTTGAGCCCTTCGACAAGGTGAACTGGTAGAGCCTGGACCTTAATGTCAGAGATGGTTGATGAACCAATGTTAAATTCTTCCATATGCATCATACAACTGTTATTTCATGCATTAATGAAACAAATATGTTTATTCATTAACTTCACAAGGGTTAAATTATTACAATAGTTTTTGTTTTATATACATTTTGTTTTTGTCTCTTTCATAGGTTGTTTACAAATATTTGTTAATATATATTTACTTTGTTGGATATGAATTTTTGTTGTTATCTATCTATATAAAAACTCAATAAAAAATATTGGAAAGGAAGCATTGTACGACTGTCACATTTTTCCAGTCTCTTACATATCCCCATCTTCTGCTTAAGGGAGGGCACTATATGTTCACACCTGCCTGGTTCTTTCTCTTTCAGCATGGAAGGAAATTTGTCCAAAATAATGTGCTACGAAATGGAATCTCTGTTAGTTTATATTGGCCACAAGGCAAGAACTGATTGCAGGTGTCGCCTAGAGCGCGAGTGGTGGATTGGCAAACTATTGGCAAGGTGCGCCAATTTTAAACTTACCGGTACATATTTTTCACCTAAATTTTATTCTTATTTATTTGAATTTTTATTTATTTTCCATTTTTTTGCCATTTGTTTGAATTAACATTAGATATTCAAAGTTGTATTTCTTTTAAAAAAAATGACCTAAAATGTTCCTTATTTCTACAAATTTGGAGCCCGTATGCTAGAATTATGAGGTTAAAATTATATTATTTTTAAATTCTCCTGACCAGTGAAGTTTTCCCTGAATGAATAATAACTCTATGATATTTCTGGGATCCTTCTGTTGCAATCCAAATCAATCAATATGTAGTAATGATATTATGTATGTTAGTTATGGGATTACATTAGGTTTAAGGGGGAGGGAGGGTTGTTTTTAGTTTCTAGTTTTTTTTCTATATATTTTCAGCATATATTTGTCAAGATTGTAATATGGTGATTTATTATTTTTTTATATTATGATCTTATATATGTTGATTAAATAAAATATTCAAAACAATCCATGTCTAGTTCTGGAACACAGAGCTCTGAATGACATTTGAATTAGTTGAACAAACTATGCTCACCATAGCACGGCTGGTTATGGAGCAATTAACACAATGCTGTTTCACCACTAGCGATTAGGGCCTGGATACAAATCCCATGCTCTCTGGAAGGAGTTAGTACGTCTTCACCGTGTCTGCAAGGGTTTTCCCCTGGGGCTCTGGTTTCCTCTCACCCTTCAAAACGTACCAATTGGGTGGCACGGATTTGTGGGCCGAAATGGCCTGTTACTGTGTGTCTGTTTGCATGCGTGTCCAACAGTAATGCCAACTGTCATTTCATAAAGATATCCTAAACATGGTTCACTATAAGCACTACTTTAGCATTGAAACAGGCAGGTTTATGGGATCTTGGCAGACACGTATACATCAGGCACGCTCTACAAAAGAGCTGGAAGAAAGAAGTGAAGAGCTCCTGGGCGTCCCCATCCACACAAAGCCCATTTTGTGCACAGGATGTTCAGTGAAAAATTATTCTTGGCCAAGTGACTTGCACTTTATTGGAAAGTTTATTGTGGAGTTTTACAAACTTTTTCTGGAAAGCCTTTGACAGTTTTATTATTTCCACCTCTCACCGCAGAGACTCTCATAAAAGCAGTCCTGGTGTTTGAAGTTGTGTTTACACTGCCGTTGTTTCCAGCTGGGAGGAAGGCCTCGTCTTTAGATAACTTTATCTTCTGAAAAATGAGGTTATGAAGAACCAAAAGTGCACTGGGAAATAGCTCTCGGTTATGAGATGCATTAAGTAAACCCCAATTAACCAGGCAGCTTTCTAAACTCCCATCTCCACAGCATGATGTAACAATTATTGCCAGTGGAGCCTCGTAACCTGTACTCAGAAATTCTCAATAAGCAACAGTCACATAGGAGACTCCAGATGCTAAACACAATCTGCTGGAGGAACTAGAGGATTGAGCAGCATCAGTGAGAGAAAAAGGCTGATGTTTCAAGGCAAAATTCTTCATCAAAACAAAGGAGGCAGAGTAAAGAGGAGAGGGTGGGAGGGATGGGACTGGAGGCAGAGTAATGGCAGGGCAGGAGGGATGGGACTGGAGGCAAAATAATGCTGACAGAGTGGGAGGGATGGGACAGGTGGCAGAGTAATGCAGACAGGGAGGGAGGGATGAGACAGGAAGTGTAATGAGGTCAGGGTGGGAGGGATGGGACTGGAGGCAGAGTAATGGCAGGGTGGGAGGGATGGGACTGGAGGCAGAGTAATGGCAGGGTGGGAGGGATGGGACTGGAGGCAGAGTAATGCTGACAGGGTGGAAGGGATGGGACAGGTGGCAGAGTAATACAGACAGGGTGGGAGGGATGGGACAGGTGGCAGAATAATACAGACAAGGTGGAAGGGATGAGACAGGAAACAGTGTAATGAGGTCAGGGACAGGGACCCCTCATGAGGGCTTCTTGAGTTCAAAATGCCATGCAACTTTCTCAGGGCCCCTGAGGAAGTATCATTTCCAGGTGAATAAGAACAAAGAACATTCCAGCACAGTACAAACCCTTCGGACCATGATGTTGTACTGACCTATATAAACCAACTCAACAATATGAACCTTCCCATAATCCTCTGTATTTCTTGCACCCATGAGCCATGAGCCTGTGTCAGAGTGTTTTAAATGTCCCCATTGTACCAGCCTTCACCATCACTCCTGGCAAAGCCATTCCAGGTACCCACTACTCTGTGTGAAAACCTTACCCCTGATGTCTCCCCTAAACTTTCCTCCCCTCGCCTTGTACACATGTCCTCTGATTTTTGCTATTCTCGCTCTGGGAAGAAGGCGCTGGTTGTCTATCTTGTCTATGCCTCTCATAAATGTGTAGACCTCTACTAAGCCTCCTCTCATCCTTCTTTGCTCCAAAGGAAAAAGCTCTAGCTCTGATTACCTTGCTTCTTAAGTCACCTTCTCCAATCCACGCAACATCCTGGTACAGTAAAACTCATAGTATCTATGGGAATTGGTAGATGCCTGATAAGTGTATGTTCTAGATGCTTCATGCCTAATTAAAATATAACCATTGCCTCATAATCTGCTGATTTCTGCTCACCAGACAGGTCTAGTGTCTGGATATGCTGATGAATCTTGAATCTGCGAAGCCATCCATTTGAAAAGAATACTGCGCCTCAATATTCATCTTCTCATAAAATATCTTTCCTTTCTCTTACAACATGGCTCCTGACACACAACCACCTTCCCACCTTTTCAACTAAACCATTCAAAAAGAGACTGGGTGAGTAAATGCACAAGGCTGGAGAAACTCAGCAGGCTAAACGGTGTCCTTTATATAGCAAAGATAAAGTTACAGGGCTTGAGCCCTTCGACAAGGTGAACTGGTAGAGCCTGGACCTTAATGTCAGAGATGGTTGATGAACCAATGTTAAATTCTTCCATATGCATCATACAACTGTTATTTCATGCATTAATGAAACAAATATGTTTATTCATTAACTTCACAAGGGTTAAATTATTACAATAGTTTTTGTTTTATATACATTTTGTTTTTGTCTCTTTCATAGGTTGTTTACAAATATTTGTTAATATATATTTACTTTGTTGGATATGAATTTTTGTTGTTATCTATCTATATAAAAACTCAATAAAAAATATTGGAAAGGAAGCATTGTACGACTGTCACATTTTTCCAGTCTCTTACATATCCCCATCTTCTGCTTAAGGGAGGGCACTATATGTTCACACCTGCCTGGTTCTTTCTCTTTCAGCATGGAAGGAAATTTGTCCAAAATAATGTGCTACGAAATGGAATCTCTGTTAGTTTACATTGGCCACAAGGCAAGAACTGATTGCAGGTGTCGCCTAGAGCGCGAGTGGTGGATTGGCAAACTATTGGCAAGGTGCGCCAATTTTAAACTTACCGGTACATATTTTTCACCTAAATTTTAATCTTATTTATTTGAATTTTTATTTATTTTCCATTTTTTTGCCATTTGTTTGAATTCTAGGAGCCTTACTGTAAATCTTGTCTACAACCTCCCCAAAGCTTCAATCCCCAAACAACCAAAAACCAATTGTATTTGCCTCAAGTTTGTAATTTGAAACAGTTTCTTAGCAATAATGTTAGGGAAAAAAATTGTGAATTTATGTTGTAACAAAGGCACTTCCACAGGAGAAGAATCAGACACAGGCGGTGAGGAAGGTGAATGCTATATTGCCATTCACAGCAAGAGGATTTGAGTACAGGAGTACAGAGATCCTGCTGCAGCCGTACAGGGCCTCGGTGAGACCACATCTGGAGTACTGCATGCAGTTTTGGTCTCCTTATCTGAGGAAGGGCATCCTCGCCATGGAGGGGGTGCAGAGAAGATTCACTAGGCTGATACCAGGGATGGAAGGACTTGCATATGAAGAAAGGTTGGATAGACTCGGCTTATATTCCCTGAAATTTAGAAGATTAAGGGGGGATCTTAGAGAAAACTATAAAATTCTTAAGGGTTTAGACAAACTAGACGCAGGTAGGTTGTTTCCAATGCTGGGAAAAACCAGAACCAGGGGTCACTGTTTAAGGATAAGGGGGATGTTTTTTAGGACTGAGATGAGGAAAAAATTCTTCTCTCAGAGAGTGGTGGATCTGTGGAATTCTTTGCCACAGGAAATAGTTGAGGCCGCTTCCTTGTCATTATTTAAGAGTAGGTTAGATTTAGCTCTTGTGGCTAAGGGGATCAGGGGGTATGGGGAGAAGGCAGGAACCGGGTACTGATTAGCCATGATCATATTGAATGGCAGTGTAGGCCTACTTCTGCTCCAATTTTTCTATGTTTCTATGAATCCAAGGCAAAGAAACTTGCCTTAAATTGGGAGGACGACAATTCTGCTTCCACCCACTGAAGTTCCCTGTTCTTTTTTTTTGTGTTGGCCTCACAGATCCCACCTCAAATCACTCTGATGTGGCACTCAGAAACTCATGGCATGACTGTGAACCAGCATCCCCATGGCAGACAGCAGACATGACATCCCATGCACTACATGCCCAAGCTGTGTCCCTAGCTTTCTGTCTGTGGGATCATCCTGTGCTGAACTAGAAGTGAGCAATCCTGCTAGGAATCTACTGATATGACTGCAAATGAGTGCTGCTGTGGTGGGGTATTGAATCTGCGAAGCCATCCATTTGAAAAGAATACTGCGCCTCAATATTCATCTTCTCATAAAATATCTTTCCTTTCTCTTACAACATGGCTCCTGACACACAACCACCTTCCCACCTTTTCAACTAAACCATTCAAAAAGAGACTGGGTGAGTAAATGCACAAGGCTGGAGAAACTCAGCAGGCTAAACGGTGTCCTTTATATAGCAAAGATAAAGTTACAGGGCTTGAGCCCTTCGACAAGGTGAACTGGTAGAGCCTGGACCTTAATGTCAGAGATGGTTGATGAACCAATGTTAAATTCTTCCATATGGATCATACAACTGTTATTTCATGCATTAATGAAACAAATATGTTTATTCATTAACTTCACAAGGGTTAGCACTACCCAGTGCTGTGGTGAGGCTATGGGTTGAGGCTCTACCCAGTGTTGTTGTGGGGTATTGTGAAGAGGCCCTGCCCAGTGCTATGGTGGGGCTTTGGGAAGAGGCCTGGGCTAATGGCATGGTGAGGCATTGAGTTATGCACAACAGGATCTCATTAACAGCATTGTGGAGATGAGCGGACATGGTTTTGTGGACATGGTTTTGCTGATATGACCACCCCTGCCCTTCTCTAGTAGTTTTCTGGGATACGATTTCCCACTTTACAGCCTGGATTCACACTATAAATGCAATAAACATCAGGTATTGATCAGTGCAAAGCCACTCATGTGAAAACAAGTACAAAACTGCAGGACAAGTCATGGATGAAAATTGGAATAAATTTCGTTTTGATGGAATTACTAGCACATATCACAATCTCTGCGTCACTCTCAATGTACTGCAATGGCACACATAGAATATTTGCCACCCACACAACAAAGCTTCCCAGAGAAGTGAGTCTGTTGCCACAAGGAGTGTAGACAGTGGCAGACTGAAGAAATGGCCATATCAACATCCACTTTAGAATGGGTGAGTGGTTGAGGGGGCATTGAATGGTTGACTTCAGTCAGTTCCTCTCAGCCGTTGCTGAAGACACAGTGCCAGCCTGCCTGAATGGCTTTATTCACGCACTCTCCCAGCGGATGTTTTTGCTTTTGTATTTCATTATCCCACAAAGGACATGCTGTCGCTTTCGACTTCTAAACTTGCAGCCAATAGCATTTTGCTTATTTGTCTCTGTAAGAACGAACCCAGAATTTAAACTTTCCACATGTGTACAGACAGCTCGAACAATGGACAAACATCTTTAACCAATATGTGTCAGACGGAAAGCTTCCACTCTTCTTGCAAACTAGTAAATTAGTTCTAAATCTCCAAACTCTTCATTCATTTCTGCCATTGTTTGTTCCTTTACATTCAAAATATAATTCAGGCCTGTGATTATCAATGATTATTCATTTAATTTCTATTATCCATTCAATCTTTTGATGGGGGAAGATCACTTGTGTTCAAGAGCAGACTCATCAGTATGATTATCAGATCTTAGTATGGGACTCATTTTGTATAATTGCCAGATCTCCAGAGGGTAGGCCAGCGAATAATTCAAACCAGGTTTTGCAAAAGGAGCTTAAAACAGAGAAACATTGTAATGGCACAAAACAAAATGAAGACTATATTTGATTTCACACTTTCTAACCCAACTACGGTAAAGTCCAAAGATCCGGACGCCAGAAATCCAGGCCACCCGAGAATCCGAACTTTTTGAAAACTCTCAGACTTTTTAAATTTGGTGCTTCTTGTGTGCGTGCGTAAGTGCCACAGCTGCATAGCGACAACAAGCGACCACTTAATTTTTCTTTCAAACTGCTTGTTTGATAAATGAAGGACGTTGTATTTGCTAATGAATGAACTTTCAAAATGTACCTGTTCATCTCTTCCTTATTCCTCCTTAAATTTGAATGTTAAAAGTACTGCCCGAGAATCCAGTCAATGCGATAATCCGGACCAACTCAATCCCCAAGCAGTCTGGATTTTCAGACTTCAACTATGGTCAGAGATTTTTCTGACCCAACTAGTGAGTTACACTTTGACGCTGAAAATTAAACCACCAGATGTCAGTCTGTGACTTTACTTTACAATCAGAAAGTTTGGCAACTTCATGCGTTTTTGAGAGAGTTTTTTGTGGGATGGCTCTGACAGTTCCTTGGGTGGCTGCAATGAGGATCTGCATAAACCTGTACTCCTCCTCTGCCAGAGCTCAGACACATGCCAAATTAGGCTTTCTGCCCCTTCCCCCTCTAGTTCCCAGTGATGCAGATAGTAAAAACACGCAGAGATGCAGGAGCAACTCAGCCGGTCTCGCAATGTCCATAGGTGATATATTCCACACTGCACCAAAATTTCGGGCCTGTGGCCAACACAAAAGAAGAGCAGGGAACCTCAACAGGGGTTAGTCTCCCAGTTCAAGTCAACCAATGTATGACTCTCTGTGAAATGACTTTGAACATTGAGCTACAACATAAATTCACTTGGAACGTAACACAACGTGGTATAACATGCTGACTTTAGCAATGCAACTCATTGTACACATGTTGATAATGATACAATCTTGGCATTTTTGTAAGCCAGAGCATGAATAACCCTGCTTCATGTAGATGTCCTCGATGGAGTGAAGTCTGGTGCCTGTGATGTTGCAGGTTGAGTTCACAACCTTTTGAACTTTATTATTGTCCTAAGAGTTGGTGTCTCCAAACCAGACAGTGATGCAACCAGCCAGAATGCTCTCCACAGTACACCTGTAGAAGTTTATGCGAGTCTTTCATGACATACCCAATCTCCTCAGTCACCTCACAAAGTATAGCCACTGGCGGCCTTTTTCGTGATTGCATCAACTTCCTGCACAAATCCCATGTGGCCAGGTTCTGGACCCATTAATTACCACAAACCCCTGGTATCTGATTCCTATGAGGATTAGTAGATGCTGGATGTGAATTTTCCATTTGCTTGAGGTTGCGTGTTGCCTGATTTGGTGAACGTACAGCCAATTTTAAACTTCTGTATTTTTCACCTATTTATTTTCCACTATTTTTTTTGCCAGTTGCTTCAGGCTGCTGGTTGCTTGAATTCTGGATACCAGAAACTTTACTGTATTTAGGGGTTCAGTTTATTCAAGTTTTCCTCCCGTTACTGTTGACTTTAACATATACTCCAAGTGTTGGAAGTTCAATTTCTCTTCTTAGAACAGAAATGTCTAGACATTCACAATATTGCTGGCCCTCCACTCAGCTCTGGATCACTGCGAAAGCCAATTCATAGATATAGCTGCTCTTCATCCACGACAGCTCGGCCTTCAATACCATTATTCCCTCAGTGCTGGTCAATAAGATCCAAGCCCTGGGCCTCGGCATCCCCCTCTGCAACTGGATCCTTGACTTTCTCATTGGAAGACCACAGTCAGTACGAATTGGAAACAACGTCTCCTCCTCACTGACCATCAACACAAACGCACCCCAAGAATGCATGCTTAGCCTACTGCTCTACTCGTTATATACCATGACTGTGGCTAGACACAATTCCAATGCCATCTATAAATTTACTGATGACACCATGGTGGAATCACAAGCAGCAATGAGAAAGCGTACAGGAGGGAGATAGATCAGCTCGTTGAGTGGTGTCTCACCAACAACCTTGCACTTGTCACTAACAAAACCAAGGAGATAATTGTGGACAAGGAGGAAGTCAGGAGAACAAGGCCCAGTTCTCATCAAGGCCTCAGTCGTGGAGAGGATCAAGACCTGCATGCCAACATCTCTGAGGATCTCCGATGCAATCGCAAAGGAGGCCTGTTAGCAGCCAAACTTTGTGAGGAGCTTGAGGAGATTCGGTATGTAACTGAAGACTCTCGGAAACTTCAATGGGTGTATCATGGCTGGTTGCGTCACTGTCGAGCACAAAGTTGCCAATGCTCAGAGGTCATTAACTCATCCATTGACACCACTCCATCGAGGACATCTACAAGAGGTGATGTCTTAAGAAAGCAGCCTCTATCCTCAAGGACCCCTCACCATTCAGGCCGTGCCCTCTTCACTCTGTTTCCCTCAGGGAAAAAGGTACAGGAGCCTAAAGATGAGTACTCAGCGGCACAAGGACAACTTCTTCCCCACTGCCATCAGATCACGGAATGGACAATGGATCAGACACTGCCTCACTTTGGTTTTTTTCTTGCATTATTTTTTATTTATTTAGTAAGGTGGTTTATATAAATATTTGTACTGTGATTATACTGCAAAACAATGAATTTTGGGACATGTTCATGACAATAAATTCTGATTCTGATTCTGAAGAAAATATAACCATATAACTGTTTACAGCGTGGAAACAGGCCATATCGGCCCTTCGTGTCTGCACCGGTTCACTTGAACAACTCCACTAACTCCCCCCACCACCCCGCTCTCCGCCCATAACCCTCTAACCCCCTCACATCCATGTACACATCCAACCTTCACTTAAATGACAAAACGGGCCCTGCCACAACTATCTCTTCTGGAAGATCATTCCTTTCTGCCACCACTCTCTGAGTGAAAAAGCATCCTCTAACATTTCTCCTAAAATTTTTCCCCCTTACTCTTAACCTCCCCTGCCCTCAGGGGAAAGAGTCTATTTACGCCTAGTCTATCTATTCCCTTCATAATTTTAAATACCTCTATCAAATCCCCTCTCAGCCATCTACGTTCCAATGAATAAAGTCCCAGTCTCTCCATACTCTAGATGCTGTAAGCCAGGCAACATCCTTGTAAATTTTCTCTGCACCCTCTCCACCTTATCTATATCCTTAATTTGGAGACCAGAATTGAACACAATACTCCAAAGCTGGCCTCACCAATTCCTTAAACAGACACAGCATCACTTCCCAGCTCCTATACTCAATGCTATGATTTATGAAGGCCAGCATACCATATGTCTTCCTATCAACATGGGAATCCACCTTCAATGAACTCTGTACCATAACTCCAAGTTCCCTCTGTTCCTCTGTGTACCTCAATACCCTTCCCTTAACTGCATATGTCCTAAATGCATATGAATAAGAATTTGCATTAAATCCTTCCAACTGATATTTAATTAAGTTTGAGTGAAACAACTTTCAGGATGTGACCCTAGAGAGCTTCCTGAATAAAAGCAGAGTGTATTAAACTGGCTCCGTTTTGGAAATCCCCAGGGGTTTTTGTTTTTATGACAGTGAATGGAAACAGCCAGGCAGCATTAGAGCAGGCAGGAATGGAGAACGTAACCTTCTACCTGCCATTACACGTCCTGAAGAATCACTCAGGGAATCTCCCTGTGGGAAATGGTGCTTTTGCTAATTCCATTTGTGAAGAATCCAAACATTACAAGAGGCCCCAGAATTCCCTGATTCAAGATACAAACACCCCATCCAGATTCCTGGCCTTGGTTGCCATCCAATGAAATCTAAACCTACCCCACCCAGTCCTATCACAGCAGAGGATAAGCCAGTCCCTAATGCAAGACATATTTTGCAAAGGGGCATTAACACAGAGGAAAAATTTCTGACACAAAGCAAAACAACATCAGATTTCAGATGTTCTTACCAAGTGGACTGATTCTAAGCATTGGAAATAAAACCTCCACGTGACTACATTGTGATGTTGTGCTTGCCATCTATAAACATTTGCTCAGTCGATGTTTGTGAGAAAGCATTGGGTAAACCTTGGGTGTATTGGGTAAAAGCAGGCAGGTCAAGGTCTGAGCATTGCAAACTCCAATAGAGACAGAAAACTTTCACAATCCATGCCTTCAAAAACCTTCAAATTCACAGGCCAGAGCCCCTGACACCTCCGATGTTACCTCCTCCCTTCAAATGATCACTCATCCAGAGCAGCTCACAGGGACGGTGCAGTGGAGTTATTGCATTTTGGTTTCCTTTGTACTTCTATGGATGTGAATGTGAATGTCCAAGGAAGGAAATCAAATTGAAGCTTGTATTACAGTTACATTGAGTTTATTTCTCTGTGTACATAATAACTTTTCAAATTAATAAAATATGCAATCTTCTTAATTTCATGACGACCCTACACATAAAATTCTCTTGTGTAAATCTAAGGTGCGTACCAGGGAAAATGAGATGCCCAGCTGCTGTCAGAGGGAATTGTAGAAGTGAGAACAGTTATGTTCAAAAGGTTTTGGAAGGATACAGACTAAATGCAGGCAAATAGGCCTTACCCAGAATGCCAACTTGGTCAGCATCAATGAGTTGGGCTGAAAGACCTGTTCTTTCTTCAGGGTATAAGCAAATAACAGAAAAGTGTCAAAATAAGACTGAAGACTGGCTGGGGGAAGGGGTCCAGACCAACAAATTGGATATGATAAGAGGAAAGTGATTTTGGTTTTGTGAAAGGGGACAAAGGGAAAAGCAAACAGAAAAGAGAGAGAGAGAGAGAGAGCTGGGGGGAAAGGTGATGGGGAAGAAGGGGGAGAGAGTGTTAAGGGAAACTGGAGGTCAATATTAATACCATCTGGTTGGAGGGTGTCCAGACAGATGATGAGGGGCTGTTCCTCCAATTTGCAGGTGGTCTCAGTCTGGCAGTGCATGAGACCATGGATAGATATATCGGCAAAGGAATGGGATGGAGATTTGAAATGGGTGGCCGCTGGGAGATCCCCACTGTTGCGTGGATCTGTGTGTTTTTATTCCAATCACAGCATCTGCAGGTGTTCATTTTTCACTCTGTTCCAGAGGCAGATTCCCTCGTTATTTAATGTGAGATGGTTTAAAAACCTTTAATTGGAGCTGATCAGAAGATGAATTTTGAAGGGATTCAGTTACCTAAGACTTGCTTTTGTTCTCCTTCATCCTTTCTTTGACGTAATTGATTCCCACTGAGGGTAAATTGAAGCTGAGCTTTCTGGAGCTGCCTGGGGTGTAATTTCCTGTGGAATCATCCTGTAATTGCAGTTCAGCCTGGCGCCCAGACAGGTGTCAACTTCCAAGAGTCCTGGTGAAGGACCACAGATGGAATGTTTGATCTGAGCCATGGACACTCCTCCCTGTTGGGTGTCTGAGGGGCGGGCAACCTTTTATCTGAGTTCACCCTTCATCTGGAGCCCAGCCCTGCTCAAAGCAGAGAGTTCTGTGTCACTGACTGTAATCTCTGGAGAGTAATTGAGGCTGAAGTGACGTTGCAATCCTCACAGGTATCGGTTTATTAAACACCAGCAAACCTCTGTAGTCTGTTGCCCTGAGCAAAAGCAAGCAATAAACTTTAATTTGAACTCTTTTTTTAAGTGGCAGGGAGAGGGAAGGAGGAGGCAAACTGTGAAATAAAGTCGGCATTTCCAGCAACTCGTGAAAGGTGTGGGTTTTGTTTGGATCATTTGTAAGAAAAATTGAGGGTTACGAGTGTGAGATAGGGAAGGATTAGATTGTTTACGGGGCAGGTTTATGTCGGTCGGCACAGGAAGGATGCACAAGCACATGTGCAATGCCGTTAGCGTCAAAATGTCCTATAAATGCCCTCAGATACAATGTTACACGGCATTGGGTGAAATATCCCAATGAGAGGAATGAGCATACAGCCAAACCTCAACAATTCCAGGTGATCAGCTGTTCTCTTTGTTTATAAAAGATGAGTTAGTTTCCCAGGAGGAAGAGATCAGAAAGGTAAGCAAGGCACCAGAATCATAACCAGAATCAGACTTTACAAGTCTCAGAATTTGTTGTTTAGAGCAGCATCACATGTGCAAACATTTATATGAACCACCTAACGTAAATAACAAAATTTTGTAACTTGTGTTATTCTGTATTTATCTTTTAATTGCTCAAATGTTAATAAATTAGTTCCCAAAAAGCAATCTTCTATTTTCTTGATTCCTTTCTAGCTCATTCCTTGAAAAATAAATTATCTATTGTAAAAGGGATTAATGGGTTTTGTGTCAATAACATTTTTGGTAATTGATAATTTATCTTTTTTCCTTCCAGATGTATTCTCTTCCATATTTTAAGTATATGATGTAATACTGGTGAATTGTTGTATTCCACCAGCTTCTCGTCCGATTTGTAAAGTACATGTTCCGGGACATTTTCTCCCAATTTATCTAATTCTATCCTAGTCCAGTCCGGTTTTTCTCCCCTCTGATAAAAATCTGATAAGTATCTTAGCTGCACTGCCCTGTAGAAATTTTTGAAGTGTGGTAGCTACAGCCCTCCTTGTTTGCATCTCCATGTTAATTTTTCTAGCCCTATTCTTGATTTCTTACCCTTCCATAAAAATTTCCTTCCTATTTTCTTCAATCCAGTCAGGGGGAACTCGTTTTCCCAGAGGGTGGTGAATCTGTGGAATTGCCAGATGCAAAGAGACGTGGGAGTCCTCGTGCAGGACAGCCTGAAGGTAAACTTGCAGGCTGAGTCGGTGTTGAAGAAGGAAAATGCAATGCTGGCATTCGTTTCAAGAGGAATAGAACACAAGAGCAGGGATGTGATGTTGAGGCTTTATAAGGCACTGGGGAGACCTCACTTGGAAGATTGTGAGCAGTTTTGGGCTCCTCAGTTAAGAAAGGATGTGCTGACATTGGAGAGGGTTCAGAGGAGGTTCACTAGGAAGATTCTGGGAATGAAAGGGTTATCATATGAGGAGCATTTGACAGCTCTTGGCCTGTATTTGTTGGAATTTAGGAGAATGAGGAGGGATCTCATTGAAACATTTCAAATGTTGAAAGATATGGACAGAGTGGATGTAGACAGGTTGTTTCCCAAGGTGGGAGATTCTAGGACAAGAGGGCACAACTTCAGGATTGAAGGGTGTCTACTGAGAACAGAGATGCGGAGATATTTCTTCAGCCAGAGGGTCGTCAACCTGTGGAATTTTTGCCACAAGTGGTTGTGGAGGCTGGGTCATTGGGTGTATTTAAGTCAGAGATTGATAGGTTCTTGATTAGCCAGGGCATTAAAGGTTATGAGGAGAAGGCCAAGTAATGAGGCTGAGTGGGGAAATAGATCAGCTCATGATTAAATGGTGGAGCAGACTCGATGGGCTGAATGGCCTATTTCTGCTCCTATCCCTTATGGTCATATGGTCTTATTGTTCTTTGAAACCCAAGAATTTTGGATTATCAAGCATATGAAATTTAACAAGGAATTTTGTTTAGGTTCCTGCTTTCTCCAACATTAAAGCAGATCTCTGGTAATGGTCTGCAATAAAATATCCTGAAACTCTTGTCTATACACAGGGTCTATGTGCGAAATGTGTATCGTCGATTAGCAAACCTCATGGGCTGAAAACAGTTTAACATGTTTTAAAATTCTCTCTGAATATTATTTCAAAATATAATAAGGTTAAAATAATTTTAACAAGATATTTATAATATTTCAGCTTCTGCCCTCTTCATACCCATGTGTTTCAATCTTTGCTTCCTGTTGTGTGGCCTCTGTGATTGCGATTGGCTCTTGAATGGTTTGATAAGATGACAGGAACTGACATGTTGTATCATGGTGATCTGGAGTCGGCATCAGAATTGGATATTTATGCTGCACAGATTGCTGGATCTCGTGTCAAGTTATACTCATTGGTAACAGAAAGCACTGAAATGATAATTAAAGGCCACAGATTGTCCCCATGTCACCTGCTTCATGTTAGCAAACAAGGATGAGTTTCATTTCCAGATTACTCACAGGTCCAAAAATGAAATTAAATACATTACATAAATAATTAGTTCTTACTCCAACAGCTTCAATCTCAGGACACTCTGGCTGAAACCTACTTATCCAATATCATGCAAAATCCAGTATAATATAGACCGTGGAGGTTTCCCAGAATCTTTCTGTGCTTCTGATTATACAATAATCTCCCATTGTTTACCAAGAATCAGACAGCTACATAAATACTGCCTCGTGGGAGATGCACAAACTCTAGTCCATTGGATTAGATTTGAGAGTTTAATGGCTCCCGCACATCACTGGTGTCACAATTCCGGATCCATCATTGGAAAGGTGTCTCAGAGGTGAAGTGATGGGTCACTCTGAGGGTGGTAATGTTTGAAAGGATTTGCCCACACAGCAAAGCCTAAAACCTTGCTCAGGAATCATCCGGGGTTGCATTAACAATGGGGGAGGATCCCAGGAATGGCAGGAAACGAGTTGTGATCAAGCAGCTGCTGGTTAATCCCAGTCATTTGGTGTGGGAGATCAAAGTGAATTCTCACAGTCAAGTCCAAACCAAAAGCCTCAGGAGGCACCTCCAGCCCGACAATAGAAGGCACATCAGCTTTTTTTTTCCCAAATGTATACTTTCTCTCTGTTGTTTGAGGGACTTTCCTTCAGTGCCCGGTAACAGGAGGGCTCTAGACCATGGACTTTCCCCACAACGCCCTTGCATTGGCTGCACCAAGCCTCAGTGTGTCCCTCATCATGTACTCCTGCAGCCTGGAATGTGCCATTCAACAGTATTCACTCACCGACATCAGTGTGGTGAAAGACCAACAAGTTTCAGTCAGACCAAAGTGTGTCTGTCATCGAGTCAATGGTCTTCCAGCAGTTCTGGATGTGCTAATATAAAATACAGAATTATGGCCTCTGTTCATTGTGACGCAATTACAGCCACCAACTTCCCTTTGAGAAGTCTTTCATTTTAAGTAGCTCAAAATATATTAATTTCCTCCCCTCTGGTACCAGAGTACCAGAGATGTAAAATTCCATTTACAAGCTGCACTGGGTTACCTCGTCTTCAAAGAATTAGCATAATAAGATGGTATTTATGCCCATGGTAACATGCATTATAATTTCAAGTCCCAATTGCAAAACATTTCCAGCAATGAATTTTTTGGGGCAGGTTCAACACAAACACAGCTGGGAAGATTTTTTTTGGCATGGATCTGCATATGAGAGGTTGAAACGGTGTGAAGGTTTGCTTGGCAGAGTAATCTGAAATTGGTATGCAAACCTCCCTGTATGCCTTACTTACATGGAATAAATACTTTAAATTCAGCAACATGTTAATCCCCATCAAAGTGGTTATAGGTTTTTTAGGGTAAAATTCCTTCACATTTGCTAAAATCATAAATTTGGGAAAAGCCCACTCATGTCAGACTAGATTGTTAAAAGTCAACTTGCAAATTAATTTTAGAAAGAAAAATATGCTACTTTTTCATCCTTTCCAAAATTAAAACAGTTTCAGCTTCAGCGGTCGGGATTCTGTGCCCAGGAAGAAAGAACTGTTCTGTTGTAACAGTTCTTATGGCCACCATCCATACAAAAGAATTGGCTGTGTTCAGTCCAATGGACCAAACTAATTGTAAGGTAATGGCTCTGAATAACTGCAAGAGCCTTGTCCAAATGCAGTTAAGTAGAAACCCCTGAGCACTCCTCAGAGAGACACAGAAAATGGAACGGATTGACATGAGACTTGGGACTATCGACATGAAACCTTTGCACCATGGGTGAGCTAAAAAAAGCACACACACAAATGCAGAGAATAAAAGAACACATCCAATAATTTGAATTTATGTGGCGTTAGTTACAAAGTGTGTTTCTCATCTTATTTTATCCAAGGGCTCTCGTGGAGAAACTGGCCAAGGAACGCACATTAGATCTCTGCCCACTGCCCCGGGCAATAATCTGTAAAGTTCCTCTTGATCAAACAACTCATTAATCATGCAGCTAAAATTTCAACTAAAACTGTATAAAACATTCTTCCAAATAAAGATTTGAGATGCCAGTCCATAGTACATAATTATGCACTGTCAGGAGATGGGGCTTTGCCTGAATTGTGGATTACTTGGGGTTTTGGACATAACTGGTTTGTGATTCTAAAATGAATTAAAACCAGCTGTCAGTTCGAAACACCGTCGTACTGAGGAAACTGCTCCAGCACTTATCACTGAATTTCCATTAGCCTCAGATGCCATCTATTTTTATAACTAAACTCACACAAACTCAAGTGGAACATGATGTAATTTGGCCTGCTGCAAGTATGTTTGGGCACTGAATTCACAAAAAAAATCCCAAACTTAAAAAAGAAAATTAGTCGCTCAATTGTGGATCCTTGATAAAGGAGTAAGTGGAACCGTGGAACCACAGAACCATGGAAAACTACAGCACAGAAAACAGGCCATTCAGCCCTACTAGTCTGTGCCAAAGCATCATTTTGCTAGTCCCACTGACCTGCACCCATTCCCCAGTGGCTTAGCTAGAGGGGGAGCAGAGGATTCCCTCGCACATCATTCTTCAAAAGTGGTGCCTTTTCAACAATTTTTTAACTCTTAGTTCCCTTGTGCGAGAAAAGTCGAGCCTCATATTTTTAACTTTCTTGCATGGCCTTGGAAGAACTTTCTGGATTCATAACTTTATTCGACCAACCTCCCGGTGTTTTGAACTGTGTGCTCGGTCTTCTGTGATGCACTGGTAGCTGCTGGCATCTGGGGAACCAAAACAAACTGTGATGACACCACCACCTCCTCCCTGATGCTGGATGATCCCATGGAATATCATCTTTTTCATGTCATAAGTCACCACCCTAGATAGATATAATTTTCATACATAATGACACCATTACTGAAATGTGAAATTAATGAATGTAGAATACAATGATCTATATTATGGCTTGGTAATATTTTGTGTAATGTAAGAGAAATGAGCGTGTGTTTACATAACTCATTTGTTGATAACCGAAAGTCAAGGATGAACCAAGGATCATTGCCCCAAATCAAAATATTATATGTTCTTGTCACACACTGATACTTCCTGTTGTGTCATAAACAAACATATAATTGCTTCATGAACTTCTGCTACAACACAGCCACCTCATAAAACACCTGCATAGAATTTACAATCGTCTAATGGTCGACCACTGCCCATTATAATTTTTATGGGGCGATCGGATATAAAACTGGTTATAACTCGAAAACAAAGCATTTCCACCAAGAATGCCATAGAAGGAAAGTGTCTTACAATGTCTGAACTATTTTTGTTGTTGGAAAATGTGTTGTGTCAAACTGTAAATTTACTTCTGTCTGGGTCATTGTTTGATCGTGGGCCAGCTACAACTTTGTCAATATATACTATAGCCTAATATTCTAAGGGTTTGGAGAAATGTTGAGTATGGTTGGGAGGAATAGCTCCGAAGGTATTTTACTTACTCCTTGACTTTCAAAATGTTTATAAGTTAGTGATAAAATAATATAATGTTGGCAGAATGGACATCACATTATGGAGCTGCAGCCTGGCCAATACACTTTCCTTGCTCTAGCCATGGCCAGACCAACAGTCGGAGTCGTTTACTTTTTATAGAGAGCAAGGTTTTAGTTTAAATCTAGTTGTATAAAATATAATGCATGTAGGTATCGTAGATTTACTAGGAACAGTTTGAACCACAGCTTTAGAGAGGGTATTTTTAACGCTACTTGAACCGTTCCGAACTTTAGCAGGTGCAGCCAGTTGGCCACATCTTTGAAGTGTTTACTTCCAGCAGTTTTGTGCCCGTGATCAATAGGAAGGCATCGCTCAAAAAACAGTAGGTGATGCTTAAAAAACATTTCTTCGATAATCTCGCTGTGGATGTGTTGCAAGGCAGGTTTAAGCTGCTTTTTCATTTTATTTTGAGGGTGTTATATGTCTACTGTTAATATTGCCTAGAAAAACTATCATGGATTTTTTTCTGATAAGGAATGCCATGGAGAAAAACACTAAGAACATTTTTATTATTGTGTTTTGATTTTAAGTACAAAATAACAATTATGGACTTCCTTTAAAACTGTATCTTCCTTGTGTTTTGATGTTGTGTTCAAATAAAAATGCATAATGAATTTAAAATGATCTGGCATATGTCGAGGTGCCTTTTTTACGTGCTTGCTCCCCCTAACTTTAGAATTTGGCTACGGCCCTTCCAGACCATAACCTCCAGACCCCTCCCATCTATCCAATTTATTCTGAAGAAGAGTGAGCTCGCATTCACCACATCAGATTCCAAACTCCCACCATTTTCTGAGTGAAAAAGTTCCCCTGAACCCATAACTCTCCCCATCTAAGTGAAAGAGCCTACTCGATTTACTTTGTCTATACCCCTCATAATTTTGTGAACCTCTATCAAATCTCCCCTCATTCTTCTGCGCTCCAAGGAATAAAGTCCTAATCTGTTTAATCTTTCCCTGTAACTCAACTCCTGAAGACCCAGCAACATCTGAGTAAATCTTCTCTGCACTCTTTCAATCTTACTGATATCCTTCCTGGAGATAATACTCCAGATTTAGCCTCACCAATGTCTTCTACAACCTCACCATAATATCACATCTCCTGTACTCAATAATTTGATTTATGAACGCCAATGGAAACAGATGGAGGCCATTTAGCCCCTCTCTGCCATTGAATGGGATCAAAGGTGATCTTTTCCTCTGTGACCTTATCCCTCGTTCCTTGAACATCCTCTTTTTACTACTTACTGAGAGAGTCTCCTCATCCCTCTTGGGTAGAGACATCCAAAGATTACCCCTTTCTTTGATACTCCAACCCCTGGTATTCGATGCCTCCTTTAGGGGAGACAATCCCTGCATCTGCCAGTTGAGCCCACAACCACTTTGTACATTTCATTCAGACCATCTCTCTGCAAAGAGGACAGGCCCAATCTGCTTAACTTCTTATTGGTCAACCCCTCCCACTCAAAGGCCAATCTAATGATCCTTTGCAGGACTCCACGTAATGCATATCCCTTAGGTAGGGAAAGACATAGGAGCAGAATTAGGCCATTCAGCCCTTTGAGTCTGCCCTGCCATTCGCATCATGGCCACACAACCCCATTCTCCTGCTTTCCAGCCCAGTGACTCCTTACCCTGGTTTCTTTACTCCATTTCATCACTTTTTTTAAAGGTTTATGGATCCTTTCAAAATCAGGAGTAGAGATGCTGATGCCCAATGGTAGCAATGATAAAAACACAGAAATGCTGGAGGAACTCAGCCAGTCTCACAGCGCCAATTGGAGGTATGGATATGTAACTGACCCCTTCTTCAAGGAATAAGAGGAGGCAGGTGCCTGAATTAAAAGGGCAGGGGGTGGAGAACAGACCAACAGACAAAAAGTGTTAATTGGATATGGATGGGACACATGAGAGAGGAAAGAGGGGAATTAACTGGTGGGGGGGGAATTATTTGGGGCTCTGTGGAAGCAGAGCTAGAGGAAAGATAGGGGGAGGGGTTTAATGGAAACTGGAGGAGTCAATGTCAATGCCATCTAGTTGGAGGGTGCCCAGGTGGAAGATGAGGTGTTGTTCCTCCAGTTTGTGGGTGGTCTCAGTCTGGCATTGCATGGGACCACGGACAGACAAACAATTCATATGGAGGAGAAATATTCGTATTTACAAATAAATGTTTCAGAAATAGGAGGGTATTGGATGGTTAGTGCGAACAGTTCCTTTGGTCGTTCAGCATTCTCTGCCTGTGGGAAGAAGCTATTCTTTAGTGTTTGTAGAGAGAGAAAAACAGGGCTAATATTTTAGGTTTTTGACCTATCATTAGAAAAAGAAAAAGTTAAAAATCAAACTTGGATAGAGGGTGAATCAGTGGAGGGAGGTGGGGGAAGGTGAGTTTTCAACCAACCTCTCCCAACTAGCACCTCTCCACTGGTCAGCACCCTTCCCTTCTCCACCTGTTGCTCTCCACAAATACTGCTGACCAGGTGAGAGCTGCCACACTTGTTTTTGCACCTCCGGGCTTGCAACAGCCTCATGTTGAACCTTGACTATTGGCATAGAGCAGAGACTTTCCACATCAGTCTGTGTTCCATCTAAACCCGGGATCCCACTGTCAACAGGTCAGGGAGCAAACCTGGATGTAATTTCCTGAGCACTGTGACATCAGAGACAATCCTCCAGATACATTCCTGCAAATATGAAGAGCTAAGCAGAAATGAAAAGCAAGAACATTCAGGATATTCCATCATTCCTACAGTTGACGAGCTCTTGCTCTTGAAGTGAGAATCCACTAAAATTGTACCTATTTTCTTTTCATTTGTTTGTTCCCTGATTCAGAATTTGCTGACAACTAAAGTATCTACTAGTTCCTCTCCAACTACTCCTGAGTGAAAGTGGAGCTAAAAGTAATGTGTATTGGTAGGTATGGAGTCACATGTAGTCAAAGCACAATGCTGCAGAAACTCTGTTGGGCAAATAGTGAATCTTTAGATAAAGATACATAACCAATGTTTCAGGCTTGAGCCCTTCTTCAAGATATGAGCAAAATGTAGGCAGGCACCCAAACATAATGGTGGTGGAGAGGGGCAGGGGGAGGAGCACAGTCCCACAGGCAGGAGGTAAGGGAGGGAGGGCACAGCAGCAAATGGGGGGAGGGGTTCTGTGAATGGAGAGGGAAGTGGGTGGAGAGCTGGAGGAAAGAAGACAGAGGGATGGAGAAGAGAGGGAGTAGTCGAGTAGAACCTGGATAAGTGATGTAAGTGCCATCAGTTGGAGAGTGCCCGGACAGAAAATCAGGTGTTGTTTCTCCAATTTACGTGTGGTCTTGGTGAGATAGAACATCCTACACATCAAGCACATATAGGCCAGGCAAGATGTATTTCAAAAATGGTCCAGTGGTTTCAGACCACCTTTACTGAAACTAGATTTTTTCTTAATTCCAGGTTAATTTAATTCCTTGAATTTAAAATCTCGAGTTGCTATGGCGGTGTTTGAACTCTTGTCTCTGCCTGCTACACTGTCACTGCACCTCTCTGCTCCTGTATTCTACACACTTCATTCACACATATTAAACTAATCCTGAGTGAGTCCACATCTCTTCCACCCTCACTGTTTGTTCTACAGTGGCTGAGGTACGTCAAGGTGGGACCAGACTCCATTGTGTGGGGGAATGAGGGTGCTGTCAAATCCGCCCATCTCTCTGCCTTTCTCCCGATGTACTCTGCATGTGTCCAGCTCACAGGAAATCAACTGGTCTCACCATGGAATCAAACAGTTCAAAAACAAAATTGGAGATGTGTTAATTTTTTCCAGCTGCCAAACATTCACAATAAAAAGCTTCAGAATTCAAAAGAGAAGTCGAGATTTAGCAGGCACAGAGCTGGTTCAGATGATAATGATGGCCTGGGTTCAATGCTCTCCAAACCCCCTCAGTTTCTCGGAAGAGGCTTGGCTGTACCTGTTAGTTTTATGTGTACGCATGCAACCTCAGAAAGGAACAGGCGAGAGAATCAGACAGGGCATTGAAACTAGATGGAATGAGAGTGAGGAGTTTAGATTGGACCCTGATACTGGTGGGAGAGTGATACAGAACAAGATACAGAGCTCAGCTCCAGGATCAGGTCTGTATTATCGTTTTTCAGTTCTGTGCTTCCACATTGCACTGCAATCTGTCCAAGGATTGGATAACTTTCAAAGCTCTGGGCCTGTTGCAGAATTAATGCATGTTGACAATATCAGACAGCCACAGCTGAGGAGTTTTGAAGTTAGAACTATATTTGATGAGAATTTGTTGGTTTTTTTTTGAAGTTGAAAGCTTTACAGATTCCCACTTCCACTTGCAAATTGCCAGGAATTCATATAGGCCACAAGCATTCACTCCCCCCACCGAATCATGGCCAATGACAGCCCATGAATCCCTTGTGTCTTGCTAGCCAAGATAGTCGGGTGAAATGACAGAACACAGAACTTTGAATTCATTCTTGCAGAGTTGCAGATAGCACCAGCTTAACTCTGAGGAACGATTGTCGGCTTTTGGACTAAACTCGTTGGAGTACAGAAGAATGAGGGGGACCTCATAGAGGCATTTCAAATGCTGAAAGGTCTGGACAGAGTAGAAGTGGCAGGGATGTTCCGCAAGGTAAGGGATTCTGGGAAAAGAGGGCACAGCTTCAGAAGAAAAGGGTGTCAATTTAAAACAGATGCGAAGAAATTTCTTTAGCCAGAGGGTAGTGAGTCTGTCAAACTTGTTGCCACAGGTGGCTGTGGAAGCGAGGTCATTGGGTGTATTTAAGGCAGTGATTGACAGGTATTTGATTAGTCAGGGCATCAAGGTTATGGGGAGTGGGGCTGAGTGGGAGGATGGATCAGTTCATGATTAGAATGGCAGGGCAGGCTCGATGGGCCAGTGGGCCAACTTCTGCTCCTAAATCTTGTTATCTTTGGATCTTCCCATGTGGTGATAGCCAAACTGAGGTGTTTTGTTATTCAATTTGCTTCACCTTCCTCCCTGCGTCCAATTTTCCTTTATACCAGCAGTGCATTTCCCTCTTTCTCTATTCCAGTCGACAGGAGAAGGCACCAAACACTCTCCCATGGTTCGCTCCAGTGGAATCAGCCAAACTAATGAAATCCACCTCGTGGTCCAAACTGGGGAAAGGTGGCTAGAGTAGTACACAGAACTCACAACCCACACTCTCCTACCTCTAGATTTAAGGCAGATTCTGCAGAATTACAAAGGAACAGATTCCTTCTGTTCACAAAAAGTAATTGATGCTTTATTGACATTGTTTGAACTGAAAATATCTTAGCTCAATGTGAAGTGACTCTGAGAGAAGTATTGATTCTCTGCCATCTGCGTCCTTTAACCCCACCATTCTGTCTGCTGCCTGGTTCATGGAGATAGCAGGGCTTGTTTACTCAGCCTGTGGCATGCTGTTGCCTTTGAAGTGGCAAACTGCGAGTACTGTTAGATCAGTGAGGATCCATGAGGCAGCAGGATTCCTGGTGACTCTACTTCCTGCACAGTGCTCACATGAAACGGTCTCTGAGTGGGTTCAGACTCCCATACCAAACTACAATCAGAGAGTGGTAAAAGTAAAAACACAGTGCTGGGGAAACTCAGCAGGTCAAACCACAGACTTTATGTGGCAAAGATAAAGATACAAAACCAAAGTTTCAGGATTGAGCCCTTCATCAAGGTTTCAGCAAAATGCAGACGGGCGGCCAAACATTTTGGTGGACACAAATTATACCATATAATATCATTTTGCATCTTAATTGACAAGACCAAATTTGAATAACTAAACACATATTTTGGACAATCTACGTCCTATGTATGACTTAAAAGTTTTCTTTAGGGCAAAAGCCTAGAGAAAATAGGATTTTGGCCATGTTTTGTATGTTAGCAGTAAAGTAGCTATTCTAGCATGTTTTGAGATAGTTCAGTTAAAATAATCTTATTGTCTGAGCATTGGGTTAATATGCACATGAATGTGCTATGGGACCTGTCCGTTTCTGAACCACATCTCCAGTGTGACCACCCACCGTGAGCTGGCTGTTTGTTCTCTTTGTGTTGGTCACAGGATTGCCCTTGAAAATGGCTCGTTACATCTATCTGAGCAGATTGTTTCAGGGAAGGATAATTTCAACCATCAGCTCTCAACACATGCGAGAGGAGTAACATTATAGCAATGGCCAACAAATGTCCCACCACGGTCACCCCATTGTGGGCCCCGAAGCTGAGAGCGGCGATACTGATGATCCTTTGATGAAGCTTGATTAAACAAACGCAAATGCAGCTGCAGACTTTTTTTTAATTCACTTTGCAAAGCGTGGAAACTCCATTACAGCAATAAGCACTGCCATGAGCAGCTGCTCTCACCACAAGAGATTCTGCCTTCCCCATCTCTTTGCAATTAAAACTTCTGTTATTTCTCACTTTTCCCTTCACGGATAATACCTGCTGGCTGAGTGTTTCCAAACCCTTTGTTTTGATGTCCTGAATTTTACCACTGTCTGATGTTAAAACCACATCTGCCCAATCAAATATATCTTTTTAATCTTGTTTTTGAAAAAAGCCAAAGAAAACAAATTCGATCTTTGTAGATTTGATCTTATTTTTGTTTATATCAGAGTACTATTCTTTATGGGAAAGGAGTTAACTGGTGAACGGAAGGGAATGACCACACATCATAACCACACCAGGAGCTGCAGCTGCGATGGGCATCATGGAGACCTCCATGAGTGCTTCAAGGATGCCCTTGGGCAACAATGGACACCAAGCCACAGAGGAGATACTGAAAATGTGACCAAAGGTGTTATATGTCGAGAGGAGATCAGGATCGATTGGAAGGAAGGGGAAGGTGGTTACAGCAGCTCAAGGCAGATTCAGTGGTGATGTGATGAATAAGGCCTAGTGTACATGGCTGGAAACAGGATTATCAACCACCAAGGGCCAGTGTGTAAAGTTACGGAGGGAGCACTATTTCAAAACCCCTGGCTGCTTCTGTCAGGCCTGGAGGTTGGTCCACTCTTCCCCCCACATTACAGGCTGAACAGACGAGAGGTTAACTGCATAAACATTCACAGGCTATGGTCAGCCAGCAACTGGCAGCTTTTCTTAACCACTGTATTTTGTTCTAAGCAGCACCACATATTCCAAGCTCACTGCATATCAGAATTAATTTGAGTTTAATCACTGTATGGGAAAGCCAGTATGGAAACCACAACATTCCATTACAGCTGTGTTCTGACACTGAAGATTTCCAGCCTTTGGACCAAGTGCCCTGTCAAATGTATTGTGCAACAGAGAGCATGCCAGACATGTCGTTAAATAAGATGTGGAATATGTGGTCAAGGGAAATTCAAATATTCCATCAATTCGGGGAAAAACATGCTCTGTCAATTTGTACTGTGCATGGTTTTGACAAATAACTAGTTCAATTGGTCCACCAGGCCTCCCAGAAAGAACAACTGCATTCTGGGCAATTAAACGGAGTAAAACCATGTATGAATTAATTTGGGGAGATTCATAGCCAAGTCAAGTTTATTGACATCTGATTGTACAGTACAACACGACGAAACAGTGTACTCCAGTCCTCGATGCAAAATATGCAGACACATAACCAGACACAACGCATATACAGACCAACTCTACATCTGCAGGACAAGTGTTCATATTTACAAATAAATGAATATTGTTTCATGGATATGAGAGTTTCAGAGGGTGAGTTTGAGCAGTTCCTTCGGCCGTTCAGTGATCTCACTGTCCGTGGGAAGAAGCATTTCCTCAGCCTGGTGGTGCTGGCTCTAATCCTCCTGGATCTCTTCCCCAATGGGAGTAGCTGAAAGATGCTGTGTGCAGGGTGGTAGGGGTCCTCAATGATTTCACACACCCTCTTTAGACAACGATACCTGTGGATCATGCCGATGGGGGCGGGGGGAGGCTCCAGATATCCTCTCTGCCACTCATGGTCCTGTGGATTGACCTCTGATCCATTTCAGTGCAGCACAGAAGTGGGCCTTTCAGCTCACTTCTCTCAGACCCATCAGGAAGTCTCCATCTGACCTAATCCCATTGACCAGTACTTGGTCCATAGCCTGAATACCGTGGCAATTTAGGTGCTTGTCTGGATGCATCTAAGATGTTGGGAAAGAACTGTCCTCCAACACTCCCTTAAGCAGCGCGTTCAAGATTCCAACCACTTTCTGGGGAAATATTCTCCATCTGATCAAACTCAAAATCAGCTATTCTTAACTTCTTTTTAGATATGCCCCCTCCCCTTAGGTCTCTGCTCAAAGTTTATGGGAACCCTATGCATAGGAATTTCTTCAGCCACATGGTGAATCTGTGGAATTTGTTGTCACAGACAGCTGAAGGGGCCAGGTCATTGGGTGTATTTAAGACAGAAATTGACAGGTTCTTGATTAGCCAGAACATCAAAGGTTATGGGGAAAATACCGGGCATTGGGGCTGAGTGGGAAAATGGATCAGGTGATGGTTAAATGGTAGGGCAGACTCGATGTGCTGAATAACCTATTTCTGTCCCCAGTGATCTTGACCTTTCCCTGTGAAACAAACAAGTTTTGGTTTCTTCCGTACTTCTCTCCAACTGACTACATAAAAAAACATTAAGAATATTTATGTTACACGAGATGTAAAGAAAATGTGCTGTAGCCCCAGGGCCCCGTTGAGAATGGCTGCTCCAAATCAATAGCCCCTGAAGAGGAGAGATGAGAACACTATGTACACACACAATAACTTGGTCAGCAATAACTACCAGCCCCCCCACGTCTCCATTGGGCACACAAAACTCAAATCGGTCAACCAGTTTACTTATCTCAGCTGCACCATTTCATTGGATGCAAGGATCAACAATGAGATAGACAACAGACTCGCCAAGGCAAATAGCGCCTTTGGAAGACTACACAAGAGTCTGGAAAAACAACCAACTGAAAAACCTCACAAAGATTAGCATATACAGAGCCGTTGTCATACCCACATTCCTGTTCGGCACCGAATCATGGGTCCTTTACCGGCATCACCTACGGCTCCTAGAACGCTTCCACCAGCATTGTCTCCGCTCCATCCTCAACATTCATTGGAGCGACTTCATCTCCAACATCGAAGTACTCGAGATGGCAGAGGCCGACAGCATTGAATCCACGCTGCTGAAGATCCAACTGCGCTGGGTAGATCACGTCTCCAGAATGGAGGACCATCGCCTTCCCAAGATCGTGTTCTACGGCGAGCTCTCCACTGGCCACTGAGGCAGATGTGCACCAAAGAAGAGGTACAAGGACTGCCTAAAGAAATCTCTTGGTGTCTGCCACATTGACTATTGCCAGTGGGCTGATATCGCCTCAAACCGTGCATCTTGGCACCTCACAGTTCGGCGGGCAGCAACCTCCTTTGAAGAAGACCGCAGAGCCCACCTCACTGTCAAAAGACAAAGGAGGAAAAACCCAATACCCAACCCCAACCAACCAATATTCCCTTGCAACCGCTGCAAACGTGTCTGCCTGTCCCGTATAGGAGTTGTCAGCCACAAACGAGCCTGCAGCTGACGTGGACATTACCCCTCCATAAATCTTCGTCCGCGAAGCCAAGCCAAAGAACAAGGAGCTGTAGAGAAGCCCATTTTTATTAATTTTTCTCAGTGTCCAGGCATTTATCACCGGCTCAAACTGCCCTGTGTTGAGCCCTCTCCTTGTACTATTGCAGCACCTTCTGGTGAAGATGTCCCACATTGCGGTAGGGCTGGGAAGTGCAGGACTTAGACACAGATGCCAAGGAGGAGAGGTGACATGTTTCCCAATCAGAGTCACAGCACCCATTCCTTGCCCGTCTTAGCTTCAGGTTGTGAGAGACGTGTTGGAGTGACTGCAACTGATTTGATGAAGCATGCGGCGGCCACTGTGCAGGGCATGAAGTGAACAAGTGGTGCTGCATAGAAAGATACTCGACGTGACATCCAGGCACGTCCAGGCTATTCCATCAGTCACTCAATGTATCTTCGAGAGTCAAGGGGTGAGGCTCTTGCCGCAGGACACTCGGTCTCTGCTCTAATATTATGGATTTTCACTTGTGGTAGGTTCAATGTGCCCAGGTTGCAGAAGGTGATGTGGGCACCGAAATTGGCTCAGCATCTCCCTCTGGTGGCATAGTTGGAAGCATGCAGCCATCAACAAGTTTCCATCGTGGAGTGAAACAGGAAAGTCTGCAGACATGATGATTGAAGTGAAAACACTATGTTGGAGAAACTCAGCAGGTCAAATGTTCTCCAGCATTGTGTTTTAACAAGTTTCTAATATATTTGTATGTACATTCATTGAGTCCTTTTTGTGTGTGTGTGTGTGTGTATATAATATATTCCTTTCTTTAAAAATTAAATAAAATATAATTAAAAAGTTCTTATTGTGGGTTGGCTTCCTCACAGTGAGTAAGAAAACAAAACTCCAGGGATGAAATAATCAAGCGTTTGCAAAATATTCTAACTGCACAATCAACACCAGAAATATTCAACAATTATCTCAAAGGGAGCAGAAAATAGCCTGTTGTTCAGATGCCATCTATATTCCCAGAGTGTGAGACTGCAAAAAGATTGGATCAGGAACATTTGGTTTGAGCCTGGTGATTAGTGTTTAATTAAAAATCCATCCAGTGGATTAACTCAGATCAAAAATTGAATTTCAATTCAGTCTGATGGAATTGAGCCTCAAAGGGATGTGATGTTGAGGCTTTATAAGGCCCTGGTGAGACCCCACGTGGAGAATTATGGGCAGATTTGGGCTCTTCGTTTAAGAAAAGATGTGCTGACGTTGGAGAGGGTTCAGAGGAGGTTCACTAGGAAAATCCTAGGAATGAAAGGGTTATCATATGAGGAGCGTTTGACAGCTCTTGGCCTGTATTTATTGGAAATTAGGAGAATGAGGGGGGGATCTCAATGAAACATTTTAGGTGTTGAAAGGTGTGGACAGAGTAGACATAGAAAGGTTGTTTCCCACAGTGGGAGAGACTAGGACAAGAGGGCACAACTTCAGGATTGAAGGGCATCCGCTTAGAACAGATATTTCTTCAGACAGAGGGTAGTAAACCTGTTGAATTTTTTGCCTCAGTTGGTTGTGGAGGATGGCTCATTGGGTGTATTTAAGACAGAGATTGGTAGGTTTTGATGAGCCAGAACATCAAAAGAGAAGTCCGGGCAGTGGGGTTGAGTGGGAGAATGGATCAGCTTATGACTAAATGGTGGGACAGACTTGATGGGCTGAATGGCCTATTTCTGCTCCTGTGTTTTATGGTGTGAAACATGAAAGTCTGCTGAAGTAAAAACACAATGCTGGAGAAACATATCTGGTCAAAGCTTGTATTGACATAATTGTAATTTTAAAGTAATTTTTACACCTTTGTGCTGCTCAATACTGCTGCAACACAACAAATTTCATGACACATGTTTATGACAACAAACCTGATTCTGATTCACAGCCCCAGAATCTGTAGGGAAAGGCTGCTGGAAAGTCAATCCTTGAAGACTTGAAGCCTTGCACAAGCCGAATATTATCTGTTCTAATTGCAATAATAATTATAATAAGGAGTTGACAGCAGAATTGTTGATATTCTCAGGACACAAGTTCACAGAAAAACAAAGCTCTTTTGCCAAAGATGCTTTAGGAACTGAATCCCTGGCTTCACAAAAATAGAGGTTTTAGTCCTGGAGAGTGTTGAATGGCCTGATTTCAAGTGTTCGTGATCCCATTGTGAACCTAAGTCAAGGTGAGGGAGCAAAGTCCTTCCTCATCCATGTGAGATGTAATTTCAGAGGTGCCTCTCAAGATATTTTCCAGGGTTGCTCTGTGAATGTTTATTGCTGGAAAGCCAAGGTGGGTGGATAGAGCACTGTTGTTAATTGTAAGGTTCATCCTCATTAGGATCTCAACGTCCACACCCGCACAAATGCAAGCATTGTCTGCATACTGAAGTTCAGCTCCAGAGGTTTGGGTGAGTCATGGCTCTGGGCCATTCCCAACCTTTTCTCAGCTATGGCTCCCTTGGGACTCTGCTCAAAGTTTATGTGAAGCAGTCAAGTTTACTTGGTTTCTTCCCTACTTCTCTCCTATTGACTACCTATCGACATCCTATTGATGTCGCATAAAAATATAAAAACATATTTTAAGATTTCATTCCGTGCCGCGCCCTTAAATGTGTTGTGGCCCTCAGGGGAGCTGTTTGGCCCCCGATGAGAATAGCTGGTGTTGACCCCGTGGACTGGACAATTTTCCATTAGTTCTGAAGATTCCAAATGGGAAGGTCGATCGAACTGAGGTACAATGTAGAGAAAATGTTATAAAATGTCAGCCGCCTTCTTGAGCCAGAGTCTCACGTAGATGTTTCAGTGCCTGGGTTTTTCCGTTTTTTGTAGTCTTCTGCATTCCTGGACATTTTTTTGAAAAATATTCTTTGTTCATAAAATTTCCAAATTATATAATAGAAAATATTTATTCGTCACCATCAGTTTTACAAGTGCGATCACTCCATAATTTACTCTTTATCAAGATGTTATCAATTTTTCTCACACATATTCCAAGACTAGACAGCGCCCGTGTCTGGGTTTATTCAGGAATCTGATGGCGGAGGGGAAGAAGCCATCCTTTTGCTGCTGGGTGTTCGTCTTCAGGCTCTAGTACCATTTCCCCAATGGGGTAGCAGAGTGAAGAGGGAATGGCTGGGGTGGTGGGGGTTCTTGAGGATAGAAGCCGCTTTCTTAAGACACTGCCTCTTGTAGATGTCCTTGATGGAATGGTCTGGTCCCTGTGATGTCGCAGGCCAAGTTAAAAACCCTCTGGAGTTTTTTCTTGTCCTGAGCGTTGGCGCCTCTGAACCAGACACAGATGCTACAAGACAGAATGCTCTCCATGGAACACCTGGTGTTCTCTTTTTGATTCATTCAAAACAAACTTTGAGGTCTGGCTGAGACGAATCAGAGTGCATTCATTGGAAGATGGTTCACCTGTTCACCCACTGCAAGAGAAGGTTGAGGATGGTTGGGGAGAAGTTCCATTGTGAGCTGGCTCAACTGAAGTCCTCCAATTCGGCAACATCCTGGTGAATCTTCCCTAGTGTAACCACATCCTTCTCACAATGTGGTGACCAGAGCTGCTCATAATACTCCAAGTGTGACCGACCAGTGTTTTGAAATTGCAACATAATGCCCAACTTTATATTGAATACCCCAGCTATAAAGGCAAACAGTGCCTTCACCACTCCATGTATCTGTATTACCACATTCAGTAAACACTGGACTTGAACCCCAAGCTCACTTTGTTCATCAACATCATTTAACCCTTACCATTTATTGTTTATGCCCCCGCTCTCATTTATCTTCCCAAAAATGCATCAGCTTGCAATTGCAGGGATTAAATTTGACCTGTCAGCACACTCCCCAGCTTTCCATCCGAGCTCACACATGACGTGCTGGAGCAACAGGTCAGGCAGCATCTCTGAAAGGTGTCAACATTGGGAGCTGAACCCTTTGAAGGGGGGGAGATGAAGGAATCAGCCTGAAACAGATCATCTATCGCCTTCCGAGGACCTGCCTGACCTATTGAATTCCTCCAGCTGTGAATTGCTTCAGTTTTCCAGTTGTCTCTCTTGTTAATTTCTATTTAATCTCTAACCTGTTAGACAACACGTGCCACTGTCCACAACACCACCAGTTGTCATGTCCTCCACAACCTGATTAACCATACCTCCTACTTTCACATCTGAGTTGTTAATGCCTATCACAAACAACCATTGTCCCAGCACTGACACTTGTAATACGGAACTGGTCACCAACCTCCAATCAGAAATGCATCCTACCCCCACTACCCTTCAATCAGCAAGGAACTTTTGGATCCACTTAGCCAGCTCTCCTTGGATCCCAATGATTCCTGCTCCTTGACCTTTTGGATCCATGTACCATGCACAACCTTGTCAAATCCATGACTAAAGTCCATTTGGACAATATCTACCACCCTATTTAAGGCAGTAGATAGAGCTAAGGTACCAATCAGCCATGAACAAGAACAGGCTTGAGGGCTGAATGGCCTCTGACTTCTCCCTTACCCATCAAGCAAACTGTGGGCTGTCGAATTCCCAGGTCCTGATGTACTTCATCCTGGCGCCTTAAAAGAAGTGGCTGGTGAGATGGTTAAAACATCAGTTTTATTTTATCAGGATTCCCTATATTTGGGGAATGTTATATAAAATTGGAAAATACCAAATGTAACTCCATTTTTCAAGATAGAAAATAGAAATCAGTAACCACTTATACAATATAGGGAACATCAATATGGTTTTGTGAAGTGCATGTTATGTTTGATAAATCTACTGGCATTCTGGAAAATGTTACATGAACAGAGGATAAGGGGAACCAATGGATATACCTGTACTTCCAGAAGGTGTTTGATGAGGTGTATTGCATGATTCATGAGGTGCAGTACTGTTGTGAATTGGAGAGTGGACACTGGAACCATAAAACAAGCAGAAATAGGACTTCTGGATGGTAGGAAGGCACCTTTGAAATCAGCTCTGAGACCTCCACATTTGACCTTTTCTGTAAACGAGCTGGCTGGAGGCATGACTGCCATATGACACAAGGAAAGCTGCAAGTTGCATAGAGGGCATCAGTGGCTAAGTTTTGGCAAATGGAGTGTAATGTGGGAAAATTTGAAATTATACTTTTGGCAGGAAAAGTATATTATGTAAATGCAGTGGGACCAACAAAAGGCTAGTGTGTGGGTGCAGCAAGGAATTAGGAAAGCTAACAGCATGTTACTGCTTATTGTTAGCGAGATTGAAAACAGAAGTAGCAAGGCTATGCCTCAGTTATCTAAAGCATTGGTGAGACCACATCTGGGGAAGTGTGTACAGAATTGGTCTCCTTGTTTAAGGATGGATGTTTATGCTCTGGAAGCAGTTCAAAGATGGTTTAGTAAAACGATACCTGTAATGGTTGGATTGTAAAGTTGGAGAGGCTAGATCATGTCCATTGGGGGTTCATAGAGTGAAAGAAATTTGAAGGAAATGTAGAAGGTCCTGAGGGGTCTTGACAGTGTAAATAGTAGAGGATGTTTCCTCTTGTGGGAGAACTAGAATAGCGAGCCATATGAATATGTGATTAGGCGTAGGAATCAAGGCAACTCAATCATTCTGTCAAGCTATGGCCTATCTGGCTGTAACCTGAAGTTCACATCATTTAATGCTGGTAACTTTTACCACCTTGCTTATCAAGAATCTCTTCAACTTAACACATTCACCTCAAATGTTCTAGGGAGAAGGCAGGGGAGTGGGGCTGAATGTGAAAATGGATCAGCTCAAGATGGGCCAAATGGGGGGCGTGGCAAGATGGTGTAGAAGGAAGACGTGTGTTCCATCTCTCCCCAGCTGGATCATTAAATACCCAGTTTTTTAATAGTATAAAAGTGATTAGAAATAAGATTTACAGTTATTTAAATAACAGTGCTTTATGATGGCATCTAATATGAAAAAGCTCAAACCTCAGCTTCAGAAAAAACATCCCTATAAAAGTGCGGAAGAATTGAGGCCTACCTGCATAGCTGAATCCACAGAGTCGTCGCTGGGAGTCTCCAAGCCTCAGAGGACTCCAGCCCGTTCGACTTTGACTCCGGCGCCAATCCTGCATCCGCAAGATGGCGCCGGCACATCGGTGAGTTCGGCCGTTGCCGACCCGCGTCCACGTGAAATCGTGCGCGCGGGTGGTACAGCCGATAAGGGGACCCGTGAGCACGCGATCCCGCTGGGCGGCCCGGTAGTGTGCAGGGTAGCGTCGGAAGACGTCTCTGCGCATCCGACGGCTTCGCCTGGCCTGCGCGTGGCATCGCGGGCCCGGGAGCTGCTGGAAAAAATTAGCACTGTGGGGGAACCTGAGCACCGGCATCCCGAAGAGGTCGAGGTGCCGGCGTTGGATGTCCAGACCCGCAGCCGTTCAGTTAAAGGAACTGTGCTGACTGAGGAAGAAGAGGAACTTACCTTATTGGAATATGTCCAGGAGGAAGAGCTTGCTGTTAAAGAGAGTGAATCTCAAAAACTGGAAATGGAATCTGGACTGGATTCAGTGTTTATTGTTTTGGAAAGGATTGCTGGTCAAATACAGCAAATACATAATACGTCAAAACAAATATCAACTCAAATGACTCAAGGATTTATGGAGATGAAAATAAAAAAGAATACTTTGTGTGATGAAATGTCAACTGTGAAACAGGAAATGACTAGTTAAAAGTGATAATAATAAATGTATACATTCAGTAGACACTGTGCAAGATAATTTTAAGAAAATTGAAACAACTTTTTCTGAGTGTTAAACTCAGGTAGAATGTAATAGAAAAAAAGTGGAAAAAGTGGAAGGTTCTTTTGTAAAAAGGGGGATTCAGAAAAGAGATTTAATAAAGAAGATTGATTCGTTGGAAAATCAAAGTTGGAGGAATAATGTGAAAATAGTTGATCTTCCAGAGGATATGGAAGGTGCTGACCCTATAAAAAATTTTAAGCACTGGATCCCAGAGGTGCTGGGCAAAGAGATTTTCCCTGAAGGTTTGGAATTGGATAGGGCTCATAGAGCTCTGAGAAGAAGACCACTTCCAGGCCAAGTGCCGAGAGCAGTTTTGATTCGTTGTTTAAAATATCAAGATCGTGAAATGATTTTACGTATGGCAGTACAGAATGCAAGATAGAATCGATCTCCATTAGAAGACAATGAGAATTTAATACGGCTAAAGACGTTTTGTGGCAAAAGGGTTACAAGTTTGCTTTTCGATATCCTGCAATTTTGAAGGCTTTCTATGGAAATTTTCAATCTCAATTTTTTGAGAATGATCATGATGCTTTGGTTTTTGCCATCTCTTTGCTGGAATTGCAAAGAAATGGATCTTCTCCTCTGTTATCTCCTAAGACAGGGGTGTCAAACTCAAATTCATGGAGGGCCAAAATTAAAAACTTGGACTAAGTCGAGGGCCGAACTAAATATTTATTGAAAATTTTCAACAACATCTGCATGTTTTCTCTTCTTTCAACATATGTAATGTTAAACTTTTTCTTATTAAATAAATTAGTTTCGGATAAACTCTTTCCAGAAGCATTAACAAATGAGAAATAAAATATTCAATAAATAATATTTCTCAACAGAGGATTTGTCAAATGTTACTAGTGTGCTGTCGAATAGTAAAATCTGAGGGCTATTGAGAATGTGGGAGAATAACATGATTCCTGAAACAATTAAATGGGTGACTGATTGTGGGCATGAACTCTAGCAGGGTTATTTGCCATGCCCTTTTTCCATTGGTATAGATATCCTTTGATTTACACACTTTTCAAGTTTTATGCCTAATGAGCTTGTATCCAGGTGCAGGACCATTTTTAACCAGGAATATATTTATCACTGTGACATGAAACTATTGGAAGATCGTTTTATCCTGAGATTAAAGTTCATAATACTTACTCAGGCCTGTGTGTGGGAGGGCGGGGTTTGCGGGCGATCGGGTTGGACAACGACAGTGCGGGGGCATCGGCTCTCGCTGCAGGGCGGCATCTCGGCGGATCAGCGGCCCCGTCACCGTGAGTCGTGAATCGGCCTGGGCAGGGAGGGGGAGTGGGCAACGGTCCTGGCGAGGTCAGGCCCGAGGCCTCCGGTTCCGGGCACTGGGAAGCGGCCTTGGCTTCCCCTGACACCGGCCAGGCCCCAAAACCAGAGTCCACGGTGAGACCCTGCAACGTAAACAGAGGAGGTGGGGGCGATTAGCGGGCTGACGCCAATGCATTCTGGGATTTGTAGTATTACTGTGCATGCGCTATACTAGCGCGGCGGCCAGCGGGCCACCTCTAATACATTTTTGAAATGATCTTGCAGGCCAAATATAATTATATCGCGGGCCAAATTTGGCCCGCAGGCCAGAGTTTGTCATGTGTGTCCTAAGAGGAGAGTGAATGGAAATTGAAATGGACATGGGAATGGAAAGTATGGAAAGAAAAGAGATGACACAGAGTCTTCTTGATGTTGAAGATCCGGGCTTGGAATCATTGGGTTGAATATATGGACTATATTTGATTGTGTTTGATTAAATAATCAATATGTATCTGGCTGGGGGGGGTGGGTGGTGGATGACTGAAAACTTTGACAGTCATCTGCCATGAGTGGGTTTACCACACCCAGTTTTTTAGGGTATTACTGCCTTTGGGTGGGGTTTTTTGTTTTTTTTTTGTTGTTGTTTTGTTATTTTTACTTTATTTTTTTTTCTTTTTTGAGGGAGTTTTTCTTTTTTGGAAGAATTGTAGAGGGGAGCATTATTTTATAGTGTATAATTATATTAGTAGTTAAAAAAAAATGTCTTAATTGAATTTTGCAACTTTTAATGTGCAGGGGTTAAATAATCCAATTAAGAGAAAGAGAATATTGGCCTATATAAAAAAAATGAAAATTGATATTGCTTTTTTACAAGAAAGAACATTTGAAATTGAAAAGGGATTGGGTTGATCATGTTTTCTCTTCTTCTTTTAATTCTAAGGCAAGAGGAGTAGCAATTTTGAATCATGAAAATTTACCCTTTGAATTGGAATCTTCAGAGGGGTATGCTGGTGGAGTATTAAGAGTGAATTGTAAAATTTTTGCTGAATCATGGACTGTTGAATCTCTATGCCCCTAATATAGATGATGAGTGGTTCATTTCAGAAGCTTTTTTATTGTTAACTCAAGCTAATGAAAATGTTTTAGTTGGTGGTGATTTTAATCGTGTTCTCGACCCTTTATTGGATAGAAATCCAAAAAGTATAAGGAAATCAAAGATGGCAACACAAATTAATGCGTTAATGAAAGATTTAAACTTGGTGGATATTTAAAGAAAAGTTAACCCTACAGAGAAGGATTTTTCTTTTTATTCTTTGAGACAAGATTAGTTTTCTAGAATTGATTTACTTTTGGTATCAGCGCATTTACAAGGTAGAGTATTACGAGCTGAATATAAAAGTAGAGTTATATCAGATCATTCATTATTACTTTTTTCTTGTGAAAGTTCAGAGGTAGTATGTCCATCATTTACATGGAGGTTTAATGCAATGTTATTGAAAAAACCAGAGTTTGTTATTTTTGTTAAAGAACAGATTTCTTTATTTCTGACTGAAAATGTTAATTCTGTGGATAGTCATTTTGTAATATGGGATGCTTTAAAAGCTTATTTGAGAGGGCAGATCATTAGTTATTCTACAAAAGTTAAGAAACAATATATGGCAGTAAGTTTAGAGTTAGAAAATAAGATTGCTGAGTTAGAGAAGGACTTTCAGAAAGGGGTAACAGAAGATAAAAAAAAATTGCATTGGAGAGGTTGAAGTTGCGTTATAATACTACAAACTTATCAGTTTGAGCGTTTAATTAATCGATCTAAACAATGTTATTATGAGTTGGTGGAAAGTGCTCATAAGGTACTTGCTTGGCAATTGAAAGCTGAACAGACATCTCGGACTATTAATGCTGTTAAGAAGAATTCAATAATAACATAAGCCTCAAGAAATTAATGACCAATTTTTTTCATTTTATCAAAAATTATATACTTCTGAGGGGAAACAGGATAATGGTTTTATTGATTCTTACATATCTAAATTAAAGTTACCGGTATTAGATGGAATTGATGTTCAGGAATTGGAATCTCCATTTATGGATTTTGAAATTAAGGAAGCTATTCAGGAAATGTCAAATGGAAAGTCCCCAGGAGACACAGATTTCCTGTGGAATTTTATAATTTTTTAATGATGATTTATCTAATGAATTTGGAGAGTTGTTGAATCAAGTTACTGAAGATCAGAAGCTACCAGATTCATGTTCTAGTACTTTAATAACTCTCATTCCAAAAAAAAAGACAGAAATCCATTAAAAGTGTCTTTGTATATACACCTATTTCTTTATTAAATGTGGATTATAAAATTATAGCGAAAGTATTAACTAATAGACTTGCTAAATATTTGCCTAAATTGGTACATATTGATCAAACAGGCTTTATTAAAAATAGAAATGCATCAGACAATATATTTCAATTAATTACTTTGGTTAATGCATATCGAAAGTAACCTAGTTGCATTAGATGCAGAAAAAGCTTTTGATAGGGTTGAGTGGGATTTTTTATTTAAGGTGTTAGAGAAATTTAAATTCAGCCCTTTTTTATTGGTTGGTTAAGGCTTTTTATATGAACCTGATTGCTAGGGTGGTGACAAATAGACAGATTTCTTTACCATTTAAATTGACTCATTCTACTTGACAGGGCTGCCCATTGTCACCAGCCTTATTTGCATTGGTTATTGAACCGTTAGCTCAGGCTATTAGACAAAATTAAGAAATTAGAGGGATGTGGGTTAAGAATGAAGAAAATAAAATTAATTTATTTGCGGATGATGTATTGGTATATTTGATGGAACTGGAACGGTCATTGAAACAATTGCAAGAGTGTTTGTTGAAATTTGGAGAATTATCAGGATATAAAGTTAATTGGGATAAAAGTGAAATTTTACCAGTTGGAGAGGGAGATTATTCTGAATTTAAAACAATTACAAAATTAAGATGGACAAATAAAATTAAATATTTAGGTGTGTTTACGGATACAAATTATCAATCATTATATCATTTAAATTATGTACCTATCTTAAGATGGATTAAAGCAGATTGGAAAGTGGAAAGATCTTCCATTAACTTTGATTGGTCGGGTTAATTGTATTAAAATGAATATTTTTCCACAAATTCAATATTTATTCCAGTCACTACGTTTACTTTCTAAGGGTTTTTTTTCCAAGATTTGAATAAAGCAGTGAGAGTTTATTATGGAAAGGTAAATTAGCTCTAATGGCATTGCATAGACTTACATGAAAGTATACATTGGGTGGATTACAACTACCACATTTTCAAAATTATTATGAAGCGGCCCAGTTGAAGTTTATGAGTAGATTGATGGATTTAGATCAGCTTCCTAGCTGGGCTAAAGTGGAGATGGCGTGTATTCCTTGGGTTGAAATACATGAATTTATATTTCATTGGAATTTGAATTTGTTACAGCATATATAATATGCTGATATTGAAACATTTATTAAAGATTTGGCTAAAAAAAATAGGGTGTTAGGGTCAAAAGATAAATTATCTATTTTAACTCCACTGTATAATAATCAGCTTATCCCTTTTTCAATGTTTAACAATCATTTAAAGATTTGGGATTCTAAAGGTATAAAGACAACACAAGAATGTTTTGTAGAGGGGCAATTTCTTTCTTTTAATCAATTGAGAAAAAGATTTGATATACCTGTAAATTCTTTGTTTGCATTTGATCAATTTAGAGCTTTGATAAAAGATAATTATGGTCGAGAGATGATTTTACCTACTTTGTCAAGATTTGAATCTTTGATTTCCTTTATATTGAAAAAGTGTTATATTTCGGTTATGTATAATTTGTTACAAGATAGTATGGATAAGCCAGATTGGGAGAAATCTAAACTTAAATGGGAGAGTAATTTAGTATTTATTTTTCCTGAAGAAGTATGTGTCAAGACAATGTAATTCAATTGACCAATGTGCGATATGGAATGGTCAATTATAATTTTTTACATCAATTATATTTGACCGCAGAAAAGTTTAAAAAATATGGATTTAGTCATTCGGATTCTTGTTTTAGATGTGGTTCATGTATTGGAACTTTTTTACATACTGTATGGAATTGTGTTAAAGTTCAATCATTTTGGCAAGAAATTAAAGTAGATTTGGAAAAATTATATAATTTTATACTACCGTTAGATCCAACAATTTTTTTGTTGGGAAATTTATATTGGTTAAGAGGAATGGGATTGGATAAAATTCAAGTTGCTTTTGTATGTTTGGTATTATCAGTAGTGCATAAAGGTGTTGCTAGTACTTGGAAAGATTATACTGAGATTAATATAATTCATTGGCATAATGAATTGAAAGTATGTGTTGTTATGGAAAAAATTACTTATACTTTACATGATAATAATTCTTCTTTTGTTAGTAAGTGGTCTCTGTATTTGAAATATATGCATTTAGATATACTTTGAAATGTTAACATCTAAAAAATTTTTTATATATAATTAATATTTTCTTTATTTTTTTTTTGCTTCCCTTCAGGGAGCTGGCTGTAAGGGTGGGAGGGGGGGATGGGTACTAACAAAAAACTTTCTTTAACTATTTTTATATTGTCTGCTATGTTTCTGTAGTTTGAAAAAAAAGATTGGCCAAATGGGCCCCTTCTGCTCCTCGATCTTATGGTCTTATCACTAGGGATTTTTAAACACAAAGTTGAGTAATCGCCCGCTCAAGTTTTTTTTTAAAAAAAGGTGAATTTACCTTTTATGCTGATGTCCAAAAATGCGGATTGTGTGGTGCTTTTATGCAGGGGTGAATCGCGAGCCAGCTTCCAAAGCTGAAGGAGGTGGGGTGAGAGGGGTATTAGTGCTGCCCACCACTGTGACGTCAAACATATGCGCCGGGAAGGGAAGACAGCCTATACTGAAGATGGTAACTGAAGAGCATGTATGCACGCTAGTGGAGATCTTAGGGCTCAGGCAGATCTCCTGCGTAACGTAACCGCCTCTTTTGACCATATGAATTCTTTAAAATTTGCGCTCTTGGGTCGTGGGCTGACGGCCCTCCCCTTTGGAGCTGCATTCAGCGGCAATCCTTTTACACAGGAAGTGGAGCGACAACACACCACCTCTGAGTCTCTCCCCCTTGGCAGGTGGTAGATGGAGCAAGTTCAACCAGTCAATCCTCCTTCAGACCTTTTATGGAGGTAAGTGAAGTGATTTAGAGAATATCTGTCTTTACAATCAATTTTTTAAATTATAAAAGGGCCTTCTGCCTTAAATTGATGCCCCATTTAAAAAAAAAATAACCGCTAGTTCTAGATTCTCCCATGAGGGGAAACATCCTCTTCACACCAACACTGTCGAGACTCTGAGGATCTAACGTTTCCTTCAAGTTCTCTCTCACTTTTCCAAACTTCAATGGCCCAGCCTGTCCAACCGCTCTTCATGAAAGAGATTATTTTCCCCAGTCCACCTCAATAAGTTCAATCTCCTCAAATCTAGCTTCACCCATCACATCAGTGCTTCAACGAGGACCCCAACATTATATTAAGGTATTTGGGACTGCTCCTCCATGGTGAAAGCTGGGTCTTTATGTGGTTTAGAGGTAAACAGCTCCTGATATGCAAGGGTGATGGGTTATTGGGGATGGGAATGTGAATGTTACAATGAGGTGGTTGTGGTGGCCAGGTCATTGGATGTCTGTAAACCAGAGATTGATGGGTTCTTGATTAGCCAGGGCATCAAAGGTTATGGAGAGAAGGCCAGGCAGTGGCGCCGAGTGGGAGAATGGATCAGCTCATGATTAAATGATTGGGCAGACTCGATGGGCTGAATGGGCTATTTCTGCTCCTATGTTTTATGGAATCAGTCATGATCTTATTAAATGATGAGCAGGAACGGGTGGGGCCGAGTGGATCTTAGTGGGGAGGCGCGCCGCATCCGGGGTCAGGCAGAGTGGGAGGGAGTGGGAGCGGGCGAATGGTGGGATAATTACCGCGACTGTGCACATTCATACGGACCCTGGCAAAGCGATAACCTAGCGTGGGGCGCCAGCCACGGGCTCTGCGGCAAGGAGAGCGCGTGCTCTGGCCGGCCCGGATAGTCACCAAGCGCAGCGCCCAGAGCCCGATTTCCACTACAGAGCGCAGCGTCCAGAGCCCAGCTCCCACTGCAGAGCAGAGCGCAGAATGCGGCGCTCGGTACGACCTGCATACTGAGTGAGAGCGCCCATTGTTGGCGGGACTCTGAGCCATGGCACAAAACAAAGTCACATTCCATGCGCGGCTCTGAAAGAGGCTTTGATTGGAAACGGGTTCGGCGGCCAGGGTTCACCTGCCGAGAGGAGTCTAAAGGCTTTCACCAGCGACCAGCTGTGAGTCTCGGCAGTTAGTGGGAGGCCGAATAGGAATGAGAGCTTGTTGATTGTGAGGCCACTTAGTTACAGAAGGCATGTGCCAAGCTTGCGAGAGAGAGGGTGTGTGGGGGGGTTGGGGGTTGCGGGAGTGGCCGCTGCGGGTTGCGACGCCGCGACTCGCTGCTTCCACGCCCTGGCATTTCCAAACCGGGTATCGGCGCAAGTGGAGCTCGGTGCACTTGGGGTACAGAGTATTCGCTCCACTCAGGGTTCCATCAGCCCCGTTGCCCCGTCCGGGACGGACCAGTCTGCAGTGGGAAAGTATATAAAAAAACACGATGCTGGAGAAACTCAGCAGGTCAGTCAGTTGACTTTATGTAGGAAAGATAAAAGATACAGAACCAACGTTCCGGGCTTGAGCCCTTCATCAAGGGTATGGACAAAACGTGGGCAAGAGTCCGCTCATGCCTTGCTGAAGGGCTCAAGCCCGAAACGTTGGTTCTGTATCTTTTATCTTTGCTACATAACGGACACAGTTTGACCTGCTGAGTTTCTCCAACACTATGTTCGTACTTCAACCACGGAATCCACAGACTTTCGTGTTTTACTCCAATGGGAATGGCCTGGCTTTTGATCCCTCGGCTTGTTGAGTGCGCCTGCGGCAAGATACGGCTGGTCACAGGCCCGCGTCGGGGACACAAAGGCAAATCAATTTAAGTATCTCACAGCAGCTAATTTATGATGCCCTCAAAGCAACTTTCACAGCGAGGGAAGTGCAATTGTATTTTCCGCCTCATTAAACAGGAGTACAACAAAGCCGTTCACACTCTGCTCGGCGCTCAGCGGCAGAGTTAAATACACGGAGCGACCATCTCCCTCCATCCGTCCCCCAGAAGCCTGCCTCTTCCCCACGTATATTCCTCGAGCTCTACTTCCTTTCAGAGTTGAGCAGCTCATTGTCAAAAGAAAATTTAATGCTTGTTTATTCAGGATCCTTTTAACAATCCTCCCACTTACTGTTCCCGGGGATGGGAAGAACTCCAAACTGTGGTTCGAGGACAATCGAGCCCACTTATTTGTTCTAACCTTTCTCTGGCTAATCAAAGTCAACCCATAATCACATAAACATCTGTCACAGCGGTAAAGGAAAAAGGCGTTATGACCCTTTCTTCAGACTCCTAGAGTCTAATTATAGCATTAACTAGAAAGAGTCGCTCCATCGAACACTTTTGTTCAAACTGAGGTCATCAGGCGACTAATAAGGGATACTGTGGACAGGGGCAAAACGGGACATGTGCAGGGAAATCTTCAAATCAGGTGGTTTACAAAAATATAAGAACAGCCTGCTTTTTTTTCAAGGATTCTTTCCAATAAAATCAGCTGCTTTTGCTGAGTTTCTAGCTAATTAAATGATGGAGAGTCAGTCAGAGAGAAAGACATAGAGGGGAGAGAAAGAAAAGAGAGAGGGAGAGACGGACAAGACAGAGAGGAGGCACAGAGAGAGAGAGACAACAGAAAGAAACAAAAATAAATGTCAAATCAGCTACAAAAGCAAATCACGGCCGCGTCATCGGTGTGATGTCGGAGCCACCACAGGCCAGCGGCCGTCAACGTGCCCGGTAGCCAACACGGTATGAACAGCACCAAATGTTTCATCACTTTAACACCTGCCTGGCAGAGAGAGTTGCTCATGTGGTCAAACGGAATTTAAAATTAAATTTCTATTCAATGGCGAATAGCATGAACGGCGGGATCTGCCTACCGCTGACAAATAACCAAACTGAAAGGATCCAAGTTGTTCTCCAACACTCGCGGCGGCCACTCTCAGCTCTGTCTCCCTGATGATCGCACCAGCGACTGTTCCCTCTCCAAGCGCAATGCTCAGGTAATCAGCTCTCAGAGGGTGGGCAGTGTTTGGGCTGTTGTTTTACATTGCCTGCAATTAGGTGCCCCTTCCGATTGCAACACCGTCCTCCCTCTCCATTCTTGAATGCCGGGCTCTCGGTGTCCCTCTCCTGGCCGACAGAGACTTCTCTAAACTCGGCTTCTCGACCTTGCCCCGCCATCCAAGATCTTCACTGGCTTCTTCTGCCCATTTTCCACACGCCTCTTCAATCATCAGACTTATCTCCTTCCACTTTAAATACTTTCAATTATCCGGCTTAAACCACCCGCTGAGATGGAGAATCTCCACTTGAAACGACCCATCCCTTCTTCGTGACTCTCCCACCAGTGAGAACATCCCACCATCTTCCCTGTCCAGCCCTCTTAGGATCTTGTATGCTCAAATAACGTTGCCTCTCATTCCTCAAAACTTCAAGGAATTCAGGCGCAAACTGTCTTCTTCTTTGGCTTGGCTTCGCGGACGAAGATTTATGGAGGGGGTAAAAAGTCCACGTCAGCTGCAGGCTCGTTTGTGGCTGACCAGTCCGATGCGGGACAGGCAGACACGATTGCAGCGGTTGCAAGGGAAAATTGGTTGGTTGGGGTTGGGTGTTGGGTTTTTCCTCCTTTGCCTTTTGTCAGTGAGGTGGGCTCTGCGGTCTTCTTCAAAGGAGGCTGCTGCCCGCCAAACTGTGAGGCGCCAAGATGCACGGTTTGAGGCGTTATCAGCCCACTGGCGGTGGTCAATGTGGCAGGCACCAAGAGATTTCTTTAGGCAGTCCTTGTACCTTTTCTTTGGTGCACCTCTGTCACGGTGGCCAGTGGAGAGCTCGCCATATAATACGATCTTGGGAAGGCGATGGTCCTCCATTCTGGAGACGTGACCCATCCAGCGCAGCTGGATCTTCAGCAGCGTGGACTCGATGCTGTCGACCTCTGCCATCTCGAGTACCTCGACGTTAGGGGTGTGAGCGCTCCAATGGATGTTGAGGATGGAGCGGAGACAACGCTGGTGGAAGCGTTCTAGGAGCCGTAGGTGGTGCCGGTAGAGGACCCATGATTCGGAGCTGAACAGGAGTGTGGGTATGACAACGGCTCTGTATACGCTTATCTTTGTGAGGTTTTTCAGTTGGTTGTTTTTCCAGACTCTTTTGTGTAGTCTTCCAAAGGCGCTATTTGCCTTGGCGAGTCTGTTGTCTATCTCATTGTCGATCCTTGCATTCAAGGAATTCAGGCGCAAACTGTGGTCTCTTATGAAAGGACAACTCTCTCAGCCCAGGAATCAACCTGGCGAATCTCCTTGGCATTCCAATGTTGGAATGTCCTTTTTTAAGTCAGGGATAGTATTTCAAGTGAGGCCTCGGCTACACTTTGGGCAACAGCAACAAAGCCTCCCTATTTTTAAACTCTAGCCGTTTTTGCATCCATGGCCAAATTGCTACAGGCCTTCTGAACCACTTGCTGTCTGCAATTGTTTTGTGATTCATGCAATCACACACTGTGCTCTGAACTTCTTTCCTGTGCAGTCAAGCATTATTTAGATAATAATCCACCTTTTGGTTCCTCATTCCTTGTCAATCAATCTTCAACTTTCCTCTTGTCAGATCCAATTTATACCAATTGACTTTTGTCTTGGACTCCTCCCTCTTTCTCCAGTGTTCAAGACACCTTCCTGTTTTTTGCTTATACCTTGAAGAAGACCTCACATTTCCCCACATTAAGCTCTGTTTGCCAGTTTTTAGTCCACAGACTCTATCTCTCTATATCTTCATGCAGAAGTATCCAATCCTTATTTACAAACATGCCCTTCCACCTATTCTTGTATCATAAGTAAATTTGTAAACCTCAACATTTCTGGAGTTCACACCGTCTTTAATGTAGTGCATTTTCCAGCAGTGCTCCAACATGCCATCATTAAGGACCCAGTATTTCTCTCCACATGCACCTCCCAATGATGGGCTGTATTGCCTTCATCCAGTTAATGGAAACCCTTCCTCCTTCACCTTAGCAGATGTTGAAGTTCCCACCTCTGTTCTGCACTGCAGGGATCTTTGACTGAACATCTTCTGGTGTGTGTCCTGCAGCCTGGATGGTTCATATGTTTCTTTACAACAGGTATTCGCAACCTTTTTTTGGTCTCTGGCCCCTTCAGGACTGCTCAAAGTTTATCAGCTGTTTAATTGGTTTCTTCCGTACTTTTCTCTTGCTGACCACATAAAATATATTTTGTGATTTCACTCCATGACCCCCCCTTAATTGTGCTCTGGCCCCTGTTGAGAATGGCTAGTTTCAAAGGAGCTCAGTACCAAGCAATAGGTGATGAGAGCAACACATTGACAGTTCCCAATACCAATAAAGTTTAAAGTTCAGATTTATTGACATCACATACAACCCTGAGATTCTTTTCCTGTGGGCGAGGCGGAATTAACACATATTGGGAGTGCAAAGAACTGGACTCAACATACACATGTAAACAAATAAAGAAATATCAATGCTGTATAATGCAGAGAGAACAAATCAATAAAGTGCAAAAGTTAGAGTCCTTAAATAAGTCCCTGATTGAGTTAGTTGTTGAGGAGCCTGATGGTGGTAGCAGTGAGAACAGAGCGTGTGCTGGGTGATGTGGATCCTTGATGATTGCTCTCCAATGGCAGTGTTACTTGTAGATGTTCTCGATGGTGGAGAGGGCTTTGCCTGTGATGTCCAACAGATGTGATGCAATAAGATCAGATGATGGAGGGATAGCTGCTGTTCCTGGACCTGGTGGTGCAAGGCTTGTGGCACCTAGAACTCTTTCCTGAGGGCAGCTGTGAGAACAGAGCATGTGCTGGGTAGTGTGGATCCTTGAAGATTGCTGCTGTTCCCCACGAGCACTTTTCCCCATATATGTTCTCGATGGTGGGGACGATTCCTGGGCTGTGTCCAACAGATGTGATGCAATAAGCTCAGCATAAATGGAAAGCAGAGTTTCATTCAAATAGTCTACTCACCAAAGATATGAACAGATGCAAATATCACTTAAGATCAAACTATTTTTTGGTAATGGAAAAAAAAGATCCCTGTCAATCTGTCAATGAAGTGTAACAATGAGCTTGACTTTCCTGTAGGTATTATTGAATCTCACTGAGACCACTCATCTCGTAACTCGACCCAGGCTGGCGGTTTTTGCCTTGTAGCTGTTTCCAACTTTGCAACAACAAAGCGTCATTTCTGATTGATTTCTTTCCAGCCATAAAATCCCATCACAAAACATCAGTGTCACCAGGGCCAGGGTTTGCGTTTCTGGGCTTTGTGCCACTAATATCAATGTGATTTGAAGACCATAAGACATAGGAGCAGAAATAGGCCATTCAGCCCATCAAAGATGCCCTGCTTTTTAATCATGAGCTGATCCATTTTCCCACTCACCCCCACTGCTTGGCCTTCTCCTCATAACATTTGATAACCTGGCTAATCAAGAACCTATCAATCTCAATTTTGCCATATTGTACATTATTAGATTTTGGAACTTTAGCCCCCACTGCCCATATTGTTATCCTTCATGCTTTTGATGAGCCTTTGCATTAGTCCAGCACTCAACATACTTCGCAATAAAATCAGCCATGTCTCCAAGGTGGGATTCTGCTGGTGAGGGAAGGTTTGACACTCTAGGGTTCTGGTTGATACCAGTAAAGATTTTCCCTGTCTGAAAAGATTTTATTTATTAATATATTATGGAGCAATGAAACCGTAAAACTGTGCAGAATATTTTGTCATGTTCAGTGTTTTTGAATGACGTGAAGGGCTTATTTTTGCTGAGGTATCACTTTGCAGTGGTTTGAGTAAAGCTGCCACTCATTTACCAAACTTAAATAAAACAAGAACATTGCCTTCAATTGAAGGGGCAAGCTGCCAGTAGGTTTCCACAGTTGTGATCATGTGAATGGAATTGAGCAGACACAGAAACCAAATCCAAACTGCTTCATTTCAAGGCTATTTGGGGTAAAATTTCCCAATTGTAGAAACTCTACTCCATGAAGTCAATTTCTTACGCTGTTGAATTGCTTAGGAAAGCGGGGATTTTTTTCCTGGGATGCATTTAAAATCACTTGGTAAAACTTGATGAATACGGTGAGGAAATGTCACCATTCCTATGAAGCTCAGGTTCTGCAATTTAATTAACCAATTGATGTTTTGGTGAACCTGATACAAAACTCTCAGGTTACCCTGTGCAGAATTTCACCAGTTATGTTAAAGTCTAATAGGGGGATCATTACAGAAGGAAGAATCGAGCCACAGCATCACGAAGTACCCTGGAAATTAAGAACAGGTTTGGGATTGCACTCTTCTGATCAACAAGAGAAAACAAAAAGAATGAAGAGAGAGAGAGCAAAGGAAAAGTGTCCACACGAGAGATCTGCTAATATGTCTTCTGTCAGGTATCAATCATCTTAGTCAGAGGTGTTTTGATTAGGCTCCACTGCAAATATGGCCCAGTGGCTCCGTGTACTGGCTTCTCGACACAATGCATCGGTGAGGGGGCTCAGTAGTGCATAACCCAGGACCATATGATCATTGATACACAGGAGGCCATGAATTGGATAGAACTTTAGAAAAAGGGAGATAAATGTTTCCCAGTCCTAGTTTTTTTTTGCACAAACATTCCTGTAATAGCATTCATCCCCCAGTTTATCCCTCTATTAGCTCCATCAATGTTGAATAATTATACCCAGAACTCAGTGTTAGGTCTCAGCCCAGACCAGCCTCACCGAACACAACATTTCTGCATTAGAGTCAGATCAGAGAACTCAGTGACAACTTTGATCAGGTTGAAGCAGCTTTTTCAGATTTAAGACTTATGTAATAAGATCAAAGATGACTGTAGTCTTTACAGGAAAGTAAAACCATATTTAACTGAACCAATGCTTTGAGCTAACAGGGTAGAAACTGCTAGCGAGCTCTGATGGGTATTTTCTGTACGTCTTATATTTGGGTTGGACAGTGTGACAACCTTCAAAATATTTGACATGCTGCACCTCCCTCAATGGTGGCCTTTGAATTCATTTTGAAAAGGTATGAATTAACTAATCCTGATTCCCTGAAATGCTGAAGATGGAATAAGAACCTACATCTAAACAGCAATAAAAATGTACAAAAATTATCGATCAAAGATTAGGAAAGCATCCATGTTGTAAACACAACAGCACCTGTGCAGAGCAAATCTGGGTTAATGATTCATGTCAGTGACTCTTCCACAGAACTATTTGATGGTTCTAATTTATTCTCCACAGATGCTGCCCGGCCTGTTGAATACTCCCCATTCTTCGGTTTTCATTTCAGCCTTTCAGCACCCACATCACTCTTTAGATGAAAATCTTTTAATACTACATTTAATAAAATCCTGTGACTGCTGGTGTTAACTGTAGACCATGTGACTGCTGGTGGTAACTGTAGACCATGTGACTGCTGGTGGTAACTGTAGACCATGTGACTGCTGGTGGTAACTGTAGACCATGTGACTGCTGGTGTTAACTGTAGACCATGTGACTGCTGGTGGTAACTGTAGACCATGTGACTGCTGGTGTTAACTGTAGACCATGTGACTGCTGGTGTTAACTGTAGACCATGTGACTGCTGGTGTTAACTGTAGACCATGTGACTGCTGGTGTTAACTGTAGACCATGTGACTGCTGGTGTTAACTGTAGACATGTAACTGCTGATGTTAACTGTAGACCATGTGACTGCTGGTGGTAACTGTAGACCATGTGACTGCTGGTGTTAACTGTAGACTATGTGACTGCTGGTGATGGCTGTAGAGATTGAGGGAGATAATTCTATAGACAAGTTGTAGGAAGCCAGAAAACATCTTTTTATAAATTTGTCATCCTGATGTCAAAGTTTATCTTCTCCCTTTTAGTTTTAATGCTAATTTGCTTCCCAGCCTCATGTACTTAACATGTGTCTATGACCAAACCCATCTGTATGTGCGTGTGCCAAGAAACTGGGGTCTGCACCACGTGTGCATTTCCGGATGCACCAATTCGCCAATGAATTCGGAGCTTAAAGTATTATTAAATGTCACATTTCTGGAAAGGCTCCCAAAGCAATTGGCAGACAGACTAATTGTCTGGGCTGTATTGTAGGAGAAACTGGTGTTTTCCTTGTGTGAGTCACTGTAGGTATGCCTGCAAGGAGGGACAGGTGGAGCAAGTAAAAGCACAAAATGCTGGAGAAACTCAGCAGGTCAAACAGTGTCCTTTATGTAGCAAAAGTAAAGAAGCATCACTGATGTTTCAGGCTTGAGCCCTTCATCAAGGTATGAGAAGTTGCCGGTTAGCGTCAGAACAAAAGAGTGGAAGGGGGTGTGGCAGGGCAGAAGATGATAGGTGGAGAAGGGAGGGAAGGGACAGCAACACTGAGGGAGGAGGGGAAAGGCAAGATTCTGTTGGTGAAAAAACTGGAAAGGCAGGGAATGGGGGGAGGAGGAAGAAAAGGCGAGTAGGTTTAGTGGAAGGAGCCCAGACAGAAAATAAGGTGTTGTTCCTCCAATCTGTGGATGGTCAGGGTGGGACAGTACATAAGGCCCTGGACAGACGTGAGCGTGGGAGTGTGACCTGGAATTGAAATGGTTGGCCACTGGGAGGTCACTGTGGTTGCTGAGTGAAGCGATCTCCCAGTCTGTGTCCGGTCTCTCTGATGTAGAGAATGCCACAAAGGGTGCACCAGATGCAGTAAATAAGTCCTCTGGATGTACGTTAAGTGTTGCTTCACATGAAAGGCCTGTTTTGGGGCCCTGGACCGCGGCGAGGGAGAACATGTGGAGGAAGTCATTATTATACCTGGTACAGGGAATGCACTAGATTAGATGTCTCTTTGGCTCAACAAGGAAACTAGTAATGGCAAAATTGAAAATAGTAAAACTGGTGTTGGTAAAACTGATAATGAAACCAGCCAGACGACCCAGACCTACCTCATGCAAAGCTGATGACCCTGATCTTTGTATCCTATAGAGTGAATCAGAATCAGAATTTATTGTCATGAGCAGGTCATGAAATTTGTTGTTTTGTGGCAGCGTCACAGTGCAACATTTAAATAAACCACCTTACAAAGTAATTAAAAATAGTACATGAAAAGTCAAAGTAAGGCAATGTCTGTGGTTCGTTGTTCATTCAGAAATCTGATGGCAGCGGGGAAGAGCTGTCCTTGTGCTGCTGGGTGCTCGTCTTCAGGCTCCTGTATCTTTTCCCAATGGTAGCAGAGTGAAGAGAAGGTGGTGGGGAGGTGGGGAGTCCTTGAGGATAGAGGCTGCTTTCTTAAGACAACACCTCTTGTCACTGTCCTCGATGGAGTGAAGTCTGATGCTCATGATGTCGCAGGTTGAGTTAACAACCCTCTGGAGTCTTTTCTTGTTCTGAGCATTGGCATTTCCGTACTAGACAGTGATGCAATCAAGCAGAATGCTCTCCATGGTGCATCTGTAGAAGTTTTTGAGTCTTTGGTGACATACTAAATCTTCTCAAATAGTATAGTCACTGGCGAGCCTATAGGTCTGGTTCTAGTTCCTTCCATTCACCCATGGTCTTGTTGCAGAAAACAGAACTCTGCCATTATTAGCTCCGTCCACACACATTGTGGTGGTGGTGGTGATATAGTGCTGTAAAGCATTGGTCAGAGGTCAATCACAGGACCTTGAGTTCCAAAGAGGACCAATGGAGTCTCCCTCTCCCCACCCCCCCCCCCCCCCGCCCCGAATCAATGTGATCTACTGGGATTGTTGTCTGAAGAAGGCGCACAAAATCATTGAGAACTCCTTCCACCCCACACACAACATCCTTCAGCTGCTCCTATCGAGAAAGAGATACAGGAGTATCAGAGACAGCACCACCAGGCTGAGGAACAGCTTCTTCCCACGGGCAATGAGAATGGTGAACCGCCAAAGAAATGTCTTGCACTAAACTTCTGACACTCTAATATTTATTAGACATTTATCTGTGTATATTTGTCCTGCGTATTATGTCTGGTTGAGTGTCTGCGTGTTTTGCAGTGAGGATGGGAGAATGCTGTTTTGTGGGGTTGTACTTTAGAAGACTACACAAAAGAGTCTGGAAAAACAACCAACTGAAAAACCTCACAAAGATAAGCGTATACAGAGCCGTTGTCATACCCACACTCCTGTTCGGCTCCGAATCATGGGTCCTCTACCGGCACCACCTACGGCTCCTAGAACGCTTCCACCAGCGTTGTCTCCGCTCCATCCTCAACATCCATTGGAGCGCTTACATCCCTAACGTCGAAGTACTCGAGATGGCAGAGGTCGACAGCATCGAGTCCACGCTGCTGAAGATCCAGCTGCGCTGGATGGGTCACGTCTCCAGAATGGAGGACCATCGCCTTCCCAAGATCGTGTTATATGGCGAGCTCTCCACTGGCCACCGTGACAGAGGTGCACCAAAGAAAAGGTACAAGGACTGCCTAAAGAAATCTCTTGGTGCCTGCCACATTGACCACCGCCAATGGGCTGATATCGCCTCAAACCGTGCATCTTGGCGCCTCACAGTTTGGCGGGCAGCAACCTCCTTTGAAGAAGACCGCAGAGCCTACCTCACTGACAAAAGGCAGAGGAGGAAAAACCCAACACCCAACCCCAACCCACCAATTTTCCCCTGCAACCGCTGCAATCGTGTCTGCCTGTCCCGCATCGGACTTGTCAGCCACAAACGAGCCTGCAGCTGACGTGGACTTTTTACCCCCTCCATAAATCTTCGTCCGCGAAGCCAAGCCAAAGAAAAAGAAAGACTTTATGCAATCAGATGATAATAAACTTGAAGTAAAGAACCACAAAGTGCACCCCTTTATTTGCAATGCTTCGCCTCACATCTGTTGTCTTACTCAAGAAGTGAATTTCTTGTGCTAGGTGGCAGTGACTGTCACTTCATCAAAGTGGCATCCACTGAGCATTCATCCTGAAGCCTGCACACATACAACCCTTGCCCTCATATATTAGGCAAAATTCTGAGGCCATTTGACTCATTGTGCATGTACTGAGCCTATTGAAATAACTCTCTAATTTGTCCCATTCCTTGCCCTTTCCCAGGAAGTGGATCAAATTGAAGAGATTTGACTCTCTGACTAGGTTAGCAATTGTTTAACTGCAGGACTGTGGAAGCTGCATCGTCAGAGATATTCGAAGAGATGGTGAATACATTTTTGAAACCTAGATAACTCAGGGCTTCAGGGAAGTGACACAAAAAAGGTGATGATGTCTGGGACAGATCATATTCTGCAGTGGAACAGGCATGAGGGGCCGATGCCTGCTCCTGCTGTAATTAATTGTCCCATTCTATATTGATGGTTATGAATGAACCTGTAATCCACCAGCCAATCAGACAAATTCTGCAGAGTGGCTGCTTGTAAATTGTTAACCGTTCTACTTTTCACTTGGTTCTGTTATGGATGTGAGCGAAATTCTCTTTATGTATCGCAGAATCCCAGAGTAGTAAATAATGATGAAATTATACAATGAGGCAAAAATATCAAGAAAATGAACTGGAGATGTCTCCGATTCACTCAAAGAACTCCCTGCCATTTCTGCAAGGTTTGAATAATTTCTAGTTATTTAATTATCAGCTCAGATCTTCTGCAGGAGAGGAAACAGGTAATTGGTTTGCCCTGTCCATATCATACAATCCAATGAGCACCACTGCAATGCAGGATGAAATCAAATGGGAATCTTGCATTCCTGATACATGACCATTCACCTGTGCAGTGAGCAGGTTGTAGCTAAATTCTGGGTTTTTTAAAATATTTTTGTTTCTCTTTTTCAAAAATATACATAGTAACATTTAAAATATAGAATATATTAAGCTTTTTCTCACAAACACAACAAACAAACAAAAAACAGTCCATGCCTCCCCCCTATACATACAGATCCGATCACCATCAGAGCTTTAAATGTATAAAGTACAGTTGCAGAATCTATGTTTTTGTATATATAATAGTTACTTTTATGCCCTTTTATTGTTCCTTTTTATTATTGTGTCTGGGCCCCTATGTGGTCCAGGTCTGGCTGCCAGATCTTTACAAAAGGGTCATATTTATTCTTTAAATTATATGTGATTTTTTTCCATAGGTATACAGCTGTTCATTTCCATAGTCCATCAGGATATAAGTAGAGGGGAGTCTGATCCAAGTGATTGTGATACATTTTTCTTGCTACCGCCAGTGCTATTTTTATAAATGAGATTTGATATTTGGTCAATTTGTTGCTTATTTTGACAAAATGGCCTCACTTTCACGCATGTAGAAAAGTTCCTGTCTCAGTCCCAAATCTGAAACACATCTCTGAAATTTTGGCTTTTGATCTGGGGTAAGATAAAATTGGTGTAAAGAATTATTCTGAACCCATCCATATCTTGCATTTATAATTGATGTCATACTGTCGTTACACCAATCTGACCAGCTTCTTTCTGAAATCACCACCCCCAAATCTATCTCCTTTCTTTCCCTTGACCTCTGCAACCCTGGTTTTGCACTTTCGCTCTGGGAGCAGAGTACATTTTTGTTATAAACTTGATATATTCCCCATCCAGACTGTTCATTTAATTTCAGATGGGGTCATCATTGGTCCCCATCTTTCTCTGAAGTACGATCTAAGCTGGAGAAAACAGAAGGTGGTCCCATTGGCCACTCCGTATTTGTGTTTTAATTGTTCAAAGAGCATGAGTTCCTTCTGTGTAACAGTCTTTAATATATCTTATACCTTGGTCATATCACAAATTTAATATTCTACTGTTCATGTTCATAGGCAACAGCACATTTTTACACAATGGTGCTTTTATTGAAATCCCTACTTTTTTATAGACATTCATTAATTTCTTGCCATGTTCTAATCATATGTATTGGAATGGGGTTTTCCATCTTTTTCTTTAGTGATTTGGAAATCTATTTATAGATAAAGTCCTTTGCTTCCCCTCCTCCATTGAGTACATTCCCATCTGAACCCAAGATGGGGGGGTTGTCTTCAGTGAAGAAGGGTGCAAGAAATCTAGCCTGTGCATCTAGGTAATATTTTTGATATCTGGAAATCTAAGCCTCCCAGCCTGTAGTCCCATGTCAGTTCTTTCAATGCAATTCTTGGTACCTTATTGTTCCAGAGGAACTATCTAATATGGTTGTTTAGTAGCTTTTAAAAGTTTTTAGGTAATGGAATAGGCAGCAATTGGAAAAAAGATATTGAAATCTTGTCATCACTTTCATTTACACACTTTTAATTCTTCCCACCAAAGTAATCGGTCAGTCTCTCCATTTTTGTAGGTCTCCTATCTTTCCAGGAAGATAATTTAGTTTGTACAGATTTTGCAAGTTATTGTCAGTTGCTATTCCAAGATATTTTATTCCATCTCTTTTCCATTGAAATTTACTTCCTTTTTGGTACCTTTCATATTCAAAATTTGTTAATGGCATTATCTCACTTTTATCCATATTAATTTTGTATCCTGATATTCTTCCATATTTTTCTTGTGTTCCTTGTAATTTTTCCAAAGATTTAGCCGGTTCTGATAAGTTCAATTGAACATCATCAACAAATAGATTGATTTTGTTTGTGTTCTTCTTACCTGACTTTGAAGCCCTTTATATCCAGATCGCTTCTTATTATCTTAATCACTAAAATAAAAAGCGCTGGAGACAGGGGGAATCTCTGTCTACTCAAATGGAACACTGCCAACCTCTGATTATTTGTTATTATTTGAGCTTATGGTTTAAGGTATGAAGTTTTTATCCATTTTATAAATGTTCGGCCTATACCAAGTTTTTCCACTGTTTTAAATAAAATGGGCCATTCCAAATGGTCAAAAGCTTTTTCGGCATCTAGGGAGACTGTAATACTTGGATGTCATTCAGATTTAGCCATGTGTATTATATTAAATAATCTTCCGATGATTTGAAGAATGCCTTCCTTTAACAAATCTTGCTTGGTCTGTATGTATCAGTTGTGGCAAATATTGTCCTAACCTATTGCTTGTATCTTCTAATCAGAATTTAACAAGGATATTGGACTGTACGATGAAGTTTTTGGTGGGACACTATTCTTTACTGATAACACTGTAATAATCGCAGTTGAGAATTACTCTGGGAGGGTCTGTGTTTCCACAGCTTGGTCCATGACATCCATTAAGAGGGGGATTGTCTATAAAACTCAGGTGGAAATCCATCCTCTCTCAGTGATTTATTAGCCTACAGGGTGCCCAGGGCCTTTTGGATTGTCCTTAAACTTTGTTGATGAAAACAGGAGATGCTGGAAACACTGAGCAGGTCGACAGCACCTGTGGAGGGAGATAAAATTAACATGACAGCTCCCAGCAAATTTTCAGCAGCAGTGAAGATGGGGAGGAACCACTGTGACATCTCAGAGAGAGTATGGATCCAGTGGAACAGACTGGAGAGAAAAGCCAAGCCACAAAAAGATGAGAGGCCAAAACGGCCTGTAAACAGACAGTAAAATGAAGTCCTTGAGGGTGTAAGAATTTACCGTGGGGCCCGGAAGGCTGCAACGTGTACAGACGGTACGATAAGAGATTGCTCTTCCTGACTGTGCTGGGCTTCTCCAACGGATTTCCCCAGAGAAGGGTGAGATGTGGGGGTAACCAAGCAGCAGACAGCGGGTCAACGTTTGGGATCAAGAAAAAAGGCGAAATACACAAAGGAAGGAGGAGGAAGCTGTGGGGGGGGGGGGGGAGCAGAGGAGACAGGATACAGGGCATGTGTGAGAGGTGGAGAAAGTTCAAAGCGTTGTTACATCGATCTCCACAAATTATTCCGAGGAACCGCACATGAAGCTAAGATGCTTGTATTGCTGGTGGTGGGGAAATTCATTCTGTGTACTTTGAATATAATGCTTGTTTGTGTGACTGTGTGCCATTGGCCAGACCATATACACTGATCTTAATTCCTCCTCTCTCCCTGTGACAGAGTCTTGATGAGTTCAGATACTGCGCGCATTGATAATTATGTCTCCGATTCATGTTGTCCGGGTTTCTTAAAGATATGTCGAGGCGCGTGTGCGGGGAGGAGAGTGTCCGGGCTGCGTTCTAATTTGTTCTCTCCTTAATTCTCGTTTAAATCCAGCAGCACGGCATAATACCAGCTGGTTTATCAGCCAGTCAGTGCATGTTGTGGGTTCGGCCTACGGCTTGGTAACCTGGTCTGGGACGATATGACTAGCGGCCTGAACCCAATCCTCTCACCCAAAAAGAACCTCTCCATCAAGAATCCGCACGCAGTGGCCTAATTTTTTTACACGCAAAGTGCACTCGTGGCCGAAAAATCCATGCAATGTTCTGCGTTAAAGTGCAACCACGGTTGGAGAGGGGCGAGAAACATTTGTAGAGGCCGTCCGTGGGATTCCTGTTGTCTGCAGCGCCGGAGCCGCGCCGAAACAATCCTTACAATTGCCTCCGATGGGTTTAACCCACACCATCAGCTCTAAATTCAAGTGTGTGTTGTGTTGAGCTGCGGCGTCTGCATGTCAACGGCAGTATTACCCACTGCCTGATTCAACTTAAAATTAACAGTATCCTAAAGATCAGACATAAGGCTGAGCTGAATTAATTACTGACAACATATGTCAAACTACAAAGAGGTTCTGGGAGAGTCCCTCGCCGGCTCCAAACCTCCGTCGCCTTCTGACACTCAGGACAGCCAAACAAAATACTTGTGTCGAATCTGTAAAATACTAAGGGACAGTCATAGAAGACCAATAAATTCCTGGCTCAGTTCCGTGTAAGTAGGTTGGAGAAGTTTGCCTTTAACCCCCTTTTGAAACCCAGAGCTTTTTTTGGGGGGGGTGAGGAGGGGGGGGGGGGACTCTTTAGGAATATAATTACAAACTCAAATTCAACAGCCCCATCCCTCTTTTGAACTGTTGACACGAGATATTATTAATTAAATATTTGTTCAGTCGCCGACCGAGCGGCGAGCGAGGGTGAAGGTCACTCAGGTACATTGAGTTCCTTCAGGACAATTCTTTTTCCCTTAAAATCGAAAATTCCTCCTTCTGCTCGGTACATGAAAGGAAGTCACGGACGAGGCAACCACTTCTCTGCGTCCTCGTGGTTCACCGAAGGTTTCGTTTCTCGTGCCCTCGAGGTGTTGAAATATCTCTTGCCAACTTCTCCCAATATTGAGGTTACTGCAGACCACAATTCTTCCTTCTGATTCTTTGCTGGACTGGGAACTGCCGCAACAGGACACTGGAGTAAAGTCAAACGATGCAAATGCGCCGAACCCGGCGCCGTCAGCCGGAATCTGGCGACTCCTTGGGTGCTGAGGCCGAAGGACCAAGGCTCCGCCAGACAACGCAAGCGTTTCTGAAGCTTGATGAGTTAATTAATTCGATCAGTTTCTAGATGAATTCGAGAAATTTAAAACATGAGATATTTTCAAGTGCATGTTAATTCGTCACGGAGGCAGAAATTCTGAAACAAGTCTTCTTTAATCGAGTTTAACACATCTAATGTTGAATGGGAGTGAACCAATTCGCGCTGCAATCTGTCCTCAGTTAATGCTAAACAAACGCAATAATCATTTATCCACACTGTGCACACACACACTAACACTGTAGAAAATTCACACAACCGACTGCTATCTATCGTCTATCGACTCGCAGAGAGATGCCTTGGCTTGATGTCTCTGTACCTACAGGTCTCCGGATCTAAACCAAAGTAGTTATAAACGGTTTAGTGCCAAATTCGTTTGACACGCCAACAGGAGAGGCTCGTTAATCGCCGGTAGAAATAAAAATCGGCGGTGATACCGAGATACTTCCCGCAACAATTCTTTATGCGGGATCAGATCTGCAAAGTTTTCTGAGATGGTTCGAAATTCTCTGTCCGCGGATGACGCAGAATAAAGTTTATGATTTTGTGCAAATGTATGGTTTATAAAGACTTTTCAGGTCCTTTCCTCCTTCCACAATTATGAGTTTCCAGCGATGCATGAAGTAAAGGAACATCATAAACCGACAGGATTCGGTGGATGATTTTAGCCAGTCGGAATACACCCCAAGAAAGGCCGACAACTTCAGTCGACCCTCCAAAATGAAGAAGGTGCCCTGTCTGAAAACGAGTAATAGTTTGAAATCTAGAATTTCTGTTTGTTTTTAATTCCATTTGCACCTTATCCCAATGATCGTTAATTTATTGCGACGTTTTGATTTTCCCTTGAAGGCATTTTATGACCTCAGAAAATGCCTTTCCCCCTGACACTTACGGCCATTTGCATTAAGACGGATCCGTAACCCAGCAAACTTGCTTTGAAGGCTCTGAAATGTCAGGACAGTGCAGCAAGTTCGACCGGAATCAGTTCAAGATGTTTGGATGTGAACAGCGAGCGCCGGCGAAGTTGCCACCGCACTCTCAGGTTACCCAAAAACATACATTTAGTCTCCAAAAAGGACAGGCGGCGAGACAAAAAAAAATAACGCAGACCGCCAAATGTTTGCAACATGCTGTTCCCGGACCAGGTATTACTGCGCGCGTCAAACAGAAACGGGGATTATTTTTAAATAATTTGATTGAAAGATATGGATATATTGGTATGGCCGTTTTCGCCGTGGTACAAACCACGTCTTTCAATGTGTGGTAAAAACTATTTGATTCTACTCCAGAGAAAATGTATAACTGATGTTAAATGTTGCAAAATATCAGGCCACTGTGTGCGGATAATTTATAATGTCTGCCAAAATACAAGGTGATAATTCAACTGTAAATCGTCGCCACCCATAGAAACTTTAACATTTGCCAGTTTTGAATTAACAAAAGCAAATATTTCAATAAATCGTAGGCAGCTCTCGTTTATTTTGGAACTTTTAGATGTCTGAACGCAGAGCCCCGACGATGCTGACTTGCTTCAAGAAAATGTGCTCCTGGGCTCCCTGCGACATGTCCACGGGCATCCTCTTGCCAACGGCTCCAAGTTACTGCAGCCTGCGTTCAATAATGCCCCAATGAAGCGGAGATGATTTGAGACCCCCGCAGCCCCCTTTCTCGCCAACCTTGGGGGAGGGGAGAAGGGGCCTTTGTCCGTGATGTGCGATGTCGCGGGATGACCTCTCTCGGGGCTTTTACCGACCGCAACGCCTCACCACCGACGTCTGCGATACTTTCTCAGTCTTTCCCCTCGTTAGTAACCATCGCGGTGATTAATGCAAACCCCCCCCCCCCTCCCGCTGGGACACCGGCAACCGTGGAATAAAATAGGTTTATTACAGTTTAACAATTCTTACATGGGAAAGGCTTCACCAGGCACTCCGAGGCGTCGCGATGTCGGCCAGGAGCACCCCTTGCAGAATTCTAGGCGAAGTGCCCCACGAGACAGCGACGAGTAAAATATGTCGTGGGACGAGGTCCACGGTGCAGAGTGTCCCTGCCCCGCAATGTGCGGATGTTGTGGGTTGTGAAATATTTGCGGCTCCGGTAACATGAACCGGGAATTGGCGGTGACCCTAACGGGACCGGGGATTCTTATCCAGTTATTTTCAGCGAATCGTTAAAGCTACTGATTTATGCTTTCGCCGAGTTTTATTCTAATTAACACAACCTTGCCAGAACACTAGGCCGCTTCTAGGTTCCACACTATTTTTATGATCTGAACAACAGAATGAAAAGACATTTTAAGACATTCCGCAGATCAAAAAGTCATATCTTCGGATCTTTAATCACATATGTCCAATGAAAGTTAAAGTGGAAAGGAGTCTGCCCTCAAAATGTGTCTGATATATAAATGATGATGTGTGCAGTGCAGGAAGCGTTTTCAAATCATACTTTGAGTTGAGTGAATGTCTACAGTCACGGGGTGAGAGTGATCGGAGAAAGACGTTCAGGAGACATTGAAGTTCTAAGGACAATTGGCTGCGTTGAGTTAACTGTTGCCTGTTCTCCCTGAGGTAGCTTCACTGATTGATCTGACCGCAGCCGGCGCCGTCCATAGCATAACTTGTCTGCCTATTAAATGCCTTGACTTATCTTGAAGAATTGCACTGTTTTTAGCTCAAGCCCAGTTTGGGAGGAGGGGTTTTGTGTGTGTCTCTGTGTTTGTGTGTGAATATACGTGTATGAGAGAGATGCCACACTTCCCAAGAAAAAAAATATTGTCTTCAGTGAAAGTATGCAGAAAATGTTTGATGGAGTTCTCATATTGGTCTTTTAAATCAGAGGCGAGTTGTCTCCTGGTTTCAATAAGCGGCAATAATGGGAACGGGACCTTGCTGAAGATTTCCTTACAGCTTAATTGCGTTGCAATTGCGCTTGTGGCCGTGTGCGTCCGGGATTACAGCCCCGAGCTATCAATAAACGTGCCCAGCAAGGAATCTATGATTAACTGCTCAATGCTTTCAAAATGATTATTGTTCCTTTTTAGATTCGACAAACCAATCGGCGCCGTCCTATCGTCGTCAGAACCCCGAGCGGACCATCTGATTGGAGGTCGTTCGGATGACAGAAAGGACCCAAGAACTTTAAAGCGAGCATCTGGACTCAAGTTAGAAAAAGTTGGACAGCGAGTTTGGCCTCTTGAGTCTGAGTTGATTGACTGCGACGCTCCCATGCCAGAGGCGGCGGACTGAGCGGGAGTCAGACGAGGTCATTTCTAAATGTGTCTGGCCCCATCCTCCCGGACGATGAACACGCTTCCCGCACTCCACACCCAGGACTCTGACGGGCCGAAGCAGGGCTGGGAAACGCCACGAAAGGAGCGCGACTGCAGCGACAGAGCCGTTGCCGAATCGAAGGGCTGTAAAATCAACAGCCTCCCCTTCAGTGTCGAGTCTCTCATATCTGATCGGAAGCTCCCCAGGACGCCAGCTGTCCCTTCGGAGCCCCCTGTCCCACCTATAACCCCCAAAGAGCAGTGCTGCTCCCGGACTGATTACCCAAGTCAAGGTCTCTCTGCCGAAGAGTTCCCCGAGAACCCCTCGCAGCGGTCGGAAAGCCCGAACGACAGGGAAGTGTCGGCCTGGGTTCCGAACGGAGCATACTCTCCACCAAGTAAGTGTCCGCAGTTGCCTGATGTCGGGGCCGCCGGGCCGATCCGCTCTCGCCCGGGAGAGAGATATCTGGGAGACAGGGGTCCCGGCGCGTGTTAACGTGACGCCCGTTGTCTGTGTGAACCCGGTAACTAATATGTCACGACCTAAAACGTTCACTAATCACCCATGGATGCTGACCGACCCGCTGCGACCCTCCGGCTTCTCAATGAACCCACATTCAGGATCGGTGTGAACCGTGGGCATCCCCATTCCGTCCGAGGGTCGGAGGCCCATTTCCGAACCACTACCCAAATCCATCTAAAAAATATGGGAAGTGAAAACAACGCTGGAGCAACTCAGCTGGTCAAACAGTGAACTTTATCTAGTAAAGATAAAGGCGCGTTTATTTTTTATCGTGTCTTTCCTAATATAAAGGGTATTGTTTGACCGGCTGAGTTTCTCCAGCTTTGTTTTTTTACTTCAACCAGAGTGTCTGCAGACTCTCGTGTTTTAATTGTATAATATAGGATTGACGAACGAGGCCTGAACGTTCAGGCAAATGGACAGAATCAACTTGTTGCATTGCAGAGGCGGGAGGCTGTGTGGGGTGGGGTGGGGTGGGGGGGGGGGAGGGCAGAAATCCAACAGGGTGTCCCGAAGACGCCGTCAACTTCCACTGAATCCTCCTGCCCCTTGATAGAGTAACCCGGGTTCTAAGCAGGATTGAATGCAGTAAAACTTTGCACAGACAAGCGCGAAGGTTTACACTCTGTGTTGGGGAGGGACTTAACTTTCCTCGCCCGCCTCTGACCTGATGGACCGCCACACCCCTCCCGCGGATTCCGTGCGTCCCAATGCCCATATGGTGAAGGGTTTTGTTCCTCACTCTCTTCCCCCCCCCCACCCCCCCCACCATGGGTGAGGGAAATATCTCCCAACAAAATTTCCCCCAAAATGCATTCGCTGGAATCTGTCCGAATGTTGCATTCGCCAACCCAGTATGATAAATCTGCAGCTGAACCCCAACACGACATCGGGGCTGCTCTGGAAGGTTCGAATTGCCGGTACGATTCCATTGTTGTGGGGGTGGGGGGGATTGCGGAGTAAAACGAGTGTCTGCAGACGCCGTGATTGAAACACTCTGCTGGAGAAACTCCGCAGGTCAATCAGTGGAATTTGTACAGCAAAGGTAAAAAATATACATTACCAACATTTCAAGCTTAAGCCCTTCATCAAGGGTTGAGCAAAATGTAGGCAGGTGCCTGAACTAAACTTACCTTTGCTATATAAAGTACGCTGTTTGGCCTGCAGAGTTCCTCCAGCATTGTTTTTACAAAAAAATCGAGATTCAGAATTTATTGTCATGAACAAGTCACGAAATTCGTTGATTTGCAGCAGCCTCACCGAGCAAACATTTATATAAAACCACTTTACATAATAAATAGAAACAGTGTATGAAAAAGACAAATTGAGGTGGTGTTTATGGTTCATTGTCCACTCAGAATTTGGATGGGAGAGGCTGTCCTTGTGCTGCCGAGTGCTCGTTTGGGTGTTAACTGAGAGCGCCCGTTCATTGCTCGCTTTTAATTGCAGGGAACTCCAGCCCTCCTCCCTGCACCCTCAGGAAGCACAAGAACAACAGAAAGCCCCGCACACCCTTCACCACCTCTCAGCTCCTGGCTCTGGAGCGAAAGTTCTGCCACAAACAGTACCTGTCGATCGCCGAGCGAGCCGAGTTCTCCAGCTCCCTCAACCTCACCGAGACTCAGGTCAAAATTTGGTTCCAGAACCGCAGGGCCAAGGCGAAGAGACTGCAGGAGGCCGAGCTGGAAAAACTCAAGCTGTCCGCCAAGCCGCTGCTCCCGTCCTTCGGACTGCCCATCCCGCTGGGATCGCAGCTCACGGTGCCTTCGCTCTACGGACCGTCAAATGCCTTCCAGTGCCCAGGGCTGCCCATCCCCGGGCTGTTCACTGCCCCTGTCACGTACGGAATGTATTATCTATCATAGGCTCTGCTAAACAGCAACCACGCGGCATCCTGAACATGCAGGCCTTCGGGGAATCTTCCTACTCCCCAGCGTGGCCGTTCGGCCTTTCCATTCGCTGGCGGTTAGGTTCAGCCTGTTGGAAACATTTCAGAGGGAATCGGTAGCTTCGCCCGTCCAACCATATCGAACACGCAGCATGATTTGTATTAGAAATGAGAATTATTCCAAAGGAGTTCGATTAAATAAACCTCCGACATTGCAAAACGCGGTGGTGCCTGGGGTTCGCGCTGGGAGTGACACAGGAACATTGCAGGTTCCGCGGCGGCAGGTGAAGCCACCCGTTCACCCACGCGGTCGCTGCAGAGACGCTGCTTTGTGACCACGGCCTGCAGGCGAATTTTCCTGAGTTTTCATCTCGCATGCGAACAAAACTGATTCGTGAGGAATGCACGGTGGGGCCGCTGTCTCCGCTTGAACGGCCCACCAAGCACTTGTTTGCCAATATTTAAATATATATTTTAAGTGCATTAAAAACGTTAAGAATTGTTTACATTTTCTTAAATAGTGTACAGATGAATCAAGGATCCTCCTGTTTTGTATATTGTTCAATAAACTCTTCTCTTTTGAACTCCCTCTGATAATTGATGCAAACAGACCGAAGCTGGCCAAAATGATTCGCTAAACACTTGAGACGCAAATTGTATTCTTGCCCCTGTCGAACGGGGTATGCCTTTGGTGTCAGCCGCGCTCTCCCGGACACTGCAACGGCGAGGGGGTGCTCAGTGCGAGGAAACGCCGTTCATTTGCGCAGTATTATAAGAGAATAGGGATTCATTTTCTTAATTAACAAAACTTCGAACTTTGTCGAGTCTTTGTCGGCGACCTCCAGTGAGTTCACCGAGAGTTGGAGGCGACGGAGAAGTCCCACCTACTTCTATCGAATTAGAAATACAGGTTTCAAAACCCCACAAATGAGGGTGATTAAAAACAGCTAATGTTTACAAAGTTCTGGCCGCCGACGTTGGATAAAAGGACTGGCGTTTCAGTTAACTCTAGAGACGAACGAAGAAGTCACATCACTGAACCCAAACGGCATCGCTCTTGTGTCACCTGCTGGTTAAAACCTCACACCCAAAAACCTGCTGAAATAAACGTTTATTTTAAGAAACGTTTTGGGTGCAGGGAGGCTTGTGGCCAGAGGTTTGTACGTTCTCCCCGTGTATGCGTGGGTTTCCCCTCCATGCTCCAAAAACGGGGTTGTAGATGAATCGGGTATTTGGGCGGCGTGGAGCGGAAGGTATGGCGACATTTAAATCTTTCGTTGCTTTCTCTTTCCCTCTCTGCGCTTAACTTGCCGTGAGCTGCTTCGCTGTGCTGAGTTTGATATTTATTATCGATAACTACAGTGTTACCCCTGTTCAGCAAGCTCCGGGATACCGCGGAAAGTTTAATGATTGACGGGGGCGCTCTCTGCTCGGCTCCGTGTCAGAGGGCCAAGGCAACACCACCATCTAGCGGCACTTCCCACGGCCGAGATTCCCAGCATCTGGTAAATTTATCCCCCTAAAAATCACGCTGATCTTCCCACCGTGGCAATCGCTTTCGGAAGCGAAAACGATTAGCTGGAGGAGGGGAAAATACAAGGCTGGGGAAACTCAGCAGGTCAAACAGTGATCAAGGGAAAAGATACAGAACCCACATTTTGTGTTTGAGCCCTTCATCGATTTTCATCAAAATTTGAGTAAGGTGCGGGCGCCCGTCTACATTTTGTTCATACCCTGAGGGGCTCGAACGCGAAACGTTGGTTCTGTTTCTTTATCTTTGCTGTATAAAGTCCACAGTTTGACCTGCTGAGTTTCTCCAGCATCATGTTTTTATTTCAAACCGTGTCTGCAGACTTTCGTGTTTTACTGCGGGAGGAGGGAACGTTAACCAGTAATTTTCCCCACGGATGCGATTCAACTCTTTCTCCCCCTCCCCCCAAGTTCCTCCGGCAGAGTGTTTTGTTCCATATTCTGGTCTATCCTGCGTCTCTCTTAACCTGTGGAAGGGCTTGGACAAGTTTTCCGAAATTGACGCTCCTTTTAGGATTAACTGCAGATGACACATCTTTCTGCCAATCACAAAGCTAGACAGTTAGGTTACCGACATAAATGGAAGCAGAGAAGTATCTTGTGCTCCAAACTTTCCAACCTTCCTCCACAAACCCCATCTGTAATATTCAAGCCTCATTGAGGAAGCAGCGCGAGCCAGACTGGGCCTGGCTTACCAAAAAGTAAGAAGGAAATTGTGAAGCCGATGCCACACCTTGGAGAAGAGCTCAGGCCCGAAAGGTCTTTACCTTCTGTAGACGCTGAGACCGGCTGAGTTCCTCCAGAATTTCTGTGCGTTTTACTACAATCACGTCTGCAGACATTCGTGCTTCGTTCAGTCATTTCTGCAGAGTCCAACTCAACTTATTTCTTCCCTTCAGATCTGTCTCCTTTAACACCTGTCTATTGGTCTGGACTGTCAGAAATAAAACTTCTCACACATGAGTCTCTTTAAAACTGATGACACGACAAGCTTTATTTACAAGTCTGCAGAGTTGGACTCAACTGGTTTCTCACCAGTTAAGCCCCGATACATACAGTGCATTGATTTTTATACCTTTTTATACCTTTATTATTTGCCCTTCCCCTTCTTATTAATACTGTTTTAATTGGTTAGTATTACAAAAACATTCTAAGTATAACTGCATTATTAATTATCACGTTCGTTACGTACGCTGTGAACTCTACATTCACTGAATTCTGTTTCTCACACTTCTTATCAATCCTTTGTCTCCTGCATGTCTCTCACTATGACCATGAAAAGATAGGTTTAAAAAAAACATATTCAGCAGCTCCTTCTGTCCTTGACTGCTAGTAAACTCTCTGTCCGTTCTGGCTTCCCTGTTTATGATTAATCATCACATTTTAACTTAAGTCTTTTTAACCTAAATTCTCTATATCACAATCCACCCCTTTCTCTCTTTAAAATGTGTTGAATATATGTATAGATATGAATGGGGATTCTAAGCTAGGGAAGAGAAATGTTTTATGATACATTAATCTCACGCTGAAATAAAAGTCTTACAGGGTCTCCCATCCCCCCTGGTTGCATAGCTTGTTCGACCATGGAAATCACCAGGCTGCGTAGACAGGGAATAATACAGGGCAAAATAAGTAGGAGGAATAAAATACCTCCGATGACCCACAAGAAGGTACGCCACCAGGTTCCTCCAAACCATTTGTCCATCCAATTAAATTGTGGGAAAGGATGCCAGGTTTGAACCGGTACATGGGACAATGTACGAATATTATCAGCGATTTTACGAATGGCTTTTCCATTATCATCAATCTGTAAGCAGCAGTTAGTCAAATTAAGTTTGCCACATACACCTCCTTCCGTGGCTAGGAGATAGTCTAGGGCTAGACGGTTCTGATATATAGCAGAGCGCATTTGACCTTGCTGGGATGCAAGTAATTGCAGGGCTATAGCTGTTTGATTTGTAACAATTTCAAGCACTGCTTGTAAGCGAATTATGCGATTTAACATATATATAGGAGTACGATAACCCCAAGATCCATCTTGAGCCCATGTAGCGGGACCATAATATTGAATTATGCGCTCTGGAGGCCAATCATCTCTCCATTCTCCCAAATGTACCGTGGTAGAGCGGGGTTCACGATGTAATGTATCAAAGACCTTCACGCCTAATTTATGACCGTGATCGTGGGGTAGAAGGAAAAATTCTGGGCGGATTATTCCTAGGAAACAAGTTCCACTCCACTGTGAGGGAAGACAAGTATAAGCTTTATTACCACATACCCAGAATAATCCATTTGGGGATACTCCATACCCCCTTTCCCAAACTCTTTTAAGAACAGGATTTGATTGGTATGGTCCTGTGATGGTGGAAGTGGTACAATTCCAAAACTGAATACTGCTATTAGATAGGGGTAGGCAATTAGTTTTAAAAACAGTGGATAAGAACCAAGTCTGAGGTTTAGGAAACCAAGTGAAAACACCAGGTGAAATGCGAATCCATACAGCCTTGCAGGGACTTTCTCCTACTGGGTATTTGCCGGCTCGTGAGAGACAATAAAAACCAGAGGGGACGTTAGAGAGAGACCAGGTTTCTCTTGATCTCGTTCGGTTAGTTGTCCAAATGCGGGAAATCATGGTCAATGAATTGAGAGGTTCTCCCCACCAAGGCCATTGTTCTGACATCCGTGGACCCCCGCAGACCCAACAATTAGTTACATTAAAAGTTCCTGCAATTTTAGTTGCCAGATCTACAAAAAGGTTATCTCCCCCAATTGCATTACCGAAACTTACATGGTTATTTGGATGGACTCGAACTAAGTCCGGCTGTCTTAAAGGGACAGGCAATTTCAAGTGTGGAGTGTAACTTTTCATTGGAACAGTACGTTGGTGTATGCAAAACATAACAATAACATTGTGAATTAAGTCTTTTTGCGAAATCGTAAGGTAAGAGGTTTTTCTCCAGGAATACAAGTCCAATCTGAGTTCGTATCAGGGTCCTGTGGCGCCTCTACAGGTCCCTTAAATCTGGATGCGTGTGTCCACCCCTTCTCTCTTGTTCGTGCTGCAGCTTCTGTAGTTAAGAGAACTTGGTATGGACCTTCCCACTGGGGCTGGAGCTTTTCAGTCTTCCAGGTCTTGATAAGAATCCAGTCTCCTGGTTCCACTTTGTGTAAAGAAAAGTCTAGAGGCGGTGTTTGTGCCAATAGTCCTCTCTTTCGTAAATCTGTAAGAGAGCGTGACAGTGCCTGTAAATAGTTCCTAACAAATATATCCCCTTCCCCCAAGGTGGGACACCCCTCAACTGTACTCCAGAAGGGAAGCCCAAACATCATTTCATAAGGGGACAGCCCTACATCTTTTCGTGGGGCAGTACGAATTCTTAATAAGGCTAGGGGCAGACACTTTATCCAAGGCATTTTAGTTTCCACCATTAACTTTGTCAATTGGATTTTTAGTGTTCCATTCATACGTTCGACCTTCCCTGAGCTTTGTGGATGCCAAGGGGTATGTAATTTCCAAGAGACCTGTAATGCATCACAAATCAATTGCTGGATTTTTGAAGAAAAATGTGGACCCCTGTCTGAGTCTATAGAATCCATTATACCATATCTGGGGATTATCTGCTCTAGGAGGAGGCGAGCTACTGTAGAGGCTGTAGTATTTATTGTTGGGAAGGCTTCTACCCATCGGGTAAAGTGATCTATTATCACCAACAGATATTTCCATCTTTGAACTTGAGGTAACTCTGTGAAGTCGATCTGGATACGTTGAAAAGGGCGTATGGCTAATGGTTGACCTCCCATGGTCCCTGTCCTCATTATCTTCTTATTAATTTTTGTGCATAGGTAACAATTTTGCACCTCTTGTTGGGCCAAGGTGTAGATTCCCTTACGCACATATTCTCGAAGCACTGTGTCACATAAGGCTTGAGTGCCCCAGTGGCTCTGTTGATGCAGGTGTTTTAAAATGTTGCGAGTTATTTCTTTATTTAGAACAGTTCTTCCATCTGGTGTTTTCCATGTTCCATCAGGTAATTGGCTTGCGCCCAGCTGATCCATGTTCTTTTCTTCCTTAGCAGTGAAAATGGGAGCTGTCTTTATGCCTTGCCTTATTGGGATTAAAGTCAGCAAACGGACTTCTTGTTGCATGGCTGCTCTTTTGGCTTCTTCATCAGCCAGTCTGTTTCCAATTGCTGTCGGGTTATCTCCCCTTTGATGGCTTGGTATGTAGACCACTGCTATTTCTTGGGGTAATGTTAAGGCTTCTAAAGTCAGAGTAATCATCTGTTCGTGTGCCAATTCCTTTCCTCTTGATGTAATTAGACCACGCTCCTTCCAGATCTTACCAAAGGTATGCACTACCCCGTATGCGTATTTGGAATCTGTGTAAATCGTTCCAATTTTCTTTGCCAGTATTCTGAGGGCTCTCTGCAAGGCATATAGTTCACAGGATTGTGCTGACCAGCTTCCGGGTAGTCTCGTGGATTCTATTACTTTCCAAGTATTTCCTTCTATTATAGCATACCCATTTCTTCTCATTCCGTCAACACATCTGGCGGAGCCGTCAATGTAGAATTCATATCCTTCTCCCAGCGGAGTATCGCAAAGGTCTTCTCGGGTCTTGGTCTGAAGATCTGTCAACTCGACACAGTCATGCTCCACCTCTTTCTCTGTTTCACTGCCGTATAAAAACTGAGCTGGGTTGCAGCTATTAATTTTTGCAAACTGTAAATCTTCTCCAACCATTAAAATGGTTTCATACTTTAATATACGAGAATCAGTCAGCCATCGATGGGCAGTTTGTGTTAATAAAACACTCACAGAATGGGAGGTGTACACAGTCATCTTTCCTCCAAAAGTAAGTTTACGTGCTTCCTCTACCAACAGAGCAGCAGCCGCTACTCCCTGGATACACGTCGGCCATCCGCGAGACACTGGGTCCATCATTTTGGAAAGGAAAGCCACTGGGTGTCGCTGACCACCTTTTTCCTGTGTTAAAACTCCCACAGCTGTTCCTTGGTTATGAGTGACAAATAGCTGGAAGGGCTGTTTTAAAGAGGGCAGAGTGAGCACTGGGGCTCGTGTTAGGCGATGTTTCAAGTCCTCGAACCATCCCTCCTCCTCCTGGGTCCATTTCAATGGATAGTCATTTTCATTTATCAGTTTATCATACATAAACTTCACCAAAGCTGAGTAGTCCTCTATCCATAACCTACAGTATCCTAAGAGTCCCAGGAATTGTCTTATTTCCTTCTTATTACGGGGTAAAGGCATTCTAGTGATTCCCGCAATTCGTTCAGGGGTAATTCGTTTCTGTCCTTTACTTATCTGGTATCCCAGATATATCACAGTTTTCTCAACAAACTGTAACTTGTTTCTGGACACTCGTAGACCCTTTTTCCCCAGATAATTCAAGAGTCTAATGGTCTCTCTCCTCATTTCTTGTTCCTTGGGTCCTGATAATAGTAAATCATCCACATACTGCATTAGTTGGGAATCATCAGATTGTGGATAGTCCATCAGGATTTGTTCTAGCATTTGTCCAAACAGGTTTGGAGATTCAGTGAACCCTTGGGGCAATACAGTCCACCGAAACTGTCTCCGTCTACCTGTCCATGGATTTTCCCATTCAAACGCAAACATATCTCTACTTTCCTCTTCTAACGGACAAGTCCAGAAGGCATCCTTCAAGTCGATAACACTAAACCACTCATGGTCTGGGGGAATCCGACTCATAATAGTATAGGGATTAGGCGCCACTGGGTGGCGGGTCTGAACAATAGCATTCAAACTTCTTAGATCCTGAACTAGGCGATAGGATCCATCTGACTTTTTTACTGGGAGTATAGGGGTGTTATAAGGTGACATGCATTCTTCTAATAGTCCGTCTCGTATTAAAGTCTCAATTACCGGCTGTAGCCCTTTTCTCCCTTCCAAAGAAATAGGATACTGACGTTTCCTTACCGGCTGATGACCTGGTATTAATGTGACATGTAAAGGTGGGATGTCCAGACCTCCTCGATTTCCCTCCTTATACCAGACTCTCTCGTCAATCTGCCGTTCATCCTCTTCCTTTAAAGCGCAGAGGTGGACTCGCACTTCTCCGTCCACAGGGAGAGCACCCAAACCTAGGAGAGCCTGTAAGTCCCTTCCTAGGAGGTTAAATCCAGCCGAAGGTAATAACAAGAGGTCTTGTACCCCTTCTCTTTCTTCCAGTTTCACTGTTACTTGGGGAATTATTGATACCATTCTGGGAGCTCCTTCTATCCCAGAAATTGTCAAATTACTTTTTATAGGCTCAGTTCCGATTGGCACAGTTATTACACTACTTCGTTCCGCTCCTGTGTCCACCATAAACACCACCTCTTCTCCCTTGGGACCAATTTTTAGTTTTACCAGGGGTTCCCTCTTATATTTGGTCCCTAACATTTGGAACCCCTGACACCCCTAATCTTCTTCCATAAGTTCGAGGGCACGCAATTCCCTCTTGTATCGGGGGCATTCCCTCTTAAAGTGTCCTTCCTCATTGCAGTAATAGCATTTAACAAATCTCCGGGGTCTTCCCTCTCTTGGATATTTTGGATTGTTTAGAGGAAGGTTTTGTTTTCTTTCCCCTCTGGATTCAGCATTCATCTGTCGGATAGTCTGTACCATAACCTTTGTCGCCTTCTTTTGATCTTCTTCTTCTCTCTGCACATATACTTTTTGTGCCTTTTTTAACAGTTCACTTAGGGGTTTTTCACTCCAGTCCTCCTCCTTTTCTAGTTTCTTTCTAATGTCTTGCCATGATTTGGAAACAAATTCAATTCGAATAAGCTGTTCACCCATTGGTGTACTAGGGTCCACACCAGCATACTGTTGGACATTCTTTCTCACCCTCTCCAAAAAATCAGTAGGGGACTCGTCTTTCCCCTGGTGGTTCCCAAATGCCTTGGTAAAATTGTGACCCTTTGGCACAGCCTCCCGTATCCCTTTAATTGTCCACTCTCTATATTGTCTCATACTTGCCAATCCCTCGGGTGTTCGTTTGTTCCACCTGGGTTCATTTAAGGGATATTTTTGTTCATGGGGTCTAGGGTCCCCAGGTTGTTCATATTCCCACATGAGGAGGGCAGCCCGTCGAATCATCTGCCTCTCCTGGGGTGAAAATAATGTTCCCATTATTGCCTGCATCTCTTCCCACGTATATGTGTTTGGTCCCAAGAATTGGTCAAGCTGTTCAGCCAGTCCTATAGGATCTTCCAATAACTTTTTCATTTCTTTCTTAAATCCCCGCACCTCTGTACTAGTTAGGGGAACATTCACATATCCCGTTCCCCCTCCCGGTCCTCCCATAGGAACTTCTCTCAGGGGATTTAGGTTTATTGAAAACTTTGATGGTCCTGGACCAGTCTGGGATCTTGTCCAGGGTCGGTTTACCGGTGGAAGTTTAGGGTCCGACTCCCTTAATTCATCCTTTTTATCCCGGCCCCCTTCGGGGCAATCAGATTCATCACCTTTCCCCTCCGGTAATAAGCTTTCCTCGGGCGCAGTAGGCACCGGGGGAATATAAGGAGGGGGAAGGTTGTCCAGAGGTTCCCATTTCTTTTCTCCTGCCACTCTCAATTTAAAACATTCTGTTAAGGATCCTGGCCAGGGAACCCAACAAAATGCATATGCTGACTCTTCTTGATTCACCTTTGGTCTCGAATTTACATATATGTTTAATGCTTGTCTAACCCAATCCTCATCAGATCCAAATTTCGGCCACCAGACCGAGGAACCTTTAATAGGTTGTTTTGACCAAAGGAGACAATATTGGACCATCTTTTTCTTGTTTTTGTCCCGATATCTTTTACTATCCCAATTTTCAAACATTCTCCCCAAAGGGCTGTCAAGGGGTACTCCCAGGAATTGTCCTGAATTTTCAGACGAGCCCTTAGATTTTGATCCTCCCATTTTCCCACCTAGATCTGTTTATCGTTGCTGAGGACCCTCTCGCTCTGGACCCTACTCCCTTCCTCTCAGACGCCTCGTCGGAGGTGCTGTCCCTCCTTCGGTTACCGCTGAGGTTTTCCTGGGGTTGACCCCTCTCTTCTCGGCACTTCGTCGGAGGTGCTGTCCCTCCTTCGGTTACCGCCGAGGTTTCCCTGGGGTCTATCCTAGAGTCCCGCGACAGGGTTCTCACACAACGACAAAAGATCTATACTTAATCTATTCCGTTAGGTTTTTATCCAAACAGGTGTATCCCGTTACACCTGTTACCCAATCCCCACACCACAATCGTAAGTCGTCACTTACCGGTGTCTTCCCGGGAATTGAACCGTCACCCTTCTCCTCTCCGTCTTGTCGTGTCACCCTGTCCGGATACCACTCGCTCAAGCCGCCCGAAGCGACGAGCAAGGGACTAGGAGCCGCTGAACTCAGCGGGGTGCACCGCCTCCGATGTCCCTCTTCTCGCCTCCCCTCACGGCCGGAGTGTAGATCCCGGACGAGCCCCCATTTGTCAGAAATAAAACTTCTCACACATGAGTCTCTTTAAAACTGATGACACGACAAGCTTTATTTACAAGTCTGCAGAGTTGGACTCAACTGGTTTCTCACCAGTTAAGCCCCGATACATACAGTGCATTGATTTTTATACCTTTTTATACCTTTATTATTTGCCCTTCCCCTTCTTATTAATACTGTTTTAATTGGTTAGTATTACAAAAACATTCTAAGTATAACTGCATTATTAATTATCACGTTCGTTACGTACGCTGTGAACTCTACATTCACTGAATTCTGTTTCTCACACTTCTTATCAATCCTTTGTCTCCTGCATGTCTCTCACTATGACCATGAAAAGATAGGTTTAAAAAAAACATATTCAGCAGCTCCTTCTGTCCTTGACTGCTAGTAAACTCTCTGTCCATTCTGGCTTCCCTGTTTATGATTAATCATCACATTTTAACTTAAGTCTTTTTAACCTAAATTCTCTATATCACATGGACCCTTTCCCCTTTCTCCCCCAGTCTTTATTTAGAAGCCTGCCTGCTTTTTGGTATATCTTAAAGAACATTTCAAGCCCGAAATGTCGGTAATAATCTGTACCTCCTATGGACGTTGTGAGATCTGTTGAGTTTCTCCAGTATTTCTGTGTTTTTAAAACTATTTTCCCATGCATCCCGACCTTTCGGTTTTGTTTTGACTGCATTAAAGACCATAATGAATTATTTTAACCATCACTGAACCAAATGGCTGTATTCTTTCTCAAATGCCTTTCCTTTCTCGAGGCACTAACTCGCCTTGAAATGTGTTTTGCGCTGTTAGGCACACACATCAGCTCGTTTTGACAGTCTGACATCACCGGACATCCCAAATGTCCCCACACTCCCCCACCCATTGTGTGTCAGAAGGTTCAAGATGACGTATCGATTTACAATTGCAACATCTTTGTTCAGTGAATGGGGCAGGTTGAGAAAAACTAACCCAGCACATCTCGCTGGGATTTTCTCCGCTTGTCAGCTGGAAGAACCTTGGATCGGGCACCTGTCCGGGGTCATTTCATTAATGAGCAGAGGTGTGTTCGTCAAACATTAAACACGCCTGTCCCGCATCGGACTTGTCAGCCACAAACGAGCCTGCAGCTGACGTGGACATTTACCCCTCCATAAATCTTCGTCCGCGAAGCCAAGCCAAACACGGGGCCAGTGGCGCGTTCACAAGGAGTTGCCAGAGGAATAATCCGATACATAGAGATTGAATACGTTGGAATCTGGAGGAAAAACAATGTGCTGCAGGAACTCAGCCGAACATCTATGGAGCCAGAGGAATTGTTCAACGCGTCCTGAAATGTTTCTGTCCCTTGACCCCCACAGATACTGCTCGGCCTGTTGAGTTTTTCTAGCAGATGGTTTTTAATTCTCTTTCAGAGTTGATTTTGAGTTCGGTTCTAAGTAACAGCGACATCCTTCTGAAATGGTCAGCAAGCGGCTCAGCCGTTTACAACAGCCCTTTCATCAGGAGTGTGGTGATGGAAGCTGGAGAATTGGGACAAATAACACTGGTCTTGCAGCAACATCACCATCCTGTTCCCTGCCTCCATCTGCAATGGTTTATAAATCTTATCTCTGCTGGCTGCCACGTTTCCAGTTTCTCCTGAGGCGGGAGTGACTGCAGGTCACGGCAACAGTAATTACATAACTATTCACACGGAGATTACTCTGGCTTTTGAGCTACTGTTTACACTCTCCCATCATCTCATTTATTGGCAGAGCAGCAAAGAGTTTTGTTCATTGATGCATGGTTAGTGGATCTGGGATCTCTGGAAAGGCAAACACTCATCAAGGTAAGTGGGAATATTCCATCCTTCCTCATTTGCGTTGTGGATGGGAGATTGGGGGCGGGGGAATCAGGGAATTAATCACGCCTCAAGATATCCAAAACCCAAGATGTTCTTGCAGCCACAGTCTTCATAAGGCTGATTCAACCGTTAACTTGTCAGTGAAGGATTTGGTGCCTTGTCCATTGAATATCAAAGATGAAGTGGTTAACCTCTCATTATAAACAAAGACTAACTGTGGAATATAAAGACATGAAGAAAGGTGCGGTTAAAACAGTGCATCATCTTTTACCATCGACAGGTGTGTTAACAGAAGGAAGAAGAAACTTTCCTATATATGTTGGAAATCTGGAAGGGAGAAGGTGGGAGTTGTGTAATGGCCTGAGCTCTGTTCACAACTCCGTTTCTTGCAGTTCTTGTCCCAAGTTGTGATCCATCCAGGCAGAATACTTTCTATGATGCATCTATAAAAGCTGGTGAGAGATCTTGGACATGCTGAATTTTCTCAAGCTTCTGAGGAAGTAGAGTTCTTGGTCATGGTATTGACATGGTTGGACCAGTGCTAAGGTTGCTGTGATAGCTATTGCAAAAAAAAACCCTGAAGCTCTCCACCACCACAGGTGAGTAAATCATAATGGAATAATGGAATGGCGGTGCAGATTTGATGGGCCAAATGGCTCTTGTGTCTTATGGTCTTATCTCCACTTCAGCACCATTGCTGCCCTCCATTTCCTGGTTAATCTCCAACCACTTCATTGTGAGGGGATGTCTGCAGTCTTAAAGCACATTAATGGTGAATATATACCTGGGACCTGACAATGTAGCTTCCCAGAACATTATGGAAAGAAATTACTGGAGCCCTGGCAAAGATATTCAAATTATCTGCACGCGCAAGGTGACAGACAACTGGATGTGGCTAATGTGCCTTCATTTAAAAGGGCTGCAAGGACAAGCTGGGGAACCACGGGCCAGTGAGCCTAACGTTAGTGGTGGGAAAGTTACTGAAGGATCTACATGCATTTGGAAAGATTATGGATCATTAGAGCATAGCTTTGTGGATGGGAAATCAAATCCGATTAATTTGATCATTTTTTTTTAAATGTGACTAAGAAGATTGATGCAGATGTTGTCCACATGAGGCTTATCAAGATCTTTGGCAAGATCCCTCATGGTAAGCTGGTCCAGAAGATCAGGTCACGATATCTAGAGTTAACGTGAATTGGATACAAAAATAGTTTGATGCAGGAGACAGAAGGTGGTAGTGGAAGGTTGTTTTACAAATTGAAGGCCTGTGACACGGATCATTGCTGGATCAACTGTTGTTTGACATCAATATTAATAATTTGGATTAGAATGTAGTTGGCATGGTTATCAGCTTTGTGAATGACATTAAAATTGGTGGAGTGACAGAATGTTATCTAAGAGCACAACAAGACCAGATCATCTGGGAAATCGAGCCAAGAAATGGCAATTGAAATCTAACTTGAATAAGTGAAAGTCTTGCACTTTTAGAAGTTAAACCAGGAAGAAATTGCATAGCAAATAGCAGTTTCCTGGAATGTGGTAGAACAGCAAGACATTGGGTACAGGAACCTGGTTCCCTGAAAGTATCAGCATATGTGAAGAGAGTGGCATACTTTTCTTAAATGATCAGAGTATTAAGTTGTCACAGGTCCACAAGATGTTGTATGTGGTTCTGGTAGTCTAGTTGAAGAAAGAATGTAATCAGGCTGCAAAGGGTGCAGTAAAGATTCTCCAGGATGTTACTGGGACAGGAGTGTTTTAAGGAGAGACTGGATAAGCTGCAACTTTTTCCCTGGAATGTGGGAGGCTGAGAGGTGACCTGATAGAATCATGAGGGACATAGAGTGAATGGTCACTGTCTTTTATCCAGGGTAGGGTGAGTCTGAAACTAGATGGTTTAAGGTGAAAATGGAACCATTAAAAAGGGTTCCGAAGGGCAAGCTTATCACTGAGAGGGTGGTGAGTATTGGGAATGAGCTACCAGAGGAAGTGGCAGAGCCAGGTACAATTGCAACATTTAAAACTGGTACAAGGACAGGAAAAGTTTTAAAGGGTATGGACCCAACACACGTAAATGGGAGAATGTCAGGTAGGCAACTTGATTGGTATGGGTGAGTTGGGCAGAAGGGTCTGTTTCCAAGCTCTACCACACGAGTTTCCTCGGTACAGTGGGATTAAACGTCTCCCCTCTGTTTTAACTCCAATATGAATCGAGTCTCATTCCCCTTAAAATGATTGATATTGAAACAGGAGGATTTTTCATAGTGAACACAGGATGTGATGATGAGGACCCAATTGAGTATTTCCTGGTAACAACTCCTGCTTGTTTCAAAGTTTGTATGCAAACTTCAAAGTTTTCATGACAAAATTGTTAAAAATTAGACGTAAGTACTGTAACAGGCTAATCCCTCCCTTTGAGCTAATGCGGCCCATATTATACCCCATTAACCTACACCCTGGTATGTTTTTGAAGGGTGGGAGGAAACTGGAGCCTCTGGAAAAAAACCACGCAGACACAAGGAGAACGTACAAGCTCCTTACAGTCCGAGTGGGATTTTAACCCATATCTGATCATGATCACTGGCGCTGTAAAAGCGTTGAGCTAATTGCTACACCAACCGTGCTGCCCTGCAAGTGGATTGCTAATGTGAAATATGTTTCAATGAGGTTAGTTGAGAGATAAAGTTTGAACCGGCATCACAACTTCCAACGATGAACACTTTTCACAGTACTGTACTGTATGATGATGTGCAATATTCTTCCTGAGAGGAGGACTGAAACAGAGTAAACAGTAATATGCAGAAGGAACTGGAGAATGGGGTTAACTGAGTAACTTGAACAAAGACCAGCCGAGGGTGTAGAGACTGAATGGGCTTTCCATGCAGGGTCACTATACGATTCAGCTGGTCTCCACTAACAACTTCATTTACTGAGGACATTTCTGGCAGGAGTTCTTACAAATACTCTAAATTGCTATGTATATGAACACAATCACACTGGAACAGTTTGATCTTCAACAGAATCTGAGCAATGCCAAAGGAAGTCTGTACATTCCAGCTAGATAACCAATGACCATAATTTTGTGACATTCAAAGGCTCTGCTGCTTTCCCAGTGTGATCTACAGCCATTCAGTCCTTGTGTCTGTTCACATGCCATTTACTGCCATTTATTGTCCATCCCTTTGAACTGAATAGCTTGCTGTGGCAATGTTGTTCGACCCTATTGACTGGATGACGGATTTCCTTCTCAGGAAGACACTGCTGAACCACCGCAGTCCAAGGGCCCTGGTCACCATTATTCTTGCCTGTTTTGTTTATTCTAGAATATTTTGTTTGTTGAATTCAATTGCCCTGATATCTGAACTTCAGAGTTCCAGGTTTCTGAATTACTAGTCTATTGGCCAAAGTCTCATTAGACCATGATGATATGACAAAAAAATGCCTTAGATTTTTGAGTGCTCTTGGAGTTGCATTTACCAGATTTCACCCATAAAGATCCAAAAAACAAATTAATTTCTGATGAATAGCACGTTTACATTGTGTTAAATGCTCAACAATTGAATAGCCAATAACCGTGCTTCAAGACAGCTCCTCTATGACAGGCTGTAAAATAGTCAAAGTTCCACAAATTACAAAGATGAATTGTCCATCCTGTACAGAATTAATCAATGGCATCAGTGGCAGGACTAGATCAGGTACTTTGGCTCACCCAGAAACTCAAACCTGCACTTTTCGCGTTCAAGAACAAGGGCAGGAGGTTCACGGGAGCACCACAATCTACAGGGTCTCTCCAAATCACACACCAAGGTGATAAAAAAAAATCACCATTCTTTCATCATGACGGGGTCTAAACCCCGGAAGTCCCTACCAACAATACATTGGGTATCTTTGGTGGAAGGACTGCAGCAATTCAAGAAGGCAGCCCACCACCACCTCAAGAACAGTGCACAGTTCTCAAAAAAAAATAAAGAAATTAAGGAATTGTGTTTGGTTAGCTCCAAGTCTGGATAGAAATTTCCTGTTTGATATCGAAATATATACAAAACAAAACTTTATGCATGTTGAAGAAAGATACAACAGGAGAGGAAAGGATAAAAGTCCAATTACCTTCCGATGCTCCCTACCTAGGTTAACACAGAGTAGTTACTTGGAATGCTATAACCTAGTGTCAAATTAAGTTACAACATGAGGTACAGCTCCTCTCTCTTTGCTTCATGCACAAGTAGTTGTGTGTTTGTGATGCCTCATGGGTAAAAATAAGGTCTCTCAGCTAACTTGCGTGCATAGGCTGTAAATTTAGCTCAAGTCTCAGCATGACTTCAGACATCAGATGATAATTATAAACAGCTTAAGCCTTGCTTTGGAGAATGGAAAGACATTCTAATTGTCTGGTGATCATTCCAATAATCCATTATTTTCAGCCACATTTTTAGTACCAGCATGAAACCCATGTCTGGGTTCAAGGAAGTAAGAATGCATACAGCTAAATAATTTGTTGCTGTTTGTACAACAAAACACACTGGCGGAAGATAGAAAGTAAAGTAAAGGATTGAAGTATTCAATTATAAATAGTTGAAACCAGTAAATAGCTCACTATTTTCTCTCGCCCAACTCAGTGTGGTTCTCAATCTATGCCATAGGTATTATGTGGTTGGTAAGGGATTACTTAACATGGTATGTGAGTGGAAAGAAAAGGTTGAGCATCACTGTCCCAACTGATTACTTTTGCTGTTTTCATATTCAGTACAACTCGGATTATCCAAAATCTTTGGACCTGGAAGTGACGTCTCTTCAGCTCCAAAACTTTTTTCAGATAATTGAGGTTTTCAGAAAAATCAGAAATCCTCATTTATCCAAAAAATTTCAAAGCCGAAATGGCATAATTTTGCATCCAAAAAATTTCAGATAAGGATATCCGAAACAAGCAAAAATCCTCAGTTATCAGAAAAAAATTTTTTTTAGAGCTGAACTGACGTCACAGGTTAAAAAAAAATTCAGAATTTTAGAAAAACCTCTGAGTAAAACTTTTAGTTTTTGGTGTTGGATTTATCCTATTTTGTTCAGGTTGTTTTTTGTGTTGAGAATTAAACATTATTTCAAGCTTAAAAAGCCTTCCTTTGTTGTTTGTTGTTGTTAAAACACAGTTAAAAGTGACTTTCTGTTGCTACTGGGCTGTTTTGAAAAAATGGCCTGTTATCCAAAAATATTGTTTATCCGAAATAGACCCGGTCCCAAACTATTTTGGATAATTGGAGTTGTACTGTAGTTCAGAGAAAGTATAGCAATATTTAATAAGGTTGGTCAGAGTAAAAGTCCTTAAAGCAACAGAATGAACAACCCAAAGCACACTGTGCCTCCACACCATCATCCTTGGTGTGTTGTGTCAGAAAACTGATGATGAATTAGAAAACTGAGGGTGTAGACAGCCAAACATTAATTATATTTCATGGAATGATTTTTAAGGTTTAATTTGATGTGACTGCCAACCTCATGATCTGTTACATGGGTCACTCTTATAATAGATAAATGTTTGTTCCATAATTTAATTTTTAACATAAAATTGCTCAAGAGCAGTTGTGGTAGTTTCTGAGGTCCTCAGCTTTCCCAAATAACCTTTTTTAAGACATACAGCACGGAAACGGGCCCTTTCAGCCCACGAGCCCATGCCGCCCAATTATTCCAATTGACAACCCCAGCACATTTTGAAGGGGGAGAGGAAACTGGAGCATCTGGAGGAAGCCCACTTATTAGAACATTAAATCTCCTCATAGACGGTGCCAGATTCGAACCCTATTCCCGGTTGCTGGCGCTGAACAGCATTGCACTAACTACTACTCTAACCATGCCGCTCAGGGTACAGAGGCTTTGTATTCAGGGTGAAGTAGACACAAATTACCATCCAAGGCACTTAGCAAAAAGGTAACATTAATGCACAACAGAAATTCTCACTGAGTGGAACTAATCATTATAGCAAATTGAGATTGGTGTTTGGGGACATTGCCTCAAGATTTGAGGGAGTATATTTAGGATGGAAATGAGGATGAACTGCTTTTCCCAGAGGGGTGAATCTGTGGAATTCTCTGTCCTGGAATACAGTGGAGGCTGCCTCATTGAATATATTTAAAACACAGCTAGAGTTTTGCAAAGTAAGAGAATTAAGAATTTAGGTGAAGGCAGTTTATGGAAACGAGTCCACGGCAAGATCAGCCGTGTTCTTATTAAATTACGAAGCATATTTGATTGGCCAAATGGCCGACTTGTGCTCTTGTTTCTTATGTCAAAATAATATCATCAATATGAAATGCCATATTAAAAAAACACCTACCATTCACTCATCCATTGACCTGTAAAACTAGATGCATAATTAGTTATTTTATTAGCTTTGCTGTAGGAAGATGGTATCAATTATTCCATTGTAATCAGTAAATTACATAACTCCAGCTTGTTTTTGTGTTTCAGCTAGTCAGGGAATCATTCAAAAAAGATGGGCTTGAATAAATTAGATCTTTCTAATGCTGACTGGTCTTAGATTAATTTCCACAAGCAATATGATAGAAGGCAAATACCTACTCACGTCATCCTTCAAAATTCCAGAGACTTGCTTGGAAATGAAAGGTCTTTCCTGGAAGTCCAGAAATGCAAACGATGTACTGAATTAATTTTTACTAGTTTCTGAATGGAAATATCTTTCTCCTTTTAAAAGTACAATTGTGATTCATTGGCTGATAATTGCATCAGATGTTTCCTGGAGACTAAAATTATCCCACTTGACTGGGGAAAATGTGGCACATTCTTCCAAATCCACATCTTGATGGCTTTGTTACTGAACAGTGTCCAGCCATTTAGTGACTACTCAATTCACGAAAATATTACTTCTTTCTCCTTGGGTTCTTGAAGCCACGGATTGATCCATGTCCAAAACAAATTGTTGCTGGCACTCTGTAAAGAAACACAGAAGAATACAAGAGATAAGGCACAATCATATTCAGATTTATTGTCAGAGCACACACTGCACATGACATCACCTACAACGCTGAGATTCTTTTTTCCCATGGGCACGGCAGAATTACTACTAATTGGTAGTGGAAAAAAATAAAGTCTACACAGCTTAAAACATGTAAACAAAGAACTGTAAACAGATAAGGAATTTAAACTGAAATACAGAGAGAACAAAAAGAAAATTCTTAAATGAGTCCATGATTGAGTTTGTTCCAGAGCTTTGTGTCGGGCCCGTGAGATAACATTTGCCATAAACCTGTTACTACAATAGGCGAACTGGAATGGATCCATGTCTCTGCTCAGGCAGGAACTGATATGCTTCATCACCAACCATTCACAACATTTCATCAATGTTGATGTAAGTGCTACTGGTCGATAGTCATTAAGGCAGGTTACTACACTCTTCTTGGGCACCAATTGATGCCTGTTTGAATCAAGCTTCACCCCTTGTGGATACTGGGATTCTAGATCTCAACAAGAGCAACAATGTCAAGAAGAATTGTATGAAATATGGGGCAACAGAGTTAAGACAAGGGGAAGCTTTTCCCAAATATTTGTGAATCTTGAGAACAGTTGAAGGTAAGTCACAAAAATGTAGAGAGATTTTTACACTAGAATTTAACAGGGATTAAACAGAAAAGTCAAGATTTTGTATGGGTGATCTGCCTCCAGATTCTGCATGGTCACCTCTCACTCCCATGACATACTCTCACACTCAGCTGTTTTCATACCCAAACATCTCTGCTCCCACAGTCAGAGGCACATTGTTGAAGCTGACCAGGGAAGTTATACCTAGCATCATGGGCAAAATGATCTACCAATCAATATCACCAACACAAGTGGTTCACCAACTCCACTCTCTGAAGAATCGTGCTGCTTGCAAATTGGCTACCATTTTCCATGCATTACAAAGCTGATTACACGTTAAGAATCCATTCAGGACATCCCGAGATGAGGAAAGGTGCTAAGTAAAGGCATTAAAAAATTGCAGTTGCAGCTCGAAGGTGATAAAATAGGTTGTATTATTTTGAAATTGTATTAAAATATAAATTTTTTAATATCCCATTTCACATTATTTTTTCTGACACAGAACTTTTCACTATATCTACTGACATTTGATTCTATTATCGTTTCTTCCTCACCACGCTACCTTACATGTGCATTATACTTAAATTGTCGTTAATGTGTATTACATACCCTGGAAGCTGTAGCAAGCAAGACTCTTGTTGCATCTGTACATGGCACTTGTCTTCATTCATTCATAATGCATAGTGGTTTTTCATTTCTTCACCAAAGGCAGTTATTCTTCAACTTTAGCAAAGTTACCGTGCAGTTTTCGTTTAGAATGAATATGCCCAGCTTACAAAGTTTCTTTGACGGGGGTAATATCAAGAATAGGAAATAAATCCCCCTGCATTATTTTTATTTGTTACTACTTGGCATTACAGATAGCATAAGGAGAGGACAGCCTCAACCCATACCACTGGACCAAAATGAATAAAACTACACAAAACTGCACCTTCTTTTCATGCTTGAATATTTCCTTTCACTATTTTGAGTTCTGAATCTTGACGATTTCCACCTGTTCCGCACACACTTGCATGGTTAGTGTAGAGGTTAGCGCAACATTATCACAGCTCCAGCGACAGAGGTTCGAATTTGGTCCTGTCTGTCAGGAGTTCGTATGTTGTCATCATGATCTGCAAGGATTTTATCCAGGTGCTCTGGTTTTCTCCCACCATCCAAAATGCAAAGGGCCAGTAGGTTAATTGGACAACACAGATTTAATCAGCTGAAATGGCTTCTACCTTGGTGTTTTGTTTAAATTTTAAAAATTTTAAATTAGAATCCTTCAATTTTTTATTATTAAACAATTTTAAACATATACCAACAAGATTGTTGGTAATTTAATATTACAAACTACATCTGCTTGTATTTATTATGTACATATTAAGGAGCTAAGGAGATGCTGAGTACATTGATTGCTCAAAATTCTGCTCCCATGCTTTTGCACAGTATGGAAGGATTGTTAGATGGACAGTTACCTGCGGGAGATGGAAGATCGTGGTAGCACCGTGGCAGTACTATACTCGGGACGAGGTGCACCCTCATCCTCCATTGTTTCTCCTGACTCCTGATCCATTGACTCAACAGTCATTGGGCAAAAAATATCATTTGTTTTATTTTGACAAACAGTGGCTTCCACTTCCATATCATGAGGACTCCTCTCCTGAGTCTTTTGTTTGCTGTGGGTAAAGAAGACAGAACATAACACTTATTTTGGAAATGCAACAAGACTTCCATTTAAAATTTTAAGATCAAAATATATTTTGCTTTCAAATAAATGCAAAATACATTCATGCTTGAATTATAAAATAATTAATTTATAAAACATATTTAACACAACATAAACATTTCATGGTGTATTTCAGAAATAATATTAAATGAAGAATTTTTAATTTTTCATACTTTATCAATCAAAATACACAGAAACATTTCCCTCTTGAATATACAGTGGCATTTTCTCCCCCTTTTTCCCCCTCCCTTCCCTCCCAGCTTCCCACCCCCTCCAAACCCATTAAACGTTCAACATATACAATACAATAAACCCATTAAACAATGTCATCACACAATGAAAATAAACAAGAAAATTGTGTCATCTACTTTTACACACTGGGTCAGTTCATTTTGTCTTCTTCTCATTCTATCATTTTAGGGGGTGGAGGTCCGCGGTAAGCCCTCTCTGTTGTGTTCCATGTATGGTTTCCAAATTTGTTCAAGTAATGTGACTTTATTTTTTAAATTATATGTTATTTTTTCCAATGGAATACATTTATTCATTTCTATGTACCATTGCTGTACTCTCAGGCTCTCTTCTGATTTCCAAGTTGACATTATACATTTTTTTGCTACAGCTAAGGCTATCACAATAAATCTTTTTTGCGCTTCATCCAGTTTGAGGCCTAATTCTTTACTTATATTACCCCCCCCAAGTTCCTCAACATGGTTATTCAACTGCACGAAAACCAACAAGGTCGGGTCAGATACAGCAATGAGCTCTCCAAACCCTTCTCCATTGACAACAGCGTGAAGCAAGGCTGCGTCCTCGCACCAACCCTCTTTACTATCTTCTTCAGCATGATGCTGAAACAAGCCATGAAAGACCTCAACAATGAAGACGCTGTTTACATCCTGTACCGCATGGATGGCAGTCTCTTCAATCTGAGGCGCCTGCAAGCTCACACCAAGACACAAGAGCAACTTGTCCGTGAACTACTCTTTGCAGACGATGCCGCTTTAGTTGGCCATTCAGAGCCAACTCTCCAGCGCATGACGTCCTGTTTTGCGGAAACTGCCAAAATGTTTGGCCTGGAAGTCAGCCTGAAGAAAACTGAAGTCCTCCATCAGCCAGCTCCCCTCCATGACCACCAGCCCCCCCCACATCTCCATCAGGCACACAGAACTCAAAACAGTCAACCAGTTTACCTACCTCGGCTGCACCATTTCATCTGATGCAAGGATCGACAACGAGATAGACAACAGACTCGCCAAGGCAAATAGCGCCTTTGGAAGACTACACAAAAGAGTCTGGAAAAACAACCACCTGAAGAAACACACAAAGATCAGCGTGTACAGAGCCGTTGTCATACCCACGCTCCTGTTCGGCTCCGAATCATGGGTCCTCTACTGGCATCACCTACGGCTCCTAGAACGCTTCCATCAGCGCTGTCTCTGCTCCATCCTCAACATTCATTGGAATGACTTCATCACCAACATAGAAGTACTCGAGCTGGCAAAGTCCGCAAGCATCAAATCCATGCTGCTGAAGACCCAACTGCGCTGGGTGGGTCACGTCTCCAGAATGGAGAACCATCGCCTTCCCAAGATCGTGTTCTATGGCAAGCTCTCCACTGGCCACCAAGACAGAGGTGCACCAAAGAAGAGGTACAAGGACTGCTTAAAGAAACCTCTTGGTGCCTGCCACATTGACCACCTCCAGTGGGCTGATATCGCCTCCAACCGTGCATCTTGGCGCCTCAGTTCGGCGGGCAGCAACCTCCTTTGAAGAAGACCGCAGAGCCCACCTCACTGTCAAAAGACAAAGGAGGAAAAACCCAACACCCAACCCCAGCCAACCAATTTTCCCTTGCCACCTTTGCAACCGTGCCTGCCTGTCCCGCATCAGACTTGTCAGTCACCAACGAGCCTGCAGCAGACATGGACGTACCCCTCCATAAATCTTCGTCCGCGAAGCCAAGCCAAAGAAAATATTACTTAGAAGAAAGATCTCTGGATTTTTTGGTATGTTGCTTTTTGTGATTTAGATCTTCTCAAAACTTTTCCACTTTCTCACAGGCCCAAATTGCATGTACTGTTGTTCCCATTTCCTTCTTACAGTGAAAACATCTATCTGATAATGTTGGATTCCATTTATTTAACTTTTGGGGCGTGATATATAGCCTGTGTAACCAATTATATTGTATCGTGCGTAATCTCGTGTTTATTATATTTTCCATAGTTCCAGAGCATAACTTTTCCCATATTTCATTTTTTATCTTTATGTTTAAATCTTTTTCCGACTTTTGTTTGGGTTTATAGCTTATTTCATCATTTTCCTTCTCTTGCAGCTTGATGTACATGTTTGTTATAAACCTTTTTATTATCGTTGTTTCTGTAATCACATATTCAAAGCTGCTTCCTTCTGGTAATCTCAGTCTGCTTCCTAATTTGTCCTTTAAGTAGGTTTTCAGTTGGTGGTATGCAAACATTGTACCATGAATTATTCCATATTTGTACTTCATTTGTTCAAATGTTAATAAATTATTTCCCAAAAAACAATATTCTATTCTTTTAATTCCTTTTCTCTCCCATTCTCTAAAGGAAAGGTTATCTATTGCAAAAGGGATTAGTTGATTTTGCATCAATAATAATTTTGGTAGTTGGTAATTTGTTTTATTCCTTTCCACGTGAATCTTCTTCCATATGTTGAGTAAATGGTGCTGCACTGGTGAACTATATTGCACCAGTTTTTCATCCCACTTATAAAGTATATGTTCTGGTATCTTCTCCCCTATTTTATCTAGCTCTATCTTGGTCATATCTGGTTTTTCCCTTGTTTGATAAAAATCTGATAGATACCTTAATTGTGCTGCTCTATAATAATTTTTAAAGTTTGGTAGCTGCAAACCACTTTGTTTGTACCATTCTGTTAATTTATCTAGCGCTATCCTCGGTTTCCCTCCTTTCCATAAGAATTTCCTTATTATTCTCTTTAGTTCATTGAAGAATTTCTCTGTTAAGGGAATTGGTAACGATTGAAATAGGTATTGTATCCTTGGGAAGACATTCATTTTAATGCAATTTAGCCTCTCTATCAATGTTAGTGGCAATTCTTTCCAATGTTCTAAGTCATCCTATAATTTCTTCATTAAAGGCAGATAATTTAATTTGTATAGGTGGCCTAAATTATTATCTAATCTAATACCTAGGTATCGGATTGCTTGTGTTTGCCATTTAAATGGTGATTCTTTTTTAAACTCTGTGTAATACGCATTATTCATTGGCATCGCTTCCCTTTTATTTGCGTTGATCTTGTACCCCGATATTTCTCCATATTCCTTCAATTTCTTATGTAGTTCTTTTATTGATTTCTGGTTCTGTTAAGTATACTATGATGTCATCTGCAAATAAACTGATTTTATACTCCTTCTCCTTTATTTCTATCCCTTTTATTTTATTTTCTGTTCTTATCAGTTCTGCCAATGGTTCTATTGCTAAAGCAAACAGTGAGGGAGATAGTGGACATCCCTGTCTAGTTGACCTACTTAATTTAAATTGGTTCAATACATATCCATTTACTGTCGCCTTCGCTAATGGTCCCTTAAAGTTTTCATTGATCTCTGTTGGGTTATATGTAATTTGTTTGTCCTTTTTCCTTGATGCCAATACAGTTCTTCTAGCTTGTTCTGTTTTAAGTTGCCAGGCTAGTATTTTGTGCGCTTTTTTCTCCTAGCTCGTAATACTTCTGCTTTATTTTCATTATGTTCTTCTCCACCTTATACGTTTGTAATGTTTCGTATTTTATTTTTTTGTCCGCCAATTCTCTTCTTTTTGTTGTATCTTCCCTTGTTGCTAGTTCTTTTTCTGTACTTACTATTTCCCTTTCCAACTGTTCTATTTCCCGATTGTAGTCCTTTTTCATCTTAGTTACATAACTTATTATCTGCCCTATAATAAAGGCTTTCCTTGCATCCCATAATATAAATTTGTCTTGCACTGATTCCGTATTTATTTCAAAGTACTTTTTAATTTGGCGTTCAATAAATTCTCTAAATTCCTGTCTTTTAAGTAGCATGGAGTTTAATCTCCATCTATATGTTCTTGGTGGGATGTCCTCCAGTTCTATTGCTAATAACAGGGATGAATGATCAGATCACAATCTAGCCTTATATTCCGTTTTCCTAACTCTCCCTTGGATATGGGCTGACAACAGGAACAGGTCAATCCTTGAGTATTCCTTCGCCTTTGGGTGTTGTCTCCTCCATATATCCAAGTTGCATTTCCTGCATTGATTTAATCATAAATTTGGCTACTTTGTTCTTTTTGCTAGTCTTTTGTCCAGTTTTATCCACCTTTGGGTCCAAATTAAAGTTAAAATCCCCTCCTATCAATATATTCCCCTGCATATCTACAATCTTCAAAAAAATATCTTGCATAAACTTTTGATCCTCTTCATGAGGTGCATATATATTGACCAAATTCCAAAATTCTGAATGTATCTGACACTTTATTATTACATACCTCCCTGCCGGATCTATTATTTCCTCCTCTATTTTGATTGGTACATTTTTATTGATTAATATAGCTACACCTCTGGCTTTTGAATTATTTGATGCTGCCGTTACGTGCCCTACCCAGTCTCTCCTTAATTTATTATGTTCCACTTCAGTTAGATGCGTTTCCTGCACGAATGCTATATCTATTTTTTTATTTTTTCAGTAAATTTAATAGCCTCTTCCTTTTGATTTCGTTATGTATTCCATTAATATTTATAGTCATATAGTTCAACATGGCAATCTCATACTCTGTTTACACCTCATTTCCGCTTCCTCACCACCACCTTTCCCCTTTTCCCCATTTTCATCTCTCAGTTTTCCCTTTTTGAACTCAATGTATGACAACACTTATAAAACATAAAATACTTCAACAACTCCCACATCTAAAATTCCCTTAACCCCAAGTGTCCCACCCCTCTCTGAGTTGCCCCTTGTCCCTTGCCGGGCAACCACAACTCCCCTATCCATTCAGATTGCGAACCTGTTCGAAAGCATCAACTGATTTCACAGTGACTGTTATTCTCTCCCACCCAACCCTCTCCAGAAAAGACTTTTATCTTCACATTTAACAAAGCTCACCCTCTTTTCTTCTTTTTTCCCCCCTCCTTTTTTCCCCTCTCCCTTACTTCCCTTTTCTTTCCCTTCTTTAGTTCTTACTTATACATTATTTTTGCATCTCTCTTTCTGTCCTGCAGAAGTTCTACAAATTCTTGTGCTTTCTCCGGATCCAAGAACAGTCTGTTTTGCTCCCCTGGGATAACTATTTTAAGCACACCTGGATGTCTCAACATAAATGTATACCCTTTTTTCCATAGGATCGATTTTGCTGTGTTAAACTCCTTCCTCTTTAGGAGTTCAAAACTTGTGACTGGGTAAAAAAATACTCCAATGGTCTTCTCTAATTTTATTCCTTGTCCTCTCCATATATTTTCTCTTGTCGTGTATCTCATAAATTCTACTAAAATGGATCTTGGTTTTTGTTGTGACTGTGGTTTTGGGGCTAATGTTCCGTGTGGCCTTTCTATTTCCATTCCTTTTTGTATTTCTGCCATTCCCAGGACTTTTGGGATCCATTCTTTTTTAATTCTTTCATATTTTTGCCTTCTTCATCTTCGTTAAGGCCCGCTATCTTTATATTGTTTCGCCTACTATCTTCTTTGGCTTGGCTTCGCGGACGAAGATTTATGGAGGGGGTAAAAAGTCCACGTCAGCTGCAGGCTCGTTTGTGGCTGACCAGTCCGATGCGGGACAGGCAGACACGATTGCAGCGGTTGCAAGGGAAAATTGGTCGGTTGGGGTTGGGTGTTGGGTTTTTCCTCCTTTGCCTTTTGTCAGTGAGGTAGGCTCTGCGGTCTTCTTCAAAGGAGGCTGCTGCCCGCCAAACTGTGAGGCGCCAAGATGCACGGTTTGAGGCGTTATCAGCCCACTGGCGGTGGTCAATGTGGCAGGCACCAAGAGATTTCTTTAGGCAGTCCTTGTACCTTTTCTTTGGTGCACCTCTGTCACGGTGGCCAGTGGAGAGCTCGCCATATAATACGATCTTGGGAAGGCGATGGTCCTCCATTCTGGAGACGTGACCCATCCAGCGCAGCTGGATCTTCAGCAGCGTGGACTCGATGCTGTCGACCTCTGCCATCTCGAGTACCTCGACGTTAGGGGTGTGAGCGCTCCAATGGATGTTGAGGATGGAGCGGAGACAACGCTGGTGGAAGCGTTCTAGGAGCCGTAGGTGGTGCCGGTAGAGGACCCATGATTCGGAGCCGAACAGGAGTGTGGGTATGACAACGGCTCTGTATACGCTTATCTTTGTGAGGTTTTTCAGTTGGTTGTTTTTCCAGACTCTTTTGTGTAGTCTTCCAAAGGCGCTATTTGCCTTGGCGAGTCTGTTGTCTATCTCATTGTCGATCCTTGCATCTGATGAAATGGTGCAGCCGAGATAGGTAAACTGGTTGACCGTTTTGAGTTTTGTGTGCCCGATGGAGATGTGGGGGGGCTGGTAGTCATGGTGGGGAGCTGGCTGATGGAGGACCTCAGTTTTCTTCAGGCTGACTTCCAGGCCAAACATTTTGGCAGTTTCCGCAAAGCAGGACGTCAAGCGCTGAAGAGCTGGCTCTGAATGGGCAACTAAAGCGGCATCATCTGCAAAGAGTAGTTCACGGACAAGTTTCTCTTGTGTCTTGGTGTGAGCTTGCAGGCGCCTCAGATTGAAGAGACTGCCATCCGTGCGGTACCGGATGTAAACAGCGTCTTCATTGTTGGGGTCTTTCATGGCTTGGATCGCGCATCGGATGTCCGATGCGCATGGCGCATCGGATGTCCCCCAAAGTTCCTCAACATGATTATCCAACTGCACGAAAACCAACAAGGTCAGGTCAGATACAGCAATGAGCTCTCTGAACCCTTCTCCATTAACAATGGCGTGAAGCAAGGCTGTGTTCTCGCACCAACCCTCTTTTCAATCTTCTTCAGCATTGTTTCGCCTACTATAGTTTTCCATTATATCCATCTTCTGAGCTAACAACTCCTGTGACTCTAACTCTTTTGTCACTTTCTTCCAATTTTCTTCTTAAGTCATTCACTTCCATTTTTACAGCCATTTCTCATTCTTCCACATTTTCTAATCTTTTCCCTATTTCTGTCATGACCGGCTCTGAGTACTTTTCATTTTTCTTTTCATTTCACTAAATTCTAATGTCAATCATTCTTTTAATGCTTTCATTTGTTCTTGAAAATGTTTTTAATCTATATACTGTCCATCTATTTTACCTTCTATTCCTCTGTGCAGAGCTTGGTGTTCTTCTTCTTCTGTGTCTGCTCTTGGGTTTGTGTCTTCTACTTCTCTTCCTTGTATCTGTGTCTCTTCTGACTTTCTTGTTGAGCTGCTTGCCTCAGTTTGTTGGGTTTTTTTTGAATAGCTTCTTGTTGTTGGTCCTCTTCTTCTGGGCTAGTTATCTGTTGGTCTTCCTGTTGCTGTTTTTCTTTCTTATCACTCCCTTTCCCATTGCTTTCCTCTTCTTCCAGCTGAGAACCCTGCTGTCGGGCATCTCTTAGCTGGTCGCGCTGTGTTAGTTCACTCCACAGCTGGGCCCCCCTCCCGTCGGTGTTTTCCTTTTCCTTGGTGTGCACATTGCGCACTTCTGTTTGGCTCAGTGTGCCATTTTTGCAGTCCTGCGGTCGGAAGGTCGCAACCCTGTGGGGTCTCCACTAACCTCGGGGAGTGGGGTCCTCTGTCCAAGGCGGGTCCCTGCCTCTTCATGCAGGTAAGGCCTTCTCCTTTCTCTTCCGGCATCTTTCCTTCTTTTTTTCCCATTGTTTTTGGTTTTTCCTTCTTTGGGGCCATTTTCTTTCTTTTCTCCACACCTTTATCTTTTATTTGTTGTGTTTTGTGTTTCTTGAGCTTTGCGTTTTCTTCACTTTATTTCTTCTTTACTGGAGAGGGCTGGTATTCTCCTACCGGCCACTACTCCACCACGTGACTCCTCTATTGAACGAAGAATTGATGCCAATACAGATGAAGAGATATTAGGCCAACACCTTTTAATGGGCTCCTCCAGCAGACTGCTTTTTGTGGTCTTTGTGTTTCCTGAGCTTGAGGCCTTGACAGCTAAAAGGGACAGTTGCCAACAGATTTTTGAATGCTCAGGTGATTGGCACTAAAGAAACACAGTATCTTGAAGGGTTATACAACTGGAGAGTAGTGCAGAGAAAAAGAGGTAAGCTCATTCTATGATATGAAAACAAATGTAATATTTTTAAAATTAAAACTCTTCCTATTCCCATTTTCCCACAGCATTACTGGTTATTTCCCCTTCTGTCAAACCAATTACCCCTTGAAAGTTTGGACTAACTGTTCCTTCCAGCTTATCATTACTCTCTTTTGGAAAGGTGTCCAAGGTGCTTCACTGGGAGAAGGTGCAGAGACCTCCTGAAAGAGTATCAGGACAAGGAACTTCAACTATATGAAGAAAATTGAGAAGTCGGGTTGATTTTTTAAGTAGCTAACCTAAAGAGAAACTGCTTCACACACCATTAAGATTTGCATAAGAAGTGGTGGTGTTAAAATATATTTTGCACAAGTGGTAGTGATGGAATCAGACAGTAGTAACACAGAAAATAGAACTGGATAAATATTTAAAGAAAGAATAAATCTAAATCTCTTGATAGAAAGAACATAAATATAGATCAATTATATACTTCTAGCAAACAGTTTACAGCTCAAAGAGTCAAAAACCCTCTTCCGGGCTGCATCATTCTATCATGTTACAGGAAAACCCCTGGTATCTGGAATTCAAGCAACTGGCAAAAAAAAAACGAGGAAAATAAAAACGAATAAGAATAAAATAATAGGTAAAAGTACGCAAGTTTAAAATTGTTAACATAAATGTTCTCTGAAGTAACGCATAAACCTTTGGTGAAGGTGGGAGCAAATATTCACCCTTGGTCATGCTTTGCCTGTAGCAGATGTTTGAATAACATGGCGTAACCCAGGATGACGGGGTTTAAATTGTTTATTCTTAATGCAGGTGCATCAGTTCGGCATTGCAAGAGCAAGCCTCAAGCAACCAGATAATACACTTATCTGGATCTACCAATTCCCATAGGTGCCAGACATCAGGGGTGTTACTGCATCCATTGGATGACAAAATCCCTAGCATTCAATTACTTCACATGGAGAAGTCATGCCACAAGTTTAATGGTAAGTGTCTACTGGCAGGACAAGGAAAGAATATTGGTGACCATAAGGAGCATGGCCCCAGGGTTTTGAAAGGTAAAATACATTTTGGTCAGTTTATTACCTCACCCTCAGAGCTTTATGAAAAATGTTGCAGAAAACAGTTTACTTACCGTTTAAGTTTCTTTGGCTTATCAAATCTAAAGTCAGATGGATAACCATGAACTTTCATCAAATGTTTTTTGCGGTCACAGGAACTCTTGAATTTTTCTGTACAACTCTCAATCAAACACTGATACTAAAAGACAAAAAAAAAGTGTTTGTGCTTCAAACATACAGGTTTTGAAATTTTGGGATACCAGCATAAATTGATTATATGGAAGCAATTCTGGGGAAAAAAAAACTGGTACTATCCCAGGTGCTATGGTTTTAAATACAATTGAGAAGAATGAGGGAGCACTTACGATCAAGGTAAAAAGACACTGAAATGCTGGAGGAACTCAGCCAGTCTTTTCAGCATCTATAGGAAGACAAAATTATATTGCTCACGGTATGGGCCTGAGCCTTCAAGAAATAAGCAGAATAAACCAGAAGCAGGAAGTCTCAGAATTCAGACAATGGGGGAAGGAATTGGATATGATCAGGGACAAGGTAAGAAAGTATCATGTTTGTGTGACAGGAGACGGAATGGAGAGATGACTAGGGAAGTGGGGGGGGGGGGGGTTTAAATAAAAGCCAGAGAAGTCAATATTAATGGCATCTAGTTGGAGGATGCCTAGTCAGAAGATAAAGTGATGTTCCTCCAATTTATGAATGGTCTCAGTCTGGCAGTGCATGAGATCATGGACAGACATGTTGGTAAGGGAATGGAATGGGATGGGGAAATGAAATGGGTGGCTGTTTCATGTGGGGCAGAGGGGGCCACAGCAGATGTGCGGGCAATGAAGGATATGTGGGTGAGCGCCGAGTTGATGGTGGTAGAAAGGACATCTCTGATGGATCTGGCATGAAGTTCTCATCCTGGGCAGATACAACAGAGAGAGAGGAATTGAAAGAATGGAATGAAATCCTTACAGGGGACAGGGTTGGAAGAGGTGTTGTTGAGATAGTTGTGGGAGTTGGTGGGGTTATAGAAGATTCTATCGAGAATTTGTCTCCTGAAATGGAGCAGAGAGATCGAGAAGAGGGAAAGTATTCCTAGAGATGGACCAAGTGAATTTGAGAACAAGGTAAAAATTGGCAGCAAAGTCAATGAAGTTAACGAGCTCATTATGGGTACATGAGGCAGCATCAAAGTAGTCATTGAGGCTTTCAGTATGGTGAAAATGAGGTGTATAGGGGTTGGATATGCATGGTAAACATGAGGCAATTGAGTTCAGAGAACGGCAAGTCGTTGAAATGATGGAGGGTGTGTGAAGTGTCCTGGATGTAGATAGGGAGGGACTGGACTCGGGGTACAAGGTAAGCAGAGACCAATTTGGTGGGGCAGGAGCACATGGACACAAAGGGCCTGCTGGGACAATTGAGTTTGTGAATCTTGGGTAGGAGGTAGAACTGGGTGGGTACGGGGTTTGGAAACAATAAGGTTGGAGACTGAGCCAGATGATGAGTTCAGAGATGGTGCATGATACAGTGGTTTGAAGAGACTTGGTGGGGTCTTTTTGGAGAGGGTAAGTAAAAGGAGGTATCTGAATGTTGTCTGGCTTCAGCCAGATAGAGGTCAGTCCGCCACACAAAAATAATGCCATCCTTGTCTCCAGGGTTGATGGTGAGGTTTGGATTGGTGCGGAGAGATCCAAGGGGGTGAGATTGGAATGAGTGATCACCCACTCAAGGGAGAATGTCCAACAGAGCTCTATACTATATAATCTTATAAAAACACAAAAAAACAGAGTGAGAAGTATAAGAAATATAAATGATCTTCATGGAACTCTGTCTTAAAACTTTGTAAACTGGAAGTGGCCACTGTTGTCAATACTGATGTTTACTATCCATCTGCAACTGCGCCTCACCTGAAGAAACACTTAAAACTCCACTACAATGTTAGTCTGAAGAGACATCTCAGCCAGACTGAATAAGGTCCTTCATCTCATGGACCTTAGTGACCAAGATGAGCTTCTAATAAAAATCCATTTGTTTTGGTGGAAACTTATTGAGACCAGCTTCATTCATTTCAGACTTAATGACTTAAAATCAAATTACCCCATTGCAATAGTGAAATTTCAACTCATTCCTCAGGATCTAAGTAAAGTAACATAACCCTTCTAGTTCCCCACCGCAACTTACCATGTTCTGTTTTGCTGCCAAAATTTGGAAAAGTGAGTCATGCCATTCCAAGATGTGAATATCAAGCAGGTGACTGGATGGAAAAGAGCGCTTGCAGGAGCTGCAGACATTGCGGTGGAAGGTATTATAATGGTGTTCATAGTTTTCCAGGGTATCAAATAGTTGACTGCAGCCTGTTACGTGGCAACAAAATTCAGAGACTCTAAATTGAATATGAACAAGTTAGTACTTGGGGAAATAAAAAAAAAAGGAAATTTCAAATGGTTGCAATCTAATATAGTTGGAAAAAGATTCTTACTTGGGTTTTTCCACTTCTCCCACGTTGAATGTGACATTTCGCAGATATAAATGTCGACGAATATCACCATCCTAAAGAAAAACAAAAAATTCAAACTTTACTTTGCTCATTTCACATTCTTCAAAATTCAAGTCAATTGTTATCTTTCGTTGATGTGCCAGGCTGCTTCTCATGGAGAATGACTAAGAGTTTGATTTATCTATTTTGCCAATAATTCTGCTGACTATTTAATCCAAATAAAGAACATACCCATACTGGGCTCACAAAAAACCATTCCCGAATGAAACTATGTACTTATTAGAATTCTATGATGCATCAAGTTTGCTTTATCTACAGTTTCCACCAAAACTAATTGCTATTACAGGACTAACTGATTTACAACGAGACTCTCAGAAAATGCTGTCACCAGGTAAGCATGCAGTACTGGGGAAACTCAATCAGGTCAAACAGTGTACTTTATATAGCAAAGATAAAGATACAGTACATATATCCCATCGACCAGTTGCACTTATATCAACAGTGATGAAGTGTTTTGAAAGGCTGGTGTTGAAACATTTTAACTCCTGTCTGAATGGTGACATGGATACGTTCCAGTTCATCTAGCATGGCCATTTCACTGGCTCTACACAAAGCCCTGGAACACCTGGACAGTAAAGATGCATTTATCTTCATTCTTTATTGACTACAGTTCAGCATTTAACACCATCATCCCCTCAAAACTGATCAGCAGACTCCAAGATCTGGGACTCAACACCCCACTGTGATCAAAGATTTACTCACCTCCAGACTACAAAATTGGCAAGAACATCTCCTCCACAATCTCCATCAGTTCCGGAGCACCACAGGGCTGCATTCTTAGCCCCCTGCTCTACTCCTATGACTGTGTGGCTTGGTATGACAACACCTTCTACAAATTTGCCAACAATACCACTGTAGTGGGTTTTTTAAAGGAAGGGGATGAGTCAGCATACAGGAGGGCGATTGAAAACTTGGCTGAATGGTGCACCAACAACAACTTGCACTCAATGTCACCAAAACTAAAGCTGATTGTTGACTTGAGGAAAGAAAAGCCAGAGGTGTTCAATCCAGTGGTCTTTGGGAGATCAGAGGTGGAGAGGGTGAGCAAATTTATGTACTTGGGAATCACTATCTCGGAGGATATTTCCTGGACCCAACACACCAATGGCATCGTGAAGAAAGCATGTCAGTGCCTCTACTTCATCAGAAACCCTGGCAAATTTCTAGAAGGGTAATGGAAAGTGTGCTGACTGGCTGCATCACAGTATGGTATGGGAACACCAATACCCCTGAGCGTAAAGCCCTTCAAAAGGTAATGGACACAGCCCAGGACATCACAGGCAAAACCCTCCTCACTATTGAGTACATCTACAGAGTACGCTACCGTCGGAGACGGATAGTAAAACCCTCACCACCAAGTACATGCTCTGTTCTCGCTGCTACCATCAGGAACAATGTATAGGTGCCACAAGACTCGCACTAGCGGCTTCAAGAACAGCTGCTGCCCCTTCACCATCAGAGCCCTCAACAACAAACTCAATCAGGGACTCATTTAAGGACTCTTACTTTTGCACTTTTTAAAAAAATTCTCTCTGTATTGCACAGTTGGCTTGTTTACATTCCTTATCTGCTTACATTTCTTTATTTGTTTACGTGTACATTGTGTACTTTTTTGCACCAATTAGCGGTAATTCTGCCGTGCCTGCAGAAAATAAAAGAATCTCAGGGTTGTATGTGATGTACTCAGACAATAAATCTGAAATCTGACATAACTGACGTTTCGGTCTTGAGCCCTTCATCAAGGTATGAAACATCGGTGATGTATCTTTATCTTTGCTATATAAAGGACACTGTTTGACCTGAAGAGTTTCTCCAACATTGTGTTTTTACTTCAATCACGGAGTCTGCAAACTTTCATGTTTTACTGCCGGGAAAATGTACCCTGTGGCCCTAGGATATTATTGTGGCTAATATCCATGTGTTGCCAACCCAGGGTGACACCTCCCCCTAGGGTGATCCCCCACCCTAGGGTGACAGTTCCCACCCTGCCTCAGGATGACACCTCCCACCCCACCCCAGGGTGACCCCCGCCCCAGGGTGCCACTCCTCCCAAGGTTAACCCGCCCGCCTCAGGATGACACCGCCCCCCCCACCACCCCCACCCCCAGATGACTCCCCCTGCCCCAGGGCGACCCCCCGCCCCGCGACCCCACCTCGAACAACTCGGCGTCCCTCAGCAGGACGATGCGCTCGGAGTGGAACGTGAACGGCGACCCACCGCCGCCATCACCGGCGCTCAGCATCCGCGCCCGCCGCCCTGACCAATCCGCGGGCACGGGAGGCGCACGCGCGGGCGAGCCAACTGCCAACCGGCCGACCAATCGGCATGCGTGGGAGAGATAACTGCCGTTGAGGGGAGGGGGGGGGGGAGTGTGTCGGCTCCGCAGGGTCCTACTGCTGGCTGAGACCGAGTCTGCTCTTTGTCTCCAGGAGCGAGCGGAACCGGGCGAGGGAGCCGCGGGCTTCCCGGAGGAAGGTGCCGGAGGTACCGTATGGTTTGTTTTGGCCTCCGACGAGGGGAGGGGAGAGCGCGGGCACTGGGGTCCCAGGGCGGCGGGCTCCGGCCTGCATCCTGCCCCGCGCCGGGAGCCCGGGGAGAGGCCTGCTCCCCGGCCCAGTGGTGGGGCCGCTCCCACTCCTGCGCCCCGTGCCCTGGTGCCCGTCTTGCGGCCACACGGTGGGGAGCGGCTGGTGCCGCCGGTCTTGCCCTCCCGTCCCCTGGGCAGCCGGCTCCGTGCGGCGCTGTGCCGGAACGGATACTCGGCTCAGTGACCGTGCAAGGGGGCGATGCCCCGGGACAGCGCAGGGAGCCCGACGCGGGGGGTGCAGGAGCTTCAACCCGCCCCGAGCGGGGAAACGGACAGAACAGTGAGTAAAAACACAATGCTGGGGAAACTCAGCAGGTCACACAGCAAAGGTAAAGCTGCACAACACACGGTCGTGGGGCTTGAGCCCTTCAGCAAGGGATGTGCAACATGTAGGCAGGTGCCCGAAGCCAACTTGTCAAACAGTGCGCTGCAGGTTTATTGTCAGGGTACATGCCTGAGACCCTTTTTCTGCAGGCGAGGCAGGATTCCCACTTATTGGCAGTGCAAAATAAAAGTGTACTCAGCGAACCCATGTAAACAAACTGCAAAACACAGAAAAAAATTGCAAAAGTAGGAGCCCTTAAATAAAAGTGAAACACAAAAGTCTTCATTTTATTTTGATGAAAGGCTCAAGCCTGAAATGTCGGTTATGTATCTTCATCTTTGCTATATAAAGTATGCTGTTTGACCTGCTGAGTTTCTCCACTGTTGTGTTTTTACTAAATCCCTGATTGAGTGTGTTGTTGAGGAGTCTGATGGTGGAGGGGTAGCAGCTGTTCCTGAACCTGGTGGGGTGAGTCTTGTGGTAGAGATGCCCCTTTCCTGAATAGAGCATGTGCTGGGTAGTGTGGATCCTTGATGTTTGCTGCTGCTCTCCGATGGTAGCGCACCTTGTAGATATTCTCAATAGTAGGGAAGGTTTTGCCTGTGATGTCCTGGGCTCTGTCCACTACCTTTTGCAGGGTTTTTGCTCAGGGGTATTGTTCCCCATACCAGACAGTGATGCAGCCCATTAGCACACTTACCACCACACATTGTCAAAATTTGCTAGGGTTTTTGATGTCATACCAAACCAAAGCAAACTCCTGAAGAACTACAGGCGCTGACGTGCTTTCTTCACAATGCAAAGATGATGATACACAACCGATATTTTGGGCTTGAGAGGTACCAAAGTTTTTCCTAACTGCAGTCAGGTATGTAAGATGCAGCAACAATTGTACAAATTAATATGCATGTGAGATAGAAAAAGTGAAAATAAACATGAAAGGGTAGATAAATAGAGTGAAACATGGAAGTTTGCAGACGCTGCGATTGTAGTAAAAACACAGAAATGCTGGAGGAACTCGGGCGATCTTGCAGGGTCCATAGGAGGTCAAAATATGTTATCTCAAGATAGGAGGAAGGGCTCTGTGAGACTGGCTGAGTTCCTCCAGCATCTCTGTGTGTTTTTAGGGTGGACAACTATCACATTGCAGTTGGTGTTTTAATGGCCCTGGACTAGTATGGGGACGTTCAGGAGCTGTTGGGGGAAGAATAAAAACATACTGAACTTGGAGGTGCTGGACTTTAGGCTTCTGCATCTTTTGCTTGAAGATAGCAGCAAAAAGAGATTGACACGAGGGAACTTGATTTTTGGAGGCAAGAGACAGTGATTCTCCCAACATTGAAAAATACACTCCTATATTCCCTGCTTAGCACACGCCATTTCTGTTTACAATAAGTGTTGCATTCTGAACTCCGTGGACGAGGTCATTGAGGTAAACATTGCTCGGGACCCACAAGTAATTTATTTATTGATGTTGAAATGACAGCGTGCAATTATCTGCAAAGTTTTTTTAGTGTTGCATCCATTAAAATATTTTAAAGGTAGAATATTTAGAGAAAGTTCTAATTGTGTTGGCTGAAAAAAAACTGATTATAAAATATAATTCACACGTTAATTGCAGAGTTGTTTTTAATTCTGCTTAAATATGGACTATTGGAGTTGGTGGTCTTTGGAAAAAATGTTTTGTGGAAGTGTTTATTTCCCTACCACAGAGACGAGTTAAATCTAATGCATTTACAGCTCATTAAATTTGCAGTTATTTGTATGTGTAATTAATAAGATGTAGTGAGTTTAGAAAGTTTGGTGTTGTATGCAAACATGCCAGAGAAAATCAGTGGGAGTTGGAGGAATGGGATGAGAGAAAGTGAAAAATCGAGGGAGGGGTTAGAGAAAATTGGAGATTGTTATTGATGCCATCTGATTGGAGACTGTCGACTCCCCAGCCTCTTTCTCCTTCTCCTATCAGAGATATCTTTTTCAGTCGTGTGCCCTCTCCCCAATTAAATCAGCTCCTTTCTCTTCTTTCCCCCTTTCACCTATAGCCTGCTAGCCTCTGCACTTTCCTCCTTCCTTCCCCTTCACCTTCTTATTTGGGTGACTCCCCAATTTTTGGGGAGAAGAAGGCTCGAAATGTCAACTACTTTTTTGCTTTCTAATGAATGCTGCCTGACCTACTGAAATTCTCCATCACTTTTGTGTACTGTACTAAACCCCAGCATCGACAGATTACTTGTATACCTTGGAATGTGTAATTTATCATCTGAATACGTAAATAATTTTTACCTTTGCATTACCGCATGTTACTAACCAAATTTTGCAAATACAAGGTGAAACTCATTATACTACAGAACTTAGTTATACTTTATGGAGGTTAATATAAATAAAATAAAAGTGCTGGAAACATTCAGCACGTCAGACAGCATGTGTGAAAAGAGAAAACGTTTAATGTTTGTGCTGGGCATGTCCCTTAAACTTGCTTTTAACGATGTATGACACCGACAAAGAAGTACAATCTGATATCAAACTACTCCACCAACTTGTTTGATCTTGCCTATCTAATATTCCCTTTGTTCTACCCAATTTCTGTGATATTGAAAATTAACCTCTTTGCCAAGGGACTTGAACTTTAAACGTTAGCTGTTTCTTTATCCGCAGATGCTGCCTGACTTTCTGAGTGTTTCCTCCATCATTTCCTTCCTCCATTTAAGAGTCACTCCTAGCATGTGCATTTTTTTGGTATCCATGCATTTCAGTTGGGTCTGGTTTAGTTTCATGTCAGAGATTTAAGTATGAGAAAAGACCTACACAAGTTGCGTAGTTTTTGATTCTTTTCAGAAAGTCTTGACAGTTCAAATCTTTTCAGCCAAAATTTGCTTGTCCAGAATAATTAATCTACATAAAACAAGTTTAAAGACGAGCTTGCCTTTTACTTAAACTGCCCACTTGAAATTTAAAAAAGTTTTGAGCGCTGCTGTTATTGGCCACGACTGCCACTCCTGAATTTTAGTTTTGAAAAGATCTGTGAGGCCACACAAGTTGCCTTAATGAAGAGAGGGCTGCCAAATAGTGGACTTGGATATATTGAAAGGTGTTATTGCATTGCTGTGATTGGAATTTTTTATATTTCCACAAACTTGCAGCTTTTCATTTTTCAGGAAAGCAATCATGAGTGAATTCCGAATCCATCATGATGTGAATGAACTACTGTGTTTGCTTCGGGTTCGTGGTGGTGATGGAGCTGAAGTGTACATAGACCTTCTTCAAAGAAATAGAACTCCATATGTCACTACCACTGTATCTTCCCACAGTGCAAAGGTAATGTACCCACTCATTTCTGGTAAATGAATTTGCTGCATTTAAAATGCATTAAAGTCTAGAAGGCACTGCCTAAAGATTGACAAAAACAGATGTGATCATCTTTCACAAGTTGAATTGGATGAAGGTACAATAAATTGCGGAGTTGAAGGGAATAGAATTAAAGTGAGAGTCCTTTTCAAGAGCTACCAAAGGGATGATGTGTCAACTTGTGCAGTACAACATCTTGTTCTCTAATGAGTGAAAACTGTTTTTAACGTGCACTCTTGCTGAGTGGAGTCTGGCTATTTTTGAGGGCAGTGTGACGAAAGATGCCATTATTTTCAACTCAGACCAGAGTGGTGGTTGTAGAGAAGGCTGCAAAATTGATGAGGCATACACACTGCATAAAAACTAAAGTTTTGTTTGTTAAATATTTCCAGGTAAAAATTACTGAATTCTCCAGAACGCCAGAGGAATTTCTCAGAAAATATGATGAGCTGAAGTCAATAAACATTCGGAATGTGGATCCAATGGTTTATCTGTTGTCAAAACTTACTGAAGATAAGGAAGTATGAATTTTAAAATGTTCAGCCTTTTGTTGAATTTCTGATGTGGCTTTTTGTAAAACTTTTTCACAGTAAGGGTTTATTAGACAATTCGCCCCTACGCCCATGCTGCCCAAACTACACCCCATCAACCTACACCCTGGTACGTTTTTGAAGGGTGGGAGGAAACTGGAGCCCCTGGAGAAAACCCACACAGATAAGGGGAGAAAGTACAAACTCCTTTACTGCTCATTGAGATTGCATTTATTGAAATAGTCATTGGAACCCTTGATAATACTGCATGTGTTTTCGTTCAGAGACTTAGAGTCCACTTTTATTGTGTTACCTGGTTCTATTTGACACTGATGTGCATCACTCAAGAGTTTTCCTTCAAATCACTAGTAACTTTAAACACATTTTTAAATGACCAGAGCTGAAACACACACAAACACATTGTTATTCAATACACATATTGTGATTGTCTTTTGTGCTTCAAACATTTTTTCCCTCATTCCCCAGTTTTGTAACTACAAGGATGTGTGATAAATTATCAGGGGCATAGTTTTCACCAACTTTTATTCAACTTTAATGAAGCAAAATCATCAATGGACTTTACTATGGGGGAGATGAAGAGATTTATAAGTGAGAAGTTGAACTATAAAGCGTAAACAATAAAGGCACGAACCTTAAGATTTATCAAAGGAAGTATATGCAATCAAACAAAGTAATAAGATTAGCTCTTGAGCTGAGCATAATGAAAGATTGAAGATTAAAATCAAAGACAGAATCTATATAGCTCACAAATTTAGAAACTTTTTTGTGATTTTTGCATGTTGAAGAAACCTGGTCATAGACTCAGCTAATAAGATCTCCAGTGAAAATTTCAGATAGTTTGCTGCACGAAACACACAAAATAAATGTAAACAAGTTGTTGCAGAGATACAGGTTTGAATTGCGTGAATTTGGGCAGCATGGTTAGCATAATGCTGTTACAACACCAGCGATCAGGACCGGGGTTTAAATCCTGCACTCTCTGTAAGGAGTCTGTATGTTCTCCCCTATGTCTGTGTGGATTTCCTCTGGGTGCTCCGGTGTCCTACCACCGTCAGAAAGTACTGGGGGTTGTAGGTCAGTTGGGTGTAATTGAGCGGCATAGGCTCGTGTGCTGTATGTCTAAATTTAAATTTAAAAATTAATTATACCATCTTAAAATGTTGCAACATTGTTAGGTTTCTAGCAGTCAAAGTTCATTTTGGAAACCCCAAGTGAAAGTTATTTTTATTATAGAAGGTTATTGGTCTGAATAAATGCATGTTCAAATTGTAGAACTAAGTTTTCAAAATATTCAACGTTTTGGATGCTGGAGATTAGAAATAAGATCAGAAAACCTGGAAATATCAGGCATATATCAGAAATATCTCCAATTTTGCTGACATCATTCCAACACTATGTGATTTTATTAACAAAACAATTGCGTTTTGTGAAGATGACATTGTTACCTTAATGTATTTGGTTTCCTTCTTGATATAGCAATCCACTTTTTTTGTCTAATCTGTCAAAAGAGTGTCATTTTTAATTGGTTATTTCTCACCCAAAATTGAACAGTCAGGTAAGATTAAAGCTTTCAAACTTTAAAAAGTTTGAGAACTACTGTCTTAGACCTTCTGTTATTGCTACCTGCTTTCTCTGACAAAAATGCCCTGCTCTTAGACCTGTTCCAATGCTGTCCTGAAGGCAGCTATTAAAAGGAGGTGCTGAAACTGGCCTATATAATCATTTCAGATCCTGTTCTGAAAAAGTTGCAGTTGTGCTACTTGGATCATGAGCGATCTGCATTATCCAAAGTAGTCTTGAGTTTTAATGCTGAAATTGTGCATGGGATTACTTATTTTAAAGGAAGATAGAGTTTGGGAATGAGGCAAAAACAGTGAACGACCACATTATAAAAATGCATATTTTAGAATTTTAAGGAATGAACAGAATATCTGTTTGTGTCACGTTCTGGTCAGAAAAATGCTATCAATGTGCTCTGTTAACTGGTTTATGCAAGTCATTTTAAAACTTCAAGATGATAATTTTGCAACAATCCTTAGCTGCTTTTAAGCTTCTGTGAATTTTAATGAATTCCATACAATATTTAACTGGGGCAGATTTCTTTTACTTTTGGCATGTTTGTGCAGATCCATATAATGAATTGAGGAGGCAAGAATGAAGTTTTCTTTTGCAGATCATCCTCTGTCATTTGCTGTCTGAAGCAGAGAAGTGCAATGCCAATTTGTGGAAACTGCAATGGGAAACACTGAAACCAACTGGGGTGGGTGTTGGGGGGGGGACAAAGCTCCATGGCCATCTGAGTCACATTCATTGTGTTTATATAAAATAAAACTGTTAAAGCTAATGATTGTGCTTGGGAGCACTTAAAAATGATTTCTTGATTTTATACTTTGTTTAAAAATAACTTTAAAATTCAGTATAAATTAAAACATTTCACCAAAGTCATTAAATTCAAATAATGTAAATAAACTAACATTTCAAATTTGAAAAAGAACGACTCGGGGGTCCGGCTGCATTGATGTGGATTGACCTCCTAAGCACTTAGAGTGCTCTTTGACCTAATGTTCATGACCAACCAAGTTGTTTACTTAAGTTAGTCCCTCTTGCTGGCTTTTGGCCCATATCCCTCTAAACCTTTCCTATCCATGTAGCTTTCTAAATGCCTTTTATCCATCTTAATTGTGTCTGCCTCTACCACTTCCTCTTGCAGCTTATTTGTATACTCAACACTCCATATAAAACACTGCCCCTCAGGTCCCATTTAAATCTTTCCCTTCCATCTTAAACCTCTGTTCTCGAGTTTTAGTCTCCCTTCTGCTGAGAAAAATAATGTTACCATTTACCTTTATCTGTGCCTTTCATGACATCCTTTGGTTTCTTCTGATCTTGGGGAAAACTGTGCTCAGCCTCTTTATAATTCAAGCCCTCTGGTCCCAGAAGCATCCTTCTGAATCTTTTCATTCATCCTTCATGACATCCCTCCTCGAACTGTGTGACCAGAACTGCACTCTCTCCAACATCTTGTCCAGCAGTAACATGACATTGCAATTCTTATACTCAGTGCTTTGATCAATGAAGGCAAGAGTACCAAACACCATCTGTGCAGCCATTTTCAGCACCTAAGTACTTCTACCCTTTGATCTTACTGCTCTCACTCTTCAGTGCCTCACCATTTACTGTGCAAGTCCAGACTTTGTTTCACTTACCAAAGCCAATATATGCCACTTGTTTGAGTGGCACTGCCCACCTTATTCACTCAACTATCCCACCAAACTTGCTAATCATGCTATCTACATTCTCATTGAAATAGTTAAAGTAGATGACACATAAATGAGGAGAAACATGAAAGTCAATAGATGATGTGTAAAAACACAGAAATGCTAGTGGACCCAGAACCGATCCCCAAGTCCCATCTTTAGTCAGAGGCCTCCTCGTATCTGAAAAACAACCCAGTGTTACTGATCTCTGATTCCTTCCACCAAGTGAACTTTGAATCCAATTCCCCAGCTCATTCTGGCTCCCACATGCTCGAACCTGGACTAGCCTACCACAGCAAAGGCCTTGCCAAACTCCATAAAGGTGATGTCCATCACTCTGTCCTCGTCATTCTTCTCAGTCACCTCCTCCAAAAATCTCAGATTTGTAAGGTGTGATTTCTTGCACACAAGCCCATGCTGACAATCCCTTATCATTCCTTGCCTTTCCAAAAGCAGGTAGATCCTGTTTCCCCGAATCCCCTCCAGTAACCTTCCTACCATTGATGACACATGAGCTAATGCAAATACTGAAATCTGCATCAGTCTTGACCTGACACTTTGACCATTGTTATTACCTCTTACATGTGGCTCAAGATTATGCAAGTGTCTCTGCTTGTATTTTCAATTTTATTTTAGCCTTCCACATCCTGCAGTTTTTAAAAAATTTTCTGTTTATTGACTGCCTCTCCCTCACAGCAGTTTGGCTGCATTTAATTATATGGTGGCTATTCTTGGCATGGATCCAAAGTGTAGATTTCCCAGGTGAATTACTGTGGCTTTGCAGTGTGATTGTGCATTGGGAAACACAGCTGTAAAGATGCCAGAAAGATCAGAATTCCCATGTTTCTGCACGCATCCCAAGCCTCATGACTTCTATTTCCCAACAAGTTCCAGTTGAATTACTTCCTCTGCGTTTGGAAACACAAGGAGCTTCAGGCAAGAAATGAAATGATACAAAACTAAAGCTCTATTCCTTCTAGACCAGTGGTTTTCAAACTTTTTCTTTCCACTCACATACCATCTTGAGTAACTCGTATACCATTGGTGCTCTGTGATTAGTAAGGGATTAGTTAAGGTGGTTTGTGGATGGAAAGAAAAAGTTTGAAAACCACTGTTTTAATTGTATCTAATTGATTTGTTATGTGCACTGTTTCATCAATGGGCCACTGACAATTTTTCTCAAGCAAAATATTTCAGTAACAATTGGGTCCAGAGCAGTGGTTCTCAACCTTTTTCCCCCACTCACATATCACCTTAAGCAATCCCTTACTAATCACAGAGCACCTATGGTACAGCATTACTTCAAGAGGTATGTGAGTGGAAAGAAGTTTGAAACCCACTGTTCTAGACTATAAAGCCAAATTGTCTTTCGTAGTGTTAATAATTATAAGCCCGTAATTGAGTTTCAATAATTTAAATATTGAAAATAAACTTTCATTTTACGCTAGACCCTACAGTACTTGCAACAGAATGCGAAGGACAGAGCAGAGCACTCCTCCAACATCGTGGCCAGCAGTGCTGCAGCATTCAGTGTTCCTTCAACTACTGCCAAGCTCTCTCTGCAGGAACTTGAAGAACTCCGAAAACAGCTTGGTAGCGTCACCACAAGCTCAACTTCACAACAGGTGGGAAATTGAATATTTACACATTTATGGTATTTTTCAAGGCACAGCAAAACAACCAGGTCATTGAGATGTGATGAATCTCTGCTGGTTCTGTGCACTCAATTTTATTCAACACACAGTAATTATTTTCAACCATGATTAAGATTGTGGATCATCGTGGATTACTTTTTTAATTCTTTCTTTATAAAATTTTAAACCAGAATATAATTACATTGCATTCAATTCTAAATTATTTCAAAAGAAATTATACACATCATCGCAACCCTGAAGGAAAAGAAAGAAAGAAAAAAACTGGAGAATGGGAAGAAAATAAAACATTAATACAACAAAGTCTATTGGAGGTTACCAAGGTGAGGTCTTCAGAGAGTCGATCAAAATTTTGTAAATATGGACTCCATATTTTCCAGAGTACGTGATATTTATATCACAGATTAGAAGTAATTTTCTCTAATGGTCTACAGCTGCGAAGTTCTCTGAGCCATCTTTCCATGCCTCAATCTATTTCTGACTTCCATGATATTGCGATACATTTCCTAGAAACTGCTGAAGCAATGAACACAAATTCAATTTGATAAATTTTTCATTTTGGTCTTATAACCGTAATATTACTCAATAAAAATAACATAGGGTCCTGTGGGAATTTGACTCCAGTAATTTGTTCCAAAAAATTACCTACCCCTTACCAAAATTGTCTAAAAAGTTCCAATTCAGATCTACATCTAAAACCTAAATCTAAGATGGCAGGATTTAATCTATTTAATTTTTTGTGGAGTCAAATATAATTTATCTATTCCTTAAATTTATGTTTAGTCATCCATCCAATCCTTTTCACTTATTTGTGTGTTTAAATATATTTCCCATCTTAAAATATGCACCCCAGTTTTGGGGGCCTTAATTTGAAGTAAGTTATTCATTACTGAAATAAATTTATTTACAATAGTGTTACAAATCAGTAATTCTAATTCACTTTGATTAGGTAATGTCAAAGTAGAACGTATTTTTCCAGAGAAGTATTACTAGGTACATTAAAATTTTCCCTCATTCTTTCAAATGTTATGAATCTCCCATCCTCAAAAGAATCCTCAATCCTCTTAACACCCTTCTGTCTCCAACTCCTCAAGAATTGGTTAGACATTTTCCTATTTATTAAACCTTTCATTATCAATATCATTCCACAACTCAAATGTTTCAAAACAGATGATTCCCTATCATTGTGGATTACTGAGTATTGTGAATTGTGAGGGCTTAATTAAGATGGGAAATGATTTCTTCCATAATTAAGCGATGTGCTTTACATCACTTAATTTATCTGGTTAAAGTGTTGTACTTTTTAGTAAATTGACTCACATCCTAAGTACTTTGAATTTTAATTTCTAGCCACTTGAAGTAATTCGAAAGCTCCTTCGTGACAAGCACAGCAAAAAAAATCCAGGGCTGATCATCCCGCATTTCCCAGCCTGGGTATACGAGAGGCCAGCACTTTTGGGGGACTTCGTAAACAGCTCCAGTCCAATCACTGAAACTGTAGTTTCTATTGGTAGGTCAACGTCAAACTTGAAAATGAAATATTTATGATGCTGTCTTGTTCTAGGGGCACGAAATTCCAAGCTTGCTTCATCTGCAAAAATGAGATTTTTCCTTCATTGCATCAATATGAACTTTGTATAATTTTACACTGAAATGCATATTCTTATTTTACTGATCTTGCCAACTTTCATTACCTCCCCCACTTAAATTTTTAAATGTTCTGTTCAAATAGGTTAGCCTGAATACGCCTGAGATTGTCTGATCTTGGAAGCTAAGCGAGGCTCAGGCATGGTCAATATTTGGAGGGGAGAGTGCCTGGGAACACCAGGTGCTGTAGGGGCACTTGGAAAAAAATGGCAACTCTCTGCCTTACAGGAGACAAAAGTCAAAGAATTTCATTTATGTTACATTCTACATGTAGTATTACGTGACAGTAATGGAACCTTGACCTTTATATTTTGAAGCCTTTGGGTATCTTTTAATTGCAAAAAGCCCATGTCATCTTCATTGTACCTCACTAAAATGTTGTGGCAATATTGGTTTGCAAAAAGACTTTGGTTTGTTTCCTCCAGCAAAAATGACACTAATTAATTCTTTGATTCAAGAGTTGATAAATATTAACCCTCATCAGGTCAGCCTTTCTCATGATGGGTGCTGTGAAGAAAACATCCTGAAGTGCCCTTTGATCAAAGATTTGCTGTGGAGCCATCCTTGAAATTGTTTTATTCTTAAGTTGGCATCTCTATTCAGCAATTTATTTGGATTTATGTAGCATGAAGATTGTTGTTCGTATCTTGATGTAACATTGCTCGTTTTCTGAGATATGTCAACTCCAGATTGAAAGCTGCCTTCATTTGGAAGAACTTTAATATGATGAGCCATTCCACTTGTGCTCCAATTGACAGAGCATTTAATCTCTAAATTGTCCCCCTGCAATAATTGATAATTAAATTTGATGGGAATTTTTTATCATGTACATGTAGATTGTACAAATGCACTGAAATTGTTTGCTGCAGGTTTGTGAAACACACTAAACTATAAGTAAAAAGATATAATAAATGTATAAAAAAAAAGCTAAATATTGGTTTCAGTCAGTGCAAAAAAAAAGTGATGTTAAAATATCTTTGATTCTGGAGTAGTGCTCTGGTTAGACTGTGATGGTCACATACTTGCCTTCTTCGGGAGGAGGAGAGTGAGAGTGTCGGGATTACCCATGTGGCAGTGAGACAATGGTCAGAGAAGGTCAGAGAAGTTTAGCTGGGTGGTGTTTGGGGAGTTGAAGAACGCAATATTGTGTCTAGTGAATTTTTTTTTTAAAAAAAAAAAAAGAAAGTCGACTTCATGGTGTGCTAGAAGAAACAAGTGAGTGTATTCTTTATTTGTTTGTAATAAATTAGAGCCATTAAAAGTGATACCTTCTAATTTAAAATGTATAGTGATGAGGGTAAATCCCTTTCAGGAACAGTTGGGGAGGTTATACTAAAGATTTCCCCACCCCCCCCCTTTTTAATAATAATGAACCAGCATGGTTCATATTCCTTAAAGCGCATTTCTCTGCCCTCAGTGTGACGAGGTCATAAGACAAAGTACGGTTTACTTGTGGAGCATCTTCCAGAGCAGGTTCCCTGTGAAATGGAGGATGTCTTGGTGGATCTGGATGGTAATCTCTCTAAGACCTGCTTAAGGCAGCTACTCTGCGGTATACTCAGCCATCTAAGGAGACATGTATGCCAAATTACCTGGTGACAGCCAAAGCGATAGGCAGCTGTCACAGATGTTGAGGGGGTGGCATGGGCCAGCTGAAATAGATCCTGACGAAAGTGATTTTTGGAAACAGGTTCTTTCGAAGTTTACCTCGTCATGTTCAAGAGCATTTGGTGAGTGTCTTTCAAATGTCAACCCTCAATCAGTTTGAGGATCATGTGGACCTTGTTATGTCCACGACCTCTGCATTGAAGTTAGAAAGGTTGGCTTCTTTCCCTGGTGGACAGGAGCAAATGAAACTGGAACAGCTACTTACTGTGCATTGTGAAGCGCCAGCACCTTCTCAATCGAGGAAGAATTGGGCATATTCCGTAGAACTGACAGCTGCTGGGCTTTGTGGCATATTGTTCTGAAGAAATATCCTGGGGATGGGCGACCTTGTGTTGATTATCGTACCCTAAATAATTCTTCAGTGCCTGACTGATACAACATCCCCAATTTACAAGACTTTTCACCAAACCTCCACGATAAACATGTATTTGTGAAAATTTATCTAGTATGTGCTTACAATCAGACTCCAGTTGAGCCTTCTGATGTCGCGAAGACTGCAGTAATTACCCCTTTCAGCATGTATGAGTTTCGGTTGCAAGGGCTTTCGTGGATCATTGGATTCCACCTTTCAATGTTCGGTCTCGATTACAACAGATCGAGGGTCTCCGTTCAAGTCAGCATTGTTCCGAGCTCTCACTGATTTTCTGGGCCTCCCCATATTTTGCACAACGGTTTATCATCCACAGGCCAACGACCTCGTTGACCGTTTCCTTTGACAATTGAAGGCAGTATTAACAACAGGTGGTGATGCATCTAAGTGGAGCAAACATTCTCCTTGGAGTGTGTACTGCCGTTGAGGCAGATCTTTGATGTTCACCAACAGAGCTAGCATATGGCACTATGTTAACCTTGCCAGGCAAGTTTTTGAATTTGAGTCCAAGCTCAACACTGTATGATCTGGTTAGTTATGTTGATTGTCTTCGAGAAAACATGAGATTACTCCAGACCAACAAAAGGTGTTAACTGCATATGATAAGGGGAGAGGTGAGAAAGTCTGTGAAAAGAGACTGGGAAAAGGGAGAGAGACAGTACTGGAGAAGATGACAGGAGAAGAGGTTGGGGGTGGGGGGGATGGTTTTAAACAAAAGCCAGAGAATTTGATATTAATGCCATCTGGTTGGAGGGTGCCCAGTCAGAAGATGAGGTGTTGTTCCTCATGTTTGCGAGTGGTCTCAGTCTGGTGGCAGTGCATGAGACCATGGACAGACCTGTCAGCAAGATGTTGGTGCCTGTAATGGACTTGGCTAGGATTGCCACTTTCTGTAGCCTTCTGCATTCCACATTCCAGTTTCCAAACCAGGACATGGTGCAACCAGTCAGTGTAGTCCACATGTAGAGTTCAATACTCCACAGCATTCAAATCACCTTGGAAAGTTGAGGCGATGGTATGCTGCTGTGCTGGCTTCACGATTCCCTCTGTGCTGGCTTTGGGGTCTTCGAATATGTGGGCACCCAGAAAAATCTATTTCTGAATTTCATTGATGTATAATATTTTAGAAATCCATTCCCCTTTTTGATTTATCCTGAGTTCATTTTTTATAGATTTAAGGTAAATCTTTTGGAAAAATTTGGTATCAGATCTTTTAGAGCAGGCATGATAATTAAAACCAAGCAATGTTTTAATATCAAACCTTATTTCCATTAGGAACAGTCCCTCTTGCCACACAAGAACAAATGATAGTGGAAGACTTGCTCTATGTTTTGATTGGAATCGATGGGAAGTACATCACAGCCCAACCATTAATGGGAAGGCACAGCCGTTGCTTTACAGTTGACCCCACACTGGACATGTCTGTCAAAGAACTTGTGAATAGGATACTTCCAATAGCAGCAAGCTATTCCTCTGTCACTAGGTAAGCAACTTCACAGATGTTAAGAACCTAATATTGAAAGATTTTATTAACCTTCAAGCTGTGGTGTACTGTAAACAGGCATTCCCAGTCAGGAGCCAAGACTGACAGGTTGAGCATGAGGGCTGCCAAAGTCCATTAAATTTACCTTTTGAAAAATTGTAAAATTTTAAATTTACAACAGGGAAGAAGCCGATTCAGCCACTTAAACCCATGCCACCCAATAACATCCAAATGAACCTACAACTCGGACCGGAGTACCTGGGGAAAACCCACACAGACACAGGAGAACATGCAAAGCCCTTACAGGCAGTGCAGGGTTTGAACCTGAGTTGCTGGTGCTGTAATGGCATCGTGCTAACCGTGCCGCCCATTAGTCAGCCTCAATGTGCCTGGACCCTTCAACTCCCATCCACTCATTTTGGCATTTGTCTTTGGCTGTATGTTCCTCCTTGTATATCACTATTGATCTGGGTGTCTTGCCTTGCCCTGCTTTGCTTTGGCCCAGACCAACACTTGAAACATATATTTTCAACCACTCGGGCTTGCATCACTCGTGTTGTAAGGCTCACACACTCTCTGAGGCAGAAGTTCCTCCATTTAGTGCCTCGGTTTCTCTGTCGTCACCTCCCCATAGTCCTTTTAACATTGTGGATTGGCCACAATATTCTGATTCACTGCTTCTAAATATCTTGAGATAGGAGCACGGCCAGGTGTTGACTCTGAGCATGAAGGTTGCAGGCAGATCACCTGTAGAGGATCCATGGAATTTTTATAGCGTTAAATGGAGTCTCGGAAGTAAAATAGTTGATAGCTCTGACTCCAGCCAACCAATGGAACGTGCTGTGCCTGAGGCTGAAACTCTCAAGGATACTGACCATAAATGTTTTTTCCAGCCTTGATGATTTTGTTTTATGTTGCTGCAGGTTCATTGAAGATAAGTCGTCATTTGAACATGGTCAGGTAAACCATGCATTAGCTGCAGCAATGCGGACACTTGTGAAGGAGTACATGATCCTTGTGACACAACTAGAACACTTGCAGAGACAAGGCCTGCTCTCATTACAGAAACTTTGGTTTTATGTTCAACCAACCATTAGAACAATGGAAATTTTGGCATCAATAGGTATTATATTTTAAAATGTTGGCATAATTGTAGATTCCATGTGAAGGCAAGCTTCAAATGCCTTGAAAACAAACCAAGGACCCAGTTTATGCATGGAGATTTTTAACTGCATCAAATACAAGTAGAAAATTGTTTTTGCTTATTAAAACATTCATAATTAGAAAGAATTATTGCAGTTTAGTGAGGATAATACTTATTGTAATATAGAAGCATTTAATACTTCCCACTTAGAATCCATAAACAACAGTTTTTATTTTTTGTAAATTGTAATATTTTTCTGCAAAAAATGCAATCAAAATAAGTACAAATGATAGCTAAGCAAGAAACTGCAAATGCTGGGGTCCCATGCAGTACACAAAAGTTCTGTAGAAACACAGTGTCCATAGAAAGTAAAAGGCAGTCAATGTTTCAGGCCTGTTCCCTTCAGGGGTACTGAAAATCTGGCAGACCTCTGAATAAAAAGGGCAGGGATAGGAAGGAGAAGGGGAGGAGCACCAGTCAGAGGTCATAGGTAGATATCGATGGGAGGGTAGAAACAAAAGAAGTGATGGGGAGAGGACTTAGAACGGTAGCTCTCTGATGTGAAAGAATGGGGTGTGGAGCTGTAGGAAGGGAGACAGAGGGATGAGGGAAAGAGATACAATTACAAAAGTAACTGATGTCAACAGGTTGTTCTGTCTTGTGTTCTGTGGCAGCTACCTCGGTGGAGAAAGGAGAATGTATGGGAGGATCCACGCTAAGTGTACTCCATGACAGAACTTTTAACTACACAGGAGACAGTCAGGCACAGGAGTTGTGTCTCTACCTAACTAAAGCCGCAAGTGTCCCGTACTTTGAAATTTTAGAGAAATGGATCTACAGGGGCATTATACAAGATCCTTACAGGTAAAACATTTATTATTGGAAATACTCAATTCATACAGGAGCATAGAATTGAAAAAATTACTATGGTGCAAAAGGATGGCATTCTGGTCATCAATTCCATACTGGCTCTTTGTAGAGCAACCTAAATTAGCCATTCTTGAAGACCACCTGACCCCCACACACAGGGGACACAGTATGTTTAAGGGGTCTGTGGACTGAAATCATTTTTTTTTGTATTTGGTAGTACAGAAGAAACTAACTAAGCCTGACTGCTTCACAGGGGAGGGGGCCCATAAATTTTGAGTAGAGTCCTAATGGGACCATCCCCAAAAACAAAAGTTGAGGAAGGGTGATCCAGACAGTCCCATTTTCCAGCAAATCATTTTCCCTCTCATCCCTATCCAGTTCCCTTCAGAAAGTCTGTTTCCACCACCTCTCCACTTTGGAGTTTTTCCTTTGTATCTCCTTGAATCTTCTGTGCCATATCTTAACCCCAGTTCTTTGAACTGTCTCCATTTGACCTGTCTAAACTTGTCATGAGCTTGGAAGTCCTTATCAAATCCTCTCACAACCCTCTTTGCTTCAAGAATGAATCCTAGCTTCTCTAGTCCAACCATGTTACAGAAATCTGCACTCTTCTTGCTTTCTACCCAATCCATCAATGCTATTTATCTCATTGAGAACTGACAGCTTTGCTCTTTCTTTCTTAACTAAATTCTGCAACTTTACTGGTCTTGCTTGATACTGCTGTTACTCCAGGAGATTAAATGTTGATTTTTGACTTGTGTTCCTTTTCAAGTGATTTAGGAAGTATTGAGATTCTTTTTTTTAAAGTAGAAAGCCAGATACTAAATCTTTTAAAAATGCAGATAATTAGGAAGATGATACAGTCTGTAGGAAATTACATGAACTTTGCTTGTAGAATTAGATTAATTGTGTTTAGCTTTGTAATTCTATCATTAAAGAAATTTTTTTTTGTAACTGGCAGTGAGTTCATGGTGGAAGAGCATGAACTGAAAAAGGAGAAAATTCAGGAGGATTATAATGACAAGTACTGGGATCAGAGATACACGATCATCCAGCACCGAATCCCTTCCTTTCTGCAGAAGTTGGCTGATAAGATACTTAGTACAGGTTTTACCCTTTATACTTTATCTATTGACTTTACCCTTTGTATGTTTATTGCTTTGTTGTTCCACTACTCTATAAAAAGAAATCTTTCCTTTGTGTTGGAGTGAATTAATTTGTCTTAATATTTTTTATTTCAAGTCGAAACACTCATTAAAAAATGCACAAGCTGTGGTCACTTAAACTGTTTTCATGTAAGTTTGTTGCGGCTTCTCTACTGTGAAAGTTAATTTGCTGCATGCAGGATGTACTTGCCTGAGGATATTCATTGATATCCTTTTATGTCCAACTACAATACACAGCCTAGAAACTTAAATATTTTCTATCTAAAATTTAATAATGAGGTAGAGGAGATGTAAAAATAAACGCACCCTGCGAATAGCGAAGTGAAAAATAATGATCTTGGTAAAGAGGTCCCATATCATCTTGCTGTGGAGAATGATTTCCTGGTAGGAGTTTATACAGTACAAGTTTAATATTATGTAGCAGCATTATTTTTGCCATTCCAAGCGAGGGATAACTAACTTGATGACTACGTAGTTCCATGTTTTGTCTGATGATCTGAGCAAATATTACTTTGGACAAGGAATCTTGGGATGTAGCTTCAATTTTGAGTTTAGTTCCACTTGATAAAGCATTCAATAAACAAGATTTATTTATTCCTCTGTTTATGAAAAGCTGCTGGAATCACCAAGAAAATTACATTTTGAATATATTTGCAAGCTGCAGCTGTTGGCCTTTGTGATTTCTACCACTGTGATGAAAAAGTTTCCCCATCCCAACTCGATTTACAAATGCATTTGAATGCTTCCTCCAGTTCTGCTAAATCTCGCAATCTTCGAGTAGTTTCAAACTGAAACTTGAGGGGCAAAAATTTTAAAAGCAATGGCACTGTGGTCAGAGTTTGTGTCTAAATTGCCAGTTGTTTCCAAAGCAAAGTTTCTGTTTAAAAAATGTATTCCAAAGTGCAGTTAGAGTTTGTTTTGGAATTCCAAGTATATATAATGTCTTAGATATTAATTTAAAGAAATTATCTTAATTTCTATAGCAAAGATTAAACATTGCATAATATGGTTTTAAGTGAGATGCAACAATAATATTATTTGCTTTGTGAATTTCAAACACCTTTAATTCAGCAGGTAGTCCTCTACTTCCAACCTATGCCAGTTATGACCGCCTGCACGTATGACTGAAATTTATTTTTAAATCAGCATCTGGACATGCGCAACATAGCGTTATAGGATCGTGTGCAGTCGCCATTCTCTAGGCACGCTAGAAACATGGCAAGCAAGGGGAAAAACCTATCCCTTGCTGATAGAGCTGCTAAGAGACTGAGGAAAACTGTAACTTTGGAGGTAAAAATGAAAGTCATTAATCAACATGACCAAGTAGAAAGATCAGTGATATTGCACGCAGCCTACAGTTGTCGCATTACACCATGTCGACGATTTTAAAGGATGCAGAGAGAATGCACGAGGCTGTAAGTTTGACGAGTACAATTTTAACTAAGCAATGGCGAGGCCCCATTAACGAGATGGAGATGTTATTAATGGTGTGGTTAGAAGACCTGATTCCACCAAAATTAAGGACAATCAGATGAAGGCGAGAAGTCTTTTTCAGGCATTGAAGGAGCGAGCAGGAGAGGAGTACCTTCACCACAAGTAATGGCTGGCTTAGTCAATCTAAAAGGAAGTACAGCGTGCACAATGTAGGAGTCTCAGGTGAAGCAGCATGTGCCGATGAGGGAGATGCCAAAAGGTTCATTGAAAGTCTGGATGAGTTGATCCGTGATGGTAGTTAACAACCAGAACATTTTCAATGTTGACACCACAGGACTTATTTGAAGAGGATGCCGGAACGAACGTACATCCATAAAGAAGTTTGCATGATGCTGGGATTTAAAGATTGAGTGACCTTGTTACTAGGAGGAAATATTGCTGGATTTAAACGAGTCTTTCCTGATTTACCGCTCCGAGAACGCATGTGCATTCAAAAACATTAACAAGCACACCTGCCTGTCCACTACTGATCCAACCCCAAAGCCAGGACATCTAGGGCCTTGTTTGAAGACTGGTTCACTAACTCTTTCATTCCAAATGTTCAGGAGTATTGTTTAGAAAATAGTTGTAATTTCAAGGTCCTTTTAATCCTGGATAACATACCTGCACATCCAACTCATTTGTCTGACCTTAATCCCGATGTTAACATGAATTTTTGCCACCAAACACAACTTCTTTTATTCGGCCTATGAGCAAGGGGTAACTGCGACTTTTAAAGCTCATTACCTTCTCTTAACATTTGTGGCCAGAGCAGCAACTGACATTGTTACGTGATTTTTGGAAAGGTTACAGCATTCTTAATTGCATCAAGAGCATCGCGGTAGCATGGGAGAATGTTACAGGAAGATGCATGAATGGAATTTGGAAAAAAATGTCTCAAACACTATGTTAACACAAGCTTGAATGAGGAGGATGTGCTTGACTAGATTAGAGAGAACATTATGACGCTCACAATGGATCTTGATTTGATAGTCGACGTTGAAGATGTGGAAGAGTTATTGGATCTTGAATCAAAGGAATTAACTAATGAGGACTTGATCGAATTAGAAAAAGAATGCATTGCGGAAGAGGAAAAGGGGGAAATGAGGAATCACAGAAGAGGTTCACCATTAAGGGGCTGTGCAGTGTGTTTTCACAAATGAATAAGGCCTTGCTGAGTTTGAAAGCAATGGCCAGAATGTTGAAAGATATGCCAAGATTGATCACCAAATTCAGGATGTTTTAAGTTCTCATCAAATTTATGGTGAAAAAAAGAAACAAATGGTGCAAATGAATTTAAGCATGTTCTTCAAACCCCCTGCCTATCAACCCATGAAGAAGAAGATGACGACTATGAGGAGCCACGGCAGTGATGGGATCAAGTTCAGATGAAGTTGACAGTCTGTCTTAAAACCACTGAACAGTATGGGTACTGTACATATTTACTACAGTATTAGTCAGATACAGCAATGAGCTCTCTGAACCCTTCTCCATTAACAATGGCGTGAAGCAAGGCTGTATTCTCGCACCAACCCTCTTTTCAATCTTCTTCAGCATGATGCTGAACCAAGCCATGAAAGACCCCAACAATGAAGACGCTGTTTACATCCAGTACCGCACGGATGGCAGTCTCTTCAATCTGAGGCGCCTGCAAGCTCACACCAAGACACAAGAGAAACTTGTCCGTGAACTACTCTTTGCAGATGATGCCGCTTTAGTTGCCCATTCAGAGCCAGCTCTTCAGCGCTTGACGTCCTGCTTTGCGGAAACTGCCAAAATGTTTGGCCTGGAAGTCAGCCTGAAGAAAACTGAAGTCCTCCATCAGCCAGCTCCCCACCATGACTACCAGCCCCCCCACATCTCCATCGGGCACACAAAACTCAAAACGGTCAACCAGTTTACCTATCTCGGCTGCACCATTTCATCAGATGCAAGGATCGACAATGAGATAGACAACAGACTCGCCAAGGCAAATAGCGCCTTTGGAAGACTACACAAAAGAGTCTGGAAAAACAACCAACTGAAAAACCTCACAAAGATAAGCGTATACAGAGCCGTTGTCATACCCACACTCCTGTTCGGCTCCGAATCATGGGTCCTCTACCGGCACCACCTACGGCTCCTAGAACGCTTCCACCAGCGTTGTCTCCGCTCCATCCTCAACATCCATTGGAGCGCTTACACCCCTAACGTCGAAGTACTCGAGATGGCAGAGGTCGACAGCATCGAGTCCACGCTGCTGAAGATCCAGCTGCGCTGGATGGGTCACGTCTCCAGAATGGAGGACCATCGCCTTCCCAAGATCGTGTTATATGGCGAGCTCTCCACTGGCCACCGTGACAGAGGTGCACCAAAGACGAGGTACAAGGACTGCCTAAAGAAATCTCTTGGTGCCTGCCACATTGACCACCGCCAGTGGGCTGATAACGCCTCAAACCGTGCATCTTGGCGCCTCACAGTTTGGCGGGCAGCAACCTCCTTTGAAGAAGACCGCAGAGCCCACCTCACTGACAAAAGGCAAAGGAGGAAAAACCCAACACCCAACCCCAACCAACCAATTTTCCCTTGCAACCGCTGCAATCGTGTCTGCCTGTCCCGCATCGGACTTGTCAGCCACAAACGAGCCTGCAGCTGACGTGGACTTTTTACCCCCTCCATAAATCTTCGTCCGCGAAGCCAAGCCAAAGAAAGAAAGAAAAGTACTGAATACAGTGTATGTTGTATTGGTTACTTGAAGTTCATATGTTGTGTATCTTTAAAGTTCTGTAATATACATACGCTGAGAATCATCATTAAAGCTTAATTTGTTTAAAATGTTTTTTGAAAAATTGCCTTGGGGCCTGCTTTGGACGTGCACAGTGGAGTAATCCTGACTTACGACAAATTTGAGTTCCAACCAATCCTCCGGTCCCAATTACGGTCACAAGTTGAGGACTACCTGATATTGTAACTAGTTATCTTCTCTCATTCCAGCCAAGGGTGCAGCCCTAGTGTGTAGGAGGAAATAAAGAACATTGTTCTTTTTATTTGCAGGAAAATATCTCAATGTTGTTCGAGAATGTGGTCGTGATGTGACATGCCCTGATGCTAAGGAAGTGATCTACACTCTGAAGGAACGAGCATATGTGGAACAAATTGAAAAGTCCTACAACTATGCCAGCAAGGTTCTGTTAGACTTCTTAATGAAGGAAAAAGAGCTCCTGGCACGACTCAGGTACAAAGTTTTCAATGGTTTATTGAAAAAGTACGTGTTTTCTTCTATTTATTGCACACAGTAACTTTTATAAAATGATTCTTAATTTCCTTATTTGGTTTAATGATACGATTTTGTGCAGTGTGCAGTCCAGTAGATGAGACAGTCAAAAAATAATCCCATGAGATAATTTCTAAACTATTAAGCCATTTATTAGATTATTCCCACAAATTAAATTTTGTTTTTTTTCCCCAGAGTTTCCTGTTAGGATTTACTTGTATCATTAGGAATTCTACATTTAACCCCATTGAAAGCTTTTCAATATAAGTCATATCTTGCAATGCCTTCATTGGAGGGATAAAGAAATATATCACTGGATTATTTAGCTGTAAAACTGCCTGTGGTTCATTAGAGTCAAGGATGCACAATTAAAGTTCCCGCTCTTTGGTTTAATGCATAAGGTTTTTAAAAAAAAAAAGCATTACACAATGTTTGTCCATCTGTTGCAATGCAAGCAAGTCTTCTGCCATCCCTTTAGTTCCACATCATAGTTAATTGAATTTGTTTTTTAAAACCAATTCTTGTTTGCAAATTAACACTTATTACCCCACATAACATAACCTCAGAATACATTCTATTTTAGCCTGAAGCATTCAAATGTATGTTGATCTTCATTTGATGAAGTGATCTTCAGGAAGCTCTTTGTCAACATTACTTTCCATCATGGCGGCACGGTTAGCGAAGTGGTTAACACAACACTATTACAGCACCCAATGACTCTGGTTTGAATCTGACGCTGTCTGTCAGGAGTTGGCACATTCTCTCCGTGTCTGCATGGGATTTTTCCGGGTGTTCCAGTTTCCTCTCGCAGTCCAAAGGCGTACAGGGTTGGTAGGTTAACTGGGTGTATATTTGGGAAGCATGCTAGCTTTATTAGCAGTGTGAGGAGTTATTTTAAAAATGTATTAATACCATCAGTCCCCTTGAAATTTTGATGATGAGTATGTAAGAGAAGTTCATCATTTTTCCACTTGTGCACAAGTTAGCTACTTTGGCAGAATCTCTGAATGACTTTTTAACAAGTTAAAATGTGACAATGCAAGTTAATGTATGAGGTTTTTAAATAGTATTGCAAAGAATAATATAGGTATGTTATTCAACTCTATTATTGGAAAACCTTATTCCCCTAATCAGTCATGTATGACAAGCAGACACTTGTCAAATGTTTGAAGATTTGGTGGATAGTGTTGCTCAGACCATCAGAAGTAGGCCACTCAGTCTTGAATCTTCCGTCTGTTCATGACTGCTTCAACATGCATCGGTTTTTCTCCGTCAACCTTGGTAGCATCGTTAAATGACGTTAACGAGTTTGTTTATTTGCGACAAAATATTAGAATTGGTGAAACCCATTATCTTTAAAGTGGTTAGTACTCTAAACATTTCTGAATAAACCAGGTCTCCCAATGGCCAACCACTTCAATTCTGCGTCCCACTCCCATGCTGACACGTCTGTCCGTGGCCTCATGTGCTGTCCCACCAAGACCAACCGTAAATTGGAGCAGCAACACCTCATTTTCTGTCTGGGCCCTCTTCAGCTGGATGGCATTAACATGGGCTTCTCTGGTTCTGCTAGCCTACTCCCCATTCTCCCTCCTTTCCCTTTCTCTTTGTCTTATTTTCTCTAGCTCTCCACCCCCTTCCCTCTCTTTTCACGGAGCCATCTCCCCCTTCCCGTTTGCTGCTGTGCCTTCTCTCCCTTACCCACCTATTACCTCCTGCCTGTGGGACTGCTCCTCCCCCTGCACCATTTTATTGAGACGGCTGTCTTCATTTTGTTCATTCTTTGATGAGGGGCTCAAGCCCAAAACAATGCTTCTGTACCTTTATCTTTGCCGTATAACGTCCACTATTTGACCTGCTGAGTTTCTCCCAACATTGTTTTTACTTCATTTGCAGTGAGAGCAGACTTTCCTGTTTTACTTCAATATGTATTGTGAAGGGCTTTAGTGTTTTCGAAAGTGAAGGCCATACTTCAATTTGTGTACACAATAAAAAGGAACATTTTGAAGGACTCAGATGAAGTTATTTACTTTCAATTGAAAGATGTGCACTGTTAATACAACATGTAAAAGCACCATTTTAGGCACACTTCTGTAGTATTGTATAGGCTTGAGAAGAAATTTGGTTGTGTGAATTCACTTGCTCCGATGGAGTCTGTCACTCTAAGTTTACCTGTGTGATTGATATTATTCATCCTGTTTTAATCATGCCTATTCTCTTTGGAACGTTATTTAAATGTTAAACTGTTGTCTGGCTGAGACAAAAGAATTTTTTGGTGCAAGTTAATTTTAATGCATATTGACACAAGCTGTATTTCATTACTTGTTCTGTGCTAACAAAATAAGGCTGGTTAAATTGTTTCCATGTGTATTTTAAGTCATCCTTAGACAAGCTTTATGGTTGTTAATTATCCTGTCCTGCACTATAAAATTGACATATGGTTCTGCAATAAAATGTTTGCTATGTTGATTGTTATTTCTGCAGGTCAATAAAGCACTACTTCCTGATGGACCAGGGAGATTTCTTTGTCCACTTCATGGACCTTACGGAAGAAGAACTGAAAAAGCCGGTGGATGACATCATCACCACCAGACTGGAAGCCCTGCTAGAGCTCGCACTGCGCATGAGCACAGCAAACACTGACCCATTTAAAGATGATTTAAAGGTGGGTAGGAACAGAATTGATGGAAATTTAGACGTTAACATTGAAGTTGTGGGTAGCAAGGGAAGGTTGTCAAAGTATACAGCCAATTGGAAATCTGCATGTTGGCAGATTGAAAACAAGAGGAACATATTCAGCAAATGGTAGGACCCTGGGCATTAAAGCACAGAGAGATCTTGGGCTGCATAAACAACTTCCTGAAAGTGGCCACACAAGTCAAGATGGCATGCAGGATGCTTGCCTTAATTAGTCCAACTGTTGAGTATAAAAGGCAGCAAATTGTATCACAGCTGTATAAAACTTGGTTAGGCCATGTTCGCTATTGTGTGTAGTTCACAGGAAGGATGTGGGATGGGTGGAGAGGGTGAATAAGAGGTTCACCAGGATGTTATCTGAATTGGATAAAAATAAACCCTGTATATCTTTTGTTTTCTCACGAGCATCGGAGCTTGAGGGTGGCATATGAGGTGTATACAAATTAGAGGCACAGATAGGGTGGATATCAGAATCTTAGTCAGAGGGAGCATATGTTAGATATTGTCATGTTGGGAAGGGTATCAGGTTCAGTGGGTTCACAGAGAGAAGAGTCTGGACACAAATGAAACTTTAATTAACATGGGAGAACGTTAAACTGTACTCGATTACTGTTTCACTTAAGCAATAACTATAGACATTCACCTTGGACCTAGGTTAGACTTAACAATAGTGAACCTATACTTGACACACTCACACACTACAAACAGAGACTCTTACACACACCTGTACCAATGGGGGTGCAGCTCTCTGCAAGTACTGATCTATTGCAATACGAACAGCTCAGCTTCGTGTAGTGCACACCTTAATCACGACACTTCCAGCAATGTCCACAGTAGTGACCTTGCATGGAGCAGTGTCCAGGTCTTGGACCATGAGGCAGAGAGAGAATGTGCTGTGCGTTGGTATCATATACAGTGCTAATCTGTGCTTCTAGCCAATAATGACCCTAGGTCATTTAAATTAGCCTACGGCAAGGTGTGCCTAATGGGTGGCCGAAGTCCAACCTTGATTGACAGGTGATGTGACTTCCAAATAAGTTTCAGATGGGGAGGACAGATGACTACCCACAATATACACATTCCAGACAGGCAGGGAGGCCACGTTTCTTCCACACACAACAAATACTCAAGGGCCTAAGTATGAAAAGAGGAATGTTTAAAGGCATGGTGCAAGGTGCATTTTACACAGTGGTGGGTGCCTGGTTAATGGCGTTTCGGAAGCATTTGGACAGAACATGAAAGGTTACAAATCATGTTCAGGCAGATGGGATAAGTTGAGATTGGCTTTATGCTCAGCATAGATATGTTTCTAGGTTCTAAAAATAATTTGTGGAATTGTATGAGAAGTGTTAACTGTCATGACTTCAGAAAACTGCCATCATTTTATGTCTTTAAAAATATAGTAAATATAAGAAAATTTACCTATAATGTTCTGAAAAGCATAATGAAAATTCTGTACAGAAATATCTGCAACATTTGAGGAACATTGAGGCTCTTGTGTTTAGTGTAAGACCCAGAATGGAATGGGGAATAGCATTCGCAGCTACTTTGTCAGCTCAGAAGCAAATACATTGAGACTAAAGGCTCAATGCTAGCAAGGAATTAATGGCCAAATCGTTTTTTTTAAACCCAGCCTGTAACCTGGTTAATATGCCATCCCCACCCATCCAATACCCTGAAACACACACAAAAAATATGAGTGATGGAACTTTTTTTTCTTAAGGTACTCATCACCCTTTTAATTATTATCCAGGTGGCAGTGTATGATTGTAAAAACAAGGAGAATTGATTGCCATTCTATTGCTCGTTGACATCTTTAAGCCTTTGCCCCACTCCTTGCTCCTTTCTCTGGCAGTTTGCAACAAAATTCCTAGTGTCACTGTGGGAGCCAGTGATGGTGAAGAAATGACTCATTTGTGTCTCTGACTTGAGTCCTGTGTCAGAAACAATTAAATTAAACATAACAAGGTTGTGAATTAACTGTGTTACCCAATTTTCACAGCTACTAATGTAAAGAATCCATTAAAATTTGCAGCTTGAAATAGTTGTTGTACATCGGGGGAAACAACTGCTGAATAGGTTTTTTTAAACTGACTGTAATTACTCAAAGCAAAGAAAGCTCAGCAGGTTGGGTGGCGTGCATGCAGAGAAACGCACAAACAATCGTTTCTGGTTGCGACCCTCTTTCCCAGACAAATGGCAGAAAGTTGGGTTCAAGGTCAAGCTACAGTTTATGTAAATCGCCTGGGATCATATTCACTTGAATTCCGAAGAATGAGAGATCTGATAGAAACATATAAAATTATGAAAGGGATAGAGGCAGGAAAATTGTTTTCACTGGTAGGTGAGACCAGAACCAGGGACACAGCCTCAAGATTCAGGGGAGTAGATTTAAGACTGAGATGAGTAGTGAATCAGTGGAATTCTCTGCCCAGGGAAGCAGTTGAGGTGACCTCATTAAACATATTTAAGGTTCAGTCAGATAGATTTTTACATAAAAAATGGAATTAAGGTAGGTGGAGTTGAGTCAACGATCAGATCAGCTGTGATCTCATTGAATGGCGGAGCAGGCTTGACGGGCTGGATGACCGACTCCTGCTCCTATTTCTTATGTTCTTATTTGAGCTTGGGAATTGAACACTGATTGGGTGATGACTTTTTGGAGTACCTGTGCCCACTCTGCAGGAGTGACTCTTATTTGTATATGACCTCCTGTATTGTTACAATGGAACTCCACGCAAACACCTCTTCCATCTGGCATGTCAGTGTCAATATAAAATTCTACAACTTCCAATAACTGTGTGTGTGTGTGTGTGTGCACAAACTAAATGATATTGCACAGACTACACAACAATAAGAATACGTTACACAGAATTTTATTTTAAATACAGTACTGTAACAGGCCCTCTTTTGGCCCTCGAGCTCATGCTGCCCAATTAACTACAACCACAGTACATTTTTTGAAGGGTGGTAGGAAACTGGAGCACCCAGAGGAAACTCATGTAGACATGGGGAGAACATATAAACTCCTTATAGACAGTGCCAAATTCTAACTTGGGTCGCTGGTACTGCAACAGCATTGCACTAACTGTTACACAAAGTTACTATTCTTGCCCATCCCAGAAATTCCATTTGTTCCAACTATCCTCCGTCTCCCATTTTCTTGGCTACCTGTACTAATTTGTCTCTCTTCTTGGTTCAGAAGATCCCTTGACCTGAAATGTTAAATGCCTCTCTTCCCATGCTGTGTGACCTGAATTTTAATCTTAAGACTATGACATATGAGCAGAAGTAGGCTATTCAGCCCATCAAGTCCTCCCCACCATTCAATCATGAGCTGATCCATTTTCCACACTCAGACCCACTGCCTGGCCTTCTCCCATAATATCAGATTGTAAGGAGGTTATGTAAAACTTCAGGAAATGGCCTTGTGGGATATGTGGTACACGTAGCTGTGGTTTGAAAATGTAATTGATTGCATGATTGTCAGCTGGATAATTTTGAACATTACCATTCTGATGCTCCAGTTGAAAGGGTGGATGCTACTTTATTAGATACAATGAGTATTTGTTCTTGATGTTATTGAAGATTTATGACAAAGTAAATCAGGGTTTGAGGAATGACATCACCAATGTAAGAGCATTGCAAAGAATTGGAAAGGGAAGGAGCAAGGCGAAAACGTAGATGGTTATCAAGAACTCTGCTGAAGCAAAGTCCATTTTAAGAATTTTGTTTAGTTGCTAGGGGTAAATGTTCTGAATGAGGTGACCAGAAGGTAATCTTGGCAAAATACAGAGAACTGCGGCTAACTTGAATATCCCCCCCCCCCCCCCCCCAGCTCGTGATTCTGTAATTGGATTAACTAACTGGTCACTATTAATTCTATTCCTTGTCATAAAATTCTGTACTTCAAAGAAAATGGTGAGCATGTCTTTTTGTACAGCTGTAGTTCTTCTGGAAAGGAATGGGTGATGATAATTTTTACAGTTCTTTCGTTGTCTTGCTTAATTGTTTAGAGTTTGCAAGCCCCATTTTAAAAGTTGTACAGATTTTAGCTTTCTTTGAAGTGCTTTGTATTGTACAAACTCTCTTGCCACCTTGACTGTAGTAATGCATTTAGTTTTAGATATTTAGTCCTGATTGCAGTGACCACTCTGCAATATTAATGGAATTTCTTATAATTTCATTGTCTATTTAGTGATAGAGGTACAGATAGAATCAAAACAACATGGAATTTGTATTCTACAAATTCCAAGCTTTGTGGAGCCCAAAAATCTTTGAACTTTGGTCATGTGTTTAAATAGATATAGAAATAACACCCATCCCAAAATCTTGAACTTTTTTTCATCTATGCACAATGTCTGCCCAGATATGAGATCCATTGTGTGTACAACGTTTCCAAGTGATCCATCAATAACTTGTCTTAAATGTGACAATATGAATGCGGATTCATGTTACTATAATGTTATTCAAAATCCTAAATTATTCACGGTCTTTTGAGTTAATGATGTCACTTTGGATACAGTAAATAAAACAATTTTATTCTTCTGTAGATTAACCTTATGCCACATGACCTCATCACTCAGCTCCTGCGGGTTCTTGCGATTGAAACCAAACAGGAAAAGGCCATCATCAATGCAGATCCGACAGAGATTGCCCTTAGTGGCCTGGAAGCTTTCTCCTTTGATTATGTTGTGAAATGGCCACTGTCATTGATTATAAATAGGTAAGTGCTCTTATCTAACTACACTACAGCAATGCAAACCTATCAGCAAAGCCTTCCTGGTAGCTTACTCATGTAGCTAGGACACAAACATTGCCTGTTTGAGGAAGTGTGGAATTCTGGTGTTGGAAACCCATGTATTTTGTTAGAACTGAACTTGAATTCGAGAATTTCAATTAACCTCTGCTTGCCATTTAATGAGCAATGTCAATTTGAAACTTGGGATGTATTGCATGTGAATGTTACTGACAATATCCGGATTTCTTGACCATTTAGTTTTGCCTTTAGAAAATGGTGAGCATGTCTTTTTGTACAGCTGTAGTTCTTCTGGTGAAAGCACGCCAAGAGTGGTGTTGAGTGAGGAGTTCCAGAATTTACACCTAATGCCAACGGGTGCTGCATTTCTAAGACAGGATGATCATATTCACGTAGTTATTCCCGACTCTAAGGTTAAATTTCAAGACCGGTTGCAAAAATGTGCATAAAACGTAGACTGATCATTCCTGCAAAACGAAGATAATGTTGCATTATTGGAACCTGCATTTTACACCCCTATTGGCTTTGTTAACAGGATACAAAAGATCCCTTGGCAGAGTTCAAATGAGAACTGATTTTTTTTTCTGGTGTAGTGTCTAATATTAATTATTGAGCATCAAAAAATCAAATGAACAGATGACCGATTGTTTTGTGATGTGGTTTCACCCACAGTCACACAGCAGCTTACTGCACCTCAAAGTTCTAAATTTAGTTGGAGAGGAGTCACGTGATGGAGTAGTGGCCGGACGGTGAACTCCAGCCCTCTCCAGAAAAGTCGGGAAAAACAAGAAAAAAAATACAAAGGCACAGAAATACAAGTTAAAGAAAAGTGAGTATAAAGGTGGAAAGAAGATGGAGACAAAAGAAGAAAAATCAAAATCAACGGAAAGAAGAGAGGAAGAGAAGACAACGGAGGAAAAAGGTGAAGGCCTTACCTGTCCGAAGAGGCCCGCTGTGGAGAGAGGAGCCCACTACCTCAGGTCGGTGGAAAAAGAACTACATCAATGGCTCACAGAGCCGAGTAAAAGTGCGCAACGCATGCGCGATGCGCATGAAAAAAAACACACCGACGGGAGGGGGGACCAGCTGGGGAGTCGATCTCCACAGCCGGCAACGACGACAGCTGCAGAACACCTGCAGCAAGAAGAGACCACAGAAGACAATGGAAACAAGAAAGAAGAGGAGGAAAGGGCATCAAAGAAACAACAGATGGCCAACCCAGAGAAAGAAGAAGAAGAAGAATACAGTGAAATAGATAAAGGGAAAGGCAAGGTAAAGGATATACTTGCTCTTGTTAGAGGATACATGGAGTCATTTAAAGAATGGCAAACACAGGAATTCAATGATTTAAGAAGAAGAATAAACAACACAGAAAAGAAAATAAATAAAATGGATATGACCTTAACAGAAATGGGGAAAAAAATGGACAAGATGGAAGAGCGGGCAGTAGCAGCAGAAATGGAGGTAGAAGACTTAAAAAAGAAATTGGAGGAATCTAATAAAAAAACTAAAGAGACACAAGAATTACTAGCCCAAAAAATAGATATAATGGAAAATTATAACAGAAGAAATAACATAAAGATAGTGGGCCTTAAGGAAGATGAAGAAGGCAAGAATATGAGGGAGTTTATAAAAGAATGGATCCCTAAGGCCCTAGGATGTCCAGAACTACAGCAAGAAATGGAAATAGAAAGGGCACATAGAGCATTGGCCCCTAAACCACAACCACAACAAAAACCAAGATCTATTGTAGTAAAATTCCTAAGATATACTACAAGAGAAAAGGTACTGGAGAAGACAATGGAAAAAGTAAGAGAGGGCCACAAACCACTGGAGTATAAAGGGCAAAAAATCTTCATTTATCCAGATATAAGCTTTGAACTCCTAAAGAAGAGAAAAGAGTTCAATACAGCAAAAGCGATTTTATGGAAGAAAGGATATAAATTTACACTGAAGCATCCTGCGGTATTGAAAATATTTATTCCAGGACAACAAAACAGACTGTTCTCGGATCCAGAAGAAGCACGAAAATTTGCAGAACAATTACAAAAATAGACTGAGGGATGAAGATGGGTAATGAGAGTAAAAATGATCACGATTGATATGTATGTGGGTAAAGACAAAAATAGACTGAGGGATGAAGACGGGTAATGAGGGTAAAAATGACCACGATTGATATGTATGCGGGTAAAGAGGTATAAGAGAGAATAGAGACAATGGGCATACGTGAAAGTATCTGTAATTAGAGGAAAACATAGATAGTATAGACAAGAATTAATAAGGGAAGGTAATGGAATAGAGAGAATAAGGAGGGAATTAAAAGAGTGACCTTTGTGACATATGAAAAGTGAAATCTTTTCTGGGGGGGGCTGGGTGGGGGAAAAGAACGGTCACTGCAAAATCAGTTGACGCTTGCGAGTGGATTCGCAAATCCAAATGGAGAGGGGAGATGTGGTTGTCCGACAAGGGATAAAGGACAACTCAGGAGGGGAAGGGGAGATTGGGGATAAAGAAGATAGAAATAGGAGAATAAGGAAAATGTTGGATGTTGTAGGAATGTTGTCTGGTAAAGAGTTGAAAATAAGAAAACAGAAATGGAAAAGGAGGAAAGGTAATGATGGAAAAACGGAAAGAGAAGATAAACAAAATATAAAATGGCTACGCTGAACTATATGACTTTAAATATTAATGGAATACATAACCAAATTAAAAGGAAGAAACTACTAAATTTACTGAAAAAGGAAAAAATAGATATAGCATTTGTCCAAGAAACACACTTAACTGAATTGGAGCACAAGAAATTAAAGAGAGATTGGGTAGGACATGTAACAACAGCATCGTATAATTCAAAAGCAAGAGGAGTGGCTATATTAATTAGCAAAAATGTGCCATTTAAAATAGAAGAGGAAATAATAGATCCAGCAGGGAGATATGTTATGATAAAATGTCAGATATATTCGGAGCTTTGGAATCTACTTAATATATATTCACCTAACGAAGAAGATCAAAAGTTTATGCAAGATATCTTTTTGAAGGTAGCTAATACGCAAGGGAACATACTAATAGGAGGGGATTTCAATCTGAATTTGGATCCAAATATGGATAAAACGGGGAAAAAAATTAACAGGAAGAACAAAGTAACCAAATTTATAATTAAATCAATGCAACAAATGAAACTTGTGGACATATGGAGGAAACAAAACCCAAAAGAAAAGGAATACTCATACTACTCGACTAGACATAAAACATACTCAAGAATAGACCTATTTTTGTTATCAGCTAGTATGCAGGATAGAGTAAGAAAAACAGAATATAAAGCGAGAATGCTATCGGACCATTCACCCTTAATACTGACAGTAAAGCTAGAGGACATCCCTCCAAGAATGTATAGATGGAGATTAAACCCCATGCTACTTAAAAGACAGGATTTTAGAGAATTTATTGAAAAACAATTAAAAATGTACTTTGAAGTAAATACGGAATCAGTGGAAGATAAGTTTATACTATGGGACGCAATGAAAGCATTCATTAGAGGACAAATAATAAGTTATGCAACCAAGATGAAGAAGGACTATAATCAGGAAACAGAGCAGTTGGAATGGGAAATAATAAACATAGAAAAAAAATTAGCAATAAAGGAAGATACAACCAAAAGAAGAGAATTGGCGGATAAAAAAATAAAATATGAAACATTACAAACATATAAGGTGGAGAAGAATATAATGAAGACAAAACAGAAATATTATGAACTAGGTGAAAAAACACACAAAATCTTAGCATGGCAGCTTAAGACAGAGCAAACTAAGAAAATGGTATTGGCAACAAAGAAAAAAGACAAACAAATTACATATAATCCAAAAGAAATTAAGGAAAACTTCAGAGAATTCTATGAACAATTATACCGAACTGAAAACGAAGGGAAAGAAGGGAAAATAGATGAATTTTTGACTAAAATTGAACTACCAAAACTACAAATAGAGGAACAAAATAAATTAACAGAACCATTTGGAACAGTAGAAATACAAGAGATAATAAAAAATTTACCAAATAATAAGACACCAGGAGAGGATGGACTCCCAATAGAATTCTACAAAACATTTAAAGATCTAATAATACCGCCCCTCCTAGATGTAATCAACCAGATTGATGAGACACAAAACTTACCAGATTCATGTAAAACAGCAATAATTACAGTGATACTAAAACAAGGGAAAGATCCACTCTCACCAGCGTCATATAGACCAATATCTCTGCTAAACACAGATTATAAGATAATAGCTAAACTATTAGCAAACAGATTAGCAGAACAGGTACCGAAAATGGTAAATTTAGACCAAACTGGATTTATCAAAAAAAGACGCACAACAGACAATATTTGTAAATTTATTAACTTAATTCATGCAGTAGAAGGAAATAAAGCACCGGCAGTAGCAGTTGCTTTAGACGCAGAGAAGGCCTTCGACAGAGTAGAATGGAATTACTTGTTCAAAGTATTGCAAAAATTCAGTTTACCGGAGAAGTATATTAATTGGATTAAAGCATTATATAAGGGACCGTTAGCGAAAGTAACAGTAAATGGACATGTATCAAAGCAATTTAACTTAAGCAGGTCAACGCGGCAGGGATGCCCACTATCACCATTATTGTTTGCGCTAGCTATAGAACCACTAGCAGAATCGATAAGAATAGATAATAATATAAAAGGAATAAAAATAAAAGACAGGGAATATAAAATCAGTCTATTTGCGGATGATGTGATAGTGTACTTAACAGAACCAGAACTATCAATAAAAGAACTATATAAGAAATTGAAGGAATATGGAGAAGTGTCGGGATACAAGATAAACGTAAATAAAAGTGAAGCAATGCCTATGAATAACGCGGATTTCTCAAAATTTAAGGAGGAATCCCCATTCAGATGGCAAATGCAGGCAATAAGATACCTAGGTGTGCAAATAAACAAAAATCTAGGCCAATTATATAAACTCAATTACAATCCACTAATAAAAAAATTACAGGACGATTTAGAGCATTGGAAAGAGCTACCACTAACACTGATAGGAAGGATAAACTGTATTAAAATGAACATTTTTCCAAGGATACTATACTTATTTCAGGCATTGCCAATACAACTGACAGAAAAATTCTTCAAAGAGTTAAAGAAAATAATAAGGAGATTTTTATGGAGAGGGGGGAAACCGAGGATAGCACTAGATAAATTAACAGAATGGTATAAACAAGGAGGCTTACAATTGCCAAACTTCAAAAATTATTATAGAGCCGCACAATTAAGGTACCTATCAGATTTTTATCAAACAAGGGAAAAACCAGACTGGACGAGACTAGAATTAGATAAAATAGGGGAAAAGATACCTGAACACATATTATATAAATGGGACGAAAAATTGGTACAACATAGAACTTCTCCAGTATTACACCATCTCCTCAATATATGGAAGAAGATTCATGTAGAAAGAAATAAAACAAATTATCAAATACCAAAACTAATATTGACGCAAAATAAGCTACTCCCTTTTACAATAGAAAATGGGAAAAAAAAGGGATTAAAAGAATAGAAAATTGTTTTTCAGGAAGTAGATTCTTATCCTTTGAACAAATGAGAGATAAGTACAATATAACTGGAGATACAGCGCTGGCATATTACCAACTGAGATCCTACTTGAAAGATAAATTAGGAAGCAATTTGAGTTTACCAGAGGGAAGTAACCTTGAATATGTGATTACAGATACAATGTTAATCAAAAGATTTATAACAAATATGTATATTAAACTGCAAGAAAAGGAGAATGAGGAAACAAATGGTAAAACTAAACAAAAATGGGAACAAGATTTAAATATAAAGATAAAAAAGGAAACATGGGAGAAATTATGTTCTGGAACGATGAGAAATACAATAAATACGAGACTGCGTATGATACAATATAATTGGTTACACAGACTATACATTACACCGCAAAAGTTAAATAAATGGGACCCAACAGTATCTGATAGATGTTTTCGATGTAAAAAAGAAAGGGGAACAACAATTCATGCAATCTGGACATGTGAGAGAGTAGAAAAATTTTGGGATGATCTCAATCAGATATTAAATAAAATAACAGAAAACAATATACCAAAGAATCCAGAGATCTTTCTCCTAAGTAACATAAAAAATAAAGAATTTGGAATTGACTTGAAAGATGCACAAAAAAGATTTGTTAAGATAGCCCTAGCCGTAGCAAAAAAATGTATTATGTCAACCTGGAAATTGGAAGATAATTTGAAAATACAACAATGGTATATAGAAATGAATAAATGTATTCCATTAGAAAAAATAACATATAGTTTAAGAAATAATATTGAAATATTCGAACAAGTATGGGAGCCTTACATTAAATACAATAGCGAAAACCTACCGGGAACAAACATTACCTAAGTTGATGGAAGGAGAAGAAAAGAAAAGAATGGACTCAGTAGAATTTCTGGTGTATTTTTGTTGAATGACAACATTGTCTGACTGAATTAATGCAACCTAGATTGTATACCTAAAATGGATGAGGGGGGGGGGGGTGGGGGGGTGGCTTGGGAGGAGGGAGGGGGGGGGGGAGAAAAAGTCACTGTAAATGTGTGAAAAAGAAAAAGTGTATACCATGGCTATTGTGATTTATGGTGTGAAAAATAAAAAATTTTAAAAAAAAGTTCTAAATTTAGTTTATTTTGATGACTTAATAAGAAACTCCAATTTCCTGAGTTTAACTGATTACTAAAAGTAAAAAAAAATCTTAATATTGATGCTTTTAAATGAAAATAATCCAAAATATTTGCAACTACTAAAATTAACAATTGAAGTCTAACATTTAATATTAAATTGCATGAGTACTTAGTCTTCAATTTATGAAGACGTAACTGGATGGCACTCTTGGCAAGTTTGCAAATATAGATGTGAACCTTCTGGAAAGGAATGGGTGATTTATAATTTTTACAGTTCTTTCGTTGTCTTGCTTAATTGTTTAGAGTTTGCAAGCCCCATTTTAAAAGTTGTACAGATTTTAGCTTTCTTTGAAGTGCTTTGTATTGTACAACCTCTCTTGCCACCTTGACTGTAGTAATGCATTTAGTTTTAGATATTTAGTCCTGATTCCAGTGACCTCTCCGCAATATTAATGGAACTTCATTGTCTATTTAGTGATAGAGGTATAGATGGAACCAAAAACAACATGGAAGAAGCTGATTCCAGCCATAGATTTGTGCCACTTAAACATTAGATGTTAGACAACAACTCTATAAATAAAGGAATAATTGACTTGACAGACTTTTGCAAAGTCCTCTTGGAATCCCTGGGTTGATGGATTATTTTTGGGTAGAATGTGGAACTTGCATGTGTGAGCAGAATCCCACATTTTATTCAATTCCTGACTGATAAATCATTGAGAGTACAAACCACATGAAAAGATGAGATTGACAAAACTAATTTTTTGATGATGGGTTTTTCCATGGTTTGTGAGAAAATTGAGAGACAATAACGAACAGATACAGTTCCTAACATCAGCTATTGTAGGCTCCAGGACTAATCATAAAACAAGCACTCATTATTTGGAAAGTGAACTCAGTATTTGGGAAAATGATGCTGCTTCTGACTGGTCTGTCATATCTGAGCAGCCATTTGAGTTTAAGGAAATGGAGATTTATGTTTGGATAGCAGATCTAATGGATCCTTGTCATGAAATAACATAGAGGCTAGTCAGAAGGTACTCATGCCAGTGGTATTTAGATTTTTATTAACATCTTAATCATTTTTTTGAACAACTATGACATCAGTGGAAAAAAAAATCAGACTATTGCCAGGATTTTTTTTACCACAGCCCATTACACTGTGACATTTCAGCTTCTTGACTGATTTACAGGCAGGATCTGTCACCTGGCTCACTGGAACTCATATTGCCAGTAATCTTCTGTCTGGCAGGAAATTCACTTGGCTCATATTCATTGCAAATAAAGGCCATTAAACATACCTGGGAAACTTGCCATTCATGCTTGCCCAAAGTTGAGTTCTCTGTAAAAAAAATTTGTGTGCAATGCATTTCACAGGCTTTTACAGTGAGATTTTGGAATTTTTTTTAACTTGCAAATGCTTTGACGACATTAAAAATTCAAGTGTTGATTCTGTAGCAACACAAAGTAGACCAATCACAGCAGTGATGTGAAAATTGGGTAGAAAGAAGGAAGTGTTGTTTAACATATTTCCTTAAAGTACTTCATGTCCATTTATTTTAAACTATTATAATATTTATTGGCATGTAATTTTTCATTAATTGGTCAAAAATGGAAGGTATCTAAGCAATCAAATCAAAATGATGACTTTTTATGAAAAGTCCTTGTCTAAGCCTTACTATCCAGTCCTCCACTCCAAAGCAGCCTTGATTTGTAAGGTAAACAAGAAAATCTGCCAATGCTGTGGTCCAGTGCATGATGCAGAAAGTGCTGGGAAAACTCAGCAGGCCATGTAGCATCCACAAAAGGTAAAAGGCAGTCAACGTTTCTGGTCTGAGCCCTTCTACAGGAGGGCAGAAAATCAGGCAGATGCCCTAATACCAAATGAAGGGGGAGGGGAGAAAGAGACTTGTTTTTTTTTAAGTCTGTTTTACAGCCAAAGTTGTTTAGCGAAAAGAAAAATTAGAGGAAAATAATTAGGTTGGTAGAGATGAAAACAGTGGTACCAGATGTCAGTAAGGGCTACCTGGAATTGGAAAAATCAATATTCATGCCATTATTAAACATGAATTTTCCAATTTTATGCAACCCGCATCTCCCCCCACCCCATCTAATTCCCCTTTTAACATTACAGGTATACCCCACTTTACGAAACTAGAGCGTTCCTACGGAAACTTTCGTAAGCTTAAATGGTGTAAAGCAAAGAAGCGATTACCATTGATTTCTATGGGAAAAATTTTTGAGTGTTTCCAGACCCAGAAAATAACCTGCCAAATCATACCAAATAACACATAAAACCTAAAATGATACTAACATAGAGTAAAAGCAGGAATGGTGTGATAACTACATAGCTTATATAAAGTAGAAATAACATATGGACGGTAATTTCACTCACCAGAATCAGGAAGACAGCATGTTTTGACAGCCTCGCCGGCTGCCTTTTTGTAAAAGTGAAAACCTTTCGTAAAAATGAACTCTGCTTTCTTCATAAAATAGAATTTTCATAATTTGAGTATTAGTAAAGCGGACTATACCTGTACCTCCTCCGGTATTTTTTTTCTCGAGCTCCCCCCACCCGCCACTGTCTTTGTAGTGGTCATTCCTTCTACCTGTCACTCCATTCTGTCCAATAACCTATCATCTCGGTTCCTCTCCCCCAGCTTCTGTCATCCTTTATCTACGTAAATATCACATCAATCGGCTCATAAAGGGGTTTGACCTGAAATGCTGGCTGAGCATTTCTACTCGTGTTTGCCCTCCATGGAAGTTCTCTATGTGCAGTTCCTGTGCATCTCTGACTTTGTTGGTTTCACTTTTGCTCTGAACAAGTGGCTGAATAAAACTATAGAAGCCACAATGGTCTGTACATTTGTACTTGTCTTGATAAAGGATTCATACCAAAATGTTGACTGACTGACCATTTCTGCAAACAGTTGCTTTCACCCCAGCTGAGTTCTCCAGCAATTCTTGGTTTGCTTCGATAACAGTATGTCCAGCTTTCGTGTTTTTCTAAGTATTTTTTCAGTGGATTTTGTATCCCAATTTTCATCTTATTGGGCATGGAATAGGGTTTTGGATCAAAAATAATAGCTATAGTCAAGAAATGTGGAGACCACATACATTTTTAAAATGATAAAAGTGCCATAAATATAACATTTTAAGAAGCTTTATTTTTAACTTCAAATTCTGATTCCATTACATTATATGTTGAAGAGTTAGTGTGACCTATCATGGATTAAAATACTTTTTTTTTTAAGTGTGGCAAGATGCTGAACAGATGGAGCAAAAATAGCTAAATATTTTTATTCTGGTAGATTGTGTTTTGTTTGGATTACAAACCACTGCAGATTGAAATTGTGTATACAGTACATAATGCAATGCCATAGATACACTGTCAGTCCAGGCAAAGGAGGCATTATGTAATGGCAATGAATGTTGCCAGTCAAGGTTTTATTTCAAGTTCTAGAATTGCACTTCTGTGAGATGACTATTTATTTATTTTTCAATAGAAAAGCTTTGACGAGGTATCAAATGCTCTTCAGACATATGTTTTACTGCAAGCATGTGGATCGGCAGCTGTGCAACGTGTGGATCAGTAATAAAGTTGCAAAACAGTATTCATTACATTCTGCTCGATGGTGAGATGATTATTTTCAACTATTTCCACTGTGTTTAAGTCTGTCGTACATTCTCAACCAAGCATTTATGACACTGTTCACGACAGTGTATTTTCAAGAATTATGAACCTGTCTCTGAGGTTTGCCAGTTCAGATCATTTTGAATTTTCTGTATTTCTGTTAATAATAATAATTTGTAGTCATTAAATGAGTTGTTCATCATTCACACAATGGGCCAGCATTGGTTAGCATAGCGGTTATGACAAAGCTGTTACATTGCCAGTGACTGGGTTTCAAATCCAGTGCTTTCAGTAAGGAGTTTGTGCATTCTCCCAATGTCTGCATGGGTTTCCTCCAGATGCTCTGGTTTCAGCCCACCATTCAAAACATACTGGGGTTGTGGTGTGCAGCTCTGGTTCATGGTCAGAGAGGATCTGTAATTGTGCTGTATGTCTAAATTAAAATCACATTCAGTCATCTTTCCATTTTATGTAGAATGCGCAAAATTAGGCCATCAGTTCAATGTTCTGAGCAGTGTCTTTCATTGTGGTTAAACTTGTTTAAATCAATGCATTTATAATCTGCAAAGTGTGTTTTGACTATTTAAGAGTGGATGAAATTATACAGATCAATGCACAGCTACCAGCTGAGTTTTTCTTTCCACATTTTATTTCAATAGTGTATGAATTGAATAATGATTTGAATAATATATAGCTGATTTAAATCAACCTTTAAAAATGCATGAAAGAGGAGTCACGTGATGGAGTAGAGGCCAGTCAGGAAAACCAGCCCTCTCCAAGAAAATGAAAAAAGTTAGGAAAAAAGCAAAGCATAACAAAAATAAAATGGAAAAAATAGAAGATAAAGATACAGAGAAGAGAAAGAAGATGGCTCCCAAGAAAGATAAAGTAAAAGCAATTGGAAAAAAAATAGAAAAGTTGCCGGAGAAGATAGAGGAGGGCCTTGCCTGCATGAAGGAACAGGACGCTGTGGTGGCGAGGAGCGCCCGACCCTCGAGGTCAGTGCCTGTCTGCGGAGTTGCGACCCACCAGCCAGTGCACTACAAAAATGGCTCTTGGAGCCAAACAAAAGTGCGCAATGGGCAATCAAAGGAGAAAGAGGACACCGGCGGGAGGGGGGCTCAGCAGAGGAGTGGGCTGTGACAGACTGAGCAGCTGAGGGACAAGGAAGCCAACAGAAGAGGGAGTGAATGAAACAGACGAGGGAGATAGAAGGATGACCGACAAGAAGATTAACGTCAAGAAGCACAACAGACGAGCAGCCCAGGAGGGGAGGACCAGCAACAAGAGGCCCGACAAAGCAGCTCATCAGGAAAAACAGAAGAGACACAGACACGAAGAAGAGACATAAACACAGATACAGACACAAGAAGAGGAAGAAGACCAAGATCTTCACAGAGAAATAAAAGGTAAAACTGATGGACAGAATATAGATAAAGTATTTTTTGAAGAACAAATTAGATCATTAAAAGAATGGTTGTCATTAGAGATTAATGTAATTAAAAGGAAAATGAAAAGAACAGAAGATAAAATGCAAGGATATGGTAATGACAGAAATAGGGAAAAGAGTAGAGAATGTGGAAGAGCGGGAAATGGCTGTAGAAATGGAAGTGAATGACTTAAGAGAAAAATTGGAAGAAGGTGTCAAAAAAATTAGAGACAAGTGTTATCTCAGAAAATTGATATGTTGGAAAATTATAGTAGGTGAAACAACATAAAAATAGTGGGCCTGAAGGAGGGTGAAGAAGGCACAGACATGAAGGAATTTATAAAAGGATGGATCCTGAAGGTCCTGGGAATGACAGAAATGCAGGAAGAAATGGAAATAGAAAGGGCACATGGAGCATTAGCTCCGAAACGACAGACACATCAAAAACCAAGATCCATCTTTGTAAAATTTTTGAGATACACGACAGGAGAAAATATACTGGAACGGGCAAGGAATAAAATTAGAGAAGATAATAAACCATTGAAATACAAGGGCCAAAAAATATTTTTTTACCCAGACATAAGTTTTGAACTCTTAAAGAGGAGGAAGGAGTTCAATACAGCAAAATCGATTATATGGGGGGGAAAAAAGGTTACAAATTCATATTAAGACATCCAGCCGTGCTTAAAATATTTATACCCGGTGAGCAAAACAGACTGTTCTCTGATCCAGAGAAAGCGCAAGAATTCGCAGAACATTTGCAGGACAGGAGAAGAGATGAAGAGATGTAACAAGAATGAAGAATGGCGATAAAGTATATATAAAGATGTAAAAACAATGTATATGTAAATAACTAAAGAGGGGAAAAGAGAAGGGAAGTAAAGGAGTAAGGGGGGGGAGAATAAAGAGGGCTTTGCTATATGTGTTTAAAAAGTATTTTCTGGGGAGGGCTGGGTGGAGGGGGAATAACTGTCACTGCAAAATCAGTTGACACTGCGAACAAGATCGCAATCCCAATGAAAAGGGGAGTTGTGGTTGCCTGGCAAGGGGTATGGGCAACTCAGAGAGTAGGGGGGAGAACTTTTGGGATTAAGGTATTAGTGGATGTGGGAACTGCGGGGATACTTTATGTCTTAAATGTGTTGTCGAACATTAAGTGTAATAAGAGATGAAAATGGGGAAAAGGGGGATGGAGGTGGCAAAGAAGTGGAAAAGAGATGTATGCAAGATATAAGATGACCATGTTGAACTATATGACTATAAACATTAATGGAATACATAACCAAATTAAAAGGAAGAGGCTACTAAAGAAGGAAAAAATAGATATAGCATTTGTGCAGGAAACGCATCTAACTGAAGCAGAACATAACAAACTAATGAGAGACTGGGTAGGACACGTAATGGCAGCATCCTATAATTCAAAAGCTAGAGGTGTAGCCATACGAGTTAACAAAAATGTACCAATCAAAATAGAGGAGGAAATAATTGACCCGGAAGGGAGGTATGCAATGATAAAATGTAAGATATACTCAGAATTTAGGAATTTGCTCAATATATATGCACCTAACGAGGAGGATCAAAAGTTTATGCAGGATATTTTATTGAAGATTGCCAAATGTTAGATAAAACTGGACAAAAGACAAGTAAAAAGAATAAAGTAGACAAATTTATGGTTAAATCAATGCAGGAAATGGAGGAGGCAACACCCAAGAGAAGGAATTTTCATATTATTCGAGTAGGCACAAAACTTACTCAAGGATTGATATGTTTTTGTTGTCAGCCCATATTCAACGGAGAGTTAGGAAAACTGAGTATAAAGCTAGACTACTATCAGATCATTCACCCCATTTATTAGCAATAGAACTGGAGGACATCCCACCAAGAACATATAGATGGAGATTAAACTCCATGCTATGTAAAAGACAGGAATTTAGGGAGTTTTTTGAATGCCACATTAAAACATTTTGAAATAAACAGGATCAGTGAAAGACAAATTTATATTATGGGATGCAATGAAAGCCTTCATTAGAGGGCAGATAATAAGTTATGTGACTAAGATGAAAAAGGGTTACAATCGGGAAATAGAGCAGTTAGAAAGGGAGATAGTAAGTACAGAAAAGGAATTAATAAAAAGTGATGATATAACGAAAAGGAGAGAATTGGTGGACAAAAAAAATTAAATACGAAACATTACAAACATACAAGGTGGAGAAGAACATAATGAAAACAAAGCAAAAGTATTACGAACTGGGAGAAAAAACAGAAAATATTAGCCTGGGAACTTAAAACCGAACAAGCTAAAAGAACGATATTGGCATCAAGGAAAAAGGACAAACAAATTACATATAATCCAACAGAGATTAATGAAAATGTTAAGGAATTTTATGAACAATTGTATCAAACTGAGAACAAGGGGGAAGGTGATAAAATAAAGGAATCTTTAGCTAAAATTGAACTGCTGAAATTGCAAGAGGAACAAAACAAACTGATAAAACCATTTGAAATAGAGGAAGTACAGGTTGTATTAAAAAAGTTGCCGAACAATAAAACACCAGGAGAGGATGGATTTCCAATAGAATTCTATAAAACATTTAAAGAGTTATTAATTCCTCCTCTCCTGGAAGTAATGAGTCAGATAGAAGAAACACAAAACTTGCCAGATTCATGTAAGACACCAATAATTACAGTAATATCAAAGACAGGGAAGGATCCATCAACACCAGCATCATATAGACCAGTATCTTTACTTAACTCAGACTGTAAGAAAATAGCAAAATTATTAGCAAGCTGATTGTGTACCTAAAATAGTAAAACAAGATCAAACTGGATTTATTAAGAAAAGACCATGTCTGCAAACTTGTTAATCTAATCCATGCAGTTCAAGGAAATAAGAAACCAACAGTGGCTGTTGGTCTAGATGCAGAAAAAGCCTTTGACAGAGTAGAGTGGAACTATTACAGAAGTATTACAGAAGTTCAATCTATCAGAAAAATATATAAATTGGATTAAAGCATTGTATAATGGACCGTTGGCGAAGGTAACAGTGAATGGATATGTATCGAGTCACTTTAAATTAAGTAGGTCAACTAGACAGGGATGTCCACCATCCCCCTCATTGTTCGCCTTAGCAATAGAACCTTTGACAGAACTGATAAGAATAGAAAATAAAATAAAAGGGATAAAAATAAAGGAGTATAAAATCAGCTTATTTGCAGATGACATCATAGTATACCTAACAGAACCAGAGGTATCAGTAAAAGAATTACATAAGAAATTGAAGGAATGTGGAGAAATATCTAGGTACAAGATCAACACAAATAAAAGTGAAGTAATGCGAATGAGTAACGCAGACTATACAGAATTTAAAAAAGAATCACCATTTAAATGGCAAACACAAGCAATCCGATACCTCGGGATCAGGTTAGATAATAACTTAAACCACTTGTACAAACTAAATTATCAGCCATTAAAAAAGAAATTGCAGGAAGACTTAGAACATTGGAAAGAATTACCGCTAACATTGATAGGGAGGGTAAACTGCATTAAAATAAACGTGTTCCCAAGGGTACAATACTTATTTCAATCATTACCAATTCCTTTAACAGAAAAATTCTTCAAGGAACTAGAGAATAATAAGGACAGTTTTGTGGAAAGGGAGGAATCCAAGGATAGTGTTAGATAAATTAGCGGAGAGGTATAATCAAGGTGGTTTGCAGTTACAAAATTTTAGAAATTATTATAGAGCTGCACAATTAAGGTACTTATCAGATTTTGACCAGACAAGGGAAAAACCAGACTGGACTAAGATAGAATTAGATAAAACAGGGGAAAAAGTACTAGAACATATACTTTATAAGTGGGATGAAAAGCTGGTGCAATATAAAAACTCACCAGTATTGCATCGACATGGAAGAAGATCCACTTAGAAAGGAAAAAAACAAATTATCAAATACCAAAATTACTATTGACGCAAAATCCGCTAATCCCTTTTACAATAGACCACCTTTCCTCTAGAGAATGGGAGAGGAAAGGAATCAAAAGAATAGAAAACTTTTTTGGAAAATAATTTATTTACATTTGAACAGTTTGCAGATACTGGAAATATGTAATAACTCATGGTACAATGTTTGCATATCATCACTTGAAATCTTATTTAAAGGATAAATTGGGAAACAGCTTGAGATTACCTGAAGGAAGCAGCTTTGAATACGCGATTACAGACACAATGATAATTAAAAGATTTATAACCAACATGTACGTTAAGCTGCAAGATAAGGAAAATGAAATAAACTATAAACCTCAGCAGAAGTGGGAAAAGGATCTAAACAAAGATAAAAAATGAAGTATGGGAAAAGTTATGTTCTGGAACTATGAAGAATACAATAAACACAAGGTTACGCATGATACAGTATAATTGGTTACACAGGGTATATATTACTCCTGAAAAATTTTAAAAATGGGATCCAACATTATCGGATAGATGTTTTTGCTGTAAGAATGAAATGGGAACAACATTACATGCAACTTGGGCATGTATGAAAGTAAATACGTTTTGGGAAGAATTAAATCAAATGCTAAATAAAATTACAAAATAACATACCAAAAAAAACAGATATTTCTTTTAAGCAACATAAGAAGTAGAGAATTGGGCCTCAATTTGGATAAAGTGCAAAAAAAAAATTCATTATGATAGCCTTAGCAAAAACAAAATGTATAATGTCAACTTGGAAAATGGAAGAGAGCATGAGTATACAGCAATGGTACATGGAAATGAATAAATGTATTCCATTGAAAAAATAACATAATTTAAAAAATAAAGTCACAAATGTTTGAACAAATTTGGGAACCATACATGGAACAGATCAGAGAGAGCTTGCCTACGACTTCCATCCCCTAAAATGAGAATTCAAATGATAAGACAAAATGACTAGATTCAGTGTGTAATAAATAGATGACGCATTTTTCTTGTTTATTTTCCTTTGTGTGAAGATATTGTTTTATGGTTTTATTGTGTTGTAAATGTTGAATATTTATGGGTTTTGGAGGGGGGTGGGTAGAGGAGACTGAGGGAAAGGGGGGAAAAAGGGGAGAAAAGACAAAATTTAATGAGAAACATTTGTACATATTTTGGTTGATATGGTTCACAGTGTGAAAATTTTTTTTAAAATTATTAAAAAATGCATGAAAATATAATTGCTCATGTGTATTATACATTGAGAAACTTGCAATAACACCCAAAATATTGAACAAACTCCAAACTCCAGGTGTAGCTTATATATTCACATGGCACAGGGTGTATATGCTGGAATTTTTATCCATTTCACATTATTTCAAATAGTTTTATCACTGGGTTCAGTGAATAAATTGAAGAATTTTGTTTGCCCTTTAAATGTTGAACATTCCATTATTTTGAATACTAGTATCGCTACCAATTATTTAGAGTTTTAAAGGGTATCAAATTCAATGTGTAGTATTTGTTTGTAAAGCTTTTAAACATTTGATAACTGGACTGCTATATTATGTGCTTTTATTAAAAGAAAAACATGAATTCAGAATTGAAATGAAAAACGAGCATTAACATGCATCTTGTATTCAGATTGTTATGTAATTCCTGTACCCCGCTGGCATCTCAGTGAAAATGGAGTCCTTTTTCTGGATATGACCCTGACCAAACTCCTTGCAGGAGAGCCTGTTTTTTTCTGTTGGGGGAGGGGGGGGGGAGAGAAAGATGGTTCATTTCCATCATTTGTTGGTGTTAGATAACCAGGTGTTCAGATGTCAGGGATTAGGAAATGAAGCCTCTCACTTGGGACATGAACTTCAGATCCAGGTGGGAATGTTACCGTTGAAGCCAGGTTCACTACACGTGATAAAAACAAAATATGAAAATCTACAGACACCATGATTGAAATAAAAACACAATGCTGGAGAAACTCAGCAGGTCAAACAGTGTCCTTTATAGAGCAAAGATAAAGGTACATCACCAACGTTTTAGGCTTGAGTCCTTCATCAAGATATGGGAAAATGTAGGCAGGTGTCTGAACAAAATGGTGGGGGAGGGGCAGGGGAAGGAGCACAGACCCACAGGCAGGAGGTAATAAATGGATAAGGGAGGGAGGGCACAGCAGCAAACTGGGAGGGGGGAATGGCTCTGTAAATGGAGAAAGATGACAGAGGGGAGAGGGAGAATGGGGAGTGGGCCAGCAGAAATGGAGAAGTTGATGTTAATGCCATCTGGGCTGGAGGGCCCAGATGGAAAATTAGGGGTTGCTCCTCCAATTTATGGGTGGTCTTGGTTTGACAGCATAGGAGGCCATGGACAGACATGTCAATAATTCTGGTAACTCCTTGCAATCCTTTTGGATTTTGGTTGACAGTTTGAGGAAGAAAATTTCAGAATCCTAAATCATGCCAGATTTAGTGAGGAAATAATAATAATAATGGGGAGAAAGTTCTCAGCCTATCTCTGTCTGCTCTCGACCTGTAGGTTACGCTTGTAGGATTTGAAAGTTCAGGATCCAGAAGTTCACTGTTCCAATTACTTTATCCTTTCAGGTTTGCGACTGCATTCGCCTTGAGACAGCGAATGCTGAATTTTGTGCAGAACATTCAATATTATATGATGTTTGAGGTTATGGAACCAAACTGGCACATCATGGAAAATAATTTAAAATCGGTGAGCAATGAAAAATGTCAAATTCGATGAATAACAATTTTCAGAAACTTCCTCCTTGTCTAATATTTTGTTCTAACATTTCCATTGAAAAATATTGCAAATTTATGTAATGTCTCCTGCTGTGCTCTTGTTACTGGACTTAATGTTGTGCAGCCTTTTTCTTGGTCAATATGGAAAAGATTACCTTTGAATTTTTTTTCCAGTTATAATCAAGAGTTAAATTACATTAGCAAATATAAATTAACTGCTGTTGAAAGCATTTTAGCTTTAATGAGTACTCTGAATGTTTTGTTATTTTCCTCACTGACTACCCCAAGTAAACCTTTTGCCAAAATTGAAAAAAAAAAGCTAAATGTGGAAGACATTAGTGTAGAGACAGATAATGAAATCAAAATGTATACTAGTCATATTTTTGTCATGTAATATGGTAATTATTAAGAAATTTAAGTACTAGATTTCATCGTTATTTATACTCATTAATAGCAGATATAGTGTGTATTCTGTTAATGCATGTGGAAATATTTGGGATAAAGATTTATCTTGAATGTTTTCACTTTGAGTGCAGTAGATTTTTTATTAAGTTTGTTTGAGCTCTGGTCATTTTATCTATTTCTTTAAGTTCACCCAAGCAGCATGTTCCAGGGCTTTTGTGTGGAGTTTTGTTTTCCATATCTGTAGAAAGGTCTACTTGGTAATTGCAGCATAAATTTACTGGGTGCACTCTGATAAGCAGATCATGCTGAGAAGAATTGAGATTTGGAAAATGTGAGATGATCTCATTGAGACTTGCACAACTCTGTGAGGTATTCAGAATTAAAATTGTGAGGCTGTTTCCCAGAACGGGGTCATCTAGGATTAGAGAACAAAGTGTTCAGAAAAGAGTTGGCCGTTTGAGGGGACAAACTGCTTTAACCAGAACACTTGATCTTTGGGGTTCTCTTTCACAGAGATTTGTCCATGCTTGGTTGTTGAATGTATTCAGAGATGCGATTGATTTCTGGACACATTATCAGGAAGTATGGAGGTCAGTTGGGAAATCGGATCAGTTAATTTTAAATGATGGACACATTGCAGAACTGCTGCTCATTGTTAATTTGGAGAGTGATATGGATGGGAGCATTTGGGATTTTGATGCTTCAAGTTGGTTGTTTAGGCCAAACTCAATCCACAGTTTTTAGGATAATATTATCCTGAAGCTATATCTGCTCAGAAAATTGACAGAGTGCTTGTGCATAAACAGGCCAACTTGAATGGGACAGGCTGAGGGGAGTGAATCAGCTTTAATGTCCAAAAGTGCAGGGCACTTTGTGTTCAGCTAGATTTTGAAATATTTCATTTTGGACGGCCCGGTTAGCGAACGGTTAGTGCGGCACTGTTACAGGGTTCGAATCCCATGTTAGCTGTGAGAAGTTTGTTCGTTCTCCCTGTGTCTGTGAGAGTTTTCCCCGGGGGCGCTGGTTTCCTCCTACCATTTAAAATGTACAGGGGAATGTAGATTAATTGGGGCAGCACAGGCTCATGGGCAGAAATGGCCTGTTACTGTGCTATAGGTCTAATTTTTTTAAGAAAATAAATGCTGAGAAAACTGTACCAGATGCCAAGGCCAACGCCTAATACAAGATCCAGTACTGTCAGTGGAATGCAGGGGTTGTGGCAATATGAAAGGGTTTCTGACTGCAGTTTGCCTCTACTCGTGTGAAGAGTCTGATACAGTCACATTGTCCTTGTGTTGAACATCATACTCAACCAGAAGCCGTCTTGGATTTACTCATTTATGGGTTTAATTTTATTTCACATTTTACCACGTAAAGAGCTGATTATCAAAATTTGAGACTCTTGTCAAAGGAGCTTAGATTATGTGAGCTTAGATTAAAAATTGTGATTCAAGGACTGAATACAGCTGTTCAGGGAGGAAGACAGAGGGCAGTCATTGTGACTTCACGCTGGCTCCACTGCCTCTTGCTATTAACTGACCTGGGTGGAGAAATGCAGAGTTAAATGCATAAATTTTCCATTGATACCAATCTTAAAGGACTCATTTGTTTGATGGTTATTGTTTACAAAAGGACACAGATCAGCAAAATGGACGGATGGGTGACAGATTGGACTTACTAAAAAGCTATGAGGCTGTGCATTTTAAAAAAGGATGGGGAGAGTTGGTATTCCAGAACTAATGGAGCTGGGATTCGTCTGCATGAATTTAAAGGTGGCAACACATTTTTAGGGAGAAATTATCAAAGTATACGACAATAAATACCATTCTGGTCACTGACACCTGCATCCTGAAAATGAGTTTTTAAAAACTGTAGTGGAACGTGATTGTGCATTGGCTGCATTGTTCTGCATAGACTTCGGGTGGGTTTTAATGAGCTAAATGGCTGCTGAAGGTACCTCTAAATTCTGATTTGATTTGTCATTTTAATGCTACTTTGTTTGCAGGTAAATTTGTAAAGTTGCAATATTCAAACGCAGGAGAAAAAACAAAATGCTGCAAACGCTCGGCAGTGGGGGCATCCTCTGGAAGGAAATCAAAACCAAGGGTTGTGTTCCTGATCCGTTTTCTGCCCCTCTCTATTTTGCTGGCATTTGCCACTTGCCTCAATTCAGCGTCTTTCTCCGTTACAGTAGCTGAACTTTGAAATGAACCCCATTTTTCAGTTGCTTCCAATTCCTGTCATTAATCTGTATATCTGATCTCTTTTCATGGGAAAATCACAAACTAGAGTTCAGAGATTTTAAAAGGGCATGAAGGGGATCATTTTTCACACAGAGGGTGGGGAGTATATGGAATGAGTTGCCAGAGGTGGGTACAGGTGTAATTTTAAAAGACATTTAGACAGTCGCAGGCATAGGAAAGGTTGAGAGGCATGTGGGCCACACACAGGCAAATGAAACGACAGTGAAGTTCTCAGTGCCCGGCACCTATGGGGATTGGTAAATGTCCGATAAGTGAATCTGCCTGTTGCATGGATTGGTGAAATAGCTGCTAGGGAGCGCCAGTTTTAAACTTTAGTATTTTTTACCTATTTATTTTCCGCAATTTTTTTGCCAGTTCCTTGAATTCCAGATCATGGGGATTTTACTGTAGTTTGGTTAATCAACTTGGTCAGCATGGATGAGTTGGGCTGTAGGGCCTGTTTCTCTGTTGTAAAGATCTGACTTCCCTTATTCCACCCAGAAGATACATTCCCATTTGCTGTGATTTCATCTGAGGTTCACGTGATCGCTTCGGCGCTTCCACCAGTAAGTCACTTGAACTTCCATGCCATCGAGGATCAGAGATGGAGTACTGGGTGCAGTTTTGGTCACCCAGCTGAAGGAAGAATATCAGGAAGTTTGCAGAGGAGACTCACCAGGATGTTGCAGGAACTGAAGGACTGAGTTATAGGGAGAGGCTGGATGGCCTGGAGATCTTTTCTCCCTAGAGCATAGCAGGGGTGATCTCATAGACTTCATAAACTCATGACCATTTTCCAGGATGGATGATTCTAGAACTAGAGGGCATAGGTATATGATGGGAGGGGAGGGAATAAAGGGGCATCTGCTCATCCAGATAGGGTGGGCAGCGTTTGGAATAAGCTCTCGGAAGCAATAGGGGCAAGTACAATTAAAAGGTTCAAAAGGCACCTGGACAGATATATGGAGTGGTAGAACGTGCTCTGATAGGGACCAAATGCCCACAAATAGGACAAACCCTGAATGTCAACTTGGTCAGTATGCATGTAGGGCCAAAGGGCCTGTTCCACATTAAATGACTCCCACTGAAGATGCACTTGAACCACATTTATTAAACTAGTACATAACAAAACTGATGGTTTAGGTCCTCAGGTTTCTTGTGACTGGAGCCAGCAGATTTTGCATGTTTAAATTGCTGCCCATTTTAACCACTCCTCCCAACGATCCAGAAGTCATTCACTTCTAGCTCATTAATGCATCGACATGCTGAGTTCCTCCAGTGGATTCCAGCCTTTGCAGAATCGTGTTTCTCTGCAATGTTTTTAACTAAAATTTATGTACAAAGTCACTTGAGGCAAACTTTCATGTTTCAGCATTTATGCAAATATTTGTTTTGTCAGGCATCCAACATTGATGAGGTTTTAAACTACCACACCAGTTTTCTTGACAACTGTATGAAGGACTGCATGTTAACTAACACAGTACTGCTGAAGATCTTTTCAAAACTTATGTCAGTGTGCGTCATGTTTACCAACTGTATGCAGGTGAGCCTATTCGTTGTATCCAGCCCAAACATTTCCAATACCAGAGTTCCCCCAGCACTATGGTGTCCAGCTAATTGCATTTGTCGCCTTTCCTGAATTGCCCCAGGATGGATTACTCACAAGGGGCTGTTGAGTTAATGTGTCCGATGTCACACTGGACTATATATCTTGATAGAGTCCTTCCCTGGAGAACTGTACAAGCTGGTTGTTTTATCATCAACTTTACTGAATGCTGAATTTTAATCCCAGACTTATTATTTCATTATTAATTTCAGTTGTCATGGTGGAATTTAAACTGGAGTCTTGAGATCCATGACAGGGTGAAAATGCATAAATCTCACTCAGCTGTACTTCAGTCCTGCACATTACAACAGAGACTGTGCAAATGTACCCCATTAACCTCAGAGTCCTTGGGTCAAGGAGGACATCATACAAACTGAAGGTTTTTCTGTTCATGAGGAAAGATATCGGTTGAAGGTTCACGTCTCTGTCACTTCATAGTAGATACGGTTTTACAACTAGTTAATCATGAACCTAGGACTCACTTCCACAGCCATTTCTGATTTAAAATAGTGCATGTAATCAAATGTATAACTAGGATTAAAACCAGGTATTTAATGGACACTGACATTGTTTGTCACTTTTGTTTAGGCTAGAATCTAATTCCGGTCATTTCTCAGACAGTGGACGAAATCAACCAAGTCTACAATAAAACAATCATTGAGTTAGAAGTATAGGTAGGAAAAGACGAAAGTCTGCAGACACTGTGGTTGAAACACAATGCAGGAGAAAGTCCGCAGTGTCCTTTATATCGCAAAGGTAAAGATACAGAACCAATGTTTTGGGCTTGAGTCCTTCATCAAGGTGTGAGTGAAATGTGGACAGACTCAGGTGTGGGTGCCTGCCTCCATTTTGCTCATACCTTGATGAAGGACTCAAGCCCAAAACATTGGTTCCGTATCTTTATCTTTGCTATAAGACCAAATTTGGAACATTATGTGCAGTTTTGGTCACCGAATTATAGGAAGGATATTAACGAGATAGCGTGCAGAGGAGATTTAAAAGAATGTTGCCAGGGTTTGAGTGACAGGGGAAGGATGGACAGGCTGGGACTTTATTCCCTGGAACATAGAAGATTGAGGGGTGATTTTTTTCAGAGATATTGAAAATTATGAGGGGCGACAGATAGAGTCAATGTGGACAGGCTTTTTCCATGGAGAGTAGGGGAGATTCAAACAAGAGGACTGCTCCATTTCCTTTTCTTCCCTAATAAGGACACACTGGAAAAAGATGGCAGCAAGTAGTTGAGGACTATTGGCCCCAAGCAAAGCAACAGAATTGTCTGTGACAAATCTTTCATCTGCTTCACTACATCTAATTTTTGCTTTTATTTTAAGTGTTATATATTCTAACTTCTCATTGTGTCCTCAGAGGTTCACTCAAAGCATAAAAATCGATAGTGAGATGATGCGGCCGACTCTGGAACATGGCACCATGAAGGGCCCGCCAACTCTATTAGAACGTTCTGAAGAGACTGAAAAGAGAAAGCTCACCAAAAAGGTGAATAATCCCATGCCCTGGAAACATTCTGGCAACAAATACACCAACTGATGATAACTGAATAACACTTGTCCTTTGACCTTTGGACCAGCAGTTTAAATACGTTTCCCCTTTGTGAATGTCATTTTTAATGAAGAATGCAGGCCCATAGAAAACTATGGATCATTTTGAATCTTAGCAGAATAACTGGGTGATGCAGAAAATGGGAACGTTAACAGAATGCAGAGCACAAGTGCTGGAGAAACTCAGCAGGAGTACAGCATCCATAGAAAGCAAAAGACAGTCGATGCTTTGGAAGAAAGGCTCAGGCCAGAAACATCGGCTGCTGTTTCCATCCATGGGGCTGTGTGGCCTGCTGAGTGTGCACTGTGCTGGACCCAGCTTCTGCCGATATTCGTGTCTTCCTGGAAGACCATCCAGTCTTGTTTGTGAATGGGAGTGCATGATGCTGATACTGGGGATTGGTCTACTCAGCATTCAACAATATATTCTTCCATAGCTTCTCTGTATTGTTTAGTCGATTCATTCATGTTGAATTAGAAACCATGAACCCTTTGTGATTCCTTTTAGCTAAGTTTCTAAACATTGGCTGTTCTCAGTTTGCAGCAGAGCACGCAGATGCACTGCATTCAACATCTGGATTTGAGGGAACCATCAATACATTTGACAGCAACTTTTCCATCAACTTGCTTGATCTGCTGGACAGATTGAGCATCTCCAGTACGAATGACTGCGAGCACAGTATGATCAACATTATATATAGGTAAGCCATTGGCTCGGTCTTCACATTTTTAAAAAACATTTAGACATCCAGCACAGTAACAGGACCTTCCAGCCCACCAGCCCATGCTGCTCAATTACACCCAATTGACCTACAAGCCCCGGTGCGATTTGAACAGTGGGAGGAAACCAGAGCCCCCGGGAAAAACCCATGCAGACTCAAGGAAAAAGTACAAACTTCTTACAGACAGTGTGAGATTCAAACCCCGGACCTGATTGCTGGCTCTATTACGGAGTTGCACTAACCGCTACACCAACCATGTCATCCATTTTCTTTTTGAAAAACATGCATTTCTACTTGTGCCGAATTTAAATTGGTTTAATTGTTCTACAGAGAAGAGTTGGGAGGTGGTGAATTCAATTCTTATTTGTCTTTTATTTTTATGATTAAGTACCTCATCAAAGACTTTGTGCTGAGATGACAGTTCAGAGAAAATCAAATCTTAAGTCACAGTTTATTTTTTGTGAAACTTTTTGTAGCTGAGTTCGCTTGCACTTTACTGCACCATCTCCAATTTTCTGTAAAGTAAGTGAAAACATTGAACAGTACAGCACAGTCCAGGCCCTTCGGCCCTCAATGTTGTGCTGACCCATATATTCCTACCAATTAATAAATAAATAGAAAGACCGGAGACCTTTGTGAGATCCAGATTGATTGTCAGAGTCCATCTCCAAATTCCACGACTGTTTATTTCCTGTTGTTATCAATCTCCAGAATGGATCATTCCCTGGCAAAAGCTGATGTCGCTGCGTGTCTATTTTTAACTGTACTTTTCTCTATATAGTGCACTATGCTTTTGGACTATTTTGACATACATCACTCTTTACACCATTTTATAATGGTCTCCCCTCAGTCCCCAGTTGGAAAATGATCCAAGCTCTCCAACCCTAGAAGCATCTTGTAAAGCTCTTATTGTCCAACCTGCTGTATGACTTGACTTGTCTAGGAATTATGCACAACAAATCTTTTTACTGTATCTCAGTGCAGTGGCAATATTCAATTCAATCATACGCATGATGGCTGTTAGAGGTATCAAACCTGGTATCGCTTCCCAGGTTCTCACCAAGATCCTGTGTAATTTTTGTAAAACAATGACAATTGCATTAAAATATCTTTGCTCTTAAATTCAGCTTTTTCGATAAAGACAGCGTATCATTTGCCAGCCTAATTGCTTGTTAACTGGGTGATTTGTGAACAAGTGGAAGGTCTCTCTGTTACTGAGTTCAGATATTTACAACCTGGCCTTGCAGAATTCACACATCACTATCAAAATACAGTATTTAAATTTTGACATACACCACGGTAACAGGCCATTTGGCCCTACAAGTCCATGCTGTCCAAATTACACTCCATTAACCTACACCCCCCCCCGGTACATTTTTGAAGGGTGGGAGGAAACCGGAGGGTGCCATAAAAATGTTGTGTTAACTGTTATGCCAATAGTCCAAAAATCTGGACTGCTCATGGATTAGGTCAATCTGGATTCTCTGGCAGTACGGTAGTTTTAAAATTCAAATTTGAGGAATAAAGAAGAGATGAACAGGTAAATTTGAATGTATTTTTAATGAAAAATATTTTGTTAATAAATGAAGTATAAAAAAAAATCTGTGGCCCTTTAAATTTTAAAAGTTTGGAAGTTTTTGACAAGTCAAGATTCTCGGGTGGGCCGGATTTATGGTATCTGGACTTCATGATTTTTATTGTATGTGTACTAAAAATTCCCTCATGGGATTTGTTAAAATAAACCAAATACACAGGGAATTGAACTCATTTACCAAGGACAATATCACAAGCTGCCAATTCTCATGAGATTTGCTGTCGAAACTAATACAGCAGTCTCTTCTATTGATCATGGTAAAACAGGACTTTATCAAACAATGTAATCCTGTCCACCGCTAGTTAATTAAAATACCCCTTTCTCTCTTGCAATCACGATTCCATGACCTGTGAACCACACACCTGTGAGGCATTCTCATTGAGAGAAAATCATCCATCAGACCACATCTTTGTTTTTGAATTTCTCAGAACCATAGAACACAACAGCACAGAAACAGGCCCCTTCGACCCTTCTAATCTGTGCCAAACCATTTTTTTCTTAGTCCCATTGATTTGCATCCAGTCATACCCCTCCATCTCTCTCCCATCCACATTCCTGTCTAAATTCTTTTTAAATGTTAAAATTGAGCCTGCGTTCACCACTTCAGCTGAAAGCTCATTCCACACCCTCACCACTCTCTGTGAAGAAATTTCCCCTCTTGTTCTCTCAAACTTTTCCCCTTTCATCCTTAACCCATGTCCTCTGGTTTGTACCTCACCTACCCTCAGTGGAAAAGCTGACCTTCATTTACTCTGTCTACCTCCTCATAATTTTAAATACCTCTATCAAATCTCCCCTCATTCTTCTACGCTCCAGGGAATAAAGTCCTAACCTGTTTAATCTTTCCCTGCAACTCAGTTCCTGAAGCCCAGGCAACATCCTAGTAAATCTTTTCTGGACTCTTTCTATCTCATTAATAGCTTTCCTGTAGTTCGGTGACTGAAACTGCACACAAGGCTACAAATTTTCCCTCACCAATGTCTTGTACAACTTTAATATAACATCCCAACTCCTGCACTCAAAACTTTGATTAATGAAAGCCAATGTGCCAAAAACCCTCTCTACAACCCTGTCCACCTGTGACACCACTTTCAGGGAATTATGTGCCTGTATTCCCAGATCCCTCTGTTCCACCACACTCCTCAGTGCCCGACCATTTACCATGTATGACCTTTCTTGATTTGTCCTTCCAAAATGCAACACCTCACACTTGTCTGCATTAAATTCCATCTGCCATTTTAAACCTTGTTCCTTATTGATGTTTTCTGGCATTCACTCTTGCATGGAACTGAAGGAAGGCATTGGTGCTCCAAGAGCATTCCCTTGTGTATAATTTACATAATTCATGAATATGCATAATAGAGGAAGCCTGGCAATTTGTTTTCAATGGGTATGATCCCCAACCAAAGCTTTATGGTGTTCTTTTGTTGTGCTGTGTTGTAATGAACTGTTTGGAACTTGGGATTTGTGAAGCTCTGACCCATGCTCATCCAGAGTTATTGTGATCTAGTCACTTCAGCATGACCCCACATGTAACTGAACGAGTCTGCTCAATCCCCGAGGGTATGACAATTGTATTTTTATTGAACTCACTGCAGGTAATTTTTTTTTTTACTGCTTTTGTGTTTGTGCATTGCAGGTTAGATTTTAATGGATTTTACACCGAACGTCTTGAACACATGTCAGCAGAAAGAAGTAGACGACCAGTTCAGCAAAGCACTGTTACAAGAACACCATTAACAGCACAATGAAATACTAATAAGGTCTTGTAAATCTCCCATCATAGTCACCAATAACTGCAAAGAACAAGAGTATAATTACCAAGCCAAGTAGATTATTTTGAAGCTGTTGTAAATAAGATTCATTTGTTAATACTTTTAGTGAAAACACCATGCTGGAGAAACTCATCAGGTCGATGTCTTTCATACAGCAAAGATAAAGATACAGAACTAACATTTTGGGCTTGAGCCCTTCATCCAAGGTATAAGCAAAATGTAGGCAGCCGTCCGCCTGTCTTTTGCTCATACTTCGTTGAAAATTGATGAAGGACACTGTTTGACCTGCTGAGTTTCTCCAGCATTGTGTTTTTAATTCAACCACGGTGTCTGCAAACCTTCCTGTTTTACTTTTGTTAATACTGTTTGTTTACAGCGAGCTGTGGGAAGAATCAAATGGAATTATTTTTTGTACAGTGCGTGCAATGATCGGAGGTTGTTTGGAATTCCAGCACTTGGAAAATTCTACATCCCTTCTTCTTGCTCAACCTTCCCCAGGATACCCTGTTCTTCAACCAGTTGTTGGGAAACTGGGAGAAGAGAGGAAGGGAGAAACAGAACCTTGCTGGCCCCAGAGTTCAAGGAGAAGCAAAGCCTAGGGGCGGACATGTCCACTTAACACCATAAAAACAGGGCAAGGAAAGTGATTGAGGGAAATGTTCTGAGTGTTTTGTAATGTAAGAATGTGGATATGGATGTTGGTCTCTTCCCAAAGACTGACTGGGAATAATTTTGGATTTTTATTTTAAAGTCATAGTGCCTTCAATCATTTCAATTTATCTGAACACTGTACTCAATTTTTATTATCTGAAGTATAATCTGACTTACAAATCTGTAATAAATATTTCAATATGAAATGTATCTAATTTGCAGAATTGTGCTTTATCTTTTAACTGCAAACTTTTCTCACTTTCCTGCACAGACAGTGGTCAGTTGTGGATGTGACGTGTTTAAAACCATCGTTTATTGATGCAACCAAAACCAGGGAGTTGATGACCACACGAGAGTCGGCTACCGGAGGTGTATGAAGGAATGGCTGACAGGAAGCTCATTTGCAACCATTTCTTCCTGGGCCGAATGGCCTCCTCCTATATCTGAGGAAATGTGAGAGGTTTAGTGGAGCCAGTGAAGTGCTTTCTAGCACAAAGGAAAACCTTTTCTGATGCCTCGAGTCCCCCTTTCAGATGTTAAGATGGCATAGGTGCTCTGTGGTTAGTAAGGGATTTCTTCATGTGGTATGCGAGTGGGGAAAAAAGGTTGAGAACCACTGTTTCAGTAATTGGACTGTCCTTTGAAGTCAGATACTGTAATGAGTTGATCTTGATTACATTGACATAGAGGCTTCAAGACAGATCCTTGGAGATATTTACACCCAAGAATTTGAAATTCCTGACCCTGCCCACTACTGAGACCTGGATGAGGACTAGTTTGTGTTCTGCTTCCACAATCATCTCCGTGGTTTTGCTAAGGTTGAGTGCAAGGAGAATCAGTCAGGATGTATGGTTGCTTTTCTCAGCCTTGGCAACCCTGCTCCCTGGACCAGGCCCACATGGGCTGATAGTTGCTTCCACTGTCCGGTTTAATACCGTATGCAGAGTATTTCCTTATTCTGCTCCAAATTAATGAAGGAAACGATCGTTGCAGTGCTGCATCGCTCCACGTGGTGGCAGTGTCCTCCATGTAATGAGTCAGCGGCATTCATTCTCAGGTCAAGGCAGCCGCCAGAATGTGAGTTATCCATCTAAAGACTAAACACTTTCCATTACATAAATTTAAATTGTAATTGATACTCAGTGTGCAGTTTAGACTCATCAAGGATTCGATCAAATGAGAAATTGCCTCATTTGCCCAGACAGGCAGAAAGAGAGAGGGGATGTTGCAGTCAGTGTGTTCCAGCCTACTTGATTGAGATAAACTGGCTTGAGCCCTTCAATGTTCATCAAGGCATGAGCAAAATGTAGCCTGCGTCTGCCTACATTTTCCATACCTTGATGAAGGACTCGAGCCCGAAGCATCAATTATGTATCTTTATCTTTGCTATATAAAGTACACTGTTTGACCTGCTGAGTTTTTCCAGCTTGCATATTTACTTCAACCTCAGAGTCTGCAGACTTTTGTGTTTTACTTCAGTGCAACTTACCTGGTTGAGATAAACTGGTATAGACCCAAAATCCAATCTACACCTGGACCTGCACACCCTCATCCTGAATAAAATCTCCATTTGGTCTCTGGATCACCTGCAGTGTTCCTGACAGCAGAATCTTCAGAAAATGCTTGTCAGTGCAATTCTTTGCCCAGCCTCCAACCCTTTCCCTCTTCCACTGCCCCATCAATCCAGTGCTGGGACGGTCAGTCCACCTGTTGGATTGGAGGATGTTGTACTACACCTAGAAGCAGGCGAGGTATTTACCTGGGGTGAAGGAAGAACCTATTGACAAGATGCTGCAACTAAGGATTCAACACTTGGAGCTTATAACATTTGTTCTATCTCATATTTCAGATTTATTGTCGGAGTACATACGTGATATCTCACCTGAGATTCATTTTCCTGTAGGTGAGGCAGAATTACCACTTATTAGATGTGCAAAAATGTACCAATAAAAATTATAAACAAATAGTGCCTTACAGAGAAAAAAAATTGCGCAAGAGTCCCTGATTGAGTTTGTCGTTGAGGAGTCTGATGGGGGGGGGGAGTGGGGGGCGGGGAACTGCTGTTTCTGAACCTGATGGTGCCAGTCTTGTGGCACTGATACCTTTTTCCTGATGGTGGCAGTGAGAACAGAGCGTGTGCTGGGTGGTGTGGGTCCTTGATCATTTCTGCTCTCCAATGGTAGCGTTCCCTGTAGATGTTCTCATTGGTGGGGAAGGTTTTACTTGCGAAGTCCTGGGCTGTGTCCACTACCTTTTGGAGGGCTTTACACTCTGGTGCATACCAGACTGTGATGCAGCCGGTCGGTCAGCACACTTTCCACCACACATCTGTAGAAATTTGCCAGGGTCATAGCAAACTTCCACAAACTCTCAAAGTAGAGGTGCTAATGTATATTCTTCACGATGACATTGGTGTGTTGGGTCCAAGAAAGATCCTTTGAGATAGTGACCACTAAGAACTTACATTTGCTCACCCTCTCCACCTGATTCCCCCAATGATCACTGGATCGTCCACCTCTGGTTTTCCCTTCCTGAAGTCAATAATCAGCTCCTTGGTTTTGTTGACATTGAGGACTAGGTTGTTGTTTTGAACATTAGCCTTCAATGCCTTGTATGTGCGAGCCAATTTGCTAACCAAGACCCATTGCACGAAAAGTGACTAAACAATACTTTCCACAATCTGGTCTGTAATGGGGTTGATTATTAATGAGCCAGGATGGACTGGGCCAATTTTCCACACAGTCAGGGCGTGCAGGAGTTGGATCTGGGACTGAGATTGACCAGATCTGGGCATGCAAGTCTGCATTCTCTCCGGTTCACCAGAGTGAACAGGAAGCAGGGGAGGTGGCAATGTTTAACAGGAATTGAGACAGACACATGAATGGCAGTGGGTGGAGGACATGAAGTGGCAGGTGGGATTACTTTAAATTGGCATCATGGTCCATGTAGCCATGGGTTGAAGGGCCTGCTCCTGTCCTATATTACATCCAGGATGTTGTAGTTTGCCTCGGCTCTGCTGTGACTGGTGCTCTGTGAGGCGGAGGGTCCAAAAGACTGTGTCCAGGGATCTCCAGGGTTCTTGCATTTAGAGTTTGGAGGTGCCAGTTTATCACCCCGATCAAGAGGAAAGAAATGACATCCAAGTGATATCAAGTCTTTTTACTCTCAGCAAGAACTTCAACCACCTTTTGGAGCTTCTGACAAGGGGTTTCCCAACGGGCCAGCCACCGCCTGTGTCCCAGCCTTGTTACCAACAGCGATAACTGTCTGGTTCAATGAAACCCAGGCTCAAAGACAAAAGGTCCAAATGACTTCCAACTGGTGCAACTTATCGGGTGGCCGGAGGGCGGCGACTCGCCGACGAGTGAGCACGTGGCCCGCGTCGACTTGAGCGCATCTAAATGTCCACGAGGTTTGAGACGACCCTTCCCTGCCGTCATGTGAAATGTTACATGAAAATCAATCGGCAAGAATCGTTTTTGCCTGCAGTTTTGCCGGAACAAAAGTTTTGCCAAGTTTTCGATTTGCAGAATTCGGCAGCTTCCCCTGAACATCCACGCCCAGCTCCCTCAACCCTGCTCCAGACTGAGAGTCCAGACCCACGGCGGTGGGGACACGGACCATCTGCCGGGGACACTGAGCGTGGCGGCTCCCTGTCTGGTCCCCGAGCTCCGGGCGCTTGGAAGCAGCGAGACGCCTCCTCCCGCGCGGACTCGGGGACCGCTCTCCCGGGGCTGAAGTGACGGATTCGCCGACCCCGGACCCATCTCACCCCGGGAGCGCCTCTCCAGCCCGGATGAGGGAGAACTTGCGGAGGGACGTGGGACCCCACCTCCCCGCGGGGCTCGTCTCTGATTGGAGTCCTGTTTCTGCCAGCCTCCAACGGGGCGGCCTTTGTCACGGCGACTCTCCCGTCCACCACCGCCTGCCCACTCCGGGGAAGCGTCGCTCTGGGTCAACATGCACCGGCCTCCTCCTGTACCTATTATCATACTCGTGCTTCTAGCGCAAGGTACGTGATAACTTGCACTTCTTCTTGAGATTCAGGGTCATTCATCAGACAGAAAAAAAAACTTAACCCGGTGTAATATGTAAAGTTACTCCCAAGACTGACTTCCTTAAACCCAATCGATTAAAATTCTATTTTAATCCAGATCTGGTTCTTGGAAAAGTAATTTCCAAAGTACTTTTGCAATGTGTTGAAGCTCGGGCACTGGCCGGGCCAGCGGTTTTCTCCCGTTCTGGGGCTGGGTGGGTGGGTGAAGCAGGAATTGATGGGACGGGGCAGCCGCTCGCTCACCTTCTCAGTTTCGTCTCTGCTTTTGTGGGGTTGATCATTTGAAGTGAAAACACAACCTTGGGGAAACTTTAATGTAGCAAAGTCCGCAGCCCCCGCGCGTGCCCACATGTTGATGAAGGGCTCAAGCCCGAAACGTGGGTGAAATAGCTTTCCCAAAGTCTCTGCTTGATCTGCTGAGTTCCTTCAAGCACGGTCGTGTCGATCGTTTCTAACCTGCCCCCGCTGTTCCCGCAGCTGGGTGTTCGCCCTCGTCAGGACCACTTTCTGATGTAGAGCAACATGAAATCGTGAAACCCCTTCTCCTCGACTCCACGCCGGCGAAGAAGGATCTGCCCGAGTCCGAGGTGAGGAGGCGCTTGTGTGAACGGTTTCCATGAATGTGAACCCCCGCACCTTGGAATGAAGGAAATGCACAAGTCACGGACCCAGAGAGTTAATGCAGATCAGTGTTGGTTGGCCAAGTGGCCTCAGGCTTCAGGGAGGACAAGATGCGGATCTGCCGATTGGACTTGTTTAACTTCTGTTTCCTTCACTCACACAGGAGCTCTCGTGTGGAGTTTGAAACGGCTGCAGGTAGCCACGAAACAACACTTGATAAAGATAATTGTTCAATCACTTGGCCTTGTGACTCCCAGCTGGATAGGGCTGTGTGAATCCCACCAGGATTGGACTGGGGGGGGGGGGCTGATATGGGTTGTTGAAGGACATCCATAAGCTAAATAGACGTTCCCCCCCCCCCCGTGAAAAATCTAAAACTAAAGCAATGGTGTGAGGGAAAAGATTCAAAGGAGATCAGGGGGACAATTTCTTCTCACACTGGTGGGACCACTGTAACATTGTTCAGGCAGATCCGTGGAAAGGTTTATTAGTGGTTTAGGCCTGATGAGGGCAAATGGGACTAAATTGGATCAACTTCTTGGTTGGAATGGACAAGTTAGGCCGAAGGGCTCATTTCTGTTGTAAAAGTCAGCGGATGGAGAGAAAATTGCAGAGACTCTGAAAACAATCGTCACATGCCTTTGGGTGTGAATGTGTTTTCCATCAGTGTATAAGCATTCCCTTCAAAAGGCAGTTGGACTAAACGCTGGAGAAACATGAGAAATGCAGAAGCTGAAAACGAGTGGACAGATAGAAGCTGGAGGGGCTCTGGGTGACACAATGTCCAGGTTGGGATCTTTTATCTGGACTAAACACGATGTAAAATTCAGAGGCTCCAATATCAGATTAAAAAAAAAAGATTTGTTACCCAGAAAAACACGGATGAAGTTGGGAGACTGTCAGATATTTCTAAAGGGTATCTGGTCTGACACGTTGGGTAGAAATGCTTTGTGATGAGCTCCACAGGGGTTTGTGGATTGAGATTACACCTTCATACCACCACAGGGTGTGAAGTCAAAGCACTACCCAGAGTGCAACAATACAGTCCTGGTGAAGTGGTGGGAATGTTGTAATCAGGCCAGTGTGCTTCCAGGGATGGGCAGGTGGTTCCACCCTTCCTGGTCAAGGTCATCTTCTGTGTGTAGGAAGTGTGAAGTCCATCTCTCTGTCCCAGATGGGCCTTCGGCAAGCATGAGCTCCCTCAGGACTGACAGAATTTTCTGAGAGAATGGGGCTTAAACATATGAACACACTGAGCCTTGTGTACACTGGAGGCAGGAGAGTAGGCAAGAGAGGGTTAAACATTCAGAATGGTTTATGAACTACAGCTGGTGTGAAATACTTGAATCTACTGAATTTTGATTAAATCTCCATTTGTGCAGGGATTCAGCTGTTTTACTGGGATGTGGTGTTGGATAGGGGAGGAGTTGGATAGGGGAGGAGTTGGATAGGGGAGGTGTTGGATAGGGGAGGTGTTGGATAGGGGAGGAGTTGGATAGGGGAGGAGTTGGATAGGGGAGGTGTTGGATAGGGGAGGTGTTGGATAGGGGAGGAGTTGGATAGGGGAGGTGTTGGATAGGGGAGGTGTTGGATAGGATGCTCTGCTACATCCTATTGTGGTCCAAAATATGTTTGTAAAAGTCTCTTCTGATTTCTTTGCAGATTGCCTATCCAGAAAAAATCAGCTATTCTATACGTCTAAAAGAGGATGAGTTTATTCTTAATCTGGAAAGGAATGGGTAAGATAAGGCTTCCTTTTGCATTGCATCTCCCTGCAGAACTCTGTCAGAGGATCACAGACTTGGTTTTTGATGTAACGATGCTCTTTGTTATTACTGTCTTAAAGGAGCAATCTGTCACCTAATGAGGTGGAACTTCTAGTACATGCAGAGATTAATCCAAAGCTTTTGTAGCAGCTGTGTCTCACTTGTGATTCTGATGTGTTTCTGGTGCTCCCACTTGCCCCTCCTGCTGCAGGACTGAGTTGCTTTGCTAGATCTGATGCACCCACTTCACGGTGATGGAGTTCCAGGCCCTCCAGGCACAAAGTCTACCTCCTGACTTTCTCCCTGCTCCTCTTGTGTGAATGACAGAGTAATGATTTAATCCCAAGTATGAGGTGGCTTAGAATAAGTTTAAAATGGAAGTGAATTTCACATCTTTGGCACCATTTCAGGAGTCTGGGGTTCTGATGATGGAAGCCATGAGTCCTTATGCTGATCTGTATGCGTTGCATGAGGAATTTGTGCTGCCATGTGTTTATTAGAGTTAAGGGTCACATGAGATCTGCAGGCATGGGTGCTTCACGAGGAGAATGATTCAAAGGGTAGAGTTGTTCTCGTCATGTTAACCATCCACCATTCTCTGCCTCAGTTTGAGTGTGTTGACTGTGGCCACAGTGCCCTGTTGGGTGCAATATTTTAGAGATAATGACGGAAGAGGAAGGCGGTTAGAAAACAGGATATGTGGTGGTGAACTAAACAGAAATTGGGAGGCAGTTTGTGTGAGGCCACCGTGATGAAGCATTAAACAGTTTACCACTGCTGTTTGGGAAGTGAAGTCCTATATATCGAGTGATCAAAACATTTTTTTAAATGCTGGAAATCTAAGGGGAAAATACTGGAAATTTCCCACTGACGAGACAGCCTCTGTGGCTAGAAAAACAGAGTTGATGTTTCAGATCCGGGAAAAGGCCTCAATTCTGTTCTACTCTCCAGGGATGGTGCCAGATTCATTCAGCATTTCCCTGTAGTTTTGTTTTAAACCCTGCAGGATCTGTGCAGAGGGTATAGGCACGGGTGGGGAAACTAATGTGATTGATGAGCAGAGAGCCACAGGACTTGGGTGTGAAAACACTCAAGGAAATGGAGAGGGAGGGGAAGTAAACAGAGTGGGCCAGGTGGGGAGAGCAGCTCTGGGTGGTGGGGGTGGTGACAGAGCGGGATAACTCTTCTATCCATTCACTGGCTCAGATTGCATTTTTCTGACTAAGTCTTGACTGACCCCAGTCACATTGAGAACTGCAGAACAGAGATTGTGACCACTCCCTTTGCAGCAATGCCCTGGCCAGGATTTTGGGGAGAAGCGTCCATGTGGAGATGTACATCAGACTCTCTCACCCACGAGCCTGTGTGAAGCACCTCCTCATCCCTGTCATACCATTGCTGCTCAGTGCTCCTCTTACCTCTGGCATGACAATTCCACAACCTCAGCCCTCTTTAGATGAGCCATCCTGAACCAGACTTATTGAATGTTGACCAGTCCTGGCCTCCTGTTACCTGGTCTCATACGTCAGTTGTCTCCTGATAACAGCTGCTCCCGGCTTGCTCTCCCTTGCTCCTGGTAATCATTTCAGAATTTGTCCTCCCTCGATTTAGCATTTTCCCACAGGTCCAATCTTAACTGTATCCATAGATCTCTTGAAACTTAAGAAAGTATTATTGTCATTCACAAAATGCTCTCCAATCTCCTGGCCAGGCTCATTGGCCAATACAATGTTCTCTTCCTGGTTGGACTATTTACATGCTGCTTTAACAAACTCTCTGGATGCACCTAATTAATCCTGCCTTATTTAAACACCTGCCATTAAGGATGTCCCAGTCAGTATTGTGGAAATTAAAGCCTCCCTCTATGACAACTCTTGCTTTGTAACCTTCCAGAATCTGTCTACATATCAGTTCCCTCACCTTCCACATTAAAGATTATCTACTCTCTGACCAAATCAAATGCCCAGTACATGGTTGGAGAGACCTCACCAGTATTATCAACAAACCACCTTGACCAAATTCTCTCCGTCTAATTCCATTGGTTTATATTGTGCTTTAACAGGGATCTGCTGGTCAGACATTATTCAGAAACTCTTTACTTGGACAACGGAACAGAAGTGGTAGATTCACCACAGCTCCAGGTATTTCTGTGCATTTACTTCACCCTGGTTTCTTTTTAAAAACATGATTCTGCCATATTTTAATGTATGATGGTCTGATTTCTCACAGGATCATTGTTATTATCATGGAGTTATTGAAGGCATCAAAGACTCATCAGTCAGCGTCAGCACCTGTACTGGACTCCGGTAGGTAATCTACCCAAAGCTTTTTCTCATTATTGCTAATTATCCCACGGTGTTTCTCTGGGACTTGATCCATACCAGAACCTATAATCAGGGCATCTTCACAAATGGATCTGACAGATATGGATCTGATGGAAGGTTGAGGGAAAGATCCATTCTAAGCAGTGGATTATGGAAGTGTTCACTCTTTCTGGTTGGAGAAATTCCATCTCGCAGCCTTTCCAACCCCATTGAGACTTGCTTCCAGCAATGGTGCTGCATCTGATTAATAATCGATTGCAATTCCACCTATAACAATATGTGGAAGATCATAATCCTGATCAGTTAATATTTTCATTCACAAAGTTCATGGGTAAGAAAGACCTATGTTTTTAACAGAAAGTGAACTAATTTTTGAAATGATAACTGCTTAGACCATAAGAAATATGAGCAGAAATAGGCTATTCAGCCCATCAAGTCTGTCCCATCATTTAATCATGAGCTGATCCATTTCCCCACTCAGCCCAGGCTTCTCCCCATGACCTTTGATACCCTGGCTAATTAAAAACCTCTCAATCTCTACCTTAAATACACCCAATAACTTGGCCTCTGCAACCACCTGTGGCAACAAATTACCATCCTCTGGCTGGAGAAATTCCTTCACATCTCTGTTCTAAGCGGACATCCTTCAATCCTGAAGTTGTGTCCTCTTGTCCTGAACTATGAAGTCTTGACTGGCTTTGTTGAAAATTGTGATCATCCCAAACCCAGATTTATGTCTGGATCAGTGAACAAATCTGTGCAAGGCACCAATTGCTGACAACTTGTGGCTCTTTGCCAAAACTGACCCAACAGTGAACAAAAGCAATTTTCTGAAAAGAAGTATTCATTTACGACCTTTCAGATAAGGAAAAAAAAATCTCCATAACAGGCAGTGTAAGTAGAAATGATGAAATAATTAAGCAGGAGAAAGTCTGTCGGTGGTTACATTTTATTTTAAAAATACTAAAAGATGTTCTGAGAACGGAGAGCATTTAAATGGAGTGACTTTTACTTTCCTTGGATCTTGCGTTTTGTAAAACTATTGCTTTAATTAGTTATTTTTAATCCATCAGTATTACTCAAAGCAAATTGAAATCTTGCTTTACTATATCTTCCAGGTTAATGTTTACTTAAAAATACTATTATTAATGGGGAAAAAAAGGGATTAAAAGAATAGAAAATTGTTTTTCAGGAAATAGATTCTTATCCTTTGAACAAATGAAAGATAAGTACAATATAACTCAAGATACAGCGCTGGCATATTATCAATTGAGATCCTACTTAAAGGATAAATTAGGAAGCAGTTTGAGTTTGCCAGAGGCAAGTAACCTTGAATATGTGATTACAGATACAATGATAATCAAAAGATTTATAACAAATATGTATATTAAACTGCAAGAAAAGGAGAATGAGGAAACAAATGGTAAAACTAAGCAAAAATGGGAACAAGATTTAAATATAAAGATAAAAAAGGAAACATGGGAGAAATTATGTTCTGGAACGATGAGAAATACAATAAATACGAGGCTACGTATGATACAATATAACTGGATACACAGACTATACATTACACCTCAAAAGTTAAATAAATGGGACCCAACAGTATCTGATAGATGTTTTCGATGTAAAAAAGAAATGGGAACAACAATTCATGCAATCTGGACATGTGAGAAAGTAGAAAAATTTTGGGAAGATCTCAACCAGATATTAAATAAAATAACAGAAAACAATATACCAAATAATCCAGAGATCTTTCTCCTAAGTAACATAAAAAACAAAGAATTTGGAATTGATTTGGAGGATGCACAAAAAAGATTTGTTAAGATAGCTCTAGCAGTAGCAAAAAAATGTATTATGTCAACCTGGAAATTGGAAGATAATTTGAAAATACAACAATGGTATATAGAAATGAATAAATGTATTCCATTAGAAAAAATAACATATAGTTTAAGAAATAATATTGAAATATTTGAACAAATATGGGAGCCTTACATTAAATACAATAGCGAAAACCTACCGGGGACAATCATTACCTAAGTTGATGGAAGGAGAAGGAAAGAAAAGAATGGACTCAGTAGAATTTCTGGTGTTTTTTTTTTGTTGAGTGACAACATTGTCTGACTGGTTTAATGTATCCTAGATTGTATACCTTAAATGGATGGGAGGGGGGGGTGGGGGGGGGGGTGGGTTGGGAGGAGGTGGGGGGGGGAGAAAATGTCACTGTATATGTGTGAAAAGGAAAAAGTGTGTATCATGGCTAATGTGATTTATGGTGTGAAAAAAAAAATTCAAAAAAAAAATACTATTATTAACAAAACAAAATGAGACTAGGAACTGTAGAACATTGCAGCACAGAAAACAGACCCTTCAGCCCTTCTAGTCTGTGCCAAACTATTCTGTCTTGTCCCACTGACCTGCACCCAGTCCAAAGCTCTCCCATCCATGTACCTGTCCACATTGTCCTTGTATGTTTAAATTTGATCCTGCATTCCCCACTTCAGCTGGCAGCTCCTTCCACAATCCCACCACTCTCTGTGTGAAGAAATTCTCCCTAAACCTCTTCTCTTTCATCCTTAACCCATGTCCTCTGGTTTGCATCTCACCTATCCGCAGTGGAAGAGCCCTACCTATATTTATGCTATCTATCCCCCTCTTAATTTTGAATACCTCTATCAAATCTCCCCTCACTCTTTGATCCTCCAGGTAATAAAGTCCTAACTTGTTTAATCTTTCAATCTTATTAATCTTTCCTGTTGATAGGTGACCAAAACTGCAGACACTGCTCCAAATTGGGTTTCATCAATATCTTGTACAATTTTACCCTAACATCCCGACTCTTATACTCAATAGTAAATCATGAAAATCTGGACACTGTGGTTGAAATAAAAACATTTTTCTCATACCTTGATGAAGGGCTCAAGCCTGAAACGTTGGTTATGTATCTTTGCTACATACTTTATAACCAACGTTTCAGGCTTGAGCCCTTCATCAAGGTATGAGAAAAATGTCGGCAGGTGCCCGAACAAAAGAGTGGGAGGGAGCGGCAAAGGCAGGAGATGGTAGGTGGAGAAAGGGGACAGCAGCAATTCGAGGAAGGAGGGGTGGGTGGGTGGGAGAACTGGAAAAGGGGAGGGGAAAGAAAAGGTAAGCAGGTTTAGTAGAAATCAGAAAAGTCCATGTTAATGCCCAGACGGAAAATAAGGGATTTTCCTCTAATCTGCGGGTGGTTTGGGTGGGATGGTGCCAAAGGCCATGGACAGATGTGAGTCTGTGAGTGTGACTCGGAATTGAAATAATTGGCTACTTGGAGGTCGCTGTTGTTGCGGACAGAGAGGAAGTTCTCAGCAAAGCGATCTCCCAGCCTGCAACCAGTCTCTCCCATGTAGGGAATGTCTCAAAGGCAGGACTGAATGCAGTAAGTCTGGTGCACATACAAGCGACGTGTTGCTTCACTTGAAAGTCCTGTTTGGGGCCCTGGACCGTGATGGAGGAGGAGGGATTGGGGCCCCAGACTGTCCCCCACCACTACATAAAGGACTCTGTTTGACCTGCAGAGCTTCTCCAGCATTTTGTGTTTTTATCTTATCCTCAATATTTTGATTTATGAAGGCCATTATGCCAAAAGCTTGCTTTTCAACCCTATCTACCTGTGGCACCATTTTCAGGGAATTATGTCTCTATATTCCCAGATCCCTCTGTTCTACTGCATTCCTCAGTGCCCGACCACTTACTGTGTACGTCCTATCTAGGCTTGCCCTTCCAAAATGCAACACCTCACACTTGTCTTCATTAAATTCCGTCTGCCATTTTTCAGCTGGTCCAGATCCCTCTACAAGCAATGAAACCTTCCTCGCTGTCCACAACGCCTCCAATCTCAGTGTCACCGATTGACCACATTGTCGTCTAGAGCACCCATTCTCAACCTTTTTTTGGTTATGCCCCCGCCCCCCCCCCCCCCCCCCAGAACTCTGTTCAAAGCTTATGGGCCCTCTTCCCAGTGAAGCCGTCAAGTTTTGATTTCTTCTGTACTTCTCTCCGACCGACAACATAAAAACATAAAAAATATTTGTGTTACATGAGGTGAAAATAAAACAAGGCTTTTACTTAAATGTGCTATTGGCCCCTGGGGAGGCCGTAGGGGCCCCTTTGAGGATGGCTGGTGTAGATCATTGATCTTGGTGACAAACAACAATAACCTAGCACTGATCCCTGAGGCACACCACTAGACACAGGCCTCTAGTCTGAGAGACAATCATCCACAACTATTCACTGCTTCTCCCTTATGGCCAATGTTGAATTCAGTTTACTACCTCACCACGAAGACTGAACGACTGAAACTTCCTGACCGATCTCCCATGTGGATCCTGTCAAAAGCCTTACTAAAGACCATGCACAGCCTTTTCTTCACCAACTTTCCTGTTAGCCCTCTTGAAAAACTTCATAAGGTTTGTTAAACATGACCCATCATACACAAAGTCATGTTGACTTTCCCTAATCAGTCCCTGACTATCCAAACTCTTGTTTATCCATTCTCTTCCAATCACTTGCCTGCTGATGATGTCAGGCTCACCAGCCTCTAATTTTGTGGGCTATTTTTGGAGCCCTTCTTAAACAACAGAACAATATGAGCTACCCTCCAATCCTCTGGAATGATACAGGACTGGACATTGTTAACCCTTTGTGAAAACTCTATTCCATTAAGCTTTAGTCCTGGAGTTTGTTGGGAAGAGTATGCATTTAAATCAAGACCATATTCTGCACTAAGACCTTTCTTTGTCCCCTCTTGGCCATTATACAGATTCTGTATAATCCAGCTGTAAGTGGGAACTTCCTTATCACCAATTACTCTCTTGGTTTTGAACAACTCTGTTACCTGCTTTCCCACATTACCACACTTCAGAAGCAGTGCAGTGGTTGTGAAATGCATTGACATGTCCTGCAATGTTCAGAGTTGGCAGCACTGTGAGACATTAGTGGAGCTGCTACCTTTCACCTCCAGTACCCTGGGTTCAATCCTGACCTCTGGTACTGCCTGTGTGGAGTTTCATGTTATCCCTGTGGCTGCACCTAGTGTAGATGAGTGGTCGGGTCTGGGAAAGTTGATGATGATGTGGTGGTGAATAGTGATGGATTAGGGTAAGAGAATGTTTGATGAGTCGAAGGGTCTGCTTCCTTGCTCTCTGGGACTGTCTGCTTCTTTATAAATGCAAGCTCCTGCCTCTTTTAACCTCACCTGCTTTGAGCGGCAGTGCATCTCCTGGGGATTCCCGATGCCCTTCCTGCAATGTGATGATGTTGATGTGATCTCTTTCTCTGTAAGTGTGGGATGGGAGCACCCACTCCTGCAATGTAACCATCCAGTTGTGCCCTTGGGCTGGTGCAAACACTGAGCCATCCTTTGAGTGGGTGTGGCTCAGCCGGACATCAGGGGTCCCAGAACCTCCTGGGATCCCAGTTTGAAGTTGGTCTCCTCCTCATTTGTCTTCATCCTTTCTGGAATTGCCTTTGCTGGAGGCATTCAAGGAATTGCTGGCCCATTAAATGAATTGTAAGTAACATTAGACTTGGTTTGTAAAGAGGGCAGTGAAACCTCCTCAATTGCTGCCTGTGAAACCAAGCATCACAACCACTATGGTGTATTGACGTTGCTCTGTGCGGTTCTGCAGGGGGATTTTCACAGCCGGACCTACGGTCTACCTGATCGAACCACTGGAAGGATCTCAAGCTGGCGAACATGCAGTGTATCGGCAGGAGCACCTGAAGTTTAAATGCGGGTCCTGCAGCACACACAACTACACACTTTATGACAATGGACCAAGAACAGCAGCACTTTATCAACCTCCTGTCAGGGTACTTCAATTTTATACGACTATGATGTATTTACAGCGTGACAGATTATAGATATGTTTTTGGGAGATAAATTGGGGAAGATTTTTTAGTGTAGGTCACAGACAAACACTTTAAAACACATCTTATTTAAAATACTGGAGCTCTGCTCATGCTAGACAGGCCGGCTCCAAGAGCTTTGGAGAGTGTCCAAGAGACTTCACTAATGGATTGTTGTTTGCCAAAAGACAACAGATGAAAGAACTTGTTGGAGCCGCAGGCTGTCTGGAGTGGAACTTGCTGTTCTAAGAGGGTCATGTGGTTTTGCAAACAGAGAGAGAAAAAACAGGCTTTTTCTATGTGAGAGAGAGAGAAAGAATTCAGTTCTGCAGTGTTACAGTCTGTAGCAGCAGCTGGGACTGGAACAGGACAAGCTGGAAAGCTTGTGGGAAACCCCCATTTGGAAAACGGGTTGTGACTGCTTAGTTCAGCCTGGTCAAAGCCCTTGTGGTTCATGCAAGAGGAGAGGACTGGCTGCCTAATGTTTCATTTGAAATAAGAGAAACAAAAAGGAACTCTGTGGTGACCTGAAAGAAAGAGGTTATCATCTGGAAAACTTTGATGGGGCAAGTTTCTTCAGCAAGACACTGAAGTAGCTGGATACAAGGAATCAGTTGTGGGTGTCCAGCGAACAACAAATCTCTCTCTGAAACTCGACAAGAACCTTCCTGAGCGGTAACCACTTACCTTTCAAACACCAAAGCTTGGTGAACTTCAAAAATGTTAAATTCTGTGCACAGTATATGAATTGTCTGCAACCAGTGAACTTGGAGGAATGAGAAGTGAGATTGGACTGTGAACCAAATAACTTTTCTGAACTTGCACACACATTACACACATGTGCACTTAGAATTAAGTTGGGTTAGTTAAGTCAATAGAGATAAGTTAAAGTGTGATTCTATTTTCATGTTTAAAGATAATTAAAAGCAACTTTTGTTTTAAGTAACCATTTGTCTTGGTGAATATCTATTGCAGCTGGGTTTATGGGTCCTCTGGGCTCGTCACAACAGGTGCAATAAATGCAAATAATTTTCATCATTAGTTACTGAGTTCTTGTTGTCTCTTTCTCTCTCACTTTAGGGATCAATACGGCATGCACAAAACACAAGATATGTGGAACTCTTCCTGGTGGTGGACAATACCGAGGTAACCTATGCCAAAATTAATGTAAAAACATAATGCTGGAGCAACTCAGTAGATCAAACCATGTCCTTTATGTAGCAAAGCTAAAGATCCATAACCAATGTTTCGGCTTGAGCCCTTCATCAAGATTGGTTATGGTTATCTTTGCTCGATAAAGGTCACTGTTTGACCTGCTGAGTTTCTCCAGCATTGTTTTTACTTCAACCACTGCGTGTGCAGACTTGTGTATTTTACTTCTAAAATAAATCTCCTGTTTTTTTACACCTCACTTTGAACTTTGCAAGTTTTGTCATATCTGATTTCAATTTGCACAGATCCATCCATCCATCAGATGCTGGAAACCCAAAATAAATGCTAGAGTTATTTTGCAGGACAGACAGTGCCTGTGGGGAGGGCAGCGATTGGTATTTCAGGTCTGATCTTCCCTCAGAACTCAGAAACTTAAAACAGACTGCTTCAAACATCTGCTCTGAACTTTGAGAAAAGTTCAGAAATAATAATTTTAGTGTATTTTTTCCTAAATTTCCATAATTTTTAATAAAGGACACCAGATCTGAAATTTTTTTTCTCTCTAGGTTGTTGCCTGAACTGTGGTGAAATTCCAGCATCTTTGCCAATAGGTATCCTGGTAGTTTCTGAGCAGTTTGTTATAGAGAATTTCTACAGACGTCATTGTGCTTGTGCACTGTTTGTAGTGGGATTGAATTGCTAAATCTGTTAATGTTTGATAATCTTGAAAAATATAGTCCAGCCTCTAAAGAATACGTAATCGATTTGTGTCTGAGTTTCCCCATTGTATGGTATTCATGTGAAGACTCTTGTCATTACTATAATATTGATGTGGATTCATTCTGTAAGTTATTGAGCCCTCCCGCATCTTACCAGTGTCCTTGGGGGGAGGAAATTGCTGCCTTTATCCAGTCTGACCCGTATGTGATCCCAGGTCAACCAATGACCATTCCGATAAATGATTTCAAACGTTTGCCTTGTTCCTCCCCTCTGGACTTCCCACACATTCACAGATTGCATTAAACATCAATGACCACTGCAGTTTGAAAATGTCTCCCAAATTTCATAGATACAAATAGTGAGGGGAGATTGAGAAGCAAGGTTATTGAATTCTCTTGGAGGTTTTCCCTGTACTGAAGGCAGCTGAGGGGTGACCCATAAAATTATAAGGTGGATGGTCACAGTCTTCTCCCCAGAGTAGGTGACCCTAAAATTAGGTTTAAAGTGAGAGAGAAAGGATTAAAGAGTGCATTGTTTTCACATGGAACCAGCTGCCAGAGGTGGGGACAATTACAGCATTTAAAAGACTTTTGGTCAGATACACAAGAAAGATTTGAAGAACATGGGACAAGTACAGACAGTTGCCCCACTCAGGAAGGAGCCTTCGTCAACATGGACAACTTGGGCCAAAGAGCCTGTTTGTGTTCTGTATAACTCTTATGGTGCACAGTTCTGGCCAACACCCAGCTGTGTTGGAGAGGGTGCAGAGGAGATTCACCAGGATTTGCCTGGATTGAAGGACTTGAGTAATGGAGAAAGATTGGACAGTTTGGGCTCGTTTTCTCTGGTGAGGGAAACCTAATAAAAAGTAGATAAAGGTACGAGATATAGATAGGGTAGAAAATCAGAATCTTTTCTCATAGCAGAAGGGTTAAGAAGGGAGCATAAGTTTAAAGAGAGAGGAAGGAGATTTAAAGGGAATCTGACAGGATTTTTTTTCCACAGAGTGATTGTTATCTGGTGCTCACTGCCAGAGGAGGTCTTGGAATTAAACACAGTTACTATGATGTTTAAGAGGCATTTAGACCGACACAAACTGGTAAATATTGGATTATGGTCCTAATGTGGGCTACAGAGATAGTATAGTTCCAAATGGGTCAGCATGGATATGTGACTGAAAGGTTTATTCCTTAACTGGACAACTCCACAACTCCTTTGTGAAGGAACAGGCACATGGAAGACAAGGATCAAGTTCAATCAGTGTTCTGCTCAATATGGAAGTGCATTGTTGCACCAGCTGCAGTCACACAGAAAGCTACACCAACAACAATAGTGAACAACATTAAATAACACCAATGTGCCATAAAACGACAGGTAAGTAATTATTGACAGTAGCAGTTGGGTTTTTATTTTCAAGAGTGTGAAGAGATGATTTGGTGGTCCTGGAGTAGCTTGTGGATAGGATAGTTCGAGGAGGTTCAAAAATCTGATTACGGTTGAGGTTTGCTGTTGAACCTGGAGAAGGTTCACTTGGATTCGGGTTTTTGTAAAAACTTGTTGTCGTGACCAGTGGAACCTTTCTCATTTCAGTATCGAAACTACAACCAGGAGATTCTAACAATACGCCGGCGAATGTTCGAAATAGTGAATCACGTGGATAAGGTAGGCATGGTTTCACCCTGAAGCTAAGAGAGGAAATAGTAGAAGTCTGCAATATCATGAGATCATCCTACAATTGTGTAGTGTGATCTGAATTCATCGGTGGGAGAAAGGTTATGGAGGGATGGGAGTCTGGCCTGAGCTCCTAGTGTCAGTGCCACATAGTGGACCCACTCCTTAGGATAGATACCCTACCCAACAAAGTTTCACAGGCTGACGTGCATTCCCTGTGCCACAGGGCTCCTCCTGGATGATCTGTGTCAGGCAGCCCACGATCCTGTTCTGGATCAGTTGAAATCATCAGATTTAATTTGGCAAAAGAATCTCAAGCACAAATGTTTTTTCTCTTCTCATGGATTTCTTCGATACAGCCTTGGTTTTAATAACATATTCATTTAAAATTTATGTTTTACGCTACAAATGTACACAGTTATTTATTATGTATTTTAACTCTAATAAAACACTATTTCTAGACTCAGCTTTACAAGTTCTGAAGGTAAATCCTTTCCAGTATGTTCTATTTGTTTGAAGCATTTGATGAGATTCACACTTGGCCAGTTTCCACTGGATTCAGCTCAAGTGTAAATTAGATTGCGTTTCTCAGAAGATGGTGACTGGGAAAAGGCGGAGTAATGTAGGCATGACCGATCTGGACTAGACTGAGAGCCTCTTTCAGAGAGGGAGGAAGCAGCTGGATGTGAGTGAATCTCTGCCCTTGAGTTAGAATTTGAGGGCTGTTTTATTTTACATTATCATGTGTTGGTTTCAGAAAATTGGATGGTCCTTGTAAACCCTCCTTGGTCTCTTTGCTCACCTTGTTTCCTGCTCTCTTCCTTAGTTGTACAGATCGCTCAATATCCGCGTGGCTTTGGTCGGGTTGGAAGTGTGGACCCATTCTGATAAAATTGCTGTCAGCTCCAATCCTGACACCACTCTGGATAATTTCCTTCGCTGGCGTAAAAGAGAGCTGCTATTGAAGAAGAAACATGACAACGCACAATTAGTCACGTACGTACGTGCTTGATAGGAGCAGTGAGCTCCGGGAGTGTTGTAACTCATCCAATGTCAATGTCTCCAAGGTTGTGTTGTGGAGGGTAGCAGGGAGGCTGGGAGAATTGTGGAGATGGAAGTGGGAGAAGGTGGGGACTATTTTGGGGGTGGGAAGGTGTGGTGCATTGTGGGGGATTGGTCAGGGAGCATCATGACGAGTGGAGAGGCCAGGGCGCATTGCGGAGGTGGGTGAGATGGCGGTGCGCAACCAGGTGGGGGTGGGTTTGCTTTGGGTTGAAAATTGTCTGGTTTTTACATAATTTATGTAAAGATGGAATTCCCAAGATCCATCAACCGACTGCCTTGTTCCTTGTGATTTAGTTCAAACTCCATTGTAACTATTCTGAAGCGACCATTAGTCTGAACTTTGTGTGGGTGGTTTGCAGCAGCCCTGGGAGCTTTGCTCATTGCTGCCGTCTCATTGTGCCAGTCCATGGATGAATCGAATCTTCTGTTAAACACATGGCCCTCTGTTTGACACTAAACTGGTGTGAAGCTCGGGCCCCATTCCCTCAGTCAACGTAGATCCAAGATCTGGCATATAACCAAGATTGGGATGAGAGATTGTCGATGTGTTTAACACTAGAGCAGTGCTGATAAACATCAGTTCGCCCTGAGGATCAAAAGGCTCATTCCACTCAATGCCATCTCAGCAGCACAGTTGGTGTAGTGGTTAGAGCAACGCCTTTACTGTGCCAGTGATTGGGATTTTCGTTCGAATCCCGCACTGTCTGTAAGGAGTTTGTACGTTCTCCCCGTGTCTGTGTAAGTTTCCTCCCATTGTTTGAAACATACTGGGGTTGTAGGTTAATTGGAGAAGTTGGGCGGCACGGGCTTGTGGGGCAGAAGGGCCACAAAAAAGTAAGGAGCAGGGAATGGGATTGTTCCAGGAGTCGTGTAGAGCTGATGGGCTGAATGGTCTGATGTTTTTAAAGTGTGAATGAGAGATCGTTTCTGTGGCTTTTATTGCTGTATTATTGAATTAACAATTCTTAACATTTTTCAGTGTCTGTATCTGTTCATATTTGCCAAGTGAATGTTCTCAGATGAGGTGTTTATTGTTACAGTGGCATGCGTTTCGAAGGAACAACTGTTGGGCTGGCAACTAAATCTGCCATGTGCTCCTATCAGTCTGGAGGAGTGAATGAGGTACGGTATCCCTGCAGGGACCTTCAATGTACCCAGTCCGTGTCAACACCTTGGCTTCTCAGTTAACAATCCAAGTAACAACAGAACTTGGTCCAACTTTCTTTGCGAAAACAGCAGGAGTTTCCTGTGGTACAGGAAGGTGTCCATGTTGGTCTGCAGCAGTCAGCAAGCAACATTCCCCAGAAGAAGAGTCTGTAACTGGACACGTGATGGGGAATGAGGGGGGGGTCACCATTATTTTTGGGAACAAAGTAAAAGTTTTTAAACCAGAGGAATTAATTTGTGAATTGTACTGAAACCAAGAGGGGTTGGGGTGGTTACTTGCTCCCCCAGGAGTGGATGAAGAGGCCAGCACCAAAGGAAGCTGGACACAGACATGAGGAAGGCTGGTGGGAGAAAGGGCCTCTGCATTTACTCTAACACAAATCTTTTACTTTGAGTGATCTTTGCACTGGCAATCATTTATAAATTATGTTCAGGACCATAACAGGAACCCAATTGGATTGGCTTCAACAATTGCCCATGAGATGGGTCACAACCTGGGCATGTCACATGATGAAGATCACAACACGTACTGTAGATGTGAAGCATCGAAGAGCAATGGTGGATGTATCATGGCAAAGAAAACCGGGTGAGACAGAACGACAATATTACTCCAATTATACTGCATGGTGGGAGAGTGAAATGGTTGATTTTTTTTTTGTCCTTAAGTTGCACATCCTCTGGTTGATTCCACAAGTCCAATGCACGGATTCCCCCAACACGAGGCCAGAGCCAAGAGTTCCAAGGTGAATCTGTGGAATCTCCAAATTATCGATCGGAGCCTGGTGTTCCGTGGTGTCAAAATCCGGCATGGTGATGACTTCAGCAACATTGATTAAAGATTACTAGGGAGGGTATATATGAAGATAGGCCCCCAATGACATTGATGCTATTGATGGATGGATTTCAGTGCTATGTGTTTAAACTGATGCAGCACAGCTGACTCTGCTTTTGAAGAAGGGCTCAGGTCTGAAACATCGGTTACATATCTTTCTTCCTCTGGACGCTGCAAGTACTGCAGAGTTCCTCCAGCATTTCTGTGTTTTCACTACAATTGCAGCATCCTCAAACTTCTGTGTTTCATACAATTTTCTGCTTTTATCAACCACCTCCACTCCCATTCATGGCCCTCAGAGCTGCTGACAACCCATGGGTGTTGTTCCCATTGCCCTGTCCGAAATAGAGCAGCAGGGTGCACACAGCAAGATCCCACAAAGTAAGTGATAATGACCAAATAAGCTGTTTAGTGTTGTTGACTGGAGGATTACCTCTGGTGATAAATCCCCCTCACAGTCTTGCAAGGGGATATTTTCTGCATGAGGATAAAGGGTTGGACTGTCATACTGCTGCTCTCGTCCTCGAGTATTCTGGCTTTAGAACTCCAGTGAAGAAGGGATGACTTTGAATCATGTGCCAATCTACTCAAACTAACCTGTTGCGCCTACCTTTAATGGTTTACAGGATTGTGTTTCCAAAGAGCTTCAGCAGTTGCAGTCAGCAGGAGTTGCAGATGTTCCTGGCCTCTGAGATGACAAACTGTCTGTTGAACAGCCCTAGAGCTGAGGAACTATATGGAAACCCAAAGTGTGGCAACCAATTCCTGGAGCGTGGAGAGGAGTGTGACTGTGGCACTGTCCAGGTGAATCACAGATCCTTTTGTTATGCACCCATCTCTTTATTAATAAATACTGTCAAATCTCTACAAGCAATACCTTCACAACCTAAAAAGCTGCAACATTTCATGGTTGCAATGACTTGAGCCAAGACAAGGAAGACGAGTTAATTCTCTCACCCACCATAGAACATTACAGCATAGAAACAGGCCCTTTGGCCCTTCTAAGCCTGTGTTGAACTATTATTCTGCCTCGTCTCACTGACTTGGACCCAGTCCACATCCTTCCATACCCCTCCCATGAATGTTAAAATTGAGGCCGTATTCACCACCTCAGCTGGCAGCTTGTTCCACACTCCCACCCACTCTCTGTAAAGATGTTCCCCTTAAACCTCTCCCCTTTCACCCTTAACTCATGTCCTCTGGTTTGTTCCTCACCTGATCTCAGAGGAAAAGGCCTACCTACATTTACTCTGTCTTAAATACCTCTATCAAATCTCCCCTCATTCTTCTACGCTCCAAGGAATAAAGACCTAACTTGTTTAACCTTTCCCTGTAACTCAGTTCCTGAAATTTGGGCAACATCCTAGTAAATCTTCTCTGCACGCTTTCAATCGTTTTGATATCCTTCCTGTAGTTAGGTGACCAGAACTGCACACAATTCTCAAAATCCAAATGTGGCTTCAATAAACTTGAACCATTGTCTTGTACAACTTTACCATGACATCCCAACTTCTATACTCAATACTTTGATTTATGAAGGGCAAAAGCTCTCTTTACAAACCTACCTACCTGTGACACCACTTTCAGGGAAATGTGTATCTGTATTCCCAGATCCCTCTGTTCTACCGCACTCTTCAGTGCCCTACCATTCACCATGTTATATCCTTCCCTGATTTTTCCTTCAAAAAATGCAACACCATACACTTGTCTGCATTAAATTCCATCTGCCACTTTGCAGCATACCTTTTTCATCTGGTTCAGATTGCTCTGCAATTGAAAACCTTCCTCACTGTCCACAACACCTCCCATCTTTGTGTCATCTGCAAGTTTCTGATATTCACCATGAGACTATGGCTGAGAAGAGAAGTGAGATCATGTGAAGTTTGTCTGGGACCTGTCAGGTGGAGGAGTTGAGAACTGTGACACTTGGGGAAGTTTTAGATTGACTGTGGTGCTGAGGAACTTGAGCATAGTTCTCAGGACTCTGTATGAAGAGCTTAAGTATCAACTGTGACACTAGCAGATTCTTTCATTCTAATGCAAAATTGGGCTGCTCTTTTCACAAACTGCTTGTGTCTTGCAATCTATCCCCACTGAAATCCCCTTTGAATCTGTAGTGGGTGAAATTCTACTGAAGGACTGTATTGTTACAGTACTTTAGTGGTGTGTGTTATCCTGGCTTGATGTTGCTATTTCAGGAATGCACCAATCCGTGTTGTAATGCTACAACCTGCAAACTGAAGGAGGGAGTGGAGTGTTCAAATGGAGAATGCTGCAGGAATTGCAAGGTAACAATGCAAAGGATCTCTCGTCTTCACTCTAGAAAAATAATATTGATCTTGAGATATGAGGCAAGATCTAGTCCAATTAGTGCACCACTGAGGTATCTTGTTACAAGGCTTGAACCAGATGCTCAGGAGAATATTAAACATTCACAATCAGTAGAACGGAGTTCTTTTGGTGCTTTCTCAGCAATATGTTCAATGATTGACTGAGCTGCCTTAGACCAAATTGCATTCAAAGTTGGAGTAGTTTTAATGTGTTTTTAAATGTCATTTTAATTTAGACATGCAGCACAGTAACAGACCCTTTTGGCCAAGAGTCTATACTGCCCAATTCCGCCCAATTTACCTACAATCCTGGTACATTTTGAATGGTGGGAGGAAACCAGAACCCCTGGGGAAAACCCACGCAGACACTGGGAGAACGTACAAACTCCTTATAGACAGCGCCGGATTTGAACCGTGGTTGCTGGCGCTGTAACAGCTTTACTCTAATGACTACACTCACCATGCTACCCTCGCTATGGTAACCATGAGTGCCGCCCTTTGCTCTTTGGTCCTCAGAGTGAGATAGCATGGCCCAACTCCTCCACACTAACCAAGCTGTCTAACTGAACTCAATCCATCTGCCTACATTCAGCCATATTCCTGCAAACATCTCCTATCCAAGCTCTTGCCCTGATGCCTGCCTCAACCTCTGGCAACTCGTTCCACATACCCACAACCCTCTGTGTGGTCAAAGTTTCCACTCAGGTCCCTGTTAAATCTTTCCCTTTTTACCTTCAATGTGTGCCTCTTGTTTTAGATCCTACCACCCTGGGGAAAAGGTTGTGGCCATTCAACATAGCAAGATGTGGTGTCTCTGATATTGCTGTTGCTACCATCCCCCCAGCAGTATCCAAGATGGTATACTTGTTTGAGAGGGGGACTCCAGCACCTTCTCTGCCCCTCCAGGTGGTTATCCATCAACCTGGAAGGACCTTTGATGTGCCCAGCTCACTGAAACTCCTGTTTATGACCCTCTCTGCCTCCTTCTTAGTGAGACCATCTAATGCACCAACTGGTTGGAGGAGCTGCAGATGGACACACTTAACCCAATTCCTAATGTGTTCTGGAAGTTCCAGAATATTTTACATTATCCTATGTTCTATCCTTGCACCCGAAACATTGACTTTAAGGACTATCTCAATGAGCTGTTGTCATTTCCAAAAGTCCCCATGGAAATTAATTTGATCTTGGATCCAGTCCTATATCTTGGGGAAAAGAACAGTTTGGAAACATGGAACGTGCTTGAGGAGATCCCTGGTCGCTACTTTGAGGAGAATGGTAGACCAGAATTTTCTAGCTATGTGCATCCAGTTCCCAATCCAATTAGCAGAACCTCCTGTCACTTGATATTCAATTCATCTGAAAATGATGTCTATCCAAAAATCTTTCTGAAAAGAAACTCCAGGCTCAGTTTGTGGAACAGATGAGATTTTCAACTGCCTCCTGTTCCATTAACTCAGAAGACCTTTGTGGACCCTGTATCTAGCATGTCCTCCTTCCTAACCTACCCAACTTCCATCTGGACACTTAGTTGCCCAAGTCCTGAGACCAAAATTAAACCCAGTGCCCAAATTGGATGGACAGGTCTTGGGATAGAAATTGTGCATTGAGGGAGGAAAGGTTCTTACTTGGAACTCGTGGACAGACAAAAGAATTGAGGTGGTGCTCCGTTGAGAGAGTGGAAGAAATGCCAGTTAGCATTGGTTAGTGTCCCTTGATGCATGTTCAATCATTTGTTTAATGGAACTTTCCACCATTCCTGAGCCTTGAATGTCTCTGGTGGCTCCATCAAATCCTCTCTTGTTTAATCTCAGATCCAGCCAGTAGGACAACCCTGCAGGAAAGCACAACATGACTGTGATCTGACCGACTATTGTGATGGCCAGAGCAACCAGTGTCCAGAAGATTCCTTCAAAATGAATGGCTCTCCCTGCAGCAACGGGGAGGGCTACTGCTATAATGGGCAGTGCCCCACCCATCGGAGGCAGTGCACCGTTCTATGGGGACCAGGTAATCCATGTGTAAATCTGGGACCAGCTTGGCTCTCTGCTGAATTTCCAGCATCGTGCTGGTGTTGGTTGTCGATTTAAAATTCAGTGGAGGGATTGTCGTATTCCTGTTTTAAGTGTTCTTTCTGACAGTGTGGAGACAGGAGGAAGTCATGGGAACACAGGATGAATTGACGGGAAGTCAGAGGAAAATGACCCAGTCTTCATCGAGGGGTCAGTAGTGGAGAGGGTCAAGAACCTCTCATTCCTGGGTGGTAACATCTCTGAGGATCTGTCCTGGAGTCTCCATGTCGATGCAATCACAAAGAAGGCTCGCCAGCACCTATACTTTGTGAGCTCACTGAGAAGATTCGGTGTGTCACCGAAGACTCCCGTAAACTTCTACAGATGTACTGTGGAGAGCATTCTGGCTTGTTGCATCATAGCCTGGTGGGGAGGCTCCAACTCTCAGGACAAGAATAAACTCCAGAGGGTTGTTAACCTGGCCTGCGACATCACAGGCACCAGACTTCACTCCATCAAGGACATCCACCTGAGGCAGTGTCAAAAACAAGTAGCCTCTATCCTCAAAGACCCCCACCACCCAGGCCATTCCCTCTTCACTCTGCTACCTTCAGGGAAAAGGTATAGGAGCCTAAAGATGAGCACTCAGTGACACAAGGACAACTTCTTCCCCGCTGCCACCAGATTCCTGAATAATCGATGAACCAAAGACACAGCCTTACTTTTCGGGCACGATTATTACTGTCATTATTATTTCATTTTTTATAGTAATGTTGTAAGATGGTTATAATATGAATGTTTACACTGTGACGCTGCCGCAAAACACCGAATTTCATGACTTGTTCATGGCAATTAATCCTAATTCTGAGTTGGAAAGTTGAGGAACCTGATGCGTGATTCACTACCCACGGTAATTGCTGTAACCAGGGGTAGGTAGCTTCTCAAAGAGTTTTACAGCACCAAACAGGCCCTTCAGCCCAACTAATTCCTGCTGACCAAATTGCTTGTACAAGCTAATCCCATTTTAACGGAGTTTGGCCCATATCATTCTGACCTTTCCTATTGATATACTTGTGCAAATGTCTTTTGAATGGCTTTACTTGTACTTGCCTATACCATTTCCCCAGGTAGCTCCTTCCACATGCCAACTACCCAGTGTGAGGAAAAAAATTGCCCCTTTTCCCTTCTCACCTTAAATCTACAAGCATTATGCCCCTTGTGATTTGATGACCTCAATAATGCCACTCTTCAGCCTCCTGTACACAAGAGAAAAGGTCCCAGCCTATCCAGCTTCTCCTAATAATGTAAGTCTTCAGTCCATTAGCACCTTCAGGAATTTTTTTCTGCACCCTTTCCAGCTTAATGATAACTTTCCTACAGTTGGGTAATCAGAACTGTGCATGTTACTCCAGGTGTGACCTTACCAATGTCATGTACAAATGCAACATGACCCAGTTCCTCCAGTTAGAGCTCTTGCCAAGTAGTGCTTTCATCTGCAAGAGCTCTAACTGCAGGAACTGTCGACCTGTGTCACCATTTTCAGGTACCAATGTACACGTACCCTTCGGTCCCTCTTCTGCTACACTCTCCATGGCCATTTACAGTTTTAAATCCTGCCCTAGTTTAATTTGTCAATGTTAAATTCCATCTGCCATTCCTTGATCCACTTTCTAAGTTTATCTAGATCCTCAGATAACTATTCATTTTTCTCCATGCCATCAATTTTGGTATGATTCACAAACTTCCTAACTATTGCTAACTGCATTGTCATCAAAGTTCATATTAGATGAAAAATGACAGTGGACCCAGCACCAATCTCTGCAGCACAAGACTGATCACAACACCCCCACTTCCACCCTTTGACTCCAAACATCAAGCTGATTTTGTATCCAATTGGCTCGTTCACCCTTCATCCTGAATCCCTTGTGATCCAACCTTCCAGCCTAACATGCGGAACCTTGTCAAAGGAATGTCTAAAGTCTGCATAGACAACGTCCACCATCCTGCCTTTCTCAATTCTCTTTGTCATTTCTTCAAAGACACCCCAACTATCCCTAATCAATCCTTGACTTCGCAAATGCTGGTTGATTCTGTAAGTAGAGTAAATTCTGATCCTTCCCACACTGACTTTAGCCTCATCAGCCTATAGTTCCTGGCTTGTCTGTAGCCCTTCTTAAATAGTTGTATGATATTAAACCACTATCCAGTCTTCTGATACCTTGCCCAAGCCTAACAAATACCTCTGCCAGAGCCCCAGTAATTGCTTCCCTAGTATCCTATGATACACTTGGTATGGCTTCAGGGATTTATTCAACTCCATTAACGAGGTTCTTATTCCAGAGTTAATTACTTGAATTTAAATTCCCCAATTTCTAAGTGGGATTTGAACATGTCTCGGTAGCAATAGCTGTTGGTATTGTCGCTTAACCACTAAATGTTGCACCTCCTCTACCATTGCCCTGTCCCAAAGCATAATAAATTAGTTCACAATACTGTGTCAATCTGCATCTTTGAGACAAATTGAGGACCAAATATCCTTCATTTAGTTTTGGAAATGGGTATTAACAATGAATAATGTGCCTGAAACCACTGGACCCCTTGACATGAACAAGAATCCTCCATTCTCAAAATATATATTTTTTAAATTTATACATACAGGCCCTTCAAGCCCATGGTCTGTTCTGCTCAAATACCCCAATCAACCTACAACCCAGTATGGTTTGGAGGGTGGGAGGAAACCCATGCAGACACAGGAAGAATGTACAAACTCCTAACAGATGGCGTGGGATTCGAACCCAGGTTGCTGATGTTGTATAGTGTCACACCAACCACTATGGTAACCGTCTCACCCCTATTCATTGCATTTGAAAGTTGCAGTAGGAAGGATTCATGAATGAACCTGGTTCTTGGATATAATTAGTAAAATAGAAATTCTTCCAGAATAGGGAGGTGTCCTCAAAATACAGGAAACTCGGGACTGTGGTGATGTTGCAAGAATGGAGTAAATTCCAAAGGAATTTCTCACTACAAGACAAGACCAGATCAGGGAAATGATTGAGAGGAGATCCTTTTGCTGTGGAATCCATCCACTGTGGGTGTTGAGCAGCTGGCTGACCGAATACAGAAACGCCCCAAAGAGAATTGCAACCAGGCACCATTCCAAAGTAAGGTCGCTTCAGAAGAGCAGAGTGTAGGGGCAATACATTAACATGGAGAGAGGATTGCCTAACGAACAGCGAGCAGGCAGTCAGGATAAATTAATCATTTTTAGATTGGGAGTCCAGTCACCCTTGATCCTCATCTATTTACAGTCTAGGTTAAGCAAGAAGGATATCGAGACTGCATGGTAGTCAAACTTGCTCCAGAACAACGGATTTGGAATACATTAAGGGATTGCCCATTTCAGATGACAAATTGGTTCACTTGGAGAGTGGTAGAGTTCACTCCCTGGAGTAAATGTGGAGGTAGACTCTGAATGTATTTGAGGTGGAGACTGGAGATGTTTGTCACAGTGGAGATGAAGAATATGGGGAGAGAATGGGAAAGCCATAATCTTACTGAATGGCAGCAGAGGTTCAAGGGGATGAATGGCCTCACCTACTCCTGCCTTCTATGTTCTTGTAATGATCTCTCTACCCACTTACAGCATATGCACCAAGCTGTATTCAAAAATGGAATAATCTCCAGGACATTTAATTTGTTATTTTCTGGATCTAATTAATCTGTTGTTTTGCTGAATAAAAAATTATTTTCTGACGGTTACAGATGCAGAGGTGGCCCCTAATCACTGCTTTCAGCAGAATGTGAGAGGAAACAAATATCTCCATTGCAGAACAACTAGCTATGGACATGTTCCCTGCCAGACAAGGTGAGCACATTCTGCTGCTGGGAATTCCATCCAGAAAAAAAATCAGCTCATTAACCAAGCGTCTGATCATGTTTCCGGACACCCTTTCTTTTGTCTCTGCTGCTGGGGAAGTTCAGAGTGTTGTGGGAATCCAGGCTAATGTTGTTGATGAGCACGAGTCAAAATGCTTCCTCTTGGTTGCTGGTGTTGTGAAGATGGTACAATATACTTGTCTGGCATGCGGGGTGCATTTGAATGCAGTGGTTTGGTGAGAATGGACTGGATCCAGAGTGGAGGAGTTTATAGACAGGATCACAAATGGACCATTCTTCATGGTGCCATTTTCTTGAAGCCTATGCCACAGGTACTTCAAACCACACCACATCTAACAGTTTTGTTTGAATTCTATCTTTTGCCAGCCCACAGCCTTTGGTCAGTCTTTGCATGCCACTGTTTGCTCTGGTCCCTGGTTATGTGTGGCAAACATTGCAGGTACTGGGTTTCATGTCCCTTTCAGGTTTACACAGAGTCCTCATGAGCCTTTCTCTTTTGCCGATGTCTGTGCTCTTTCCCGAGACCTCAGGAACATTTATATTCATTCTTTGCGCTGAGATCTTCAACTTCTCCATGTCCACTGCCTAACTGCAACACTGTTTTGCCCAGAGACCCTTACTCTCCAACACCTCACTATGTCACAGTCCTACCAGTCATCTAATTAACAACATCACAAACTCATCCCCAGGTTCCCATGGTGTTGTTCACTAAGAAAACTAACCAGGATACAGCTGCCAACAATTTCACACCATTCAACAGCAAGCTAACAGTAATGGCAGGAAAAAAATACCTGGTTTACATAGCTTGTGAAGGTATGCTCACCCATGCACATGCCATCCCTTTCAAGAAATGGATGGCATGTTCATAAGAAACAGGCTGAGTTCTAAGGTTAGATTAATTAGACTTTCAAATAGCACTAGAAATTATCTGGTTTAGTTTGATTCCTCAAGGTTATTTTTTTGTTGCAGAGATATAAAATGCGGTAAAATGCACTGTATTGGAGGGAACAAGTTTCCTATCACTCAAGCAAAGTATGAACTCACAGTATTCAACAAGATCATCTGTAAGATTGCAACAGTGAATGAACAGAGTGAAGACATGTTTGACCCAGGACTTGTAAGCACAGGAACAAAATGTGGAGATGAGATGGTAAGGAAATGTGACAGAAATCATTTTGAGCAATGTTGTCACAAGAATTTATGAGATGACTTAAATCAGTGCCAACGACTGGCAAGTCTGGGTTCAGGGAATGACCTTGCACTGCCATACCTGGCACTGGTCATCACTGGGCCTTGAATTGGTGGACTGCATTGTGGAGGTGGGGAAGGAGATGGTCAAACCTGCTCCCCAGCTGGAACTGCTGCAGAGTTGAGCAGCAACTTCCTGGGCTGATGGGACAGAGGTTCTTCACCTCTGTCCCTCAACTTATTGCCAATGGGGAGTCACGCGATGGAGTAGTGGCTGGTCAGGGAATTCCAGCCCTCTCCAGAAAAATTGGAAAAAAAACACACAAAACACAAAGGTACAAGAATAAAAATTAAAACAAAGTAAAAGTAAAGGTGAGAAGAAAATGGCAGCGAAGAGAGAAAAGTCGAAAGCAACGGGAAGAAGAGAAGAAGAAAGAACGTCGGAAGAAGAAGGTGAAGGCCTTACCTGTCCGAGGAGGCCCGCCGCGGAGAGAGAAGCCAGCTCCCTAAGGTCAGGTGAAGTCCCGAGCTCGGGACTACAAAAATGGCTCGCAGAGCCAAGTAAAAGTGCGCAACCGCGCATGCGCGAGGAGTCACGCATGCGCGATGCGCATGCCAAAAAAAAAACTGATGGGAGGAGGAACCAGCTGAGGAGTCGATCTCCACAGCTGAGAATGACAGCTACAACACAACAACAGGAAGAGAACATAGAAAACAACGAGAACAAGAAAGAAGAGAGGAAAAATAAAACAAGGAAACAACAGATGACCAACCCAGAGGAGGAAGAAGAAAAAGAAGAACATAGAGAAATGGAAGAAGAAGGGAAAGGTAGGACAATGGATATATTTTTTTTTAAAGAATATATGGAATCAATGAAAGAATGGCAATTACAAGAATTTAATGAGATAAAAAGAAGAATTAAGAGTGCAGAAGAAAAAATGAATAAAATAGAAATGGTCATATCAGAGATAGGAAAAAGAGTGGATAATGTGGAAGAACGAGAAATAATCGTAGAAATGGAAGTAGAGGACTTAAAAGAGAAATTAGAAGAATCTAATAAAAAAGTTAAAGAGGCACATGAGCTGTTAGCTCAGAAGATAGATATAATGGAAAACTATAATAGAAGAAATAATATAAAGATAGTGGGCCTTAAGGAAGATGAAGAAGGCAAGAATATGAGAGAATTTATAAAAGATTGGATCCCCAGGGTCCTAGGAAGACCAGAATTACAGGAAGAAATGGAAATAGAGAGGGCACATAGAACACTAGCCTCGAAACCACAACCGCAGCAAAAACCAAGATCCATTTTAGTAAAATTCTTAAGATATACAACAAGAGAAAATATATTGGAGAAAGCAATGAAGAAAATAAGAGAAGACAAAAAGCCACTGGAATACAAAGGTCAAAAAATCTTTTTCTATCCAGACATAAGTTTTGAACTCCTGAAGAAGAGGAAGGAGTTCAATACAGCAAAAACGATCCTGTGGGAAAAAAGGATATAAATTTATGTTAAAGTACCCAGCGGTACTTAAAATAGTTATTCCAGGGCAACAAAACAGACTATTCTCGGATCCAGAGGAAGCACGAAAATTTGCAGAACAACTACAAAACAATCAGAGAGATGAAGACATGTAATGAGAGTAAAAATGACCACGAACTATATGTATGTGTGTATATGGGTGTATATAGATGTGTATGTATATATGTGTGTATGTGTGTACATGAGTGTATCCGTATTTAGAGGAAAATAAATAGAGTATAGATAAGAATTAATAAGGGAATGAAAGGGAACAGTGGAAATAAGGAGGGAATTAAAAGACTGACCTTTGTTATATATGAAAATTGACATCTTTTCCGGGGGGGCTGGGTGGGGAGGAGTTACGGTCACTGCAAAATCAGTTGACGCTTACAAGTGAATTCGCAAATCCAAATGGAGAGGGGAGATGTGGTTGCCCGACAAGGGATAAAGGGCAACTCAGGAGGGGGAGGGGGAGAATGGGGTTAAAGAAGTTTTAGATAGGAGAATAAGGGAAATGTTTGATGTTTTAGAAATGTTGTCTTATAAAGTGTTCAAAACAAGAAAGCAGAAATGGATAAGAAGGAAAGGTGATGATGGAGAAACGGAAAGGGAAGATAAACAAAGTATGAAATGGCTACGTTGAACTATATGACTTTAAATATTAACGGAATGCATAACCAAATCAAAAGGAAGAAACTGCTAAATTTACTGAAAAAAGAAAAAATTGATATAGCATTTGTGCAAGAAACACATTTAACTGAAATGGAGCATAAGAAATTAAAGAGAGATTGGGTAGGACATGTAAACAGCAGCGTCATATAATTCAAAAGCTAGAGGAGTAGCTATATTAATCAGTAAAAATGTACCAATTAAAATAGAAGAGGAAATAATAGATCCAGCAGGGAGATATGTAATGATAAAATGTCAGATATATTCGGAGTTTTGGAATTTACTCAATGTATGTTCACCTAACGAAGAAGATCAAAAGTTTATGCAAGATATTTTTTTGAAGATAGCAGATACGCAAGGGATTTCAACCTTAATTTGGATTCAAATATGGATAAAACTGGGAAAAAAATTAACAGAAAGAACAAAGTAACCAAATTTATAATTAAATCGATGCAAGAAATGCAACTTTTGGATATATGGAGGAAACAACACCCAAAGGAAAAGGAATATTCATATTATTCGGGTAGACATAAAACATACTCAAGAATAGACCTATTCCTGTTATCAGCTCGTATGCAAGATAGAGTAAGAAAAACAGAATATAAAGCTAGAATATTATTGGACCACTCACCCCTGATATTGACAATAAAGTTAGAGGACATCCCTCCAAGAATGTATAGATGGAGATTAAACTCCATGCTACTTAAAAGGCAGGATTTTAGAAAATTCATTGAAAGACAAATTAAAATGTACTTTGAAATAAATACGGAATCAGTGAAAGATAAGTTTATACTATGGGATGCAATGAAAGCGTTCATCAGAGGGCAAATAATAAGTTATGTAACCAAGATGAAGAAGGACTACAATCAGGAAACAGAGCAGTTGGAAAGGGAAATAGTAAATATAGAAAAAGAATTAGCAATGACGGAAGATACAACTAAAAGAAGAGAATTGGCAGATAAAAAAATAAAATATGAAACACTACAAACATATAAGGTGGAGAAGAACATAATGAAGACAAAACAGAAATATTATGAACTCGGGGAAAAAATGCACAAAATTCTAGCATGGCAGCTTAAGACAGAACAAGCTAAGAGAATGGTATTGGCATCAAGGAAAAAAGACAAACAAATCACATATAATCCAACGGAGATTAATGAAAACTTCAGAGAATTCTATGAACAATTATACCAAACTGAAAACGAAGGGAAAGAAGACAAAATAGATGAATTTTTAACTAAAATTGAACTACCAAAATTACAAATAGAGGAACAAAATAAATTATCAGAACCATTTGAAATAGTAGAAATACAAGAGATTATAAATACTACCAAATAATAAAACACCAGGAGAGGATGGATTCCCAATAGAATTCTATAAAACATTTAAAGATTTATTAATTCTTCCCCTCCTGGAAGTAATCAACCAGATTGACAAAACACAAAGCTTACCAGATTCATGCAAAACAGCAATAATTACAGTAATACCAAAGACAGGGAAAGATCCACTCGCACCAGCGTCATATAGACCAATATCATTACTTAACACAGATTATAAGATAATAGCTAAACTATTAGCAAACAGATTAGCAGATTATGTACCTAAAATGGTAAATCTAGACCAAACTGGATTTATTAAAATAAGATGCACAACAGACAATATTTGTAAATTTATTAACTTAATTCATGCAGTAGAAGGGAGTAAAGCACCAACAGTAGCAGTTGCTTTAGACGCAGAGAAGACCTTTGACAGAGTAGAATGGAATTATTTATTCAAAGTATTGCAAAAATTCAGTTTACCAGAGAAGTATATTAATTGGATTAAAGCATTATATAAGGGGCCATTGGCGAAAGTGACAGTAAATGGATATATATCAAAGCAATTTAATTTAAGCAGATCAACAAGGCAGGGATGCCCACTATCACCCTTATTGTTCGCGTTAGCTATAGAACCACTAGCAGAATTGATAAGAACAGAAAATAAAATAAAAGGGATAAAAATAAAAGATAAGGAATATAAAATCAGTTTATTTTCAGATGACGTTATAGTATACTTAACAGAACCAGAAATATCAATAAAAGAATTACATAAGAAATTGAAGGAATATGGAGAAGTGTCGGGTTACAAGATTAACGCAAATAAAAGTGAAGCAATGCCAATGAATAATGCGGATTTCTCAAAATTTAAGAAAGAATCACCATTCAGATGGAAAATGCAAGCAATACGATACCTAGGTATACAAATAAATAAAAACCTCGGCCATCTATATAAACTCAATTGTAATCCACTAATGAAAAAATTACAGGACGACTTCGAGCATTGGAAAGACTTACCACTAACACTAATAGGAAGGATAAACTGTATTAAAATGAACATTTTCCCAAGGATACAATACCTATTTCAGGCATTGCCAATACACTTGATGGAGAAATTCTTCAAGGAGTTAAAGAAAATAATAAGGACATTTTTATGGAAAGGGGGGAAACCGAGGATAGCACTAGATAAATTAACAGAATGGTATAAACAAGGAGGCTTACAACTGCCAAACTTTAAAAATTATTATAGAGCTGCACAATTAAGATACCTATCAGATTTTTATCAAACAGGGGAAAAGCCAGATTGGACCAGATTAGAACTAGATAAAATAGGGGAGAAGATACCTGAACATATATAAATGGGATGAAAAATTGGTACAACGTAGGAGTTCTCTAGTATTACATCATCTGCTCAATATTTGGAAGAAGATTCATGTAGAAAGGAATAAAACAAATTACCAATTACCAAAACTAATACTGACGCATTATCAGTTGATCCCTTTTACAATAGATAACCTTTCCTTTAGAGAATGGGAGAAAAAGGGATCAAAAGAATAGAAAATTGTTTTTCAGGAAATAAATTACTATCCTTTGAACAATTGAAGGATAAATATAATAAAACTCAAGATACAGTGTTGGCATACTACCAACTGAGATCCTACTTGAAGAACAAATTAGGAAGCAGTCTGAGGTTACCAGAGGGAAATAATTTTGAATATGTGATTACAGATACAATAATAATCAAAAAATTTATAACAAATATGTATATTAATCTGCAAGAAAAGGAGAATGAGGAAGCAAACGGTAAAACTAAACAAAAATGGAAACAAGATTTAAACATAAAGATAAAGAAGGAAACATGGGAGAAGTTATGCTCTGGAACTATGAAAAATACAATAAACACGAGGTTACGTATGATACAATATAACTGGATACACAGGCTATGCATTACACCTCAAAAGTTAAATAAATGGGACCCAACAGTATCTGACAGATGTTTTCGTTGTAAAAAAAGAAGTGGGAACAACAATTCATGCAATCTGGACATGTGAGAAAGTGAAAAAATTTTGGGAAGATCTAAACCAGATATTAAATAAAATTACAGAAAACAATATACCAAAAAACCCAGAGATCTTCCTCCTAAGTAACATAAAAAACAAAGAATTTGGATGGTGCACAAAAAAAGATTTGTTATGATAGCTCTAGCCGTAGCAAAAAAATGTATTATGTCAACCTGGAAATTAGAAGTTAACTTGAGAATACAACAATGGTATATAGAAATGAATAAATGTATTCCATTAGAAAAAATAACATATAATTTAAGAAATAATATTGAAATATTTGAACAAATATGGGAGCCATACATGAAACACAATAGAGAAAACCTACCGGGGACATCTACCACCTAAAATAACGAAATGAGAAGGAAATGAAAAGAATTGACTCAGTGGAATTTCTTGTTTATTTTTATTGAATGACAACATTGTTTGACTGGTTTAATGTATCTTAGATTTTGTACTTTAAATGAATGGGGGGGGAGGTAGGGAAGGTGGGATGGGAGGAGGGGGGGGGGAGAAAACGACACTATATATTTGAAAAGGAAAATGTATGTATCTTTGTCAATGTGGTTTATGGTGTGAAAAATAAAAAATTTAAAAAAAAACTTATTGCCAACCTTGAAAGATGATGTGTCTTTTTATTTTGATATTTCTGAATTATTTCAACCACCTGGATTTTAATTTCATAAAATTCAAAATGAGCTTTTTTTGCTTAGTAGGAGGATTTAGGCTTATGGGGAAATGACAGGTAGATCAAGTCAAATCCACTGCCAGATCAGCCATGATCTTATTGATTGGAGGAGCAGGCTCAATGGTCCAGATGGCCCTCTCCTGCTCCTATTTCTTAACTTGTCTATTCTTCTTTGAATTGGTTTTAAAGACCTGATAATCAAAATCAAGGTACATTTGTAAGGTTCCTGTAAACCAGCTGTCAAAAGGTGGTCTGCTGAGGGAGGGAATAGAAATTAAGCCTCGAGTACGTGAGCAAGACTCAATATTACTTCATAGCAAACCCTCCAGTTGGTTGGAATTACAGACAGCAAAATATTAGGTCACTGGAAATGTACAGGATTTGCATTGGGCCAGATCAAATACAATCTAACTCCTGGAGAAGAAAAAGCAGATACTGGAGGAACTCAGCAGATCTCACAGAGTCCAAGATATATGACTGACGTTTCAGGCCAAAATCATCAGTAATATACTGCATCTTTACCTCTTTTGGATGTTGCAAGATCGAATGAGTTCCTCCAGCTTCTCTGTGTTTTTACTGCAATCACAGCATCTGCAGACTTTTCTGTGTCATTCCATGAGCAATAGAAAGCTATGCTATCTCAGTGACCTTCCTGGAAATGCCAGGTTAGTCACAGGGCATTGCTTTAAGAAAACTAAGGGAGTTATTTGGCATTATGCAAAATGTTCCACACTCAGTCAATGCTAGCTGGAATCATTTGACTGGTGATGCTGTGGACAAATTGGCAACTGAATTATTGAGTTTTGGATCTTGCATTAAATGCAAAATATTTTCTGAACAGGTGTGCTACAATGGTCGATGCCAGAGCCTCCTCCTTTATGGATCAAGAAATTGTTCCAGTAAATGCAACAACCATGGGGTATGGTTATCTTCTATTTCTCTTCACTAAAAGCTATGATTTGCATTTGGTGCTAAAAGGAAATTTACTGATCTGTTCAAAATATGAAGGGTTTGAATGGAAATTGTTTCCACTGGCCAGAGGTCAAGTGACAAATGGCTGCAGAAATAAGGTGTTTTACAGCATGCATTGTGATCTGTGATATTTGAAGTTATTATGCAATCTGCTTTCATCAATCTTTTGGACAATTCTCCATCTGGAACACATTTTGTTTGCTTTAGAGGAAGTGCAGGGAAGTGGGTGATTTGTACAGGCTCTTTCAACAGTGCAGCCTATGTGCAAATAACTGAATCCCTTTCAGCAGTTTGCTTTGTCCATTTTATTGAGAATAACAATTGTACTGAGAAGCACTCCACATCTACGGAACACAGTGCATTACACAGATGAATATTTTCATGTTGGATATGATCCCCGTTTTACTAATCTGAATTTCTTTTAAGGTTTGCAATCACAAGGGAGAATGCCATTGTGATCCTGGATGGGTGAAGCCATATTGTGCTACTCAGAAGGGTGGTTTAGCAGGTAAGAATCCAACCATGTTGAGTTGCGTGGTAATTTATCCCTACAAGTAACAGCGTCATAAACCCATAAATGGATTAAGCAGCTTTCTTCTCATCATATCCAGTTGACACCTTTTTGGCCTCCTCCTCCCTATCTTCCCCCTTTAATTCTGACACCTGTCTGCTTTTTGCTTGTACCTTGAGTAGGGTCTCGGGCCCGAAAAGTCGGTAATATATCTCTACCTCCTATGGATGCTGCGAGACCGGCTGAGTTCCTCCAGCATTTCTGTGTTTTATTACAATCACAGCATTGGCAGACTTTTGTGTTTCACTGTAAGCAATCAGTGCCATGGAGTTGTAGGGCATCATTAATCCCATCTCCTTGCATTTGTTCTGTAGCCTTCAATGCTTAGGTGATTCAAGTGCTCATCGAGACACTCTTTAAATCGTGTCATTAACTCTGCTTCCACCCCCCTCTCTGGCAGTATATTCCAGGTACTCTCCACTCTGAGCGAAAATGGTCCCCTTTGGATCCCCTCCAAATCCTTTGCCATTCACCCTAAATCTGTACACTGTTATTTTTTTTGAGGGGTGGGGGGGGCAGTTTATCCTGTCTATTCCCCTCATATTTTATAAACCTCAACCATATTCCCTTCTAACCTCATCTGCTCCACAGAAGACAGAACCAGCTTCTGCAGTCTCTACACATAACTGAAATTTGTCAACCTGTTAACTTTCTGTGCAATTACAATGCACTTCCAATGCAAAGTGGAGTCTATGATTTTGTAAATGTCCACAGAAACTGGAGAATATTTCATTTATGTTTAACCACCTAGTTGTTTGGATGACAGTCACCCCATGATGCCAACATGGACTTTGAGGGAAAGATGTCATTGCTAAACATCTCCATTCTTGTCCAGCTGCAGACAGTTGGCAGTCCTCAGTGATGTTAAGTTCAACCGAATACAGTACCCTGGGCACATTTTCCCCATGTTAAAAGAATATTTTTGAGATTTTACTTCGTTCATTGTTAATTATATGTAGTTTAATGTCTGTATTGGAATTGACACCAATAGCACCCTGTGATTTAGATTTCTTCACAACTGATCTTGGTGGCTGTTGGCAACACATTCTGATGGAGCTTCTGTGTTTGGTTGGTGATTTGATTGTTGTATAAAGTTTGAATGTGAATTAGGAACAGGGCAGAACCAACTGTTAACCTCTTAATCTGGCAGACTTCCAAGGAAAAATATTCCTTTTCTACCAATTTAGTTTCTCTTCCCAACCCGCTCACAGCGTTTGTGTCAGTATTTTCACCCTTCCTCTCATGTTTAGAATCATGGAGTCAGCAGTTTACGGCATGGAAATAGGCCCTTTGGCCCAACTTGTTCATCTTGGCCAAGTCCCATTTGCATGTGTTGAATGCATATCCCTCAAAGCCTTTCCTTTCCATGACATGTCTAAGTATCTTTTAAACATTATAGTTGTCCCTGCCTCCACCACTTTCTCTGACAGTTCCATATTATACCCACCACCCTCTATAGAAAAACTTGCTTCAGGTCCTTTTTAAATCTTTCTCCTTTGACCTTAAATACATGCCCTATAATTTTAGGCTCCCCTACTCTTGTGAAAAAGCCAATCACTGTTTACTTTATCTATGCCTTTCAAGATGTTATAAACTTCTAACTTAGCATCCTGCACTCCAGGGATAAAAGTCCGAGTCTCTCCTTGTAATTGAAGCCCACCAATCCAGTAAACATGCTCATGAACCTCATCTGCACTTGTTTCAACTAATTGGAAGTTAATTCCATGAGAAATCAGAAGTAAACTTCAGTTTTACCATCCCATTAGTTTTTTGTAAGAGATCCGGTGAGTTTTGTCATTGAGGCCTTTACTGTCCTTTTGTTTCTCTAGCAGAAATAGCTTAAATAGCAGAGAAGCTAATACTGAAAAGTTGATTTGTAATTTCCCTTTCAGTGAGAGATAATGCCATAGCCATTATGCTCTCAGTGCTTCTCCCTTTCATCATATTACTGATCCTAATCAGTGGCGGACTTCTATATTATAAACGGAGCTCAATGAAAAAATATACCAAAAAAGTGTGAGTACTGGTTTTCTTCCCTAAATCACTCAATGTTCTTGAACACTTTTCCACCACACAATTTGTACTTTAAAATATATTGCTCATGTGAAACCGGTTTTATTGTTGTAAGTACATCTCTGCATATTGGACTCAGGAATAATCTGCATATGGTTAAATTGATGAAGTGGGCAATTCAACGAAATATCACCAGTCGTATTTCTGTGGTGTTATGAGTTCTTAATCTAATGTATCCCAATCTGACAGAAGAAGATAAGAAATAGTTGTGGAGAAGACCATTCAGCCTCTTGAACATGTTTCTATCCTCAACAAGATTGTGCCATCTGCATCTAACCATTTCCTGCACACTCCCACATCATTCAGTTCCCAAAATATATTGATCTCAGTTGTGAATGAACTTAGTCATTGACCCTTCATAGTCCAAGTAGTTTGAAAACCCCAAAGATTCCACTTGAACGATTTGTAGTGATTCAGGAATTCAATATAAAATGTGAATTTCAATCTATAAAATTAGGTTTGAATCTAGTAGTAATCCTGATGCATTGAAACAAGGTAAACTGATCTTTGCTTCTCCATTTTACCAGGAGGCCCAAAGGGTCATTTTGTTTTTAAAATTCTGTGGTTCATTTACAGGAAATAGATTCTGTTTAAAACAAAAGACCAAAAATGCTGGAGCAACCCAGCAGGTCCCATAGAATCCACGGATGTTTCAGCCTGCGCCTTCTATGAATCTTGTTTTAACTAGGTCCCCAGTATCTGTAGTCTTCTTATTTACCAAGCAAATGGAAGTTTATCCAGATGAAATTACTGATAAACCAGTCATTGCAAAACCACTGTGGCCACCTCACTTATTTTTGCAAAAATTCATTGTACGCAGGCAAGTACAGGTGTAAATACTTGAATAATGACCACATCTGAAATTTTCAATTTTTTTTTCCTTTCAACAAATATTCTTTTGTGAATATACCTGGCATTACTTATTCAAATGTAGCTTTAGACCTGTTCAACCAGCATGCTCGTGCACTTTGATATGATGAGTGATGTTTCACAAGATGAGGTAGTTTAACTCTGCTTGTCCTGGATGTGTCCTCTTGGACCAACTTATTGGTACCTGTTATCTACTTTCCTGGAACAGTAAATCTGGTCAGTCAAATTGATCACACAACTCTCCTCTCTCTAGAACAACGTTTCACTGATCATTAGTAAGCAGTATCCAATGAAATTGAATGTACAAAACAATCAACACTTTTCATCTTGCCATGTTATTGTAGAGGTACGAAATGAACAAAATACACATGGAAATGGATATAAATTTGCAAATTGAGATAAGAATCCAAGAATAGTGCTTATTAACTTTATTTATTGATCAAAGTTATCTTTTTTCCAATTAGCCAGAAGTGGTTAGCCTTTAATAGTAATGTGTGGTCTACATCTTTTCTCCAGCATTATTTTAGATGCATTGAAAATTTTAATGTAAAGTGTTGGCCTAGGAGGGAAATCATCTGGCCATCATAACATTATTGATCTGATGTCACAGAGATAATACCTTTGTTAAAATGCAGCGTTGCCTGAATGGCGCATGCTACTCCCTGGCTGCTGGTTGTCTGGGTCAGCCTCAATATAACAGATAGGGATGCCAATCTGAAATGGGAATGAGGTGGAGGTCATGAGCTGAGGGACTCGTTGCATTTTGTATCCAGCCCCTTAGTTGTGCACCAGCCATGTCCTCATGGACTGCAATGTCTTTTTTAATATTTTTTAAATTTAAACATGCAGCATTGTTACAGGCTTTTTCGGCCCACAAGGCAATGGCACCTGATTACACACAATTAGCCTACAATGTGAAGGGTGGGAGGAAACCGGAACCCTCGGGGAAACCCAACAGACTTGGGGAGAATGTACAAACTCTTTACAGACAGCGTGGGATTCAAACCCCCAGTCCTGATCATTGGCGCTGTAGCGGCATTGCACTAACCACTACACTGCTGCCCTAACCTTAGCTAATCTTGAAGGAAATGCTCATTGCAGGTAAGTGCTTCCTAAAATTTATACTTAGTTTAAAATATTAAGTGTAATTTTTATTACTCAAAGGTGATTTACCAAATCTATTTTGTTTTTACGTTTAAAGAATTCAAATAATTGAGTTGTTTTAAAACATCTGAAAATAAAGGCCCCAACAAGCTGTCAAAGGCCATCAAGACAGCCAGGGAGATGGATGTTGGGATCTGCTGCCTGAACCCCAGTCACCAATTATGTCCCCCACTGTCACTGGATGTCTGTGATCTTGTAGTCATTAAGCAAGGGGCTGGGATTTGGTGCTATTTCAAAACACAGCAACAGAGATCAGAGTTAAAACTGGAGATTGATCATTGGTGATTTGACTTTAAATCTTAAGAATGATTTATTTTTCATTTCAATTTAATTGCAGACCAATCAAATCCAGCTCATGTGGTTTGTCAAATCCAATGTTTGTTGATGGAAAGGACAGAAACAGAAACTGTAAAGTCATGCAACCTAGCGACAGGAGTACTCGTGTAAAACATTTGTTACTCGCTGCCTCGGCGGAAAATCAGCGATTGCAGATTACAGTCCTACCCAGCCGCCCAGCCCCTCTGGTAAACCCACTACTACTCGCCTCTAATTTTCTCATTCAAATTTATTGTCACGTATCAAAAATGCAGTGATAGATGTTGTTAGGAAGACCAGTAAGCATCTCATACATAGTACAAGACACAGTACAAAAGTGCCGTTACAGAGAGAGAATGGTTAGTACACAGCAAAGATCACTTAATTTTACTATTTTAGAGTTCCTTCAGGAGTCTGCTAATGGCAGGAAAGAAACTGTGTTTGAAACTGGTGTTGCAAGATGGATGGAACAGTTCCTGTCCTTCACAATACTGCGCCCTGATTGGATGCCTTCACTGGTACATCTGTAGAAGTCGTCAAGGGATGATGGTGACCTGCTAAGTTTGCTTAAGTTCTGAGGAAGAAGAGGTGAAGGTGCACTTTCATGGCTGTTGCATTGACATGAATGGACCAGGACATGTTTATCCCTGGGAACCTAAAGCTCTTCACAGTCTTCATCTCAGCGCTGCTGCTGTGGACGTAGGAGTGAGCTCTTCCCCTCCTTTGAAAATCTATAACCAGCTCTTTCGACATGCTGACATTATCGGAGAGGTTGTTATCCTGCCACCAAGCTCCAAGTCCATCTATCTTTCTACATTCCATTTAGTCGCTTAGTTAGAGGTTGTTTCCAGAATCACTTTTACCCAATATTTTCTCAGAACACAGTTAAGTGTTTTCAGCCATAGAATGTGTGTGTTTCCAGTAAGGCCAGTACTTACTGCCTTTGAGCAGATGACAGTAAGCAACCATCATAAACCTCTGCATCCTGCTTGCTGAAAGTACATTCAATGTGCTGTTAGGACATGGTTTTTTTCTAGATCATTCTGTGTATGGATGGAAGAGCTGAAAGATGGGAAGGTCATTTGGAAAACAATGACGTAGAAGAATGTGATTCAGCAGCAGGTGGCTGAGGCCAGAGCAACGTGGATTTGGGTGCTCTCTTTCTTTCTATTTATCTATCTATCTTTATTTATTTTTAAATATTACAGCACGATGACAGGCCATTTCAGGTCACGTGCCCATGCCATCCAATTAACCTACAACCCCCATACAGTTTGAAGGGTGGGACCGGAGTCCCGGGGAAAACCCATGCAGTTATGGGGAGAACGTACAAACTCTTTACAGACAGTGCAGGATTCGAACCCCAGACCCAGTCGCTGGCACTGTAACAGTGTGGCGCTAACCGTGCCACTCTTGATGGAGATGTTGTGGGGTTTATTGATCAAATTCACTCTCATTGATAACATAGTGAACAAAATGGCTGTTGAGAGTGTTTGACGAAAGAATGGGATTGGTGGCAATGGAACTCTTCTCCTGGCCACTTTCTTTTCATTTGGTGACATCCATGGCAGCGGTTCTTCCTTGCATACAATAATATGCAAAAAAAACAGGTTTGATGTCCCAATTAGCTTCCCTCAATCCTTGCTTCATTGCTGTGAGGTCATTGAGGTCATTGCTGCATTCTAATCTTTCAAAAGAGAGCAGGCAACAAGTAACATTCTGTTACTTAGCATATGTTGAAGTAGCTTCATTATCCCATAGTTTTAAAATAGGATAAATTCCTATAGTCCCATCATAAATGCATGAAATAGTATTGCTAAGAAGCATTGGAAAATAATTGGTGAACATTAATTTAGTACTCCCATCTCAACACTTACAGAAGAGTTAATGATTTGGGGAAAAATATAGTTGCTTCTGTTGACACGGTGTGATTGCATATCCATCTTAGTGGGTTATGTTAAAGCATTTTCATCAATTCAACAGGGCAACTGGTAATTAGAAAACTGCTACTGCTCACACTTGGGAGAAATGGGTGAATGTGACACGAGGTTTTCGTGCTCTCTTAAATTTCAGAGGAGTAGTGATTGGTAGGAAGTGTGCAAATAATATCCTACATACCTAAAATTATTAATCTACATAAAATTTTCACAGGTAAATGTTGGTGGTAGGAATTTTAGGTATAAACTTCATCCAAATAGTTTTCCTCTTATTCTATTTCCATGTAGCCTCCAAAACCAGATCCAGTCAAGACTTTGACTCCGAGCCCGGCAGCAAAGTCACCGCAGGTAAAAGATGTTACATTTTAATGCTCTTACTTCTGAACTCGTTACAAATGTAGAGTAGCTGTTACTGTTGGTTAACTTAATAATCACAGTTTAACAAATAAACTTACCGGAATGCAAATTTTAAATTATTCATATCAGGCAGTATCTGTGAACAGAGAGAATGACTTTTCATCAGATTTCTATTATTCTGCAGTAACTAATCAAATCTATAATCACCATGGCAAAATTAAAATAAAACTCCAAACACATCCCAGAAATGTCATGGTATGACCCAGTTTTAACTCTGGTTGATCATTTGGACTTGTCAGTGAGTTTAGTTTTGTGGCCAGCTGAAAATTCATTATTCTCAATGAATTTAAATGGACATTAAAGGTTCTAAACTTTGAGTTTGATATAATGGATCCTAAATGTGGGCCGATGAGGATGGCTAAAGCAGCTGAGATCTGAAATCTTCATGTGCTTATTCTCCATGCATTGACTAGAACTCTCCTCTCGTAGAACCTGGAACAGTATAGCACAGAAACAGGTCCTTCAACCCATGATGTCTTTGTCAACCATGATGTCAGTCCCAGCTAATCCCATCTGTCTAAACATGGTCTCTATCCCTCCATTTCCCTGCTTGTGCATGTGCCTGTCTGATTTCATATCGAAGCAATTCATTTGCACTTCCCTCTCAACCTATCCGAGATATGAAACCACATATGTTTGGTCCTTTATCCCCGACCAGCAGCACAAAACACATCAAGAAGTGAAGGGAGGAAAGTTTAGGGGAGACATCAGGGGGAAGTTTTTTTTTACATAGAGTGTTGTAAGTGCCTGGAATGCATTGCCAGGAATGGTGGTGGAGGCTGAAGCATTAGGGGCATATAAGAGACTCTTAAGAGGGTTTAATATTTTTTGGTAGGAATACATAGGTCAGCACAACATTGAGGGCCAAAGGATCCGTACTGTGCTGTAACATTCTCTGAAGTGAAACTGTGATTTCAATAGACATGGCATTGTAGAATCCTAAAGTGCAGGTTTGCCATAAGCAGCAAGTACCCACTTACACTAATCCTATGATGACCCTAATCTGTATCACTCCACATTCTTATCAAACCCACCCCCTTGCCCCTAGCTTCTACCACTCACCTATACACTAAGTGAAATTCACAGTGGTCAATTAACCTACAACCGGCATCTAATTAGAATGTAGGAGGAAGCCAAGCACTGCAAGGAAACCCATTCCACTGCCACACAGAAGCCGAGATCACCAATGAAGCTGAGCTAGTGGAGGTGTGGGCTCGCAGCACCACCACCACTGCGCTGCCCAAACGTTTCATTCAAATCAACAAAATCAAACTGGATGTTTCACAAGGCTGACTAAAATGTCTGATCCTTTTGGCTACAATCATGCATTTGAAAAGCTTTATCGTGTTCAATAGTCCTTGGACGAATCAGAATGGGAATTTAATCTGTTTTCTGGCCTTAGCTCCGAATGGTAAAACCAAGTGTGCCTCCTCCGATCCCTCCTTCCAAACCAGTCTCAACTCAACGTGCACCAGTGAGTGTTTAATGTCAAACCTGTTTGTTTAACTTTGTTTTCTTATTGGCTTTTCAATGTGTGATGGTTGGGGGAGGGGGGGGGGGTAAGAATAACAATCATTTGGGAATAAAGGTAAACAAGATGTCTACAGGTCACAGACCGTACATGGAAAACAGTATACAGTCAATGAATCGTGTATTGTACTAGTTCCCCAGCATCTGCACATATCTTGTTCACTTCCAAGTAAGCTGGTAGTTAGTTTTGTCCTGATAAGTTACTGATGAAGCACATACAGCTTTTGCAAAACCATTGTGACCACAATTCTGCTGCGTGACCTGTTGTGTTCCTCCAACACTTTTTATGCTACAATCATTTGGGAATATTTAGACTTGTGAACATCAAATCTCAGCAGGCGTGGCTACTTCCCATTACCTCATGAATTTTCCGCACACTCCCTCTATAATGAACATATCCTTTCTTGGGTAACAAAGCAAAAACTTTAAACAGTACTCCTAGATAAAATCTCATTGAACTTGAACAACTGTAGTAAGATTTCTTTACTCCTGAAATCAAACCCTTTTTGTAATAAAACCTAATCTACATCTACTCTCCCAATTACTCGCTGCACTTAAATGTGGCCTACAGGGACTAGTGCATATAAGAACAGCGAGCTGCCTTCAAGTATCAACATTATCTAATCTCTCAGCATTTAACAGATACTCTTCATTTCAATCACATACACTGAAGTGGATGTTTCTTGGTGATAATCCATCTGCCACCTATTGTCCATTTACTCATCTTGTCTGTCTTCCTTGTGCACCTTTACACCACTGTACTCACAATCTCACTTCTTTCGGTATCGTGTGCAAATATGGGACTATGACTATCTTACTGTCGGCTAAATCAGTGAAGTAACATTGAAAAGCTGGGTCCATTCCCCAATCCCTACGGAAAGCACTATTTCCACTCTTTCCCTTCCAATCTATCTAATCTTCCAATCTAACCTATCTAATCTGATGACCATATACTGCCCCCAATTCCATGTTCTAACTTCAATAAAATCCACCTTTTGTGTAGAAATTTTATCCAAAACGGAGTGAAACTAAGAAGTGAAAGTTCAGATTTACTTCACACTGTTTTATTTGGAGTTATCATATATCTACTTCTCTAATATTGAGAAAACTTTGTGTTCATCTATTTTTGGGCCTGTAACTCTGAGTAATATGTGATATTTCAGATAGGTGTTCGACAGAGTGTATCTTTCATTTTGATGCTCCAATCTTGCAGGTGATATAAAGGTAGGTTGTGATGAGGAAACAGAGAGGCTGCAGAAGGACTTGGACAGATTGGAAACATGGGCAGAGAAATGGCAATTTAATACATTATCGGAAAGTGTACAGTCATGAATTTTGGTAGAAAAAGTAAATGGGCAGATTATTTTTTAAATGGGGGAAAACAATTGAAAATACCCAGATGCAAAGGAACTTAAGAGTTCTCATGCAGAACAATCTGAAGGTAAACTTGCAGGTTGCATTGGTGGTGAAGAAGGCAAATGCAACGCTGGCGTTCATTTCAAGGGGAATAGAATATAAGAGCAGGGATGTGGTGTTGAGATTTTATAAGCCATTGATAAGACCTCACTTGGAGTATTGTGAGCAGTTTTGGGCTCCTCATTTAAAAAAGGGTGTGCCAGTTTTGGAGAGGGATCAGAGGAGGTTCAGTAGAATAATCCTGGGAATGAAAAGGTTATCGTATGAGGAGTGTGACGGCTCTTGGCCTGTACTCATTGGAATTTAGGAGAATGAGGGGGGAATCTCATCAAAACATTTTGAATGTTGAAAACCGTGGACAGAGTAGATTTAGAGAGGTTGTTTCTCATGGTGGGGGTACAAGAGAGCACAACTTCAGAATTGAAGGGAGTCCATTTAGAACAGAGATGTGGTGGAATTTCTTCACCCAGAGGATGGAAAATCTGTGGAATCTGTTGTGATGGCCAGATCATTGGATGATTTTATTAATATAATTTTTTTATTTTTCACACTGTGAATTATATCAACCAAAATATGTACAAACGTATCTCATTAAATTGACACAATGGTCTTTTCTCCCCTTTTATTCCCCCTTTCCCTCCCTCCTCTCTACCCACCCCCCTCCAAAACCCATAAATATTCAACATATACAATACAATAAAACCATAAAACAATATCTTCACACAAAGGAAAATAAACAAGAAAAATGCTTCATCTATTTATTACACACTGAATCTCATCGTTTTGTCTTATCATTTTAATTCTCATTTTAGGGGATGGATGTCGTAGGCAAGCTCTCTCTGATCTGTTCCATGTATGGTTCCCAAATTTGTTCAAACATTTGTGACTTTATTTTTTAAATTATATGTTATTTTTTCAATGGAATACATTTATTAATTTCCATGTACCATTGCTGTATACTCATGCTCTCTTCTATTTTCCAAGTTAACATTATACATTTTTTTGCTATCACTAAGGCTATCATAATGAATTTTTTTTGCACTTTATCCAATTTGAGGCCTAATTCTCTACTTCTTATGAAATATCTCTTTTTTATGGTATGTTATTTTTTGTAATTTTGTTTAATATCTGATTTAATTCTTCCCAAAATGTATTTACTTTCATACATGCTCAAGTTGCATGTAATGTTGTTCCCATTTCCTTTTTACAGCAAAAACTTCTATGTGATAATGTGAAATCCGATTTTAAATTTTTTTAAAAAATAATTTTTTATTTTTCACACTGTGAGCCATATCAACCAAAATACATACAAACATTTCCCTCTTAAATATACACAGTGGCATTTTCTCCCCCTTTTTTCACACCTACCTTCCCTCCCCACCCCCCTCCAAAACCAATAAATATTCAACATGTACAACACAATAAAACCATTAAACAATGTCATCACACAATGAAAAATAAACAAGAAAAATGTGTCATCTACTTTTACACACTGGATCAAGTCATTTTGTCTTCTTATTATTTTCGGGGGTGGAGGTCCGATGCAAGCTGTTATGTTCTGTACGGTACCCAAATTTATTCAAATAATGTGACTTTATTTTTTTTAATTGTATGTTATTTTTTCCAATGGAATACATTTATTCATTTCCATGTACCATTGCTATATTCTCAGGCTCTCTTCTGATTTCCAAGTTGACATTTTACTTTTTTTTGCTACAGCTAAGGTTATCATAATAAATCTTTTTTGCGCTTCATCCAGTTTGAGGGCTAATTCCTTACTACTTATATTACTTAGAAGAAATATCTCTGGATTTTTTGGTACATTGCTTTTTGTGATTTTTATTTAATACCTGATTTAGATCTTCCCAAAATTTTTCACTTCCTCACATGCCCAAATTGCATGTACTGTTGTTCCCATTTCCTTCTTACAGCGAAAACATCTATCTGATAATGTTGGATTCCTCTTTTTTTAAAAATTTTGGGGGTGTGATATATAACCTGTGTAACCAATTATACTGTATCATGCGCAACCTTGTGTTTATTAAATTCTTCATAGTTCCAGAACATTTCCCATGTTTCATTTTTTTATCTTTATGTTTAAATCCTTTTCCCACCTTTGTTTGGGTTTATAGCTTATTTCATAATTTTCCTTCTCTTGCAGCTTGATGTACATGTTCGTTATAAATCTTTTAATTATTATTGTGTCTGTTATCACATATTCAAAGCTGCCTCCTTCTGGTAATCTCGGTCTATTTCCCAATTTATCCTTTAAGTAGGCTTTCAGTTGATGGTATGCAAACATTGTACCATGAGTTATTCCATATTTGTACTTCATTTGTTCAAATGTTGATAAATTATTTCCCAAAAAACAATTTTCTATTCTTTTAATTCCTTTTCTCTCCCATTCTCTAAAGGAAAGGTTATCTATTGTGAAAGGGATTAGCTGATTTTGCGTTAATAATAATTTTGGTATTTGGTAATTTTTTTTTAACCTTTCTAAGTGTATCTTCTTCCATATATTGAGTAAATAATGCAATACTGGTGAGCTTTTATATCGTACCAGCTTTTCATCCCACATAAAGTATATGTTTCAGTACCTTCTCCCCTATTTTATCTAGCTCTATCTTAATCCAATCTGGTTTTTCCCTTGTCTGATAAAAATCTGATAAATACCTTAATTGTGCTGCTCTATAATAATTTTTAAAGTTTGGTAACTGCAAACCATCTTGGTTGTACCTCTCTGTTAATTTATATAATGCTATCCTCAGTTTCCCACCTTTCCATAAAAATTTCCTTATTATTCTCTAGTTCATTAAAGAATTTCTCTGTTAAGGGAATTGGTAACGATTGAAATAAGTATTGTATCCTTGGGAAGACATTCATTTTAATGCAATTTACCCTCCATATCAATGTTAGCAGTAATTCTTTCCAATGTTCTAAGTCTTCTGCAATTTCTTTATTAGTGGCTGATAATTTAATTTGTACAAGTGGCTTAAATTATTATCTAACCAAATACCTAGGTATCGGATTGCTTGTGTTTGCCATTTAAATGGTGATTCTTTTATAAATTCTGTATTATCCGCATTACTCATTGGCACTTTTATTTACGTTGATCTTGTACCCAGATATTTCTCCATATTCCTTCAATTTCTTATGTAATTCTTTTTATTGATATCTCTGGTTCTGTTAGGTATACTATGATGTCATCTGCAAATAAATTGACTTTATACTCCTCCTTTATTTTTATCCCTTTTATTTTCTGTTCTTATCAGTTCTGCCAATGGTTCTATTGCTAAAGCGAACAGTGAGGGGGGATAGTGGACATCCCTGTCTAGTTGACCTACTTAATTTAAATTGGTTTGATACATATTCATTTACTGTTACCTTTGCCAATGGTCCATTATATAATGCTTTAATCCAATTAATATATTTTTCTGGTAGACTGAACCTCTGTAGTACTTTGAATAAATAATTCCATTCTACCCTGTCAAAGGCTTTTTCTGAGTCTAAAGCAACAGCCAGTGTTGGCATCTATCTGGTTCATTACTTCCAGGAGAGGAGGAATGAATAACTCTTTAAATGTTTTATAGAATTCTATTGGAAATCCATCTCCTCTCCTGCTGTTTTATTGTTCGGCAGCTTTTTTCCTGTTCTTCCTCTATTTCAAATGGTTTTATCAGTTTGTTTTGTTCCTCTTCTTGCAATTTCGGCAGTTCAATTTTAGCTAAAAATTCCTCTATTTTATCATCTTTCCCCTTGTTCACAATTTGATACAATTGTTCATAAAGTTCCTTAAAATTTTCATTAATCTCTGTTGGATTATATGTAATTTGTTTGTCCTTTTTCCTTGATGCCTGTATCGTTCTTTTAGCTTGTTCTGTTTTAAGTTGGCAGTCTAATATTTTGTGTGTTTTTTCTCCCAGTTCGTAATACTTTTGCTTTGTTTTCATTATGTTTTTCTCCACCTTGTACGTTTGTAATGTTTTGTATTTATTTTTTTGTCCGCCAATTCTCTCCTTTTCGTTATATCATCCCTTTTTACTAATTCCTTTTCTGTACTTACTATCTCCCTTTCCAACTGCTCCATTTCCCGATTGTAATCCTTTTTCAACTTAGTCACATAACTTATTATCTGCCCTCTAATGAAGGCTTTCATTGCGTCCCATAATATAAATTTGTCTTTCACTGATCCTGTGTTTATTTCAAAATGTGTTTTAATTTGGCATTCAAAAAAACTCCCTAAATTCCTGTCTTTTAAGTAGCATGGTATTTAACCTCCATCTATATATTGTTGGTGGGATGTCCTCCAGTTCTATTGCTAATAATAGGGGTGAATGATCTGATAGTAGTCTAGCTTTATACTCAGTTTTCCTAACTCTCCTTTGAATATGGGCTGACAACAAAAAACATATCAATCCTTGAGTAAGTTTTGTGTCTACTCGAATAATATGAAAATTCCTTCTCTCTTGGGTGTTGCCTCTTCCATGTATCCATAAGTTTAATTTCCTGCATTGATTTAACCACAAATTTGTCTACTTCATTCTTTTTACTTGTCTTTTGTCCAGTTTTATCCAACATTGGATCCAAATTAAGGTTAAAATCCCCTCCTATCAATATATTTCCTTGTGTGTCTGCAATCTTCAAAAAAATATCCTGCATAAACTTTTGATCCTCCTTGTTAGATGTGTATATATTGAGCAAATTCCAAAATTCTGAGTATATCTGACTCTTTATCATTGCATACCTCCCTGCCGGATCTATTATTTCCTCCTCTATTTTGATTGATACATTTTTGTTAACTCGTATGGCTACACCTCTAGCTTTTGAATTATAGGATGCTGCTGCTACGTGTCCTACCCTGTCTCTCTTTAATTGGTTATGTTCCGCTTCAGTTAGATGCGTTTCCTGCACAAATGCTATATCTATTTTTTCCTTCTTCAATAAATTTAGTAGCTTCTTCTTTTTAATTTGGTTATGTATTCCATTAATGTTTATAGTCACATAGTTCAACATGGCCATCTTATATCTTGCATACACCTCTTTTCCACCTCTTTGCCACTTTCATCCCCCTTTTCATCTCTTAGTTTTCTCTTATTACACTTAATGTATGACAACACATTTAAGACATAAAGTACCCCCGCAGTTCCCACATCCACTAATACCTTAACCCCAAAAGTTCCTCCATCTCTGAGTTGCCCCATATCCCTTGCCGGGCAACCACAACTCCCCTTTTCATTTGGATGGGGATCTTGTTCGCAGCGTCAACTGATTTTGCAGTGATGGTTATTCCCCCTCCACCCAGCCCTCCCCAGAAAACACTTTTTAAACACATATAGCAAAACTCTCTTTATTCACCCCCCCCTTACTCCCTTACTTCCCTTCTCTTTTCCCTCTTTAGTTCTTTACATATATTGTTTTTACATTTTATATATACTTTATTGCCGTTCTTCATTCTTGTTACATCTCTTCATCTCTTCTCCTGTCCTGCAAACGTTCTGCGAATTCTTGCGCTTTCTCTGGATCTGAGAACAGTCTGTTTTGCTCCTCGGGTATAGATATTTTAAGCACGGCTGGATGTCTTAATATGAAATTTTAACCTTTTTTCCCTCCCATATAATCGATTTTGCTGTATTGAACTCCTTCCTCCTCTTTAAGAGTTCAAAACTTATGTCTGGGTAAAAAAAATATTTTTGGCCCTTGTATTCCAATGGTTTATTATCTTCTCTAATTTTATTCCTTGCCCGTTCCAGTATATTTTCTCTTGTCGTGTATCTCAAAAATTTTACAAAGATGGATCTTGGTTTTTGATGTGTCTGTGGTTTCAGAGCTAATGCTCCATATGCCCTTTCTATTTCCATTTCTTCCTGCATTTCTGTCATTCCCAGGACCTTCGGGATCCATCCTTTTATAAATTCCTTCAAGTCTGTGCCTTCTTCACCCTCCTTCAGGCCCACTATTTTTATGTTGTTTCACCTACTATAATTTTCCAACATATCAATTTTCTGAGATAACAACTCTTGTGTCTCTTTAAATTTTTTTGTCACTTTCTTCCAATTTTTCTCTTAAATCATTCACTTCCATTTCTACAGCCGTTTCCCGATCTTCCGCACTCTCTACTCTTTTCCCTATTTCTGTCATTACCAGTTCTAACCTTTGTATTTTATCTTCTTTTCATTTTTCTTTTAATTGCATTAATGATAACCATTCTTTTAGTGATCTCGTTTGTCTTCAAAAAAGACTTCATCTATATTCTGTTCATCAGTTTTACCTTCTATTTCTCTGTGAAGATCTTGGTCTTCTTCTTCCTCTTCTTCTGTGTCTATCTGTGTTTGTGTCTTCTTCTCTTCTTTGTGTATGTGTCTCTTCTGTTTTTCCTGATGAGGTGCTTGTATCTCTTTGTCGGGTCTCTTCTTGCTGGGCCTCTTGTTGCTGTTCCTCCCCTCCTGGGATGCTTGTCTGTTGTTCTTCCTGACGTTGGTCTTCTTGTCGATCTTCCCTCCGTCTGTCTTCAACGTCTGTTTCATCGCAGCCTCTTCTGCTGTCTTCCTTATCCTCCAGCTGAGAGCCCTGGTGTTGGGTGTCCCTCAGCTGCTCGGTCTGTGACAGCCCACTCCTCTGCTGAGCCCCCCTCACCCCGGTGTCCTCTTTCTCCTTTGCTTGCGCCCTTTTTGGCTCAGAGAGACATTTTTGTCATGCACCGGCTGGTGGGTTGTGACTCTGTAGGGCAGGTACTGACCTCGACGGTCGGGTGCTCCTTGTCACCACAGCATCCAGTTCCTTCCTGCAGGTAAGGCCTTCTTCTTTCTTCTCCAGTGACTCTTTTACTTTTTCCAATTGTTCTTACTTTCTCCTTCTTGGAAGCCATCTTCTTTCTCTTCTCTGCATCTTTATCTTCTATTTTTCTATTTCTTGTACTCTTTTTGTTATGCTTTGCTTTTTCCTAACTTTTTTCCTATTTTCCTGGAGAGGCCACTACTCCATCACATGACTCCTCTATCATTGGATGAATTTAAGGCAGAGATTAATAGGTTCTTGATTAGCCAGGGCATCAAAGATTATGGGGAGAAGACTGGGCAGTGGTTTTGTGGGGGAAAATGATCAGCTCTTGATTAAATGGTGGGGTAGACTCAATGGGCTGAATGGACTATTTCTGCTGCAATATCTTATTGTCTTGTATGACATTCAACATAAAAACTGTGTAACCACTTTATTATTCCATAAGGATAATGCATAAATACAAATTAAAAGATATTACACTAATGCAACTAAAATCAAAACATTTTTGCAAACAAACTTTCTTCCCCTCCAGGTTCGACCACTTCCTCCCCTATCAAAACCACTGCCAGAACTGAAGGCTAAATCAGTAAGTTTTCTACTGTTTATACCATTCACTCTATTTGCAGTGCAGTAATGTGGCCTGTGCAGTAAAGAATGTGGTATGAATGTGGTCAGCCAAAGGGTCAATTTCTGTGCTCTGACTGGTTCCCCCATCAACACTGAGTCATAGTGAAACCCATCAAATGGTCAAGTAATTTGCACCAAGTGGTGACAAGATTTGACTTCTCAAATAGATAATTTTGAAGAAATTGGCTCCTTTCCACTTTGTTTATTTTTCCACTGTTGACACAAAGAAAAATAAACTGAGCACTGTCTTGATAAACTTGAACATTCCTGATATTTATGCACATGATTTTATATGTGTGTACACCGACGTGTAGAGGTATCTCAATGTATTTTTGTGCAAATTTATTTTTTGTTAATTTCCAGTCATTACATTTTTTAATCTAAGCTACTGATGGTGCAATTCACTTCCAGTGGCATCTACAGTACCTGATAAAATATTATTCATTGAAGTATTTTGCAAGAATTGATACTAAAAGCAGAAGGAAATGATTAGAGATTCTACAGGGTAGTAAAATTAGCTTCTGTGTTTCAGGTGGTGAAGCCTATGTGTCGGCCTCCACAACCTCCTGTAAAACCAGGCCTTCAAACTGCATCCTCTAAACCTGTGCCGGTAAGTCTCTCATTCAAACTGCTGGGACCAGCATGAACTGTCTTCAAAACAGGCATTAATCTCTTCACCCAGGCTGGCTCACTCTGACAGCTAAAGGGCAAGACCCCTGATCATGTATTGGTGTTAATATTCAGGCTATTCAATGTTCTGTCTGTGACATTTGAAGTAATTTTGAGGTGAAGGTCACTATTTACAACATCTGCAATTTAAACACCTGCCCCAACTATAAATAAAACATCTGCTAGAGGAACTCAGTGGGCCCAGCATCATCAGTGGGCCCATGTTTCTGCTTAGAACCCTTCATCAGGACCTGTCTCAATGAGAGGTTCCAGTCTGAAATATTAACCATTCTTTTTCTCTCACTGATGTCTCCATCAATTTTTTTTTTGCTGCAGATTCCAGCATCTGCAATCTCTTGCATCCCCAAGTTTGGATGAATGAAATCATTGCAGAATAACTTGTAGGATAGAATGTTTGTTTCAATTTTAATTGTCTCTGTTATAAAAACCTGAAGAAAGATTTTATGGACATATAAGTTGGTTGTTTGTTTTAATCAGCACAGATGGTTTTGGAATTGTAGAGTTGGATCACCAATAATGTTCTAATCACTGCGTGCCAATTCTTAAAAAAATGTAATTCAAATGTGTTATTATTTTTCCCCCAAGTTAAATATTAATCAACTGACTAATTTATCTGTTACATTAAATAAGGTGAGGGTGATGCTTAATTATCAAGTAGCCATCATGGGCAGGCCATTCACCAGATGGTCATGTCTGTTCAAGAAGAAAGATTAGCTGTTTACCACCTTCCATACAGATGCCTTCCCACAAGTAAAAATACAACGCTGGAGAAACCAAGCAGGTCAAACAGTGTACTTTATATAGCAAAGATAAAGAGATATAACCAACGTTTCAGCCTTAAGCCCTTCATCCCTGGATGACCCAGAGGCTAACCTAAGCATGTGAAAGATGAAGTTGTGAAAGATGAGCGAGAGTACACAGATGACCAAGAAAATTTAAAAAAAAAAAAAAATCCCCTTGCCTGTGGGAAAGTGGAGAATGATGTACAGAGTCAGATTCTAATTTGAAAGAATTGAATTTGCTGTTTGCAGAGTTGCGGCCATTTTTTAAATTTGAATTTGCACATTTGAATTTTGAATTTGCCCATTGGTAGCAGTTTTTGGCATAAGTGAGTACACAAATGGGAGAGGAAGACATTTTTAAATTTAGAAATACAGCATGGTAACAGGCCATTTTGGCTCACCAGTCTGTGCTACCTAATTTACACTCAATTAACCTACATCCCCAGTATGTTTTGAATGGTGGGAGGAAACTGGAGCCTCCAGAGAAAACCCACGTAGATATGGGAAGAATGTACAAACTCCTTCCAGACAGTGCGGGATTTGAACCGTGGTCACAATCACTGGCGCTGTAAAGGTGATGCACTAACCACTACATTTGGCCCATTGAATACATGATAGCTTCCATCAGTTCTATTCCTCCCCCCCTTATTTTCCTGTCACCCTGCCACACTCCCTTTCACATTCTCACCAGTTCCTCTTTCTATCCTTCTGGCATTTATCATCTAAGAGGTAATTAACAGTCGCTAATGAACCTACTTGCTCATCTTTTGGTTGTGATGGAATCCCATGTGATCACAGTTAGAAGCACCGAGCTTCTGATTAAACTTTAGTCCCTGGAGCTGCAAGGCTGCAGCGTAGACAACTGGACCACCATGCTGCATACACAAAGAGGAAAGAATCAGTGTACCGACTAAAGCAGAACACATTGCATTGCAGTTGAAATCTAAGATTAATGTGACTAAACACCAGTATTATCTTGATCTCAATAGGTTGGTTACAAGCCAAAAGTTGCCTTAAAGCCACCAAATCAGTCCAGATGAAGAGAAAGTGTGCACTACAGAGGCACAGCTATGGAGTCATCTTTCTACTGTCAGGAAGAAGATAAAAGTATCTTTGGTTTCTTGTCATATTCATTTTACAATAAGCAGTGGGAGAGAAACACAAAACAAAAATGTATTGGCTAGTTTGGGACTCCACAGATGCTGCTTTCATCATCCTGTTGCTTCGGAACTTAGGACTTTTTTTATGAGACAAATTAAAATTATTCTGCTGCAAATACTGATGGGATGCAGTTTGTCAAGTAACCCTTCCGCTAAGACAAATTACTTGGAAAAGCACAAAATGACAAAAGAAACTGAATAAAAGATTATGTTTGCATTTTTTGATTTGATCTTGCAGAAAGTTCTCAGCTTGGCGTGAATGAGAAAGCATGTTGTCACATTTGTCTTCAGCAACGTTACAGTTAGTTGCACTTCTGAGTTGGAACTGATCCAACAGGGAACTTTCACACGTCTTATGAAATGAAATGTGGCTGGTTTCAGAGGACAGAGCTTTTTTTAAAGAAGGCCAGTTGGACTTGGGGGACCACGAGATTCTCTATCCAATACCATGTTCAGTGAAATCTGCAGTAACTGTAGCCTGCTACCTGACTGGTAATCCAAATGCTAGGACGAATGATCCAAGACACAAATTCAAGGAGAATTTCAATTTAATTAAAATCTTTCATGAGGGACCATGAAACTGCTGGTTATCGTATTCATGGGATTACTAATGTTTCTTGGCAAAGGAAATCAGTTGCCTAGCTTGGAGCTGAGTATGATTAACATACAACTCTGAGGTGGCTTGGTAAGGCTCTGGTCAACCAGGATCAATAAATGCTGGAACTGCCAAACGTGCTCACATTTCACAACATGCTCACATGCTCTGCAACACAATTAGATGCCTGTCACTATCAATGATCTGCCTCATATTGGAACTCTTTAATGCTAAATGGTCCAAGAGGAACTCATCTAGTAATGCTAGACCTGTCAGCTTGATATCTTTGGTTATGTCATGTCAAAAGCTTTAAATATAAAAAGTCTGGTAGGTAGGAATAAAATGAATTTGTGATTCAATCTACATTAGTTATTAGATCTTCTATCTGTTCCTCTGCAAGAAACATGCATTTTACCTGCTTCTGTTGCCCATGTTTTGTTTTCTTTTTGGAAGATGAATGTGGTTCGTGTTTGTTAAAGTTCTGATTTCTAGGCTGGCATTCACAATTAAGCACACAAAGTTCAAACAGTGTAATATTGAATGAAAGTTTTCAGGGGGAAAATAAGCCTCAGTATCTAGTGTGCAAACCATGAACTGAAGTAGCATTTGAATTTAATTGTTTATTTAAATATGTAGTAAAAATTGTTGTCATTTCTGAATTAAACTAGTGTTTTCTTTTTTACTAGCTATTATGGTATGTGGAAATCTTGAGGTTTTACTCAGATCTTTATTCTTTTCAAAAGGTGCTAGTGAATAGGACAAGTATCATCACTTTTTAATTTGCACTGCTTCAGGTACTTCTTCATAAGTTGCTATTCTCATTTGCAAGAATATCTATCTCAGAAAGTGAACAATGTTATTGGCCATATTTGTGGACAATTCTTGTTGCATAATATGTCATTTTATCTCTATCCCATTTTAATCAACACCAAACAGCTGCTCCTGCTTTCATGTGGTGCATGATTAATCAGACACTCAACATTTGGTGAATTACAATGTGTTATTCTATTTTAAATACCTGAATTGAAATCCAATGTGCCTAATTCCACGGATATGTCTCTACATTGTATGCACTTGTCAGCTGGCCTGAACAATTATTTCAGTGTGAAATGGGTTATTTATTTTCTTTTGGCAAATAAATCTATATTTTATTGCAACAGTATTGCAGTTTGTCTGAGGAATTCTATTGCTTTTGTTCATCTATTTTCCTCAAGTACACACAAAAAGAAATGGACTCAAGTTGCTGAGGTGTTTCTTTTAAAAGTGAGCGATACTTTAAAACAAAATTGTGCTCTTAAAGACCAGAATTCAGCAGTTATTTTGGAAGTTGTACATATCTTTCCATTTCAGACTATTTCATACTACTTGTATTGAGGTTGATCATTATTTTGGAATGTTGGTATATTATAGAACTTCCACTATAACCAAGAGTTTAGGCCAAAATTATATTTTTTTAAAATCAGGATTATCTTTCCTGGAATATGTGACTCACATTCAGGTGTAGTTCCAAAGGCACCAATAGCTTTTTGGAAGGCTGGGTACCTGGGAAGTCTTTGCATGGGGCAAGAGATGTTAGAACAGCATGGAATGGAAGAAGTTAATAAAATATTTATTTAAAAGGGGGAATAAGATTAGGTAGTTTAGGTCTCTTTTCACAAGCAAACATTCCATTTCAGAAACAGAAGCAAAAACAGGATCAGAAACAGGAGAGAGGAGAGAAGATAAAAGCTCCAGCAGTTGTGAATAACCCCATTTCAAGAAGGGTTTTGAGTTAGGAGTTCAGCCTAATCGAAAACTCTGAAGTGCCTGGTTGTGGTGTTTCTCCTGAAATAAGGGAAAAGAAAAACTCTTTGCAGTAACCTGGAAGAATGCACATTTCTTTGGAAAGACACTTCAGTTGCTGATTGAAGGACATCAGTTTGCATGTCCAAGAACATTTCTCTGCACCCATCAAAGACCTTCCTGACTGGTAACAATTTAAGTTAAGGTACCAGAGCCTGTGGAATGTAATGACTGTTTAATTCTGTGCCTAATACCAGTGAACTTGGAGAAGTGAACAGTAAATGAATGGACACACATTTAGAATTAGGAGGAAGTTATAGAGAAAAAGTTAAATATTGATCTTATTCTCTGTTAAGAAGATGAAGACAATGGCTACTTAAACAAAATTGATTTTGTGAATTTGTGCTAATGCTGTTTTTTTTAGTCCTTAGGGCTTGATAAATGTAACAAGTACATTTATCACGTGGATCTCAATATAAATTAATTCAGCATTGGTAACAATGAAATTGTTCAGGGACAATTTTCTTCAGAAATAGCCCTGATTTACACATGCCTGAACACAGATCTACAATTCAGGTACAGGGTATAATTGATATATTTACCTCTGCTCTGAGTCGTGTATTTTTATCCCTTATTGATCTTTTCCTTTGGTAAGTTTCTATTGAGTTCACATGTCGTTTTAATTGGATGAAATAAAGATATTGGAAGAACAACTGTTCAACCCTCATTGGAATTATAGAGCATTATTAAGAGTTGTGTTGAACAATAAAAAGCTGCAGAAACTGCCAATCTAACAGATTGGTCAGGTTGCATCTCAGTATTTCTCAGTTTTGTTTCTACGAAAGCTGATTAAAATCCTGCAAACTGCAGAGAGACATGTAAAGCGAAGCTGGAGGTTTCGACCTGGGCAGAAAGGCGCTGCCTCCTGTTCCTCCTCGCACGCCGTAGATGTGGTGCCGCCCCGCCGTAACCAGGCAACGGAGCACTCAACAGACGGAGGCGGTAGTGCCGACAGCAACGCGGCACGATTAAGCCGCGCGTTCGGTCGGAGTACCCAGCATGAAGCTGAGCCAGGACGCGCTGCAGGAGCTGTATGCCTGGATCGACCAGATCCCGCTGTCGAAGCCCAAGAGGAACGTCGCCCGAGACTTCAGCGACGGGGGTACGATGCGCGGGGGGCGGGCGGGGGGGCGAGAAGCCCGTGGAAGGAAGGCCTCGCTGCAGCCAAGTCTTCACCAACTCTTCATGGAGTTGTCAGCGGTCCCACTCACAGTTCACCTTCAATAACCCCATCGTGCCCCGGGCTGGTTTTAAGGGAGTGGGAGATATGGGGTGGAAATGAGTGGAAGCAGAGCCGGCCCGTTTCCGCGTTGTGTCTCTCAATCCAGTCAAGGCAGAGAGGAAATGATAAATATTAGCCCGGGAGCAGAGATGGCATCCTGGCATCTCCACCTTTGATTCTATACTAGTGGTTCGCAAACCATAGAAAACGACAGCACAGGAAACAGGCCATTCAGCCCTTCGAGTCTTTGCCAAACTGTCATTCTTCTAGCTCCACTGACCTGCACCCAGTCCAGAACTCTCCAATTTTTTTCTCTCAATCCCTTTAAGTAATCCCTTTCTAACCATAGAATGGCGATGGCATCCTATGCTGTCTGGTTAGTAAGGGATTATGTAAAACATTTTATAAGCAATGATGAACCATGATCAGCACTCTAAAGTTCAACTGAAGGGAGGGTCAGAGATCACAAGTAAAGGGAAGAGAAGAAGCAGTGGGATGAGAACAGAACAGAGCAAAATTCAACATTCTATGTAACTGCATCTAACCATAGTCGTGTTGGCACATTTGTAACATTCAGCACAATTGGCACCCCTGGGGTGATCTAAGCTTCAGTTTGGGGGTTTCCAGAGTGCTGGAGCCTTGGCCGCAGTCCATCACAACCAAACCTTGGCATTAACTGCACTCAACTTCAGTGGAATCTGGGTTGCACTCCCAGTACATGTGATGGGGCAGTGAGGTGGAATTAACATTCTGCAACATGAACAATTTTGCAGAGCACTGTTTGGATTAGATGACAGTTATTTTGTCTTCAACAGCAATATCTTTTTCCTAAAATTCCATAAATTCAAATGGCTAACCAATAAAATGTTACAAATGCACTGGTAGAGAGCCAAATAGTGTTTTTTAATGATGTAATCGTGCTATTGATAGTGCAAAAAAGTCTCTACACAACGTACACGTGTAAACAAATAAAGAAATGTAAACAAATTGCAATACAGAGAGAAAACAATACAAAAGTAAGACTCCTGAAAGTAAGAGTCCCTGATTGAGTTTATTGTTGAGGAGTCTAATGGTGGAGGGGTAGCAGCTGTTCCTGAACTTAGTGGTGCAAGTCTTGTGGCTCCTAGATCTCATTCCCGATGGTAGCAGTGAGAACAGAGCATGTGCTGGATGATGTGGATTCTTGACGATTGCTGCTGCTCTCCAATGGCAGCGTTCCTTGTAGACGTTCTCGATAGTGGGGAGGGTTTTGCCTGTAATGCCCTGGCTGTGTCCGCTACCTTTTGCAGGACTTTCTGCTTGGGGTTATTGGTGACCCAGACCGTGTTGCAGACAGCCAGCACACCTTCCACCCCTATGTAGAAATTTGCCAAGCTTTCCAATGTGTCACATGTGACTGAGTATAGAGATATGTTTTTGGGAGATAAATTGGGAAAGGTTTGTTAGAGTAGGTTACATACAAACACTTTAAAACAGAAATACTGGAGCTCTGCTATTGCTAGGCATGTCGGCCTCACAGCCTTTGCAAGAGCTTTGGAGAGTGCTCAAGAGACTTCACTAATGGATTGTTGCTTATAAAAGGCAACAGATGAAAGATCATGTTGGAGCCGCAGATTGTCTGGAAGAGAACTTGTTGTTATAAGAGGGTCATGTGGTTTTGCAAGCAGAGAGAGTCAAACAGGCTTTCTCTCAGAGAGAGAGAAAAACACACACTGTGGTGGTACACCACCAGCCTACTGCAGGGAGTGTAAGGGGACAGGATAACACCTGGCCGGCTATCAATCAGTTGGCCTGAAGGGATCAAGCACCACCCAGTTGGGTGTCAATCATCTTCCAGGATATAAGCCTGCGCCAGCCTCCCGAGGCCTCACTCAGAGTTGCTGCAGCCACAGCCACCCTGACTCTATGGAAGTCTTTGTGGATTAAAGCCTGTTGAACAGTCTTTATCTTTGTGTGTGTCTGATTCTGGTTAACAGTGCACCACAATTTAATCCACAAAATTTTTCCACGGCAGCTATGGAAAAACTCCTGTGTGCAGGGAGCTTCGAGGTCGATCCATGCCACCCGAAAGCCAGGCATGCTTCGAGATCTGGCAGCACGCGGTCAAGACAATCATCGAGGCACACAAGGGTGACATCCTGGACTCCGATTGGAGTCCTACTCCGGTCAAAGCTGGGTCCCTGCGTCTTCCAGGTAACCAAAGGCTGCTCCACGTACAGGAGCGCAATGGACTTTTACACTTTACAAGCCCCCCATGAATGCAGTCTGTGCAAGATACCTCCTCAACACCTGAGTCCAGAAACCCGGGGAGATGACTGAGTCTTACCTGGGACACTTGTAAGAGTTGGCCCAACTGTGTCTGGCTGAACCCAGGGTAGGTGCAGAGGAGGTCGAGAGGCTGATCTGGGATGCCTTCGTCCAAGGGCTACGCTCGAGGGCCATCCGGCAGAAGCTGCTGGAAGACCACATCTATACCCTAACCAGGACTGTGGAAGTGGTCCAAACCCTGGAAGCAGCAGCCCTGCACATCGAAGCCTTCGATTCCAGGTTCCCCTAGGCTTCCTCATGGCCCTCTCACACTGCAGCTTCAGCCCAAGGCCGAGCTGGGGAGGAGAACATCACTGCAACAGGCGCCCGGCGCCCCTGTAAGTACTGTGGGTCCTGGTGTGGGTAAAATCAACGATCGTGCCAAAACTGCCCAGCTAGGAAACAGCATTGTTTCCGACGCGGCAAGAAAGGCCACTTTGCAAAAGCGTGCCTCTCTAAACCTGCCGGCAGCTCAGCAGCCCTCTATGACCTCCCCCGTGGACCCCCCCCCCCCATGTGCGCGTGCCGGGCGGCGCCATTGTTCCCACGATGACTTCTGCGGACCCCCCCATGTCCAGATGCCGGGCGGCGCCATTGTTCCCACGATGACTTCCGCCTTCCCCGACTTCGATCGTGCAGCATCCGACCCCACCAGCGACCGTTGCAGTGTGTGCCCCACACATCTGCACCAGCCCCTGCCCTTGCCATCGATGCTCGCTGAGAACTACAGCGACGGCACTTCCGGCTCACGACGTGAAGTCACTTCCGGCTCACGACGTGAAGTCACTTCCGGCTCACGACGTGAAGTCACTTCCGGCTCACGACGTGAAGTCACTTCCGGCTCACGACGTGAAGTCACTTCCGGCTCACGACGTGGTCACTTCCGGCTGATGTAAATGACGTCACTGCCGCTGGCCATGATAATATCACTTCCCCTGGCGCAGTGGACATGGCTGGGGAAGGAGGCGAGCCACGCAGTGGCCCCCCTACATGCCGCCGCCATCTTGGGCCAGGCAGCGACCAACATGGAAGGGCCCCAATGAAGCTGAGAACGAAGTGGTCAACATGGGCGATAACCAAGCCGCGCTACTGACATTCCCCACGCCTCCGGGTACCATCAGCTGTCGCACGCCACACCCAGCGACCAACGGCAACGTGGTCAGCATGGGCGATGACCAGGCCACCCTACCGACGCTCCCCACGCCTCCGGAGGCCATTGGCTACCGCACGCAGCACCTCATGACCGATGTCGACATGGTCAACACGGGCGATGACCAGGTTGCCCTGTTGGCGCTCCCCATTCCTCCGGATAGCGACGACTCTGTCTCTGAGACGGTCCTGGTTGCCACCACACTGACCAGGGACATCCCCCATGACCTCGGGTGCTTAATGAAGGACGTGCGAGTCAACAGGCAGGTAACAAAGTGCCTGTTCGACAGTGGCAGCATCGAGAGCTTCATTCACCCGAGCATGGCCCACTCCCCAAGGTTAAAATTCCACCCCACCACCTGCTCGATCGCCCTCGCTGCCAAGGATAAGACTGTTGGTACCCTCGGGCACTGCACTGTAGACATAATGTTGGGAGGGGAGAATAACACAGGATTTAGGCTCCTGATCATGCCCAAACTCTGAGCACCATTCCTCCTGGACCTGGATATCCAGTGCCACCTGCAGAGTGTCACCTTTGCCTTCGGGGGGGCCCCAACCTCCACTCACATTGCACACCACGCCAACTTACCAGCCCCGGCCAATCTGCAGCCTCTCCACACTGCACATCATCCCACCGGCGCTCTTCCCACATCTTGCACTATGCTGCAAGCCGATCGTTGCCAGAAGTAGATGCTATTGCGCCGCAGACTGGGACTTCATCAAGGCGGAGGTGCGGCGACTCCTGGCGGAAGGCGTTATAGAGCCCAGTAACGGCCCTTGGAGAGCCCAAGTGCTGGTGGTCAAAGGGGGAAGTAAGCCAAGGATGGTCATGGATTACAGTCAGACCATTAATCGGTACACCCAGCTACATGCCTACCCCCTGCCAAGGATCGCAGACATGGTCAATAAGATAGCCTGCTACCGGGTTTTCTCCACGATTGACCTGAAGCCTGCGTATCGCCAAATCCCTATCCACCTGAAGGACAAGCTCTACACTGCCTTTGAGGCGGACGGACGTCTGTACCATTTTCGCCGGGTTCCTTTTGAGGTCATGAACTGGTATCCGTCTTCCAGTGGATGATGGATTGCATGGTAGACTGGCACAAGCTGAAGGCGACATTCCCATATCTGGATAGCGTCACTACCCACGGCCGTGACCAGCACGACCACGACGCTAACTTTGAAAAATTCCTCCAGACGGCCACGGAGCTGAACCTCACTTACATCAAGAAGTGTGTGTTCAGCACCACCCGCCTCACCATCCTGGGGTACATCGTGGCCAGATCCGGAAAGGATGTGCCCATTAATGGAGTTACTCTTCCACCCCCCCCATCGCTAAAGGCCCTCCACAGGTGCCTAGGCCTATTTTCTTATTATTTGCAGTGGGTCCCTCGGTTCTTGGAGAAGGTCCGCCCACTGGCCCAAGCCACAAGTTTTCTTCTCCCACCTGAGGTGCAGGCAGCCTTCACCCGCATCAGGCAAGACATCACAGACGCCACGATGCAGGCTGTGGATGAGGACTCCTCCTTTCAGGTGGAGAGTGATGCCTCCGAGGTGGACCTTGCTGCTACCCTCAAACAAGGGGGGGCGCCCCATCGCTGCCTTCTCCGGGACTCCATGGAAAAGGAAGCCCAGGCGATTGTGGAAGCAGTCCACCACTGGCGCCACTACCTGGCCGGCAGGAGATTCATGCTCCTCACAGACCAGCAGACCGTGGCGTTCATGCCACAAGAGCAAGATCAAGAACGACAAGATCCTGCGCTGGAGAGTCAAGTTAGCAACCTACAGCTACGACATTCAGTACCACCCCAGGAAGTTTAATGACTCCTCTGATGCCCTCTCTCGCCCCTGCATGTCTATGCATGACGACAGGTTGCAGGCATTGCATGAGTCCCTCTGCCATCTGGGCGTCACCCGGTTGTACCATTTCGTTAAGTCCCAAAATCTGCCATTCACCATCAGGGATGTCAGGGACATGACCGAGGCCATGCGGAGTGTAAACCCCGCTTCTTCCGCCGCCCCCCCCCCCCCCAGGCCCACGTTGTAAAGGCTACTCAGCCTTTCGAGCATCTCGGCATGGACTTCAAAGGGCCCCTGCCTTCCACGAATCGAAACGTCTACTTCCTCGCGGTAGTGGATGAGTACTCACGCTTCCCTTTCGCCATCCCTTGTCCGGACACCTCCACGGCCACTGTCATCAGGGCCTTGGGGCAGATTTTCACCATGTTTGGCTACCCCACCTTCATCCACAGCGACCTTGGATCTAGTTTCATGAGTGACGAGCTGCGCCAGTACCTGACGGCAAGGGGGATCGCGACCAGTCACACGACAAGCTATAACCTGAGAGGCAACGGGCAAGTGGAATGCGAGAATGGGGTGGTCTGGAAGGCAGTCCTCCTGGCTCTCAGGTCAAAAGGGTGGGCTGTTGAGTACTGGCAGGATGCCCTACCTGAGCCGCTCCATGTCATTCGGTCACTGCTGTGCACGGCTACCAACGAGACCCCTCACAAATGTCTGTTCTCATTCCCCAGGAGGTCAGCGACTGGAATGTTACTCCCGGCATGGCTCACATCCCCGAGACCGGTGCTTCTGCGTAAGCATGTACGGACATTCAAGGCCGAAGCCCTGGTAGAGCAGGATTTCTTCCTTCATTCAAACCATAACTACGCTTACATTAGATTCGGCAGTGGCAGGGAGGACACCGTCTCAACCAGGGACCTGTCACCAGCAGGAGTACCCACCACACCACACTACCCTCCAACCCAGGATGATGCTGACCGGGCATACATCCCTGTCCCCAGGCAGCTATGGGGCATGCAGGGCCCCCTTGACCACCAGGGGCCCGGTTCAACTTTAGGAGACGAACCTGCCCCCCCCACCCATCCAAGATGACCCTGGCCACCCCTCCGCGCGGCACCACACCAGCCACACACACCCCTGCCACCAGCCCTCCCACTTCACCTGTGACCAGGAGCCAGTCCTACGACGGTCACAGAGACCCTGGCAGCCGCCGGATCGTCTCAACCTGTAAATATTGTATGTACATAGTGGGTGCGATTCCTTGTTACTGCCCCCCCCCCCCCCCCAACCCCGGGACAATTTTGAAGAAGGGGATGAATGTGGTGGTACACCACCAGCCTACTGCAGGGGGCAACCTCTGTACCTGCAGGAGTGTAAGGGGACAGGACGACACCTGGCTGGCTGTCAATCAGTCGGCTTGAATGGATCAAGCCCCACCTGGTCGCCTGTCAATCACCCTCCGGGATATAAGCCTGCACCGGCCTCCCAAGGCTTTACTCAGAGTTGCTGCAGCCACAGCCAGCCTGGCTCTGTGGAAGTCTTTTTGGATTAAAGCCTGTTGTACAGTCTTTATCTTTGTGTGTGTCTGATTCTGGCTAACAGTGCACCACACACACACAGATCAGTTCAGCAGTTTTACAGTCAGCAGCAGCAGCTGGGACTGGAACAGGACAAGCTGGCAAGCTTGTGGAAAGCCCCATTTGGAAAACAGGTTTGTAAATGCTTTGTTCAGCCTGGTGAAAGCTCTTGTGGTTCATGTAAGAGGAGAGGACTGGCTGTCTAATGTTTCACTTGCAATAAGAGAAACATAAAAGCACTCCATGGTGACATGAAAGAAAGAGGTTATCATCTGGAAAACCTTTGAAGGGGGCAAGTTTTGTCAGCAAGACACTGGAGTGGCTGATTAAAAAGGGATCAGTTGTGGATGTCCTGGAACAACAAATCTCTCTCTGAAAACTGACAAGAACCTTCCTGAGTAGTAACCATTTACCTTTCCAGCACCAAAGTCTGGTGAACTTTATAAATGTTAAATTCTGTGCACAGTATAAGAAGTGCCTGCAACCAGTGAACTTGGAGAAACCAAAGAACTTTTCAGAACTTACACACACGTTACATACACGTGCGCTTAGAATTAGAAGGGAGATAAATTAGGTTAGTTAATAGTGATAAGTTAAAGTTTATTCTGTTTTCATATTTAAAGATAATTAAAAGCAACTTTTGTTGAAGTAACCATTTGTCTTGGTGAATATCTATTGCTGCTGAGTTTTGGGGTCCTCTGGGCTCGTAACACACACCAAACTTCCACAAACTCCTGAGGAAGTAGAGGTTCTGACGTGCCTCCTTCACAATGCTATTAGTGTGTTGGGTCCAGGAAAGATCCTTTGAGATAGTGACTCCCAAGAACTTAAATTGACTCACCCTCTCCACCTCTGATTCCCCCAGTGATCACTGGATCGTACGCCTCTGGTTTTATCTTCCTGAAGTCAACACTCAGGTCCTTGCTTTTGGTGACATTGAGTGTGAGATTGTTATTGGTGCACCATTCAGCCAAGTTTTTAATCCCCCTCCTACACCCACGACCATGGTACCATCAGCAAATTTGTAGACGGTGTTGTCGAACCGAGCCCCACAGTCGTCGGTGTGTAGTAAGTAGAGCAGGGGACTAAGAATAAATACAGCTCTATGGTGCTCTGATGTGGATGGAGTTTGTGGAGGAGATGTTCTTATCAATCCTCACTGATTGTGGAGGAGAGGAAATCTATGATCCAATTACACAGTAGGTTATTGTCCCCCAGGTCTTAAGAGTTTGCTGATCCCATCCCATTGTGGGTGCACTCTTCCCCCCTTTCCATTGGGCAGAAGATCCATGAGCTTGAAAATGTGAACTACCATTTTAAAGAACAGCCCTCTTTCCTGTTGTTATCAGCCTCTTAAACTGTTACCTCATTAATAAAAGATGATGCCCTTGCACTGTTTTGAATGGTGCCTTTCTCTATATCATACACAGCATATGACAATAACCTTGCTTAATGTTCTTGGGAATTTTCTCCCAGGTTGTTTATACCAGCAACCAAGAAGATTAATTGTTCCTTTGGACTTCCAATCATTCAAAGGTCAACCTGACCAAATGCTGGGAATGGTAGCACTACAGCCTGGCCCATTCCTGGCTCCACACACAGACACTTGGTATTGAGGGTTAGAATTGCCTCCATGCCAACCATGTCCTCTTTGCCCAATTGAATTGCTCCTTTTGTTTCTCAAACTGAAATAAACTGACTCAGGATACACTGACAGGCAGAGACAGCAGTAAGTGCACAAATTATTGTTCTCACCTAAATATGCCCAAAGATTACAGTTAACAAAATCATCCCTGATGTTTTACTTCAATTTTTTTTGTTTAGACATACAGCCATTTTTGCCCATGCCTCCCAATTTACACCCAATTAAATTACATGCCCTATACGTTTTTGAACAGTGGGAGGAAACTGGAGCCCCCCAGGGAAAACCCATGCAGTGCCGGTGAGAATGTACAAACTCCTTACAGCACAGGATTTGAACCCCAGTCCCAATCACTGGTGCTGTAAAGGCATTGCGCTAATTATGCCGCCCTAATTTGCTCGCCATTTCAGTTCAGGGAAAGGTAGGAAAAAATAGATCATGATTTAAAACAAAATGACTGAACTAATCCAAATGAAACTTGTTGTCCAAATGTTCCCATTGTTTATTTTAAAATAGACTTGAAACTGCTAAAATAGCTCTCATCAACATCTTCTATCTTTCTTCCTCAGCCTTTACTTTCACTAAAACTGTAACTCCATGTTAACCATATGAAAGTTCCTGACTGTCTGTCCCTCCTGATAACAATAGCAGGAGCGATGGTGGTAAAGTGCAGTGTAGAATTGTTATAAATGGCTACATTGGAATGCTATCTGACCGCCGATCTAAATACCCACTCAAGGTTTGAGAAGAGTCCAGTGGCATTTTTCAGTTCTAGACATCTAGACATTTGTAAAATGCCACTGAATATCCCAGCAACATTCATGATGAAGTAAATGCTGTTTTGTGAAGATTCTGTGTATAGCTGATTTCACAACTCAAAAATTATATATAAACTCAGCTCAGAATATGTAACCTAAAAATTGCTAATCACTTCTGCTGATGATCACAAAAAAATCCACTAGATTGTCATAAAACCTATCTGGTTCAGGGGTAACCTTCAGTAGGATCCACCTTCCTTGGCTGATCTGGCCTGTTTGAGACTGCAGACCCACAAAGTGGTTGACTTTTAAATACCTTCTGAATGGCTATTCATGCCCTTCACTTCAATAGCAACTAGCTATATCCAAAAACTACCAGGCATGTTGAGGATGCCCACATTCTAACACATAAATACATAATGACCTTTAGCTCCTGTGTCAGCCTTGGTGTCCCTGCAAGCTGAGATAAAGACTATCCTTCAATTAGCCATCTAATTACATTTTATAGCCGAGCATTAGGTTTAAATGATTGGCATTTGACAAATACAAGATGAAAGTCTGCAGATGATGGGATTGTAGTGCAATACACAAAAGTGCTGGAGAAACCCAGCAGGTCACACAGTGTCTATACATATAACCAATGTTTCTGGCCTGCGCCCTTCGTAAAGATGCGAGCAAAAAGCAGGCAGGTGCCTGAGTAAAAAGGCAGGTGCCTGAGTGAAAAGGTGGTGGGGGGGAGGAGATGAGAAAAGGAGGAAAGAAGGGGTTGGGGAGGAGTACAGGCAAGAGATCATAGGTGGATATGAGTGTGTTGATGACATGGAGTCTTGCCTATTGGCTACTGTTTGGAAAGTTATTAATAGCTGTGAAAATTAGGTAACACCGGACAATGAAAATTTTGTTTCATGAACTCTTTTGGGTGTATTATATGGATTTTGGGCTGCTAATCAAGAATATCACCTTAAATATTTCCTTTCACATACTGTTTTTTATTAGATATAACCTATTTTTCTGATTTTTCTGTCATATTTTAATTCAACTAGTATATTGACAACAAAGCAAGCACACCTGGGCATGAATTATTGCAGGTGCTATGCAAATGTTGTCTTAGGCCAGGTCACACTAAGTCAGGATAGATGCAGACAGGCTATAAATATACTGATGCTGTGCATTACATTGATTATAGATTGAACGTATTGATGTACTTCCTTCAGGCAATAGCATATTGCGTGTAGTTAAAAATAGCTTTATTGTATTCAGCAAGATTCAATACAACAGAAATGTCTGTCAATGCCACAACAGCTGCGATACATTCTGTTACATTTGTGGCGAGTATACGCTTAAAGCTCAAAGATGCAGCATGACTGCACTTATTAACAAAGCCTATTGTTGGACACTGACGCAAGAGGCATCAGATGTTGTGTACAAACAAAAATCAATGGGAAAACATTTTTGGGTCAGTTGAACTAATCCAAAAGGTCAGCATGTAGATGAAGGGAAAGCAGTGGATGTTGTCTCTATGGACTTCAGTAAGGCCTTCGATAAGGTTCCTAATGGAAGGTTAGTTAGGAAGGTAAAGCGCGAGGTATTAACTTTGAGATAGTCAAATGGATTCAACAGTGACTGGAAGGGAGATACCAGAGAGTCATAGTGGATAACTGTTTGTCAGGCTAGAGGCCAGTAACAAGTGGTGTGCCTCAGGTTTCTGTATTGGGTCCCTTGCCGTTTGTCATTTAAATTAATGATCTGGATGATGGGGTGGTATATTGGATAAGTAAATATGCAGATGAAACTAATATAGGTGGAATTGTGGATAATGAAGAAGGTTTTCAAAGATTGCAAAAGGATTTGGACTGCTTAGAAGAGAGGGCTGAAAGATGGCAGATGGAGTTTAATGCTGAGAAGTGTGAAGTGCTTCATTTTGGAAGGGATAATCAAAACAGAACATACGTAGTAAATGGGAAGTTTTACAAGCCCAGAGGACCCATAAACCCAGCAGCAATAGATATTCACCAAGACAAATGATTACTTAAACAAAAGTTCCTTTTAATTATCTTTAAATATGAAAACAGAATCACACTTTAACTTATCACTATTAACTAACCTAATTTAACTCCCTTCTAATTCTAAGCGCACGTGTATGTAATGTGTGTATAAGCTCAGAAAAGTTCTTTGATTCACAATCCAATCTCACTTCTCATTCCTCCACGTTCACTGGTTGCAGACAATTCTTATACTGTGCACAGAATTTAACATTTATGAAGTTCACTGGACTTTGGTGCTTGAAAGGTAAATGGTTACCGCTCAGGAAGGTTTTTGTCGGTTTTCAGAGAGAGATTTGTTGTTCACTGGAAACCCACAGCTGATTCCTTGTAACCAGCTACTTCAATGTCTTGCCGAAGAAACTTTCCCCATCAAGGTTTTCCAGATGATAACCTCCTTCTTTCACCACAGAGTTCCTTTTTGTTTCTCCTATTTCAAGTGAAACATTAGGCAGCCAGTCCTCTCCTCTTGCATGAACCACAAGGACTTTGACCAGGCTGAACTAAACAGTCACAACTCATCTTCCAAATGGGGTTTTTCCACAAGCTTTCCTGCTTGTCCTGTTCCAGTCCCAGCTGCTGCTGACTGTAGCACTGCAGAACTGAATTCTCTCTCTCTCACAGATAAAAAGCCTGTTTTTCTCTCTCTGCTTGCAAAACCACATGACCCTCTTAGAACAGCAAGTTCCGCTCCAGACAGCCTGCGGCTCTGATGAGTTCTTTCATCTGTTGCCTTTTTGTAAACAACAATCCATTAGTGAAGTCTCGGGTACTCTCCAAAGCTTTTGCAAAGACTCTTGGAGCTGGCCTGTCTAGCATGAGCAGAGCTCCAGTATTTTAAATAAGATCTGTTTTAAAGTGTTTTTATGTGTCCTACACTAAAAAATCTTCCCCAATTTATCTCCCAAAAACATATCTATAATCCGTTACAGAGGGCATTGAGAATGCAGTGAAGCAGAAAGATCTAGAAATAACGGTTCATCGTTCCCTGACGGTAGAATATCATGAGGATAGGGTGGTGAAGAGGGCTTTTAATATGCTGGCCTTTATAAATCAAAGCTTAGAATACAGGAGTTGGGAGGTGATGGTGAGGCCAAATTTGGAATACTGTGTGCAGTTCTGGTCACCAAATTATAGGAAGGATATTAACAAGGTAGAGAGAGTGCAGAGAAGAATTACGAAAATGTTACCTGGGTTTCAGAATCTAGATATTGAGCAGATTATGTCTTTATTCCTTGGAGCATATAAGGTTGAGGGGGGATTTGACAGAAATATTTAAGATTATGAGGAGGATAGATAGAGTTGACGTGTATAGGGTTTTACCCCTTGAGGGTAGGAGAGATTGAAACAAGAGGTTAAGAGTTAAAGGGCAAAAGTTTAGATGTAAAATGAGGAGGAACTTCTACACTCAGAGAGTGGTGGCTGTATGGAATGAGCTTCCGGGAGAAGCTGTGGCGGCAGGGTCCATTTTGTCATTTAAGGAAAAATTGGATAGGTCTATGGATGGGAAGGGGAATGGAGGGTTATGGGCAAGGTGCAGTCGGTGGGGCAAGAGGAAAGTACTTGGTTCGGTGCGGACTAGAAGGGCTGAGATGGCCTGTTTCTGTGTTTTAATTGTTATATGGTCATATCATGATGCGATTGAACATGCTAAATTCAAGAAAAGTTAATTTAATATTTCTCCAATTTCCTACGTGATACAGCAAATCTGAAATTATCTTTGTGTTCAGCTTGAAGTTGCCTATCAATCCCAATTTTTTTCAGGAAGCAAACTTGTTGAAAAATTTGTTGTCCAATACAATCAGCCCTATTAACCACCCATATTCAGGGCAAAGAAATGGATTCATACAGATGTGACTGTTAACAATGAAACTAGCTGTGTGTTAATTGTTCGGAATCAAAAAACTATCAGTTGATTTTCATTTTTTTCTCTACAGTTATGGTTGCTGAAGTAGTGAAGCACTTTTTGCCCAAACTGGTAGATATGCACAACTATATTCCAGCAAACTCTACCCAGCAAAAACTGAGTAACTGGCAGTTATTGAACAGGCAAGTGCATTGATAATTAGCACGTCACTATCTGCTACAAACAAGCTTTGCATTGCAGAAGAGCCCCATTTTGTCCTTTCCAATTGAACACACACAAGTAAAAGAAAAGTCATTTGGAATCAGTGGTGGCAGAATTTCCCACCCACTGTAAATCATTTTCATTAATAAATATTTAACAAAACCACATTGTGATAAAATCACTATTTTGTTGGCCTTCCTTCAATTGCTCACTGATAGCTCTGGAGTATAATGATTCAAGAGTGAATGACTACATTGCACAGGTAGCCTCAGGAAACTGGAGTTGATCCTGTGATCTTGGCTTTCAAGATTCAAGATTATTTTATTGTCATGTAATAAAACAGAAAATGTGATATTACGTGAAATTTCAAAGACAAAGATTTGTTATCATCAGAAATTTCCCTGTGCCCTTACAGCCAGAGAAAGAGAAACAAAAGAAAGTTCTCCCCAGAGTAGCTGAATGTCCATGGATTTGCCTTCAGCTCTTCCACAGCTTCTGCCGCATCCACACAGCCTTCAATCCAAACCATCAGCAACTCGAACTCGAACACAACCAGGAAGCCTCCAGCACCTTCTTGCATCTCGGTTCAAATACCTGGTGCCCCTTCAACCAGTCTCCAGCAGTCCACTGCCTTCGTGACTTCCTCTCCTCCAGTCATCAACAGCCCATTGCTTGTGCGTACTTCAGCCTCAGTGCCCCTCTCTGGTTTGCTGCTGTGGTCACTGTCCTGTGGGTCATCTCCTCTGCTTCTCCTTCTCAAATGGGCATGTGGTCTCACCATTTTCTGGTGCCCTATGTCAGTTCCCTGCTTCCCTGGAGTCTGTAACCCCTTGTGGCTGCTGCCATCACAGGCGCTGTCATCTTGGACCCAGACCCCGTGGTCGTGGGATTTTAAAATAAAACCACCATCATCTCCTTTCGCAAGCCGTTTAAAGCCTGTACAGAGCTGATGGCAGTTGGACTGGGCGGTTGAAACCCACGGGGGAGCACTGTGTGTCTGCACCAGCGGCAGTGCTGCCGTTACAGCAGCTCCAGCAGTGCCACCATTTTTGTGTGTTTCAGGATTGTGGAACACAAAACAATCTGCTGGAGGAGTGAAACATGAAAGTCTGCAAGACACTATGGAACTTGGTAGGCCAAGCAACAGCAGTGGGGGGGGGGGGGGGGGGTTGAGCAATTGACCTCCCTTGGAAGAAGTTGTGAGTGTGATTCTTGGGCTCTGAAATGCATACGAGTGTGATACACCATGTGGAAAGTTACTCATCAGCTGATTGCAAAACTGAATGGCAGATAGCTCAGCAGACCAACATCAGTATCTGCATTTTCAGCTACCCAAGGCCTAAATCTGGAACATTTTATTCGAACCTACATCTTTCTTCCCCATTTTATTGTTGACTGCTTGATAATCTTAAATAAGCCATTTCCTCCTGCCTGATAATCCAAACATCTGAAATAAATTTTGGCTCTGGACTCCTTGGGACTCTGCTCAAAGCTTATGGGCCCTCTTCCCTGTGAAGCAGTTAAGTTTAGTTGGTTTCTTTTGTATTTCTCTCCTATCGACCACATAAAACTTTAAAAATATGATTTCAGTCCATGATCCCCTTAAATGTGCTGTCGCCCTCAGGGGGCCATATGGCCCCAATGACAATGGCTGCATTATTTCAAAGGTATAGCAAGGTACAAGTTATCTACTTCAAATGATGATGTGGTGACACTAGGGCTCAGCAGAGAACTTCATATGAGAAGCTGTGTGCTAAGTTTTAACTGTCCCAGGTATTGCAAAGGATGGGCCTAGCCCCGTTCCCACACAATGTACTATCAGCGACACTACCTGTCAATTGTGAATAAGACTTTCCAGACAAACACTTTTTGGTGGGCTGGATAAAAAGGGGCAATGTGTCAGCATATAGGAGGGAGATTGAATACTTGGCTGATTGGTGTATTAACAACAATCTCTCACTCAATGTCACCAAAATCAAGGAGTCCATAATCATATGACTTTAAGAAGGGAAAACCAGAGATGTATGATCCAAAGATAATTGGGGGAATCAGAGGTGGAGAGGAATGAGTGAAGGGTGGCACGGTTAGCATAACAGTTAGAGCAAGGCTGTTACAGCGCTGGCGATCAGGTTCGAATCCTGTGCTGTGTGTGTGTGGAGAGAGTAGGTTAATCAGGTGTAAATGAGTGGCACGGGCTCATGGTCCAAAATGGCCTGTTACCACACTGTATGTCTAAATTTAAAAATTTTAAATTTAAGATGAAAGGGTTTCAGTGTTTGTACTGTACCTGATGTGTGCCTTACACCATTTACTAAAAAAATCTGACAAATAATGGTGATCTAAATGCTGCATCATTGACTGGAATATTAAACTGAGGCCCTGTCCATCCACTTCCCACAGACAGGCTCTCTAATGTGTCCTGATCCAACACATTGATTGACCATTTCAATCTATGGATACTGAATGACCCACTGAGTCCGGCCAGCTTCTTTTTGTTCATTCAAGATTCCAGCCTGAAATTCCCTTCATATCCCCTTCTCACAGGCAGAAATTCCTTCTCTAGCCCCTTCCCACAGGCAGGTCCCTGACAGCCAGAGTGGAGGTACTTTTAAAGGACAGCATGTATATTCTGGTGGATATTTGGACTGGAGGAGCAAAGCACCATAATGAGTTAGTGCTCTGTAGGGTAACACTGAGTGGTGTACCAGTAATGCCATTGACTTCAAAATTATTTGGAATCTTTTCAGCTCTTTAAAAGGCACTATGTAAATGTAATACTTTCTTTTCACAGCTCGGTACAGATATAACCACAGGCTCTTACAGAAAATAAATTGAATTAGATCAGGAACTGCACAGCAACTTCTGCAAGGACAGCACAGTGACCCAATGTCACTCTCTGTGTGGTCCTGCTTTGACCTAATCATTCCTTCGTTCTGCCGGTCCCTGGAAAAGTACTAATGTAGAAACAGACATTGTCCATACAGTATCATTTAAATTTTGTTATCATGAAATGTGTATGTAAAACCTTTCTGTGCCAGTACACCTTATTGATTATCACCTGAATTGTCGCATTATATTTACCCATTCATTACTATTCAGAATGTTACAGAATTGACGACAAGTTATTCAATCATAACTTCCGGGATCACCGGTGAGGTGAATCTAAGCAAATGTTAGATTTCAGACTTATTGTCAGTACATACATGACATCACATACAACCTTGAGATTCTTTTCCCTGCAGGTGAGGCAGAATTATCACTTATTGGTAGTGCAAAAATAAACTGTATGCAGCGAATACATGTAAACAAATAAAGAACTGTAAACAGATAACAAATGTAAACAAACTGTCTGTGCAATAGGTAGAATAAATAAGTCCCTGATTGAGTTTGTTGTTGGAGTCTGATGGTGGAGGGGTAGCAGCTGTTCCAGAACATGGGAGTGGGAGTCTTGTGGCATCTCTACCTCTTTTCTGATGGCAGCAGTGAGACCAGAGCGTGTGCTGGGTGGCGTAGATCCTTGATGATTGCTACTACTCTCTGATGGCAGTGTTTCCTGTAGATGTTCTTCTCAATAGTGAGGAGGGTTTTGCCTGTGATGTTGTGTCCACTACCTTTTGGAGGGTTTTATGCTCAGGGGTGTTGGTGACCCCATATCAAACCATGATGCAGCCAGTCAGCACACTTTCCACCACATATCTGTAAAAATTTGCAAGGGTTTCTGGTGTCATATCAAACCTCCACAAACTCCTGAGGAAATAGGAGTGCTGACGTGCTTTCTTCTCGATGCCATTGGTGTTTTAACTCCAGGAAAAATTCTCCCAGATAGTGACTCTCAAGTACTTGAATTTGCTCACCCTTTCCACCTCTGATCCCCCAAAGATCAGTGGATTTCCCTTCCTGCAGTCACAGTCAGTTCCTTAGTTTTGATGACATTGAGTGGAAGGTTGTTGTTGGTGCACCATTCAGCCAAGTTTTCAATCTACCTCTTGTATGCAGATTACATATATGGTGGTCTACGTTTATCCAAAATTATGTTTATGATACATTTATGACCTTTGGTGTCCCATCATAGATCATGCATTCACAGGAAGATGATTGTTCTGCCTGCCCTCCATATACCAGAGCCAGTCCTCATGCTATCCACAATGAATTGCAGATTACCACTTTTAAATTTATGTATACAGCGACTGCATTTTCCCCATGTTTTGCACTGGAACTGATTTCCACTGAATGTTCAGAATGAATAAAGCAGCTGACAAGATACCCATTAATCTAGCATTATCCCAAAACAATCATACTCCGAGGGAAAAAAAACTGTATATTCCCAATAGTGCAGTAAAAAGAACCAGTAACTCAGCTTCTATTTACTGCATTGTGAATACCCCAAGAATATTGCCATGTCTCTCTGAAGAACTTATCATTGCTTTCTCTTCTCTCATTGACAGAAATTACTCAAACACTCTTTAGCATTCTGCTATATGTAAACATACAGAAAAATATTTTTCACCGATCCCTGCATATTACACAATTTTCCCATGTAGATATCCTATACAGAATATTAAATTGCATAATTAAGTGAAATACAATAATGACTTTCAAATATATTGAAATATTTTAGATTCCAAACATCTGCATTTTATTTTTGTTTTTCTTGCCATTGATATAGAACAGTGATTTTCAAACATTTTCTTTCCACTCACATACCAGCTTAAGGAATCCTTTACTAATCACAGAACATCTATGGCACAGGGATTACTTAAAGTGGTAAGTTGAATACCACTGATTTTGAATATAGAACATTACAGAATAGTACAGGCCTTTGGCCCATGATGTTGTGCCAACCTATGTAAACCTACTCCACAACAATCTAATCCTTCCCTACCTCACATCCATAACCCCCTATTTTTCATTATCCACGTGCATATCTATGACTTTTGAAAGCCTTTATTGTTCTGGCCCTGGCAGTCCAATCCAGGCACCCACTGCTCTACCTCTGACAACTCCCCTAACTTTTCTCCACTCACTTTAAACAGACATCCTCTGGTATTTGCTATTGTCGCTCTAGGAAAAACTTTGGAGGTGGCGGAATCAGAAACAATCCTACGTTTAAGAGGTATTTATTTAAGCAGGTGATTCAATAAGTAACACCTTGAAGAATATGGACATAATGCTGGCAAATTGGATGGTGGAGATGGGCAAACAATTGACATGGATGAGGTACACGAAGGATCTGCTTCTGTGTTGTGCAACTCTGCCTTTTCATCCAGAAAATATTTTAAAAACTGTTTATTGATATATTGCAATAATTTATTTACACAGGAAGGTATTTTTTAAATTGCATTTTCATATTTCTGAGGAAACACTGAAAATGTTGGTTAAGAGTTCTCCTGGAATTATCGAACCAGTCTTGTCTACTCTGAGACAGAAGATTGAGGAGGAACTCAATGGGATACAAGTAAGAAATAGACTTCTCCATAAACAGGTACATGTCATAAGATATGATGTTCAAATGTCTTTTCTTCAATGGAATTATGTAAGTAATTGCAACAACTCAGCAGAAATCAAGTCTGAGTTTTATTCCAAAAACAACATTGTAGTGATGTCACTAAACATGCAAACTATTATTCATTCTCAGCCTAGGCCCTATCTTACAATCTCAAAGAGCCTTGCATAAAAACTGGATCCCAGACCAGAAGCAGTCATTGCAATAAACAACCTTTTACACAGCTACTAATTGAAATAGTTTGTTGATTTAGCAGCTTGCTGGTATATTTAATCTTTACAATACCAGACATTGTGATCTCAGCTGCACTGTCAGGGAGACACTGAGCAGAAGCTCTTGCCTGTTTCTCCTCATATAGCTGGTGAAGCCATCCAAACACTGCCTCTCTCTACAGACTAATGGTGAAGGTCTGGAATCAGAAGAGTGCTCATATCCTAAACGTTTAAGCATGCCCCCCCATGCAGATATTTTTATGTTTGCATCCATGCAGATATTTTTATGTTTGCATTACCATTATCCAAATAACCAACTTCACTGTACCTGGCATTAATAACAGGATTACTTCAATTAGAAATGCACCTTAAATTCAAACTAACAATTTTGTATCCCTATCACCTATCCCAGACCTCAACTCCTCATCTATGCCAGTTCTCCATAACCCTTAATTCCCTGATCTTTCAAATGTTTATCTATCTCCAAGGATCTGGCTGCCACATCTTCTAGGGCAGAGAATTGTAGAGATTCACGACTGACTGATGCTAATAATTAAATAGAAAGAAGTCGGCTGAGGAGTTAGATTTTAAGAGCAGTACCAGTTTACTGTAAGGAAATGAGGTGGCCAACTGAACCGTACTAGGAGAATGAATAGCCAGAGGTGATGATTGAGTAAAGTCAAAGCAAGGAGCCATTTCCACTTGACTTTCAAGTCCCTTATCTGCCAAAGAATTATCTATTCAAGTTCCTCACACTTCCCGTTATTAGGCTGGAGCTCTTCAATACTTATCCAGTCATTTTTCAAATATGTTGAGGGTTTTATTAACTTTTCAGGCCCCAAACATACCTTGATGAAAAAATATACCTTGACTCCCTCTGATCCTTCTATCAATGAATCTTAAAACCATGATCCATAATTAAGGATAATGGATCCTTTCTCCTCACCCAGTCTCTCATCATCTTGTACATTGCAGCTAAATATCCTCTCAGTCTTCTCTGCTCCAAAGAAAATAATCCCTGCCTGGAAAATATGTCCTTGTGCTAATGGCAACTTCTTTAAAGAGCGATTTAAATTTTTACCTTCATAGTTGAGGTAAATGGAATGTTTCTTCAATGTGATGGTGCTTTGATAACAAACATGTATATTAAACTACAAGAAAAGGAGAATGAGGAAACAAATGGTAAAACCAAACAAAAATGGGAACAAGATCTAAGCATAAAGATAAAGAATGAAACATGGGAGAAACTATGCTCCGGAACCATGAGAAATACAATAAACACAAGGTTACGTATGATACAATATAACTGGATACACAGGTTATACATTACACCTCAAAAGTTAAATAAATGGGACCCAACAGTATCAGACAGATGTTTTCGCTGTAAAAAGGAAACGGGAACAACAGTTCATGCAATCTGGACATGTGAGAAAGTGAAAAAATTTTGGGAAGATCTAAACCAGATACTAAATAAATCACAAAAAGCAATATACCAAAAAACCCAGAGATCTTCCTCCTAAGTAATATAAAAAATAAAGAATTTGGACTTGATTTGGATGGAGCACAAAAAAGATTTGTTATGATAGCCCGAGCTGTAGCAAAAAAATGTATTATGTCAACCTGGAAATTAGAAGATAATTTGAGAATACAACAATGGTATATAGAAATGAATAAATGTATTCCATTAGAAAAAATAACATACAATTTAAGAAATAACATTACAATATTTGAACAAATATGGGAGCCATACATGAAACACAATAGAGAAAACCTACCGTGAACATCTACCACCTAAAATGACAGAAGGAGAAGATAATGAAAAGAACTGACTCAGTGGAATTTCTTGTTTATTTTTATTGAGTGACAACATTGTTTAACGGGTTTAATGTATCTTAGATTCTGAACTTTAAATAAGTGGGAGGGGAGGTGAGGGAGGGAGGGAGGGGAGGAGGGAAGGGGGGGAGAAAACGACACTATATATTTGAAAAGGAAAATTTATGTATCTTGATCAATATGGTTTATAGTGTGAAAAATAAAATATTTAAAAATAAATGTGATGGTGCTAAGACATGTATTAATTAAAATGTAGAACTTTAGATGTCTGGTAAACTGAAATAATGACTGGATGAACAGAACAAGTTTGTCAACATAAGCTTTAAATTGGTTGCCCTCTGAATCAGTACCATAAAATCCCTGTTATCAGAAATTCAATCAACCGGCAGCCTCAAACAACTGGGGAAAAATTGCAGAAAATAAATGGGTAAAAAATGCGGAAATTTAAAATTTGTGCACCTTGCTGTTAGTTCTCCATTCACACATCACAGAATCTAAATCAACTGATTTATCCAGTATTTACCAATCCCCTTAGGTGCCAGATATTAGGGATTTTACTCTGCTTGAATATTCCAGAAATTGGTAGATTCTGGAGGTCAGACAACGAGTGCAACTGGTTCAACACCCAATCCATGGGAAGAAAAAAAATCTTGCAATTATTTCAGCATTGGAGTTTGAGGTGTAGAGCAGCTTCTCGAGAGTACATTATAACCTGAGGACCAAGTAATGTCAGATTCATACTATTCATTTTCAGGAATGAGGTAATTCTGCAGAAACCACAAGGAAGTGACATGAAAAGACTGATGAAACTTTTTCTGGTGTTGCACAACACCTTGTGAACTAAATAGATGACCATATTTGGTATTTATTCAATTTCCTTCATGTTGGCAGGATGTGAAAGATTACAATCATGAAACTGATGTGAGTTATCAGGGTGAGTTGTTTTTCTTGTTTATAACAGCTCTACTTTAACATGCATTTGAAAGGCAAGGATTGATTATGGACAATCAGGATGGCTTTGTATGTGGACAATCATTTCTGAGAAATTTAATTGAGTTTTTTAAAGATGTGACCAAGAAGATTGAAGGCAGGGCAGTAGATATTGTCTGCATGGACTTTAGCAAGGGCTTTGACAAGGAGCGACATGGTAGTCTGGCCCAAAACATCAGATCACATGGGATTCAAGGTAGCCAGTCAATTGGATACAGAATTGAGTTGATGGTGGGAGTCAGAGCATGATAGAGGGTTGTTACACAGATCGGAGGCCTGTGACCAGTGGTGAACAACAGGGATCAGTGCTGTTGTTTGTCCTCGCTATTAACAATTTGGATGAAGATGTAGTTAGCATGATGAGTAAGCTTGCAGATGATGTTAACATTGGTTTTGTAGTGGACAGTGAAGATTATCTGAGATAACAACAGGGTCCAGTGATCATAATGCCATTAGTTTCAAGTTAATTAAGGAGGATAGGTCTGAGCCTCGGGTTGAGGTTCTAAATTGGAGAAAGAACAATTTTGAAGAAATGGTTCTCAACCTTTTTCTTTACACTCACATACCACCTGAAGTATTCCTATGCCATAGGTGTTCTGTGATTAGTAATGGATTGTTTAAGATGGTATGTGGATGGAAAGAAAAAGCTTGAAAACCACTATTTTAATCATACCTAATTGACTCATTATGTGCACGGTTTCATAACTCCAAAGGAAATGGGCCAATGACAATTTTTCTCAAACAAAATATTTCAGTAGGTCTTGAGCAGTGATTCTCAACCTTCCCTTCCCACTCAAATACCACCTTAAGCAATCCCTTACTAATCACAGAGCACCGGTGGCAGAGGGATTATTTAAAGTGGTATGTGAGTGGAAAAAAAGATGACCTTCAAAGGTGAAATTTTGAGAGTACAGAGTTTCTATTTTCTTGTCAGGATTAAAGGCAAGGTTAGCAGCATAGTTCTATTATTCTAGTTTTTGAATGATATTGGAGATTTGGTTTGGAAGGTGTATAGCAGATATAGGCAACATGGAGCAAATGAGGTTCTTGAGGAGTATAAAAATGCAAAACCCTCAAGCAAGAAATCAGCAAGGCAAGAAAGAAGACATGACGTTGTTTTGGCAGACAATGTGAAGGAAATTCCTAAGGGTTTTTACTGGTATATTAAGAGAAAAAGGATAGCAAGCGACAAAATTGGTCCCCTTGAAGATCACAATGGTTTGCTTTTTATGCAGACAAAAGAGAGATCTTAAATGTTTTATCATCAGTACTGTATTCACTCTGAAAATGGGCACAGTGTCGTGACAAGTAAGGAAAACAAACAGTGAGGGCATGGAACCTATGCACATTAAAGAGAAGGAAGTGCATGCTGTTTTAAAGCAAATAAATCCCCAAGGCCTGGCAAAATATTCCCTCTGACCTTGAGGAAAGCAAGTGTATAAATTGCAGGGGCTCTGGCAGAAATATTCCTCAGCCACAGGTGTGGTGCTGGAAGATTGGAGGGTAGCAAATGTTGTTCTGTTGTTTAAAAAAGGCTCCAAAAGTAACCCTGGAAATAATAGGCCGATGAGCCTGATATCAGTAGTAGGTAAATTATTGGAAGGTGTTCTAAGCAATCAGATAGGTGGCATGGTTGGTGTAGGGGCTGCTCTGTTGGTGTAGCAGTTAGCACAATGCCTTTACAACCAGCAATCAGGACTGGACATGGGTTTGAATCCTGTGCTGTCTGTAAAGATTTTGTATGTTCTCTCCCTGTCTGCATGGATTTTCACCGGGGGCTCCAGTTTCCTCCCACCCTTCAAAACGTACTGGGGTTAATGGGGTGTAATTTTGGCAGCACAGACTTATAGGCCCAAATTAGCCTGTTACAGTGCTATATGTCTAATTTTTAAAAAAATTAAATTTTAAAAACTGGATGGTCAATGTGGCTTTGTGCACGGTACACCATGTTTAACCAATCTTAAAGAGTTTTACGAGGATGTTACCAGGAAAGTTGATGAAAGAAAGGCTGTGGATGTTGTGTACATGGACTTTAATAAGGCCTTTGACAAAGGTCGCACATGGGAAGTTAATCAGGAAGGTTCAGACACTAGGTATTCATGGTAAAATAGTGAAGTAGATTCGACTGGATGGATGGAAGAAGCCAGAGAGTGGTGGTGGATGGTTGCTTCTCAGACTGGAGGCCTGTGACTAGTGGTGTGCCTCAGGTACCATTGTTGTTTGTCATTTGTATCAATGATCTGGATGATAATGTGATAAATTGGACCAACAAGTTTGCAGATGACACTAAGATTGGAGGCATTGTGGACAATGAAGAAGGTTTTCAAAGCTTTCAGAAGGATCTGGACCAGCTGGAAAAATGGGCTGAAAAATGACAGATGAAATTTAATGCAGACAAGTGTGAGGTGTTGCATTGAGGAAGGAAAAACCAAGAAAGGATGTTCACAGTGAATGGTAGGGCACTGAGGAGTGCAGTAGAACAGAGGAATCTGAGAATACAGATACATAATTCCCTGAAGTGGTGTCACAAGTGGGCAGGGTTGTAAAGAGAGCTGTTGGGACATTGGCTTTCACAAATCAAAGTAATGAGTACAGGAGTTGAGAATTTATGATAAAATTATATAAGACATTGGTGAGGCCAAATTTGGAGTATAGTGTTCGGCTTTGGTCATCTAACTACAGGAAAGATATCAATAAGCTAGAAAGTGCAGAGAAAATTTACTCGAATGTTGCCCAGATATCAGGAACTGAGTTTATTCCCTGGAGCATAGAAGAATGAGGGGAGATTTGATGGAGGTATTTAAAATCATGAGAGGGATGGACAGAGTAAACGTAGATAGGCTGGTGTGAGATACACACCAGAGGACATAGGTTAAGAGAGAAAGGGGAAAAGTTTAGGGGGAGCATGAGGGAGAACTTCTTCACACAGAGCGTGGTGGGAATATGGAATGAGTTTCCAGGTGAAGTGGTGAATGCAGGCTCAATTTTAACACTTAAGAAGAATTTACACAGGTAAATGGATGGGAGAGGTATGGAAGGCTATGGACTGGTTGCAGGACAATGGCTCTAGGCAAAAGAAAATGGTTTGCCACAGACTAGAAGGGCTATAATGTTCTATGGTTTTATGGTTCTCTGATCTAGATGAACTGAGAATGTGGGTCAAGGAATAGCTCAAAGAAGTACAAGGTGAAGGTTGAACCAAGGCAACACCTACACAATGCATGAACCTGGAGTGTGTTTTAGGATATTTAAAAGACTTACATAGGTATGTGGCTGTAAGAAAACAAAGGCTACAAGATTGAGAAGGGTTAGTTTGATGCTGGAATAGGTTTATATGGTCAGCTCAATATTGTGAGACAAAGGGCCTGTACTGTGCTGTTTTGCCCTACGTTCCTATAAAACAGAGAGAATGAGAGATTCCAATGAAGTGACAATACAGGTAGTCAGGGTGATGAAGAAGGCATTTGGAACATTTGCCTTTATCAGTCAGAAGTTCATATGTCATGAAGGGCAGAGATAAGGTGTTTTCCCAGGATTGGGGACATCTTAAACTAGAAGGCATCATTATAAGTATGTGAGGGAAAAGATTTAGAAGGGACCTGAGGGGCATCTTTTCACACAGAGAGTGGTGGGTGTGGAACAAGCTGTCAGAGCAGGAGGGGCATCCACCCCCTCCTCCCAGACCTCCCAGAGCAGGAGGTGTGTTCTTTCCTCCCCCCCCCCACCCCAGAGCAGGAGGTGTGCTCTCCCCTCCCTCCCAGAGCAGGAGGTGTGTTCTTCCCACCCCAATCCCAGAGTAGGAGGTGTGTTCTCCCTCCCCTCTCAGAGCAGGATGTGTGTTCTCCCCCCCCCTCCTCCCAGAGCAGGAGGTGTGTTCTTTCCCCTCCTCCCACCCAGAGCAGCAGATGTGTTCTCCTCCCAGAGCAGGAGGTGTGTTCTCCCCCCCCCCCACTCAGAGCAGGAGATGTGTTCTTCCCCCCCACCTCCCAGAGCAGGAGGTGTGCTCTCCCCTCCCTCCCAGAGCAGGAGGTGTGTTCTTCCCACCCCAATCCCAGAGTAGGAGGTGTGTTCTCCCTCCCCTCTCAGAGCAGGATGTGTGTTCTCCCCCCCCCTCCTCCCAGAGCAGGAGGTGTGTTCTCCTCCCAGAGCAGGAGGTGTGTTCTCCTCCCAGAGCAGGAGGTGTGTTCTTCTCCCCCCCTCCCAGAGCAGGATGTGTGTGCCCCCCCTCCCAGAGCAGGATTACATATGCTTTGTGATTTTGTAACAATAATAAAGCACATTTGTCAGTCATTTTATTTTACTTTCAGGTTATATTCCTGTCAGAGCACATACACTGGTAAAGGGATGCCAACTCAATCCAGAAATATGGAGCAACACTCAAAGGTATTTTAGATTATTTGTTGCAATTTATATTCATAGAAATTATCTGTCACATTTTCATATTCAGATATCAGATTATTGTTAGAGTCCATTCATGACATCACATACAACCCTGAGATGCTTTTTCCGACAAGCAAGGCAGAATTATCACTTATTGGTAGTTCAAAAAATACCGTACTCAATGTACACATGTAAACAAATAAAGAACTGTAAACAAACTCCAATACAGAGAGAAAAATATGCAAAGTGTACCAATCAGAGTCCTTAAATGAATCCCAGATTGATTGATAGTCAGTTGAGTCACCAAGCTCCTTTCCTTGATTGATTTAGAAGGTAACATCGTCCTGATGAAGGGTTCCAGCCTGGAACCCTGACAGCTCAGCTTGTTTTCTCCCACTGATGTTGCCTGACGTGCTCCAGCAGAATGTGTGTTGTTCCAGATTCCAATCTCTCTCTCTCTCTTGTGTCTCTAACTGGAAGCTAATTTCTTTACTTTTGTAGTTTATGTTTGGATAACCCCAAGTGAAAAATCCTAAATTTCTTAAATATGTTTTGACAATAACAGTCCTGCCCCAAGTGAGGCAGAGAGCACAGACGAAATTGATTTGATTTTAATTCATTACTCGTTTGACGGCCCTGAGAATAATTGGCACGAGAACTAGAAATATGGTCATGGTACTTGGGATTGTCTGTTGGGGAAAAATTCTACTCCACTTTTAAAAACATATGCTGGCCTGAGCCAAGAAGCGAAGTGTGAGAAAACGAATATAAAAATAACACAATTTTCTCAGTCATCTAAATTCAGTCAGCTTTGTGAGTTTCTGTATCAGCACATGGAATTTCAAAATTATTCTGCAAATAAATGTTAATAATGCTAGAATTATCCTTATTCTTTTGAATTCCAAACTTTTCCAGTGCAACAGGCTGTATTTATTCCTCAAACAGCATTGCTGTCATATAAATTAATTCCAATGTAGAAATAGGATTGTGAATTAGGACAGCACACGAGTAGAGCCACTGGCCCACAGTTCAATCCTAATGTCTGCGCTGTCTTTGTGGAGTTTCCACGTTTTCCCTTTGACTCTGTGGGTTTCTCTTGGTTGTTGCGGTTTCTTCTCACACCCCAAAGACATTTACGTTCACTGTAATTCACCCTAGAAACTGTGGTGAGGGGAGTTGATGGGTATTTAAGAGAGTAGTTCATGGGAAAATAAGAGGAGGAAGAGGAGGAAGAGGATTGATAGGACTTCTCTGAGAGCTAGCATAGATTCCATGGGATGAATTGCTTCCTATGTTGTACAAATATATTAGCAAAACATATACTTTGAGCTCCACTTTTGATGGTCCCATTGAATCAGCATTTTCCATACACAGGAGAGGACGAACTTCTAGCTGCTCTGACACTGACCAGATTAGCTGGTCATTTTTATTATTTTGGCGTGATCTGTGCACTTCACTGTACACTTCAGATGTAATTAATTGAGAATTGAGAACTTTGAGACGTCCCATAAAGGCAACATATGAAGAAGCAATTTTATTCTAATTTGGATTGCGTTTAACTAAAGTGATTCCCTGAAGCAATCTTGCTCAAAATCAACAACTGCTTTGTGTGCATTAATTCCCAATGAGTGCATTTGAGGAAGGAAGTGAACCAGTCTAATGACCAGCTGCTTCCTACATTTCTGCAGCCACTTAACCTCACCTTCCTTCACTATGAACCTCACTGAACTCCGGCTTCAGGCAGAAATTCCCATCTCTGTCCTTAAGTCCTGTCCTCTCCATAGTTATTCTCTTGTTTCTAATATATGAATAGAATGCCTTGGGAATTCTTCTCAGTTCAGTCCCAAATGGCCTAATTTTGAAGCTATAATCCCAGTTTTAGACTTCTCAGCCAAAGGAAATATTCCACCTGCAACTACCATTTGGACCAATCTAAGAACATTTCAAGAATGTCGCAACCTGGACATGTATCAAGGTGAGAACCTTCTGGGTGGAACTAGGCCAAGTCCTAGAAAAAAATCATAGGTAAAGAATTCCTGCAGGACCCAGAGTTGTTCCTGTTGGGAAACATAATAGACATAAAACTTACAATGAACCTGTCCAAATTTCAAATCCAGTTCATAATGATCATATTGACCGTGGCCAGGAAGTGCATAGCAGTTACCTGGAAATCTGACTCTGCATGAGCATTAGTCACTGGAACACAGAAATGCAAAGCTGTGTTCTCCTGGAGAAAATTAATTTCAACTTAAGAAAAAAGTATACCACTTTTTTTGAAAATTTGGCAACCATACCTAAATTCCATAGGAGCACAATTATAGTGTGGACCATCGTACTTCGCCGCCCTACCTTCCTCGTCTATATCTCAATCGGTGGTTGGGGTCCATCCCATCCCAACCAAGAAAAGTCAAGAGAAGAAAACATGGCTGCCATGTCATGACAATCCCATGAAACCCTGATATATGCCTTGTACCTCTGTTGTGAGTGTCTTGAATATTGTGTGTAACTGTGTTAAATGTGATGGGGGGAGGAGGGTTGGGTGGGGAGAGAGGGAGATGAAAAGAGCTTGAACTCTGCAGAAAACTATATAAGATGGATAATTGTAAATTGTAGTCAATACTGATACTGTTAACATTGACACTATAATGTTGATAACTGATTGAAGTTTAGGAAATCATAAATAAAATATTCCAAATAAACATTTCAAGAATGCACTTATTCTCTTGAGAATAGGGATCTATTGACTGTTGTGAGAAGGGGCAGCTTATGTCATTTGAGCAATTAAAAAAATTTGACCTATCAAATAAAACTCTCTGCTATCTTTAGTTAAGATCTATTTTGAGGGACAAGTTAGGCCCAACGATGGCCCTGCCATTGTGTAATGATGTGGGGATCAAAAAGGGATCATATGTAAATTCATCTCGGCTATGTACTTCCTGTTTCAAAATGAGAGGCCGAAACTGGGCCTCTATAAATCAAGGTAAAGATGGGAGTCAGACTTAGGAACCACAATCCCTCAACTATGCTGGTTCAACTTTATTAATAGCAGATTTAGGCAGCTGCAATAGAATTTCTCACACCAGCTATACCTTCTGCTGCAAAAATTGCATAAGAAATCCCAGAATTGTGTTTTAGATGCAACATTAGTGGTAGTGACCTTTGTGCATTCAACCTGGCTATGTGCCAAGGTAAGACCCTCTGGGTAGAATTGGGGGACATTTTGGAAAAAATGACACGGGTGGAGTATCCACAGGATCCAATGCTGTTCCTGTTGTGGGACACAAGGTGCATAATACTTCAGGTGTGGTTTCCCAATGCCCTGTAAAATTGTAATTGTGTTTCTCTCAACGAAGCAGTCAAATCCGATGTACCATATGCCTTCCACCTGTCTCTGCATCTTCACATTAGAGGTCAATGACTGGTGTACAAGGACACTTTCCAGTAACTCATTTAGAAAGTAATCCACACTGCACATTTTACTATTGTAGCTTTATATTTTCCACGTTATTCCATCTGCCATGTCATTATCCTCTCACTCAGCTTGTCAACATCCCCTTGAAGTCTCTTTGCATCTTCTGTCATGTTCCCACTTACTTTAACATCCTTAGCAAACTTTGAAACATTACAATTGGTTCCCCCCTGATAAATAGTTGATATATATTTTGAAAGGTTGGTGCCTACTAGTGCCCACTACTCACAACATTGAAAGTGGACCTGTTGAGGAGGAGTCACGTGATGGAGTAGTGGCCGGTAGGAAAATACCAGCCCTTTCCAGAAAAGAAGGAAAAAAGTTTGGAAAAAACAAAGCCCCAGACACACAAATCACAACCAATAAAAAATAAAGGTGTGGAGAAAATGGCACCAAAAAAAGAAAAGCCAAAAATAACGGGAAGAAAAGAAGAAAGAAAGACGCCAGAAAAGAAAGGTGAAGGCCTTACATGTATGAAGAAGCAGGGACCCGCCGTGGAAAGAGGAGCCCACTCCCTGAGGTCAGTGGAGACCGTGCAGGGTCAAGACCCATCGAACGCAGGACTACAAAGTTGGCTCACGGAGCCAAACAGAGGTGTGCAACCGCGCATGCATGAGGAATCACGCATGCGTGATCCACACGACAAAGACAACACCAACAGGACGGGGGACCAGCTGAGAGAGACCCGACAGCAGGGCTCCCAGCTGGAAGATCCAGAAAATAATGGGAATGGGAGGGGTGAGAATGAAAGAAGGAAACCAGAGACACAACAGTTAACCAGCCCAGAAGAAGAGGGCCAACATCAAGACACCAGAAAAAAAAATACCCAACAAACTGAGACAAGCAGCTCAACAAGAAAGTCAGAAGAGACACAGATACAAGGAAGAGACATAGAAAACACAAACCCAAGAGCAGACACAGAGAAGAAGAAGGAGAACAACAAGCTCTGCACAGAGAAATAGAAGGTAAAATGAATGGACAGTTCATAGATTTTTTAAAAATTCAAGAACATATGAAAGCATTAAGAGAATGGCTGACACTAGAATTTAGTGAAATAAAAGGAAAAATGAAAAGTACAGAAGAAAAAGTGAGTAGAATAGAGCTGGTCATAACAGAAATAGGGAAAAGATTAGAAAATGTGGAAGAATGAGAAACAGCTGCAAAAATGGAAGTGAACGACTTAAAAAGAAAATTTGGAAGAAAGTGATAAAAAAGTTAAAGAAACACAGGAGTTGTTAGCACAGAAGATGGATATAATGGAAAACTATAGTAGGAGAAACAATATAAAGATAGTGGGCCTTAAGGAAGATGAAGAAGGCAAAGATATGAAAGAATTTATAAAAGAATGGATCCCCAAGGTCCTGGGAATGCCAGAAATGCAGGAAGGAATGGAAATAGAAAGGGCACACAGAACATTAGCCCCGAAACCACAGTCATAACAAAAACCAAGATCCATTTTAGTAAAATTCCTGAGATGTACGACAAGAGAAAATATATTAGAGAAGGCAATGAAGAAAATGAGAGAAGACAAAAAAACCACTGGAATACAAAGGTCAAAAAAAAAATTTCTATGCAGACATAAGTTTTGAGCTCCTGAAGAAGCAAAATTGATCCTATGGAAAAAAGGCTATAAATTTATGTTAAGATATCCAGCGGTGCTTAAAATAGTTATCCCGGGGCAGCAAAACAGACTGTTCTCGGATCTGGAGAAAGCACGAGAATTTGCAGAATGCCTCCAAGACAGAAAGAGAGATGAAGAGATGTAACAAGAACAAAGAATGATGACAAACTTCATATAAAGAAGAAAAAATAATGTATAAGTAAGAACAAAAGGAGGAAAAGAAAAGGGAAGAAAGGAAGTAAGGGGGGAAAAAAGAGGGTGAGCTTTGATATATGTGAAGTCTTTTCTGGAGAGGGTTGGGTGGGAGAGAATAACAGTCACTGCGAAATCAGTTGACGCTTGCGACCGGGTTCGCAATCCAAATGGAGAGGGGAGTTGTGGTTGCCTGGCAAGGGACAAAGGGCAACTCAGAGAGGGGGGGGGGGCATTTGGAGTTAAGGGAATTTTAGATGTGGGAATAGTGGAAATATTTTATGTTTTAGAAGTGTTGTCTTACAGTGCGTTCAAAAAAAGAAAACAGAAATGGATAAGGAGGAAAGGTGGTGATGAAGAAGCGGAAATGAGAGGTAAACAAAGTATGGAATGGCCATGTTGAACTATATGACGATAAATATTAATTGAATACATAACCAAATCAAAAAGAAGAGGCTGTTAAATTTACTGAAGAAAGAAAAAATTGATATAGCATTCGTGCAGGAAACACATCTAACTGAAGTGGAACACAAGAAATTAAAGAGAGATTGGGTAGGGCATGTAACGGCAGCATCATATAATTCAAAAGCCAGAGGAGTAGCTATATTAATCAATAAAAATGTACCAATCAAAATAGAGGAGGAAATAATTGATCCAGCAGGGAGGTATGTAATGATAAAGTGTCAGATATCTTCAGAATTTTGGAATTTGCTCAATGTATATGCACCTAATGAAGAGGATCAAAAATTTATGCAAAATATCTTTTTGAAGATTGTAGACATGCAGGGGAATATACTGATAGGAGGGGACTTTAACCTTAATTTGGACTCAAAGATGGATAAAACTGGAAAAAAGGACTAGCAGAAAAAAAAGTAGTCAAATTTATGGTTAAATCGATTAAGGAAATGCAACTTTTGGATATATAGAGGAGACAACACCCAAAGGAGAAGGAATACTCATATTATTCGAGTAGACATAAAACATACTCAAGGATTGACCTGTTCCTGTTGTCAGCCCACATCCAAGGGAGAGTTAGGAAAACAGAATATAAAGCTAGATTGTTATCAGATCACTCACCCTTGTTATTAGCAATAGAACTGGAGGACATCCCATCGAGAACGTATAGATGGAGATTAAACTCCATGCTACTTAAAAGACAGGATTTTAGAGAATTCATTGATCGCCAAATTAAAATGTACTTTGAAATAAATACTGAATCAGCGAAGGATAAATTTATAATATGGGATGCAATGAAAGCGTTCATCAGAGGGCAGATAATAAGTTATGTAACTAAGATGAAGAAGGACTAAAATCGGGAAATAGAACAGCTGGAAAGGGAAATAGCAAGTACAGAAAAAGAACTAGCAACAAGGGAAGATGCAACAAAAAGAAGAGAATTGGTGGACAAAAAATAAAATACGAAACACTACAAACGTACGAGGTGGAGAAGAACATAATGAAGACAAAGCAGACGTATTATGAGCTAGGAGAAAAAACGCACAAAATACTAGCTTGGCAGCTTAAGACAGAACAAACTAAAAGAACAGTATTGGCATCAAGGAAAAAGGACAAACAAATTACATATAACCCAATGGAGATCAATGAAAACTTCAAGGAATTCTACGAGCAACTATATCGAACTGAGAATGAAGGGAAAGAAGACAAAATAGATGAGTTTCTAGCTAAAATTGAACTACCAAAATTGCAAAAAGAGGAGCAAAACAAATTGATAAAATCATTTGAAATAGAGGAAATACAGGATATATTAAAAAAAACTACCGAACAATAAAACGCTGGGAGAGGAAGGACTCCCAATAGAATTCTATAAAACATTTAAAGAGTTATTAATTCCTCCTCTCCTGGAAGTAATGAACCAGATTGAAGGAACACAAAACATGCCAGATTCATGCAAAACAGCAATAATTACAGAAATACCAAGACGGGGAAAGATCCACCAACACCAGCATCGTATAGACCAATATCTCTACTTAACTCAGATTATAAGATAATAGATAAACTATTAGCAAACAGATTGGCCGACTGTGTACCAAAAATAGTAAAACTAGATCAAACTGGATTTATTAAGAAAAGACGAACAACGGACAATATCTGTAAGTTCATTAACTTAATCCATGCAGTACAAGGAAACAAGACGCCAACAGTGGCGGTTGCCTTAGACGCAGAGAAAGTCTTTGACAGAGTAGAATGGAATTATTTATTCATAGTACTACAGAGGTTCAATCTACCAGAGAAATATATTAATTGGATTAAAGCATTATAGAAGGGACCATTGGTGAAGGTGACAGTAAATGGATATATATCAAACCAATTTAAATTAACCAGATCAACTAGGCAGGGATGACCACTATCTCCCTCACTGTTCGCTTGAGCAATAGAACCATTGGGAGAACTGATAAAAACAGAAAATAAAATGAGGGATAAAAATAAAGGAGAAGGAATTTAAAAATCAGTCTATTTGCAGATGATGTCATAGTATACTTAACAGAACCAGAAATATCAATAAAAGAATTACATAAGAAATTGAAGGAATATGGAGAAGTATCGGGGTACAAGATCAACGCAAATAAAAGTGAAGTGATGCCAATGAATAATGCAGATTTCACAAAGTTTAAGAAAGAATCACCATTTAAATGGCAAACACAACCTAGGTATTCACCTAGATAATAATCTAGGCCATCTATACAAATTAAATTATCAGCCATTAATGAAGAAATTACAAGACGACTTAGAACATTGGAAAGATTGACCACTAACACTGATAGGAAGGGTAAATTGCATTAAAATGAATATCTTCCCAAGGATACAATACCTATTTCAATCATTACCAATTCACTTAACAGAGAAATTCTTCAATGAGCTAAAGAAAATAATAAGGAAATTTTTATGGAAAGGGGGGAAACCGAAGATAGCGCTAGATAAATTAACAGAATGGTACAAACAAGGGGGCTTACAGCTACCAAACTTTAAGAATTATTATAGAGCAGCACAATTAAGATACCTATCAGATTTTTATCAAACAAGGGAAAAACCAGATTGGACCAGATTAGAGCTAGATAAAATAGGGGAGAATGTACCTGAACATATACTATATAAGTGGGATAAAAAGCTGGTGCAACATAGGAATTCACCAGTACTGCACCATCTGCTCAACATTTGGAAGAAGATTCACGTAGAAAGGAAAAAAACAAATTACCAACTACCAAAATTAATATTGACGCAAAATCAACTAATCCCTTTACAATAGATAACCTTTCCTTTAGAGAATGGGAGAGGAAAGGGATCAAAAGAATAGAAAATTGTTTTTTGGGAAATAATTTATTATCTTTTGAATAAATGAAGTGCAAATATGGTATAACTCACGGTACAATGTTTGCATACCACCAGCTGAAAACCTACTTGAAGGACAAATTGGGAAGCAGGCTGAGGTTACCAGAGGAAAGCAGTTTTGAAAATGTGATTACAGACACAATGATAATTAAAAGATTTATAACAAATATGCACATCAAACTGCAAGAGAAAGAGAATGATGAAATAAGCTGTAAACCCAAACAAAGTGGGAAAAAGATCTAAACATAAAGAATGAAACATGGGAAAAGCTATGCTCCGGAACTATGAGAAATACAATAAACATGATGTTATGCATGATACAATATAATTGGTTACACAGGCTATACACCATGCCCCAAAAGTTAAATAAATGGGACCAGAGAGATGTTTTCGCTGTAAGAAGGAAACGGGAACAACAATACATGCAATTTGGGCATGTGAGAAAGTGGAAAAGTTTTGGGAAGGTCTAAATCAGGTATTAAATAAAATCACAAAAAAATAACATACCAAAAAACCCAGAGATCTTTCTTCTAAGTAATATAAGAAGTGAAGAACTTAGCCTCGACTTGGATGAAGCACAAAAAATATTTATTATGATAGCCTTAGCTGTAGCAAAAAAATGTATTATGTCAACTTGGAAATCAGAAGAGAGCCTGAGTACAGCAATGGTACATAGAAATGAATAAATGTATTCCATTGGAAAAAATAACATATAATTTAAGAAATAACATCACAGTATTCTAACAAATTTGGGAACTGTACTTGGAACACAACAGAGAGGTCCTACCGCGGAGCTCCCCCCCCTAAAATAACAGAATGAGAAAAAGACGAAATGAACTGACCCAGTGTGTAAAAGTAGATGACACAAATTTCTTGTTTATTTTAATTGTATGAGGACATTTTTTAATGGGTTTAATGTATTGTATATGTGGAACATTTAGTGGGTGGGAAGGAGGGAGGGAAGGGAGGGGGGAAAAAGGGGAGAAAATGACACTATATTCAAGAGGGAAATGTTTGTGTGTATTTTGGTCAATATGTTTCATAGTGTGAAAAATAATAAAAAAAAACAAAAGTGGACCTGTTTATTCTTACTCACTTTTCTATCGAACTCTGAATCCACAGTAATACTGTACATTAAAACAGGTTCCATCTGCTCTAACTTTGTTCAGCACTCTCCTCGATGAGACCTTATTGGACACCATCTTTTCCTAGAACTATATACATTACTGCACAGAAATTGGCCCCTTGACCAATTTAGTCCATGCTGAACTATTATTCAGCCTAGTCCCATTTGACCTGCATCCAAATCATACTTTCCATGCTCCTCGCATCCATGTACCTGTCCAAATTTTCCTTAAATGTCAAAATCGAACCTGCATTCATCACTTCAGCTGCCAACTCATTCCACACTTTCACTTCTCTCTACGTGAAGTTCCCCCTAATGTTCCCTTTAAACATTTCCCCTTTTACCTTTAACCCATGTTCTCTAGTTCTTTTCTCACCTAACCTCAGTTTGATTTACTTTATCTGTACCCATCATGATTTTGCACACCTTCCAACCATGTTTGATTTGTCCCATCCTTATTAGTACACAGGACTGGGAGTAATGCTGAGATTGCTACCTTTTGGATACTGCATTTTGAGCTCCCTAAGATCTTGTCTTTCTGTCAAACCCCTTCTTTCCAATGGTGATTCGTGGGCTTGTTATTGGTCGTCTATGGAAAGCAAAGCAATACCTGAGTAGTCTACGAGTGAGCGAAGAATCTGTGGAGGTGTATTATTATGTTAATTCAAAACAGAGATTGATAGATTAAGGGAATCAAAAGCTGTCAGGGTAATGCACCTGAGGTAGAAGATTAGCTGTGATCTTGATGAAGAGTGGAAGAGGTCTGAGAAGGGTTCTTGCTGATATTACATGCTTTCTGATTTATCTAGAGTAGTATACAAATATCATGGAGGAGAACATAACTCTTCTTCCCCACTGGAAGGCTGCTGAACCATGCTCCAAACTTTATAATCCTGCTGATGAGCACCTTTCACCACCCAGGCCACACCCTCTTCACACTGCTACCATCAGGAAGGAGGTACGGGAACCTGAAGACCAATAGCCAATGGTACTAAAACAGCTTCTTCCCCTCAGCCATCAGATTTCTGAACAGACAATAAGCCACAGACACTAGCTCACTTTCTCTTCTTTTTGCAATACTTTATTTTTTAAAATGTAATTTATAGCACCTTTAATGCTGCCACAAAACAACAAATTTCATGACGTTCGTGAGAATAAATTATGATTCTGAGTCCCTTAACTCTTTCTTTAAGATTCAGCATTATTTCAGCACTACTGAAAGGTAATAATATTTTCCAATTAAATGACTTTTTCTGCTACATTTGTTTTAGACCCATGTATTCCCACTTGGATCCTGAAATTCAAATTTTATTAGAGGAAAAAGAACAAGCACTGTTGGCTCTTCATGAAACTGTGGAGGTAAGCACTCAGTGTGACTTTATCTCCTCCATTGTATTTTCTTCAGGAGTGTGATTGGTTGATTCTTTGCTCAGAGGAAATCCTGTAGAGAGAATGGTGTTCAGTGAAGCCACAGTTGTAGGTGTCCTGCAGTCTGGGCAGGAAACAAGAAAGTGACTTAATCTATTTGCCACATAAAAATAGGGTGGCATGGTTAGGGCAGCAATTAGCGCAGTGCTGTTACAGCGCCAGTGACCAAGACCAGGATTTGAATCTCCTTGTGTCTGCATGGGTTTTCCCCAAGAACTCCAGTTTCCTCCCACCGTTCAAAAAGTACCACGAGTTGTAGGTCAATTGGGGGGTAATTGACTAGCATCGGCTGGAAGGGCTTGTTATCATTCAGTATGACTAATCTAAATTTAAGCCCCACACCCAAGTCAGGGGAGTTGAGATCAAGAGGGGCACAGGTTTAATGTGAGAGGTATTGGTGAGAGCACACTGTGTGCAGTTCTGATCACCCAGCAATAGGAAGGATGTCATAAATTGGAAGGGGTGCAGAGAAGATTCACCAGGATGGTACCGGGACTGGAGGACTTGAGCTTTTGGGCGAGGTTGAATAGATGGGGTCTTTGTTCCCTGGAGAGTAGGAGATTAAGGGGTGATCTTATAGTTTATAAATTCATGAGGAGTATGGATAAAGTGAAGGATGACAGTCTTTTTGCCAAATTCTAGAATGAGAGGGCATGGGTTTAAGGTGAGAGGGAAAGATTCAGGAGGGAGCTGAGAGGCAATTTTTCACTCAGAGTTTGGTCTGTATCTTGAATGAACTGCCAGAGAAAACTACAGAAGTGGGGGAAATTTTGATTTTCAAAAGACCTTTGGACAAATATATGCACCGGAAGGGCCTGTAAGGATATTGTCCAAATACAGGAAAATAAGAATAGCCCAGAATGCTTGGCATAGGTAAGATGGGCTGAAAGGCCTGTTCTTTGCTGTGTGATTCTATGACTATGAAAGAGAATAAGAAGGTTTCTCAAAGGTACATGCATGAGGATTCAATCTGCTTGGACATGGTACAGATATTTCCCGATGTCATTGCAGAGGAAGGGCTGGTCTGTGATTGAGTGTGTGGTACGTAAGGCAGGTAGGGGGCACAACAGACTTCCTGGTCAGAGAATGAGTCACATCCTTCTAACCCAATTCTGCCACACAATGCAGTGAGAGTGAGTCAGGAGTGTAAATAATACATGTGATCATGATCAAAAACTTCTTCCTTTCCAAAAGTAACACTGCACTGTATTCATTGTTCACCAACTAACAGTTGCAAACAGTACGCCTCATGTCAATTGAATCATCAAACACACACAAGTTTATTGTGGATGTTATGAAGGGGAGGTTGAGGGAGCACACACCAGTCTACATTGACAGACAGTGGTTGAGAGGGTTAATACCTCAAGGTCCTGGGAGTGTACATATCAGAGGATCTCACCAGGAGCTAGCACTCTAAGGTAATCATCAAAAAGGCACACCAACGCTCTAGTTTTGATATCAAACCATTAGAGGTGTACTCTCTAAACTACACTGACAGCTTGCACCTCGGCCTGGCTAGAAAACTATTGTGCTGAGGAACAGAGAAGGCTGCAGATGTTAGCAAATCTATCCAAGTCCATCATGGGTACTCAAGACATCAATGTGAGATGCTGTCTCAAGGCAGCCAACATCATACCCTTTATATCCATTTATTGGTCTTTTTATTATGCAGTATTAAAAATATACAATGTAAAGTTTGAGATATTTGTTTAAGAACATGTATTTTAATGTCAAATTTCTATCACAGTTTTTTTCAAAAGAATATCAGCCACTGCTTTAAAATGTTAATTCATTTTTCTTCATCATTTCCTCCGATTTTTTTTTCTCTGTGGGTGGTAGGGGGTTGTTGGTGCAGATTCTGCTCGAGCATTCTGCATCATTGGGAATATCCTGGCCTTACTGTTTCCCATTTCCTCACATTACACCAATCTCTTATGTCCTTCCATAACTGCTCTCTCCTGGGGCAATCTTCCAAGAGCTGGTTCACATTGGCAGCCCCTGTTGTGGAAAGCACAGACCAAATTCTATATCATTGCCTCAGCAAAAATTTCCTTTCTATGTGCTCTCCTTATTTTACATTTAAATACCAGCATTTTCCTCCAAATTCTTCTTTTAACATATTTTATGGGACCTTATTTGTAGCTTAACATTAGAGCAAAGTCTTCTCAGACCTCAGGCATTTGTCAGCACACAGCTCACATTCTTTTAGTGTGACTCTTTCACTGACACTCCCAGCATCTGAAGAGTCAATGTATCACACAGCTTCAGCTCTCCCCTTCTTCTTTAATAAATTAAATTGACTAAAAGTCTTAAGCAGTTATGTGTATGTAATGCAAACAAAGTTCAACGGGAAGTTCTGAATGCCTGAACTCAGAATTATACTAATTGCAGCGTGGTTCTGGGAGAATTAATCTGCTTGCTGCTCTAAGGAGAGTTAGGAGTAGGAGCAAGAAGGTGAACCCACTGCTTTCAACTGGCATCCAAAGCTGATGACACCATCTTAAAGATTCTACAGTGACCACAAGAACGTATCATTGAACACCAAAGCAAGAATCAAAGCTGTAACCAATGTGTGACTGAATGGGCCAGGCATTTCTGAATCATTCAACAATCACCTTGTCTCATTGTTGCTTCATTTTAAATCCTTGTGAATTATCTGGGTTCAGGGTCTGGCCCCAGCTCACTACCTCAATACATTCATTTCGAACAATCAGCTTGTTGAACAACTTGGACTGGTACCTAAGCCTTAGGATACTTATGACCAACATCAAATGTCCACTGACAGTCAGGGCTATGCTCAAGTTTTGGTGCCACATTTGGTTCTTAGCCAAAACAATCCCGAATCCCCAAGTCTGTCTCTCTGTCTCACCCACTCTGCAGTATAAAGGTTCTCCATGCTCATCTCCTTGTTAGATGACCTGTCCAACCACACTCTTCAGTCTTCACACCCAGTTCTTTGACTCCAGTACATCACTGGCCCCAGAGTTCTCTGTCCCACCAAAAGAATCTTAAATTTCAACCCTTATACCCTGAATCTGCCTCAAAACAACTCTCCATGGAAACTTTCCTCTGCTTCATAAGATCTGACACATAACCCTTATTGCCTAGAAATCATTTAAGATGACAATTGCTTTACAGGGCTATAACATGAACCTGAGCATCCAGGTAACATCAGTCCCACCAGAAACAGTTTCAGTACAGAAGACAGGGGCTCAAACAGAAGTTCGTCCCTGTGTGATCTGTCACTTACACACACAGAACCTAGTTTCTCTTGAGGACAAAGTTTGGGCAGCCCCGTTGAGGATAAACAGACCCACACATACCATGGATTGCCTCTATATTTATAAAAAATTACCTGACTCATACCAGCTTCGCAACTTTTACCTGCTGAGGCCAAGGTTTAACAAACTTCCACCTTGTCTCTTCACCCCTCTCCAGTCCCATTACGTCTGTTTCCTGCCCTCCTCTGCTCCTTGGGAAAAGCTCAGCCATTCTATTTAACAGTGAGAGTCCTCTGCACCTGTGTGGAAAACCCAAAGTTGCTGTTGGTTACAAATTAATCCTCAGTGGCTACACAGACAATTCTCCACACAATCCACGGCAATAACCCTCTCTAACCTGATAATGGTCATCATCAACCTTGATGAAAAGACCCTTCTAAAACAAATATTTGTTGAACTCTTTTGTCCTGTACTTAAGACCTAACTAAAGTTTTATAAAGTTGGAGTATAACACTCTGCTTTTACGTTCATTGACCAGCTTTCCGAAGGCCAGTATCCATGTGCCTTCCAAGCCACGTTATCTACTGGGGCTGCCGCCTTCAGTGATCTGTGATGTTCTCCAAGATCCCTCTGCTCCTCAGAACTGCTTAAACCCCATGGATGTCCTCATTTCATTAGTCTCCCTAAAAAGAATCACCTCACAGTTATCTGATTGAATGTTATCAGCCCTTTTCAACAAAGCATAAATTTCAGCCCGAGTCCAGCTCCACACAATTTGTGACTGCTGATCTTTGAGTCATCTGTGAACTTTCTGATAATGGCTCCTCCATTCACATTCAATTATTCATGTTGTTAGTTTTCAAATGGAAGCAAATTTGTGTTTGTTTCAAAGCATTTTGTAAACTTTACACCCAACATGTACTGAGAGGACAGTAGTGAATGTGAATAGATGTCCCAATGATACACCTCAATATTCTGGACCTGGGTTCATCAAGGGAATGATCTGAGTTTAATAACAAAGCCCCAGCTTGAAGTGTGGGGCTGCTCCAAGTATTCCAGTGAATGCTGCAACATGAATATTTGTGTTAGATTCTGCAGATGAAAGTACAAAGACTGGAACATCTGGTTCAGCTGAAAGACCTGCGAATTGATGAACTGACAAGACATGTGAAGAAAGAGAAAGCCAACGAGAGATCATAATTAAACAAAAAGAATTCTCTAAACTATCTGTGGGGAAGACGTGCGATAAATCCCTACTCTTTGTTTTGAAACACCTCATGTTCTGTGTGCTTATTTGTCAGTGGGATAAAGTGGCATAGGGACATCGCTTGTCAACCAGGGAGCTATGGTGGGTCACTGCACCCCTCAGAACGTAGGCCAACTGTGTCTTAGTCCTGTTTTGATTTTCCTACTTCTGGAACTGAGAAAATTGAAATATTAGTTTTTATTTAAATGTCTTGATCAATTAATATTACTTAATATGTGAAAGTAGTTGCTGCAGACATGGCTTGATTTTTTTTATGCAGCTTCGTGTCATGAGATGACCAATAAATTACAAATAAAACTTGTCATTAGGAATAATCTTGAATTCTGTCTAGTTGTACTGTCCAGTGGGATCCAGACTTATCTAGAGAGTAGCTGATTGCACATTGGAATCTGTAGCTGACCTGGAATTGTGTCTGTATTTAACCCATACATGTCAGGCAACTATTGAATGAGTAGGTGCCCATGACTGCAGTGTTGGGACAGAACGCAGAGCAGCAACATGAGATGCTGACCAGGGATTGGGTCTGAGGAGCTGAGCTCACGATCAACCTGTGATGCACACCCTTCTTGCAGGGAGAGCCATGTTTATAGTAAAAGACAGTTCAAAGAAGACTCTCGTGAGATAAATGTATTACTTTATACATAAACACACTGTCTGTTTCTCTCTCTCTCTCCCTCCCCCACCCAATCTTCCCCTGATCTGACCTGACCCCTGTTAAGAATCCCCACCTGCCCCACCACCCTATCTCCAGCTCTTGAGGCTTGGTCCACAACCATGTAGTACAAACATAGCCAGGTCTATCACAGGCTCTGACCTTCCATCCATTGAATGTACTTATGTCAGGAAGGCAGCTAATATCATAAAGGACCCCATCAGCCTAGCCACAAGCTCTCCTCACTGCTACCTTTGGGTGCCTTTGAGTTAATTTCTTTCCAACAGCTAGATCAGGTTCTTGAACCTCCCCTTGTTACACTAATCATCCATTACACCGACACCACAAAAGAATGGTCTGCACTATTGTATCACCACTTTTTCTTGCACTATGACCTTTCTATTGTGTTTCCTTTTGTATACTACTTAATGATTAGCATTATAGTTGTATTTTTATTGAAGTACTTGTTGGACTGCAGCAAGTAAGAATGTTGACACATACATGTATATTGTTCAATGTGTATGACAATAAACTCATCATTATCACCACCATACTTATTTATAAAGGTACCCTCCCGAGTCCTTGCTCTCTCTCTCTCACACACACACACACACACACACACTACTGTGCTCATCAGGTACCAACACCTGACAATGTTTGGTTAATTACATGCATCAGACTCCAACAGGGTTAAATCCGCCCTACTGAATGACTTAGACTTTACAGCAAGGACAAGACAGAGCACAGTGAAATACGATGCTGAGGAGTTGGCGAATGACTTTATCTCCATCCACTCCCTCTCCCAACTCTTTTCCCGGCAGCAATGCTTTGTTTGATGAGCTGGTTGGTGTTCAGGATCTCCAGCTGTCCAAAGGAATGTGAGAACCCAGTGGTTCTAAACTTTCCTGTCTCCTGGAAAACCAAAGCAGCAGGATTTTGGCGGAAGGCAAATTCTTTGCATGATTGCTGTGACCATCTCCAGTCATTAATCCTGGAAATATGATGATGTAATTCTGTTTCTCCCTAGGAGAAGCTTTACTAAATCTTCCATGCATTGTAATTGGAAGGCAGACACTGAACCCTTGAACAATCTCAATAAATAGCCCATTGTTAGACATTTATTTGAACTTTTTATTCACATTTTAAACCTTGGATCTTATAAATTCCACATGGTTTACATATGGATTAAACTACTAAAATAACAATTTTTAATGAAATATTCTTCTGTAAATAAGCAAGTTTTAAATAACAATTGTCTGGACATTCCTCTGGATGTATTTGTGTAATATGTGTGTGTTTTGTTGTAAATTTTACATGCCAGAAGAATGTTGTACAAATCAAAGCATTGGGTGTCTGCTGTTAAAGATAAAGGGGATAACTTCTGACAATAAAGGAATTTTTAACTGTACTTTTAATAATTGAGGAAATAATTCTCAGCAGAAAAAAAGGTTAATTGCAACTTCTTCCCCCGGGCCGTGCAAGTAGAAAGCTTCTTGGGGTAAGTAATTGCATCGTAATGCTCTTTCATCTCTCAGAGAAACACCAGCAGAACTGGCAACCTTTCTCTCCCCAGTGATAAGAGTAATTGTTGTTAAGCAGCGACCAGAGGCAAGCTCAGCCTTGTGTACTGACACAGTCTGACTAAGGCACACTGACTAACCGGTCCAAGGATGCAGTCAAAAGCCAGTGATATTAAAACAATCTGGTGTCTAACAAGTTATGATTAACACCCTAAAACCATTGTAAGTTGCTGGATGATTCATGTTTGTGCCTTCCAGTCCTTTTCATTTTGAACTCTTCAAGTAGAAACAATTGAAAGCCAAGCAGAAATAAGAAAAGTATCCAGTGAATCAAGCAGCATCTGTGTAGACAAAACAGATCAGACATGGCCTGACTGATGGTGGGGAAGGAGGAAGGGCAAAATGGCCTCATCCTGCTCCTTCTTCATTTCCTGTAATGAACCAATCATTAAAACGCCTTTAAACCTCCCACTCTCACCTGACATTTTTTGACATTTTCTCCCTGGGGAAAAACTGACTAAATACCCAATATGTGCCTCTTCTAATTTTATATCTGATCAACAGCCAGCTTCCAGAGAAAACAACCCAGGTGTGTCCTACCTCTCTGAATAGCTAATACTCTCTCATCCAGGCAACATCCTGGTGAATATTTTCTGCCCCTTCTCCAAAGCTCCACATCCTTCCTGCAATGCAGCAACCAGACCCACACATGTATCTTGACCAAAGTTTTACACATCTGTAACAAGACCTGCCAACTTTTGTACTGAGTTTAAGTAATAATTTTCCTTTTGATTCCTCTTCCTAAACTAACCACGCACTTCCTATGTTAAACTCCATTTGTCAGGTCTTCATCCCATCATTCAATCTTTGCAGAGGCCAGTGGTGAAGACCCTCCATATTTCACCTGCTGTCAGCAGAGAATGGAGCATTCAGTGGAGCACCGGGTCACTATTCCCTACGGTACTGTGCTGTCTGTGCACAGATTCAGTGAAGCTCAGCTGTCCTGAGTGAGAGTCTTGGATCCTCCCAAACAGAATGTGATGGACAGAGCAAGTTCATGGTTAGAGTGACTCAGGATGTCATGTTAGCTCAGGACTGGCCCACACCCAGCGGTGATGGTGTCCATTACCATAAACTGTTGTGCCAATATAACTAGATATATAACATGGATTAGTCTCTGCTTAGGACAGAGTCATGCAACCCATCACGCAAACTCTGCTCCAAGTAATTGCTGACAGAAGAACACTATTGTAGCTTTCCAGCCAAGCCAGGATACAACAAGCAGCAGCCATACCTTGCTTGGTCTGTCCTCACCCCTGACTTTGTTAATATTGAGAAATCATTGAAAGGAAGAGTTAAAGGCGAGGAACAACATTGTTGCTGAGGAAACAAGACTTCGGGAGAGGCAGTCCCTAACTTTGTGCAGAAAGGAGGCTAATAGCACGCTTACATTGCCCAGCTAAGAAAGACACAAATCCATTCTGTGAAGTGGGTTACAAACTCATACCTGCACTCTCATGGGCATGTATTCATATCTCTGACTCCATGTTGGAATTTGACTTCAACAAGATAAGATCTTTATTGCTGTGTGCACACGAAAATTCTGCAGATCTGTGAAATCATTGAAAAGAAAAATGTTATAATCAACAATGTCCTTTCTTGAAGTCTGTTTGTGGTGAAATAAGAAACCATGTGGCATTGGATGTGGGGAGAGGTTACCCTAGAGAGGAAGCCATGGTGAAAGGAAACTGGTAGGGGGTGACCATGATGAAGTCACTGGTGAGGGATTATCATGGTGAGGAGTTACTGTGGTGAGGGGTTACCATGCTGAAGGAAGACTGTGGTGAGGGGCAAGGGGTGCAGAAGCAGACAAGGCAATGGGGGGTTTTCCTTGACTATTAATGTTATTGTCCGCAATTTCTAGGCTATAACTTCCCAAAAGTCTAACCTCTTTAAACAATAATTGGAGGTATAAATATTTAAGTGACTGAAGCATTGTTCATGATGTTGTGAGGACACACACACACAGGCAGAACTGACCATAAATGTTTTGTAACCTTGTAATTGGGGGGCAGGAACTCTTCCTCTAACCAATGGAAAAAATAAGTTGAAGCAGCTGAATCTCATTGACCTTCTTACAGCTGAGGAAAATAATCCAGTTTAGCTCAGAACATTTTCCAGGGCAATCAATTTATGCTTAGATATGAAGGTGTATGTGTTTTTCATTCTGCAGAGAATTTTAAAACCCCTTTTTCCATGTTCAGCTCTTTCACCAGTGAGTGTTGGTTGTAGTTTATCAGTTAAATTATTCTGTGGATTCAGGACAGACTTGCATTTATATCATGGTTTTCACAATCTCTGGAAATCTCAGAATACTTTATGGACAATCAACCTGATTGAAGTGTGATTGGGGAGGTCCAGTTCCATTTAGCACTTGGTTTAAGTTTAATTTGTTTATTTCTGTGCTGAGAATCTTGTTCCATTGTGAGGAAACAGTGGCAATGAGGAACCTGGGGCTTAGTTTGCAGAAGGCAGAGATTGAACCACAGCTGTGAGGGTGAGTGGACAGAGGATGCAGAAAGATGTGTTGACCGCAAGGAAATTGTGAGGATGAGACTGTAAATTGCACTGAATTACATACCCAGCATACGAAAGTCAACAGACCCAGATTCTGCAGTGTGATGCACGGTTACTTCTGATTGGCTACCTCAAGCGAGTGGATCTCCGGCCAGAGGGAGTGATTACTGAGAGAGCGTGGGGCAGGCTGGTGGAGGCCAAACCTGTGGAGCTTCAGGCAGCTGTGAGCCTGCCCTTTGAGTAGATACACATCAAGCATCGCACCCACACGTGCTCAGCTCAGCTACTGACAACCAGGTGACCTTGATTCTGGCGTCAGAATTTAGACATAGCACTGTAACGGGCCCTTTTGGCCCATGAGCCCATGCAGCCAAATTGACCTACAATCCTCGTTCATTTTAAATGGTGGGAGGATAGCGGAGCACCTGAAGGAAACCCACTGGTAGATTACATACAAATTCCATATGGACAGAGTGGGATTGAACCCAGTTACTGGCACTGTAACACCGTTGTGCTAACTGCTACACTAACGATCCTGTTCCTGAATCAGAAATCTTGGAGCATTTGGAATGTGAAACAGTCAATGGCAGTTTCAGCGGGGGTTTGAAAACATACTTGGAAGCTACTGCTTCTGAACAATCTCACCAGTCCATGAGCAGTTTTATTGGTTAATATTAAGGGACGATGAGTGGGGAATGGATTGCTCTGTGCCAACAGAGCCTTAATGGGCTGAATAGCCTTCCTCTAATGCAGAACAAAACCTGGTACCTCCACTGGATGGTATCTCCAGAGACAGGCATGATGGGATAGAGAACTATTTGGTGGTGTAATATCACTCAGTCAATTGAAAAAAAGATCCATGGGAGCTTCCTCCTGAAGTCCATAGTATACAAGAGATACAGTATCTATGTTCAGTGCTGATTTTATTTTCTTTCTTGCTTAGAATAGTCATTAATCACCAATTTTTTCCCTCTAATTTACACAATGTACTTTATAATAATGCTCAGGTCAGGTGGTTTGCTGATCAGACTGTGGGTGCAAGGATAAAGAACAGGAGCAAATGACATTCACACAACATCCAGCTCACTATCTGATGTAAGAACACACAGATTCCTCTTCTTTTTATCCCATATAACAAGCTCGGGCTTTCAATGGGGATAAAAAGAGAGAAGTTTGTCAGCTGGAGGTCTGAAATAAAACAGAGATGGTCAAAGTGTGCAGCCGGTCAAACAGGGAAGCTGGATCACTGCAGTGGGAATAGCCAGCCACCGGAACCTTGGATAAACCCATGGAAAGGTCAAAGTCAAAGGATTAACCTTTATCACAAAGTGGCTGAGTTTCCGGGACCAGAGATTGCATGAGGAAGATTTAATGAGCCATCATTTTCCTGAACTGGTTCTTTGGTGAACTGTTTTATACTTTTCCCAATGTAACCCTGAAATGAATGGAGCGTGACTTCGCATAGAGTATGGGCACATTCCAACACATTCTGTGAGCTTCACAGATCAGGTAAACACCATCAGTTAACAAATTTTCTGAAAATGCCTTTTGAACTTTACCCCTGATTTACCCTCTGGGTAATGGAGCTGGGTGTGCATTTAACTTGGTACATGGAGAGAAAGGATTTTGTCCAATGTTAATTATTTAACACCTTCTCCCACCCACCTCCCCAGGCCCTGGGCACTGAGGTCTAATCTCCAGGTTAACTCCTTTTGGAGCTCAGGACAGCCTCTGGTAGATTACACAATTTGGAATGTTTTACTTAGTCACTTTTCCCAAGAAATAATTTTATAGTACAAATTGTCTTTGCGTTAAGATGTGGTTGAAGGCAGTGATGGGGCAGATTTAAAATATCCGAGGCTGACTCAGCTCACCGTGGGGTTTGAACTTTGGTGGACCAATCAATCTCAGCCTTGCACTTTCCCACAGAACATAGGACATTATTAACAGGGTACAGGCCCTTTGGCCCTCAATGTTGTGCCAACCTATATATTTCTACCAAAAAAAAACCAAACCCTCTCTACCTTTTGGAGGGCTTATTTTTCCTCCATCCATCTGCCTGTCTGAAAGTCTCTTAAATGCCCCTAATGTTTCAGCCTCCACCCCTGACAATGCATTCTAGGCACCCACAACTCTCTGTGTAAAAGATTTACCCCTGATGTCTCTCCTAAACTTTCCTCCCTTTACTGTGAAGTTATTCCCTGTGTTTGCTATCCCTGCCCTGGGAAAAAGGTGCTGGCTGCCCATCTTTCTAGAGGAGTCTGGTGAGGTGTAATAGGGTGAGGTTGCCCTCGTAATGGATGCAAACCTACACTGGAGTTACTCCTGCCTTCTATGCAGTGACTACCATGGTCAGGGGGACGGTGGAGGGAGCTATACTGGAGGAGGCAGCGAAATCTTAATCCTCTCACTGTCTCTGAAGGGATTTCCTACATTTATAGAACCATAGGTTATTAGAGAACAGAAACAGGGCCCTTTGACCATTCTAGTTTATGCCCAAAAATATTTTGCCTAATCCCACTGACGTGCACCCACCCTCCAAATCTCTCCCATCCATGTACCTGTACAAATTCTTCTTAAATGTTTAATTTGAGCCCACATTCACCATTTCAGCTGGGAGCTTGTTCCACACTCCCACCACTTTCTGTGTGAAGACACTCCCCCGAAACATTTTCCCTTTCACTCTGTTTGTATCTCACCTATACTCAGTGGGGGGAAAAAACTATCTACATTTACTCTGTCTATCCCCCTGATAATTTTAAAAAATTCTATCAAATCTCCCCTCATTCTTCTATGCTCCAGGGAATAAAGTCCTAACCTGTTTAACCTTTCCCTGTAACCCAGTTCCTGAAGCCCAGGCAACATCCTAGTAAATCTTCTCTGGAGTCTTTCTATCTTATCGATTTATTTCCTGTAGTCAGGTGACCAAAAATGCACACATACTCCAAATTTGGCCTCACCAATGTCTAGTACAACTTTAGCATAACATCCCAATTCCTACTCTCAATACTTTGATTTATGAAGGCCAATGTGCTAAAAGCTCTCTTTACAACCCTGTCCACCTGTGACACCACTTCCAGGAAATTATGTATCTGTATTCCCAGATCCCTCACTCCTCAGTGCCCGACCCTTCACTGTGCATGTCCTTTCTTGGTTTGTCCTTCCAAAAGAGGCAGCGCAGGTGGATAGGGTTAGTGTAACACTGTTAAAAGCACCAGCGATTGGGACCGAGGTTCGAATCCTGCGCTGTCTGTAAGGAGTTTGTACATTCTCCCCGTGCCTGTGTTTGTTTACCCCGGGGACTCCGGTTTCCTCTCACCCTTTAAAATGTACTGGGGGTTGTTGGTTAATTGGGTGTAAATTGGGCGGAATGGACTCGTGTTACTGTGCTGTATGTCTAAATTTAAATTTAAAAATGCAACACCTCACACTTGTCTGTATTAAATTCCATCTGCCATTTTTCAACCCATTTTTTCCAGCTGGTCAAAATCCCTCTGCAAGCTTTGAAAACTTTCTGTGAAGTAAATTCTTAGTGGTTTCTACAAATATATTAAGAGAAAAAGGATAGAAAGGGACAAAATTGGTCCCCTTGAAGATCAGAGTGTCGGCTTTATATGATGGGGGAGATCTTAATTTTTTTTCTCATCAGTGTTCACACATGAAATGGGAACAAAGTCGTGGGAAGTAAGGAAAGCAAGCAGTGAGTCATGGAACCTGTACAGATTAAAGAGGAGAAAGTGCTTGCTGTTTTAAAGCAAATAAAGGTGGATAAATCCCCAGGGCCTGATAAGATATTTCCTCGGGCCTTGAGGGAGACTAGTGTAGAAATCGCAGGAGCTCTGGCAGAATTATTTAAAATGTCTTCAGCCATGGGTGTGGTGCCAGAAGATTGGAGGGTAGCTAACGTTGTTCCGTTGTTTATAAAAGACTCCAAAAGTAACCCTGGAAATTATAGGCCATTGAGCCTGACGTCAATAGTAGGTAAATTAATGGAAGGTGTTCTGAGAGATCAGATATACAAGTTTTTGGACAGTCAGAAATGAGGGATAGTTAACATGGCTTTGTGCATGGTAGGTCGTGTTTATCCAATCTTATAGAGTTTTACAAGTAAGTTACCAGGAAAGTTGATGAAAGAAAGGCTGTGGATGTTGTCTACATGGACTTTAATAAGGTCTTTGACAAGATCCCACATGGGAGGTTAGTCAGGAAAGTTCAGACGCAAGATATTCATGGTGAAGTAGTGAACTAGACATTGACTAGAGAGTGTGGTGATGGTTGCTTTTCAAACTGGAGGCCTGTGACTAGTGGTGTGCCTCAGGAGTTGGTGCTGGGAACATAGTTGGTCATCTATATCAATGATAACGTGATCAATTGGATCAGCAAATTTGCGGATGACGCTAAGATTGGAGGTGTTGCCTAACTGAGTAACAGAGGGCAGTTCTGGTATAATGTATAAACCCAGCCAAGCATGAGGTTTATACATTGGTGTGGAGGGAGCCCTGGTAAGGCTGAAGTCAAAGAGCATCAAAGGAAAAAACCATTGTGAGAGTCAGGCTGAACACAAAGAAGAGGGCTGATATAATCTGTTTATTAGTTTCTGGTGCCTCAGACAGTAACCTGTTAACTAATCAGGACTTAGCCTAATGGGAGAAGTCAGCCAGTTGTTCTACACTGATGGGACAAGGAGTGTTTGTTGAATCTTGTGATGAAACTCAAGTGCTCTGCCTCCATCAGTGGGAAATGGTGAGTCAGGCCCTGCAGGCCAAAGCCATGAACCCTTCCTGTGAGTTTAAGTAGTTAATGTGCTTTTTAAACAGGAAATGCACACAACTGGAACCCATCGATATTTTTTTTACAGCACTGTGGTCAGCCAGAAATGTCAATGAGCACACTTGGGACAGGGATTGTGGGAAAGGGTCCTAGATCACAAAGTCTATAGTCTGACAATACATTCACGCAGGGTGGGCAGACTGCTGCTTTTCAATGAGAACGGGGAGGGCCTTCTTCAATAGGAATAAGGATGGAAATCTGATCATCCTGAGAGAGACGCTGCCAACGAATGGGAAAAAATCCAAGCTCCAATTATATTAACAATCCTCACTCTTGGTGTGGGGTGAAATGGGGCATTTAATGGCACAAGTGACAGGCAGAATGTTTGTCACTAATAGTGCAAGCCATGCAGCTGATTGATCCATGCCTGGTCCCAGTAGACCTATGCCTTCATGCTCTCTCTCTGTTCCTCTCCCACATGCCCACCCATCACCTTTGAGCATTTTGCCACTTTGGAGCAATTCATGCAGCCGATTACCAACCCACACATCTTTGGGATGTGTGAGGAAACCGAGGCAGCCGGAGGAAGTGCGTGGTCACAGGGAGAAGATCACAAACTCCATCACATTAGAGGTCAGGATCACACATGGTGAGCTGGAGTTGTGAAACACCAGACTAACTGCTGCCCCTCCATTTAAAACATCTTCATGGGGGCAAGTAATCATGACTAGGGTTCTCCCCATAACTTTTGATGCCCTGGCTAATCAAGAACCTGTCACTCATTGAGTTAAATACACCAATGACCTGGCCTATGGCAACAAATTCCACAGATTTAACACCCACTGGCTAGAGAAATTCATATGCATTTCAGTCAGAATCTTTTTCCTGTCATAAAAATGATGTGCACGAGAGAACGTGCGTTTAAGGTGAGAGGGGATTGTTTAAAGGAGATGTGCTTTGGCCATTTTTTTGTACATAGAGAGGTAGATGGCTGGAGGTGGTGGAATCAGATTTGAATGTGACATTTCCGAGGCATTTAGACAAATGTAGGAGCGAGCAGGAAATGAAGGGGCACAGACAATGTGCAGCAGATGGGATTAGTTAATTCAGCGCAGACATGTTGGGCTGGAGGGACTATTCTTGAGCTATGCAATTCATTGTCCATGGGGAGGCTGGATCCACAGGTCCAATGCTGGGAGGAGAGACAATAGACATGACAAATGCTTTGACGTGACATTTGAACAGAAAGGCTGTGAATTTTACAGGAGGAAATCAACTTAGAAAGCAGGTGATTTAAGAAGCCAAATTGTAGGTGCAGCATTAACCAAGGTAAATAAGGATTGAAAATAAAAAAATGAAAGTCTCCAGACCCATTGAAGTATAAACACGATGCTGGAGAAACTCAGCAGGTCAAATAGTGTCCTTTATACAGCAAAAATAAAGATACATAACAAACGTTTCGGGCTTGAGCCCTTCATCAAGGTATGGAAAATGTCAGCAGGTGTCTGAACAGAATGGTGGGGGGCAGGGGAGGGAGCATGGTCCCAAGGGCAGGAAACAATAGATGGATAAGTAGGGACGGCACACCAGCAAACAAGGAGAAGAGAGAGGGCTCTGTGAATAAAGAGGGAAGGGGTGGAGAGGTAAGGGAAAGAAGACAAGGGGAAAGGGAAGAGAGGGAGAATGGGGAGTGGGCTAGCATAAACCAGAGAAATCGATGTAAATGCCATCCAGTTGGAGAGTGCCCAGACGGAAAATCAAGTGTTGTTCCTCCAATTTATGGGTGGTCTTGGTGGGATAGTACATGAGGCCATGAACAGATGTATAAGTGAGGACTGAGTGGCATGGATTGAACATGGAAATGCCTCCTCCTACTGGAGAGTCAGAACACAGGAATACATTCAATGTCCTGCATACATACACAGCTAGTAAATATATTCCCCATGTATAATATCGAGGAACAAGCCTTAGACAGGAGTAAAAACACAGAAATGCTGAAGTATCTCAGCCAGCTTTGCAGCATCCACAGGAAATAAAGATATATTACCAATGTAAAGATATATTAAGATATATTGAAGATGGGCACAGGCCATCTTCAATGTATAAGAAAAATGCAGGCAGGCATCTCAGGGCCAAATCGTCGGTAATATATCTTGACCTCCTATGGACGCTGCGAAACCTGCTAAGTTCCTCCAGCACTTCTGTGTGCTTTTACTATAATCACAGTGTCTGCAGACATCTGTGTTTTACACGATTAGGTAGGAGTTGATTGGGAAAGGATGTTTGCAGGTGAGGAAGTGGCTGACAAGTAGGAGCAAGATTAAGAGTGAAGGAGAAGGCTGGCAAGTTTAGGGAACCCTAGTTGATGAGGGACTCTGATCAAGAAAAAGGGGGGACATGTTACATTTAAACAGGCTAGATCGAATGATCTCTTGATGAGTCTGAGATAGAGGACCACATAGAGAGGGAAATCAGAAGGGCAGAAAGGAAACATGAGCTGGAGCCGCATGCAGGATAGAGCAAAATTCCAAGAGAATCTACAGGAATATTAATAGTAAAAGGGTGGCTATGGAGAGAATCAATCCCATTAAAGATCAACAAGGCTGTCTTTATGTGGAGGCACGGGAGATGGGTGAGATTTTAAATGAGTATTTCTCATCTGTCTTTATTGTGGAGAAGATCAGGGTAGCCAAAGAACTGAAGAAAATGTGTTTAGGGTAGTATTTTTGACAGTGATAAGTGCAATGCCTTTACAGCACCAGCGATCGGGCCTTGGTTTCAAATCTCGTGTAAGGAGTTTATATGCTCTCCTTGTGTCTGCCTAGGTTTCCTCCAGGGGCTCCGGTTTCTTCCCACTATTCGAAACTAACCAGGTATGTGAATTGGATGTAGATTGAGTGGCACAGACTCTGGGGCCAAATGGCCTGTTACTGCGCTGTATGTCTAAATTTTAATCTAAATTTAAAATTACATCCTGGAGAATGCAAGAAGCACCAGGGAGGAGGAGCTGATGTCCTAGGAGTGCATTAAGGTGAACAGATCCTCAGGGAATCCTCACACTTTGTGGAAAGCTGGGAACTTGTGGAGGCCCTGGCTGAGATATTTACATCACCTTTGGCTGAAGGATAAGTGATGATAGACTGGCAGATGGCAAATATTGTGCCATTATTTAAAAAGGGCAGCATGGACAAGCCAAGGAACTATGAATCCGATATCTTTCCAAAGATGTGATCGAGTGGATTGATGAGGGCAGGATGGCGGACATTGTCGCTAAGGCAAGGCAGGCTAGCCTGGAAGGTTAAATCACTTGGGATCAAAGGTGAGCTGGCTGAGGAGTCACGTGATGGAGTAGTGGCCGGTAGGAGAATACCAACCCTCTCCAGAAAAGAAGAAAAAAAGTGAAGGAAAAAAAGTGAAAAAAAGTGATACACAAAACACAACAAATAAAAGATAAAGGTGTAGAGAAAATGGCACCCAAGAAAGAAAAAACAAAAACAACGGGAAAAAAAGAAGGAAAGATGCCAGAAGAGAAAGAAGAAGGCCTTACTTGCTTGAAGATGCAGGGACCCGCTGTGGAGAGAGGAGCCCGCTCCCCAAGGTTAGTGGAGACCCCGCAGGGTCGCGACCTCCCAACTGTGGGACTGCAAAAATGGCTCACTGAGCCAACAGAGGTGTGCAATGCACACAACAAGGAAAAGGAGAACACTGACGGGAAGGGGGACCAGCTGTGGAGTGAACCTACGCAGCACGAACAGCTGACAGATGCCCAACAGCAGGGCTCCCAGCTGGAAGAAAAGGAAAGCAATAGGAAAGGGAGGGATGAGAAAGAAAAACAGAAGCAGGAGGCCCAACAGATAACTAGCCCAGAAGAAGAGGACCAACATCAAGAAGCCATGAAAAAAAAACCCAACAAACTGAGGCAAGCAGCTCAACAAGAAAGTCAGAAGAGTCACAGATACAAGGAAGAGAAGTAGAAGACACAAACCCAACAGCAGACACAGAAGAAGAGAAAGAAGAAGACCAAGCTCTGCACAGAGGAATAGGAGGAAAAATGAATGGACAGTACATAGATAAAAAAAATGTTCAAGAACAAATTAAAGCATTAAAAGAATGGTTGACACTAGAATTTAGTGAAATGAAAAGAAAAATGAAAAGTACAGAAGTAAAAGTGAGTAGAATAGAGCTGGTTATAACAGATGTAGGGAAAAGATTAGAAAATGTGGAAGAACATGTAATGGCAGTAGAAATGGAAGTGAATGGCTTAAAAATAAAGTTGGAAGAAAGTGACAAAAAAAAGTTAAAGAAACACAAGAGTTGTTAGCTCAGAAGATGGATATAATGGAAAACTATAGTAGCCCACCTCACTGACAAAAGGCAAAGGAGGAAAAACCCAACACCCAACCCCAACCAACCAATTTTCCCCTGCAGCCGCTGCAACCGTGTCTGCCTGTCCCGCATCGGACTTGTCAGCCACAAACGAGCCTGCAGCTGACGTGGACTTTTACCCTCTCCATAAATCTTCGTCCGCGAAGCCAAGCCAAAGAAAGATAGAAGGCAAAACAATATAAAGATAGCGGGCCTAAAGGATGATGGAGAAGGCAAAGATATGAAAGAATTTATAAAAGAATGGATCACAAAAGTCCTGGGAATCCCAGAAATGCAGGAAGGAATGGAAATAGAAAGGGCACTCAGAACATTAGCCCCGAAACCACAGTCACAACAAAATCCAAGAACCATTTTAGCAAAATTTCTGAGATACACGACAAGAGAAAATATATTGGAGAAGGCAATGAATAAAATTAGAGAAGACAAAAACCACTGGAGTACAAAGATTAAAAAAAAATTTCTACCCAGACATAAGTTTTGAACTCCTAAAGAAGAGAAAGGAGTTTAACACAGCAAAATCGATCCTATGGAAAAAAGGCTATAAATTTATGTTAAGACATTCAGCGGTGCTTAAAATAGTTATCCCGGGGGAGCAAAATAGATTGTTCTCGGATCCGGAGAAAGCACAAGAATTTGTGCAGGACAGAGAGATGAAGAGATGTAACCAGAACAAAGAACGACAACAAACTACATATAAAGATGTAAAAATAATATATAAGTAAGAACTAAAGGAGGGAAGAAAAGGGAAGTAAGGGAGAAGGGGGAAAAAAGAGGAGGGGGGTATAAAAAAAAGAAAAAGAGAAGAGCTTTGTTTTAATGTGAAGATAAAAGTCTTTTCTGGAGGGGGTTGGGTGGGAGAGAATAACAATCACTGCGAAATCAGTTGACATTTGCAAATGGGTTCACAGTCCAAATGGAGAGGGGAGTTGTGGTTGCCTGGCAAGGGACAAGGGGTGACTCAGAGAGGGGGGGGGGGAGACACTTGGGGTTAAAGGAAATTTAGATTTGGGAGTGGTTGAAGTATTTTATGTTTTAGAAGTGTTGTCATACATTGAGTTCAAAAAAGGAAAACTGAGAAATTAAAATGGAGAAAAGGGGAAAGGTGGTGATGAGGAAGTGGAAATAAGATGTAAACAGAGTATGAGATGGATATGTTGAACTATATGACTATAAATATTAACGGAATGCATAACCAAATCAAAAGGAAGAGGCTATTAAATTTACTGAAAAAAGAAAAAATAAATATAACATTCGTGCAGGAAACGCATCTAACTGAAGTGGAACACAATAAATTAAGGAGAGACTGGGTAGGGCACGTAACGGCAGCATCATATAATTCAAAAGCCAGAGGTGTAGCTATATTAATCAATAAAAATGTACCAATCAAAATAGAGGAGGAAATAAGAGATCCAGCAGGGAGATATGTAATGAAAAGGTGTCAGATATATTCAGAACTCTGAAATTTGGTCAATATATATGCACCTAATGAAGAGGATCAAAAGTTTATGCAAGATATTTTTTGGAAGATTGTAGATACACAGGGGAATATATTGATAGGAGGGGACTTTAACCTTAATTTGGACTCAAAGATGGATAAAACTGGACAAAAGACAAGCAAAAAGAACAAAGTAGCCAAATTTATGGTTAAATCAATGCAGGAAATGCAACTTTTGGATATCTGGAGGAGACAACACCCAAAGGAGAGGAATTTTCATATTATTTGAGTAGATATAAAACATACTCAAGGATTGACCTGTTCCTGTTGTCAGCCCATATCCAAGGGAGAGTTAGGAAAATGGAATATAAAGCTAGATTGTTATCTGATCACTCACCCCTGTTATAAGCAATAGAACTGGAGGACATCCCACCAAGAACATATAGATGGAGATTAAACTCAATGCTACTTAAAAGACAGGAATTTATTGAGCGCCAAATTAAAATGTACTTTGAAATAAATATGGAATCAGTGAAAGACAAATTTATATTATGGGATGCAATGAAAGCCTTCATCAGAAGGCAGATAATAAGTTTATGTAACTAAGATGAAAAAGGACTACAATTGGGAAATAGAACAGTTGGAAAGGGAAATAGTAAGTACAGAAAAATAACTAGCAACAAGGGAAGATACAATTAAAAGAAGAGAATTGGTGGACAAAAAAATAAAATATGAAACACTACAAACGTATAAGGTGGAGAAGAACATAATGAAAATAAAGCAGAAGTATTATGAGCTAGGAGAAAAAATGCACAAAATACTAGCCTGGCAGCTTAAAACAGAACAAGCTAAAAGAACGGTATTGGCATCAAGGAAAAAGGACAAACAAATTACATAGAACCCAACAGAGATCAATGAAAACTTCAACGAATTCTATGAACAATTATACTGAACTGAGAACGAAGGGAAAGAAGACAAAATAGATGAGTTTTTAGCTAAAATTGAACTAGTGAAATTGCAAGAAGAGGAGCAAAACAAATTGATAAAACTATTTGAAATAGAGGAAATACAGGATATATTAAAAAAATACCGTTAAATAAAATGCCTGGAGAGGACGGACTCCCAATAGAATTCTATAAAACATTTAAAGAGTTATTAATTCCTCCTCTCCTGGAAGTAATGAACCAGATAGAAGAAACACAAAACTTGCCAGATTCATGTAAAACAGCAAAGACGGGAAAAGATCCACTAACACCAGCATCGTATAGACCAATATCTCTACTTAACTCAGATTATAAGCAAACAGATTGGCCGGCTGTGTACCAAAAATAGTAAAACTAGATCAAAATGGATTTATTAAAAAAAGACGAACAACGGACAATATCTGTAAGTTCATTAACTTAATCCATGCAGTAAAAGGAAATAAGATACCCACAGTGACTATTGCTTTAGACGCAGAGAAAGCCTTTGACAGGGTAGAATGGAATTATTTATTCAAAGTATTACAGAGGTTCATCCTACCAGGGAAATATATTAATTGGATTAAAGCATTATATAAGGAACCAATTGCGAAGGCGACAGTAAATGTATATATATCGAACCAATTTAAATTAAGCAGGTCAACTAGGCAGGGATGTCCACTATCTCCCTCACTGTTCGCTTTAGCAATAGAACCATTGGCAGAACTGATAAGAACAGAAAATAAAATAAAAGGGATAAAAATAAAAGAGAAAAAATATAAAATCAGTTTATTTGCAGATGACATCATAGTATACTTAACAGGACCAGAATTATCAATAAAAGAATTACATAAGAAATTGAAGGAATATGAAGAAATATTGGGGTACAAGGTCAACGCAAATAAGAGTGAAGCGATGCCAATGAGTAATGCGGATTACACAGAGTTTAGAAAAGAATCACCATTTAAATGGCAAACACAAGCAATCCGATACCTAGGTATTAGATTAGATAATAATTTAGGCCATCTATACAAATTAAATTATCAGCCATTAATGAAGAAATTACAAGATGACTTAGAACATTGGAAAGATTTATCACTAACACTGATAGGAAGGGTAAATTGCATTAAAATGAATATCTTCCCAAGGAAACAATACCTATTTCAATCATTACCAATTCCCTTAACAGAGAAATTCTTCAATGAACTAAAGAAAATAATAAGGAAATTCTTATGGAAAGCTGGGAAACCGAGGATAGGGCTAGATAAATTAACAGAATAGTACAAACAAGGTGGTTTGCAGCTACCAAACTTTAAGAATTATTATAGAGCAGCACAATTAAGATATCTATCAAATTTTTATCAAACAAGGGAAAAACCAGATTGGACCATAGAAACATAGAAAATAGATGTAGGAGTAGGCTATTTGGCCCTTCAAGCCTACACCGCCATTCATTTTGATCATGGCTGATCATCCACTCAGTACCCTGTTCCAGCACTCTCTCCATACCCCCAGATCCCCCTAATCACAAGTACTAAATCTAACTCTCTCTTAAGTACAGTTATGGAACCAGCCTCAATCACTTCCTGTGGGAGAGAATTCCATAAATTCACCACTCTCTGGGTGAAAAAATTCTTCCTCATCTCAGTCCAAAGGACTTCCCCATCTTCCTGCATCTAGCCTGTCAAATCCCTTAAGAATTTTGAATGTTTCTATTAAATCTCCTCTTAATCGTCTAAACTCCAGTGAGTACAAGCCCAGTCGTTCTAGCCTTTCTTCATATTGCAAGTCCTGTCATCCCTGGTATCAATCTAGTAACCTTTTCTGCACTCTCTCCATGGCAATGATGTCCTTCCTCAGATAAGGAGACCAATAACATATAGTTTAAGAAATAATATTGAAATATTTGAACAAATATGGGAGCCTTACATGAAACACAATAGAGAAAACCTACCGGGGACATTCACTACCTAAATTAACGAAAGGAGAAGGAAATGAAAAGAATTGACTCAGTGGAATTTCTTGTTTATTTTTATTGAATTACAACATTGTTTGACTGGTTTAATGTATCCTAGATTTTGTACTTTAAATGGACGGGGGGGGGGAGGTAGGGAGGGTGGGATGGGATGAGGGAGGGGTGGGGAGAAAATGGCACTGTATATATTTGAAAAGGAAAAAGTATGTATCATGGTTAATGTGGTTTATGGTGTGAAAAATAAAAAAATTTAAAAAAAAAGATAAGGAGACCAAAAATGAGCACAATACTCCAAGTGAGATCTCACCAAGGCCCGATGCAACTGCATCAATACCTCTCTGCTCCTGAACTCGATATGAACGCCAACATACCATTCGGCTTTTTTACTCCTTGCTGCACCTGGCTGCCCACTTAGTAGAGAGGTTGGGGATGGCATTAAACAGGAAATTGGAAATGCGTGCAACAAAGACAAGGCAGTAATAATGGGTGACTTTAATCTCCGTATAGACTGGATGAATCAAATTGGTAAGGGTACTGATGAGGATGATTTCTTAGAAGGTATATGGGATAATTTTCTAACCCAGTCTGTTGAAGAACCAATGAGGGAACAGGCCATTCTAGACTGGGTTCTGAGTAATGAGGAAAGGTTAGTTAATAATCTTGTTGTGCGAAGCCCTTTGGGCAAATGTGACCACAATATGGTGGAATTTTACATTAGAATGGAAAATGACAGGGTTAATTCTGTAACTCAGGTTCTGAACTTAAAGAAGGGTGACTTTGAGGGTTTGAGAAGTGAATTGATTAAGTTAGATTGGCAAATGTTACTTAAAGGATTAACTGTAGAAAGGCAATGGCAAGCATTTAAAGATCACTTGGATGAAATACAGCGTTTGTTCATCTCGGTTTGGAAAAAGAATAACTCAAGGAGGGTAGTACATCCTTGGATACAAGGGAAATCAGGGAGAGTATCAAGCGTAAAGAGGAAACGTATAGACTAGCCAGGAAAGACAGAATACCAGAGGATTGGGAGAAATTCAGAGTTCTACAGAGGAAGACAAAGGGATTAATCAGGAAAGTCAAAAGAGATTATGAGAGCAAGTTGGCAGGGAAGACTGCAAAAGTTTTTATCGATATGTAAAGAGAAAGAGACTAGTAAAGACAAATGTGGGTCCCTTGCAGTCAGAAACAGGTGAATTGGTCATGGGGAACAAGGACATGGCAGACCAATTAAATAACTACTTTAGTTTGGTCTTCACTAGGGAAAATATGAATAATCTTCAGGAAATAATAGGGGACCGTGGGGCTAATGTGATGGAAGGACTGGGGAAAATAAGTGTAAGTTATGAGGTAGTGTTGGATAAATTGAAGGGATTAAAGGCAGACAAGTCCACAGGACCAGATGGTCCCAGAGTGCTAAAGGAAATAGCCCATGAAATAGTGGATCCATTGTTGACCAAGATAGAGCTAGATAAAATAGGGGAGAAGGTACCAGAACATATACTTTATAAGTGGGATGAAAAACTGGTGCAATATAGAAGTTCACCAGTATTGCACCATTTACTCAACATTTGGAAGAAGATTCACATAGAAAGGAAAAAGACAAATTACCAACTACCAAAATTAATATTGACGCAAAATCAACTAATCCCTTTCACAATAGATAACCTTTCCTTTAGAGAATGGGAGAGGAAAGGGATCAAAAGAATAGAAAATTGTTTTTTTGGGAAATAATTTATTACCATTTGAATAAATGAAGTACAAATATGGAATAACTCATGGTACAATGTTTGCATACCACCAACTGAAAAACTACTTAAAGGACAAATTGGGAAACAGACTGAGATTACCAGAAGGAAGCAGCTTTGAATATATGATTACAGACACAATGATAATTAAAAGATTTATAACAAACATGTACATCAAGCTGCAAGAGAAGGAAAATGATGAAATAAGCTATAAACCCAAACAAAAGTGGGAAAAAGATCTAAACATAAAGATAAAAAATGAAATATGGGAAAAGTTATGCTCCGGAACTATGAGAAATATAATAAATACGAGGTTACGCATGATACAATATAATTGGTTACACAGGCTATATATCACGCCCCAAAAGATAAATAAATGGGATCCAATATTATCAGATAGATGTTTTCGCTGTAAGAAGGAAATGGGAAAAACAGTACATGCAATTTGGGCATGTGAGAAAGTGAAAAAATTTTGGGAAGATCTAAATCAGATATAAATTAAATAACAAAAAGCAACATACCAAAAAATCCAGAGATCTTTCTTCTAAGTAATATAAGAAGTAAAGAATTAGGCCTCAAACTGGATGAAGCGCAAAAAAGATTTATTATGATAGCCTTAGCTGTAGCAAAAAAATGTATAATGTCAACTTGGAAATCAGAAGAGAGCCTGAGAGTACAGCAATGGTACATAGAAATGAATAGATGTATTCCATTGGAAAAAAATAACATATAACTTAAAAAATAAAGTCACATTATTTGAACAAATTTGGGAACCGTAAATGAAACACAACAGAGAGGGCCTACTGCGGACCTCCACCCCCTAAAATGATAGAATGAGAAGAAGACAAAATGAAGTGACCCAGTGTGTAAAAGTAGATGACACAATTTTCTTATTTATTTTCATTGTGTGATGACATTGTTTAATGGTTTTATTGTATTGTATATGTTGAACATTTAATGGGTTTGGAGGGAGCTGGGAAGAAGGGAGGGGGGAAAAGGGGAGAAAATAACACTGTGTATCTTCAAGAGGGAAATGTTTGTGTGTATTTTGATTAATATGGTTCATTATGTGAAAAATAATTTTTTTTTTAAAAAGGTGAGCTGGCCATTGGATAGAAAATTGGCTTCGCCATGGAGGGATGTTTTTGCTTGGAGGCTCATGATCAATGCTATGCCACAGGGGATCGTGATGAATCCACCACTGTTTGTTACCTGGATCAGGCACAGCACATTAAAGAAAAAGCCTGTTTTCTTTTCACTTCATGGAACAAACAAATTTAAAAAAAATATTTTCATGCAGGCAATAGGAGAGAATTATGAAAGAAATCAAAACTTCACTGCTTCACAGAGGAGTCCCATAAACTTTGAGGAGAGTCCTGGGGGTGCGGGGTCATAGTCAAAAAAAGGTTGAGAATGGTTGATTTATATTATTATAGACCGCGAGGAAAGCTTTTCAAAGATTGCAAAAGGGTCTGGACCAGCTAGAAAAATGGCAGATGGAATTTAATGCAGATAAGTGCATTTTGGAAGGTCAAACCAAGAAATGACGTACATAGAAAGTGGTGGGACACTGAGGAGTGGAGTAGAACAAAGGGATCTGGGAATATGGACACATAATTCCCTGAATGTTGTATCATAGGTGGATAGGGTCATAAAAAGAGCTTTTGGCACAATGGCCTTCATAAATCAAAGTATTTAGTATCAGAGTTGAAATTTTATGGTAAAGTTGTAAAAGAGATTGGTAAGGCCAAATTTTGAATATCGTGTGCAGTTTTGGTCACCTAACTACAGGAAATATATCAATAAAATTGCAGAGAAGATTTACTAGGATGTTGCCCAGATTTTATTCCCTGCAGCATAGAAGAATGAGGGGAGATTTGATAGAAGTATTTAAAATTATGAGGGGATATACAGAGTAAATGTACCACTGAGGGTAGGTGAGCTACAAACCAGAGGTCATGGGTTAAGGGTGAAGGGGGAAAAGTTTAGGGGGAACATTAGGGGGAATTTATTCACACAGGGAGAGGTGGGACTGTAGAATGAGCTGCCAGCTGAAGTGGTGAATGTGGTTTTAATTTTAACATTTAAGAATATTTTGGACAGGTACATGGCTGGGAGGAGGTATGAAATGCGTGCAGGTAAGTGGGACTAAGCAGGGTAATGGGCGGCACAGTTGGTGTGGTGGTTAGCACAATGCCTTTACAGCACTAGTGATCAGGATGAGGGTTCAAATCTCATGCAGTCTGTAAGGAGTTGTATATTCTGTGTACGTTTTCCCTGGGGGCTCCAGTTTACTCCCACTGGTCAAAACATACCGGGGTATAGTATAGGTTAATTGGGTGTAAATTGGGCAGTACAGACTCATGGGCTGAAATGGCCTGTTACTGTACTGAAAATCTAAATAAATAGTTCAGCACAGATTAGAAGAGCTGAAGGGCCTGTTTTCTGTGCTGTTACGTTCTTTGTTTCACTATTAACAATTTGGATGGCATTATAATTAACGATGAGTAAATCTGTAGATGACACTAAAACTGGTGGCGAAGTGATCATTGAGAAAGGATATTTAAATTTACAACAGAATTTTAATCAATTGTGAAGGTGAGCCATGAACTATATAAAAAAAAATTAACTTTGACAGGTGTGAGATTTGTATTATGGAAAGGAATTCCTCATTTTACCAACACAAGAAACATTTTCTGCTCCCCTCTTCGTTTTCCGTAGGAACCGCTCACCTGGGACTTCACTCATCCCTTCTCACCAATTGCCCCCTTGGCACCTGTCCCTGTGACTGCAAGAAATGCACCTCCACCTCACCACCATTCAAAGCCTGAAAGTCTTTCCAAACAAAGCAACACTTCACTTGTGAATCTGCAGGGGTCATCAACTGCATTGGGTACTCCCGATGTGGCCTTCTCTATATTTGAGACTGGACGCAGACTGGGGGATCATTTAGTTGAGCACTTTCCCTTTGTCTGCTGCAACAGGAAGTGGCCAATCATTTCATATCCACTCCCCATCTCCACACCAACAGATCTGTCCATGGACTCATACTGCCAAACCAAGGCCCCTCACAAATTGGAGGAACATTTTGGCACTCTCCAACCAGATGCATTAACATCGACCTTTAATTTCAGACCCTCCCCTGAGTCTCTCTCTTTCCATATCTTTCTGTCTCCCTTCCTCCAGCTTCCTAACCCCTTCCCTCTATCAGAGAGCTCCCCTCAACTCTCTCTCCCTATCACCTCAGCTCTTTTCTATTCTCCACCAATGACCTCTCATCTGCTCACCGTGTTCCTCTCTCCTCTCCTCTCCCCAACCTTTCATTGAGCTATCTGCCTGGTTTTGCTTATACTGGACAGACCAAAGCTGAATCGTTGGTCTCACTTTACTTCCTGTGTGAACTGATGAGCTTCTCCACCATCCCAGTAAATCACTCCTGTACTCTCCAAAGCCTCTGCATCCTTCACAAAGTTTTCAACAGCTGCAACATGACTTCCCAACTTTCATGATCAATGTCCCATAAGATGAAAGCAACCAAATCATGCAGTATGCCTTCTCCACAGAACCACTGAACATTACAGTACAGAAACCAGGCCCTTTGGGCCTTCTAGTCTGTGCTGAAGTATTATTCTTCCTTCGAGCTCCACTGACCTGATGCAGTCCACTTGCTCTACCTATTTCAGGGAGCTATGGTCATACTCACCAAGAATTCTCTGGACCTGAATGGTTATAAGAGTGCTGACAGACTTTACATTTAACTTCCCAAAGTGCAACACCCCTCACACTTGTCCGGATTAAACTCCACCTGCCTTTTCTCCAACTGAAGAATACTCTGGCAATTATCTTTAACTTGTGCTTGCTGCAAACTTACTATCAGCCTGACTCTCTCTCTCTCACACACACTCAAACTGCAATGCCAGTTCCGATCCCTGTACCGCCACTGTGTGCACGACCAGGAATCGGGTGTCCGATGTTGGTGCTGGGGATACTCCGGAAGGGCGGCGCTCGGAGTGAGAGGGAGCGTGGATGTTCCGGGACTTCACCCCAAATGCCTTGAGCTGTCAGATACACGTTCCACCACTGTGTGGAGGCACAGTCCGGAACAAGACATGCACGAAGCCGCAGCCCTCTCCACCAGTTTGGTGAGGAGCGAGTCGACACAGGAAAACTCGCGAGTGAGGATCAGACTGTGGAGGCGAGTCCAAGGTGTTGGACCCAAGAATTGGCTGAACCACCCATGGGTGCCGAGCTCCGCCCAGTCGGGAACGCCCCGATCCCTGCCCGGACCTCGCCCCACCCAGTGCCCGCGGTCGCCAATCCGGACCCCTCGCCCCGGAGCCCCCTCCCTCTGCCCCTGACCCCTCACCCTGCGGTCCCCGCCTCCCTCTTGATCTCCCTTCACCGAGATCATGAGCTTCAGGGAAGCTGCGCTGTGCGGAACGGCTCTGGGAGCTGGGTTGGCGGCGGGGCTGTGGCTCGGTAAGCAGCAGGGGGCTCGGGGAAATGGGCAGTCAGGAGCGGCTCGGCGCCACTGGAGGAGCCGCTGCCTCAGCGGCCTGGGTTCAGTGCTGGCCTTGGGAGTTCTCTGTGTATGAAGTTTCCTCCCTGCTGTCAGGCGGGTGCGGGATGAAGAAGGAACCAGGCGCTGCCATACGCAATAGTGCTGTAGAAACTTGGCAGGTCCTGCAGCGTCCAACGAAGCAGAGCTAAATTACCAAAGTTCGGGCCCGCCCTGATATGTTGTAAACTTTGAGTTGGGCTTCGAAGTAAAATGGAAATCTGCAATAAAGGCAGAAAATGCCTGAAGATCAAGTACACAGAACATGTGCAGGCCCTTCGGCCCTCGATGCTGTGCCGACCCATATATTCCTTAAAAAAAGTTCTAACCTTTCCCAACCTTGTCAACCTCTAATTTCCTTCTACCCATGTGCCTGTCTCAGAGTCTCTTCAATGCCACTAATGCTCTGTGGAAGGAGAGACTGTGAACGTTTCAAGGCACATCTTATGGGTGCATCACGTTACAGTCTGGATGTTCTGAATGTGTTTACGTGTGAATATTACTTCTCTGTTTTTCCTTTAGGGAAGACGTTATTTTCACATCATTACTCGGGGTCATTCAAGAGCCACACTGGTGCTAAAGACGACCCTTTAACAAAATATGTGCTGCAGAATTCCCTACGGGAACATCCAGTGCTGAAGAAGCTGAGGGAGGTGAGTGAATAACAGTGAAGACGACTCCATGAGAAAGAAAACGATATGAGGTTGGCCACAGGCAGTGTCTGTGTGAACCTCTTCCCCCCCACCCCACTTTGTCACCACTGGGAGCTGTGCTGGTGTCCCTGGCCTGTCGGGAAGGTATGTGGGGCTGTGTTGGTGTCCCTGGTCTGTCAGGAAGGTATGTGGTGGCTGTGCTGGTGTCTGTGGTCTGTCAGGAAGGTATGTGGTGGCTGTGCTGGTGTCTGTAGCCTGTTGGGAAGGTATGTGGGGGCTGGTGTCCCTGGACTGTTGGGAAGTTATGTGGTGGCTGTGCTGGTGTCCCTGGCCTGTCGGGAAGGTATGTGGGGGCTGGGCTGGTGTCTGTGGCCTGTTGGGGAGGGGTAAACCCTCCAATAGCCATAAACCTTTTTTGTTCACCATAATGCCTGTTTTCTAGACTTTTTCAAATTGTAGCTGGATGTATGTACAGTAAAACTAGTATCTAGAATTGAAGCAACCGGCAAAAAAAATCCAAGGAAAATACATTTAAAAAAAAAATGAAAATCAATAAGAATAAAATAATAGGTTAAAAATATGCAAGTTTAAAATAGTAAAGGTAAATATTCTCTGAAGTAACACATAAACCTTGGGTGAAGATGGGAGTAAATATTCAGTCAAGGGGAGGCCTTAGTCGGGCTTTGCTCATAGCAGCTGTTGGAATAAAGTTGTGTGAAACAGCAATGGCATCACCCAGGGTGAAGAGCTGGCTGATGTCTACCAAACAGTATTCCACAGTGGATGATGGGGTTTGGAGTTGCTCTTTCATGCATCTTAGTTTGGGGAGGTGTATTTTGTCACAGGGGAAAAAAAACTCTACTTGACTAAGAAGCTAGAAACTGAACCAAAAGCTAACATAGCATGAGATGGAGTGTGGATTTATCACAGGCCTTTCCTGTGGCCAGCTGGGCTTGGATTGATGTCCTGACCTTTAAGTGTGGTGTGTGGGAGTTTAAGGATCAACACTTGGGAGGAAAGGTTTCTTTGGTGAAGGCTACATTTGTACATCTCCAAAACTCCATTCAATGGTCAGTGTTGGTATGTGATGTCCACAACACAACTTCTGTTTTCATCACTAGCTCCTGTCTTGTGAATGGTTGAATTCAAGCTGGAAGGCCAGTGCTCACCTCACTGTAGAAATGTTGTGAGGTACAGATTTAGCAATGCTGATATATCAACTCTCATGGAGATAACTGGCTGTGCTGACCAACTGAGGTCTGTGGCACAATGGTGCAACAGCAGTGAACCCCCTCAGATCCTGCTAGGACTATCACACAGACTTCCTTTCCCTCCATGAAACTCCATCTATATCTAGGGAAGGCAGCTAACATACTGAAGGATCCATCAAAGTCCAGACACACTCTATTCTCCCTCCTCCTATCAAGGAAAACGCTCGAGGTATGAAAGCAGCTTAAAGACAGGTTCTTCGCCACAGTCAATGTTCCTGAATGAATCCCAATGAGTTCATGTTCTGCTCTTGCTTGGGATTAAATTATCATTTCATTGTAATCCTACAGTGTAAATTATACTCTTTACAAAGCTGTACAAATGTAAAGAGATAACTTGTTAGTCTGTTTGCAGAAGAACCTTTCTCACTGTAATGGACAAATAAACTTTATCTGAAGAAAATGCCGGAAGGAAAGTTTAGGGGAGACATCAGGGGTTGTTTTTTTTTTAAACACAGAGTTGTGGGTGCCTGGAATACCTTGCCACGGGTGGTAATGGAGGCTGAAATATTAGGGGCATTTAAAAATCTCCCAGACAGGCATATGGATGAAAGAAAATTAGACTGTTACAAGGTAGTTAAGGGTTTCGTTTTTATGGTAAGATATACAGGTTGGCACAACATCAAAGGCTGAAGGGCCTGTACTGTGCTGTAATGTTATATGTTCTATGAAGATGGAAACCTTTGACTTGCTTTCCCAGTGTACTCTGAAGGATCCCATGAGGTCTATGATGGTGGCTTGTGAGGAAGCCCAACTGCTGGCAAACCTAGTAAAACACATGAAAGCCAAGAAGGTTATTGAAGTCGGTGAGTTCCATCTGTTGCCCTGCCAGAGACCTCCCCTCCCCACCACCCCCCCACTACCCTGTGCCCATCACTGTGGACCATCCACTCACTGGGCATGACCCAGTTGAATCAAAACAAAATGTAGATAAGGTTCTTACAGCGTTTGGAGAGGAACACTTGCATGTATCTGGACCTTTCACACATTCAGCAGAATGTAAGTGTATCTGAGAGCTAATTACTGGTGGTGACAAGATTTACACATCAGGACCACACAAACAGCAATGATGATAGAGGGATTCAGACATTGGTGAGCCCAAATTTGGAGTCTTGTGTGCACTTTTGATCACCTAACTACGGGAAATATATTAATAAGATAGAAAGAGTGCAGAGAAGATTTACTAGGAAATTGCTCAGACTTCAGGAACTGAGTGACAGGGAAAGGTTAGGACTTTATTCCCTGGGGCATAGAAGAATGAGGAGAGATTTGATTAAAAATTATGAAGGGGATACACAGAGTAAATGTAGATCGGCTTTTTCCACTGAGGGTAAGTGAGATACAAACCAGAGGACATGGGTTAAGGGTGAAAGAGGAAAAGTTTAGGTGGAACTTCTTCACACAGAGAGTGGTGGGAGTGTGGAACAAGCTGCCAGCTGAGGTGGTGAATATGGGCTCAATTTTAACATTTAAAAAAAATTTGGACAGGTACATGGATGGGAGGAGTTTGGAGGGCTATGGACTGGGTGCAAGTTAATGGAACTAGGCAGACAAATGGTTTGGCACAGACTAGATGGGCTGAAGGACTTGTTTTCTCTGCTGTAATGTTCTACAATTCTAAAAGGTCCCCTTCATGATTTAGGAAGTTTAATAGTATAACTTTGAGTTAGCCTTTCAATTCGAACCTAGGAATCGGGAGCAGGGGGAGTCCATGATCTTTCTTGTGTCCGCTCCACCATTTGATAAGGACATGGATAATCTTATTTTCACATTCCTTACAGCCTCAATCACCTTTCTGCCCTTGCTATCTATGTCTGCCTTGAAAATATTCAGATTCACTTCCATCATACTTTGGAAAATAAAGTTTCAAAGACATGTGAGACTAAGAGTTTCATTTCATCTGTCTATATTGTGGGGGGGGGGCCTACAATGCCCAAAACCGTGAGCACTAGTTCTGATTCTTCTTCACAAGGATGTTTACTTTTCACTAGATTCCTTTGTAACTTACTCTTTTACTCTTATTGTGAAATTCTGGTGGATGCAAACTTAGCCAGTCGAACCATTCAATAAAGACATAGGAGCAAAATTTGACCATTTGGCCCATCGAAAGCCAAACTCTATTTTTTTTAAAATAAATTTTAATTTTGGTTTTCAAGCATATATCTGGTATATAGCCTTTACATAAATATAGCAAGATAGCCTAATGGAAAATTGAGGGTAGATCACACATTTGCAACAACGATATTATACTTGTTCACCAATGTAATTCAAATAAGGTTGCCAGGTCTTCAGGAATGTGTCATGTTTATTTCTCAAATTATAAGTAATCTTTTCCATGGGAATACAACTATCCATTTCTGCTATCCATCTTTTCAAAGAAACTGGCATGTCTGACTTCCATGTGACTGCAACACATTTTTTGGCTATGGACAAGAAATCTTAGTAAATGATATTTTAAACTCAGTTAACTGGTTACAGATATCTGTGAAGTTCCCCAATAGATAATAGTTTTATATCACCGGGAAAGTTGACTCCAGTAATCTTAGTTAACACTTCCGATGCCTCTTGCCAGAAAACATTCACTTTCACACACACCCTCATGTTCCTTCTTCTATTCCACATCGGATGCATCTGTCTGATATCTCTGACCTTGATTCGTGCAATCTTTGTGGAGTCAAATATAATTGGTGGAGAAAATTGTATTGCACCAAACCGTACCTCGCATTATTAATCAAAGTTATCCCATCCTTACACCATTCAGCCCAAGATTGTTCTGATATGTTCACCGTTAGATCCACTTCCCATCTCTCCCTGGACCTATGGATTCCAAACTTTTTCCCAGATTTCTCTTAGAAAGGCTCTTCAAACTGCTTATTCTTGGTGTTACTCAAGTAAACCCTCTCTGTTCTACTTCCCTTAAGAACTGTACATGGTACTCCAGATTAATTCTAGAATCACTCTACCTGATTTGCAATTTCTTGTTTTGTTATTTTTCCTAATTACTCTGTATACCCACACACTACTCCTTGTGATCCATGCAGTAGAACACTCAGAATCCTCTGCATCTCTGAGCCTTGCAACCTTTCATCATTTCTGGAATGTTTGGAACAGTTTCATATTTTTCCAGATCCTGGGCCATTCACTTCCCCTATCAGTATTACCTCATATTCTCTCAGCAACGTTGGAACATTGACTGTTTCACCAGGAGCCTGGTGATCTGGCTCTGAACACAATCCAGTAGCATTAGCTCCCACTCTTGCCTGAACTGACCTGCCTCATGCAACAGATAGATATGGGCTGGGCCAGTGAGCAGTTGTCAGTCTCTGGAGCACAGCCGTCACCAGGGTGAGTCAGCTTCATCACGCAAGGTGAGGACAAGGCAGTAGATGATGAACAGTTGTTTGGACTGATTGCAAATCTGCAGGTCTGCTCAGTTTTAGAAGTAAATTTTATCAGTAAATAATGAATGATGTAAACATTTCTACCTGTGTTGTTTGAGTGGCTCTTGTTTGCTCAGGAGTCTACACGGGGTATAACACCCTGAACATGGCACTTGCAGTACCTGCTGATGGGACCGTCATTGCCTGTGATATCAACATGGACTTTGCCAACGTTGGGAAATCATTTTGGAAAGAGGTGAGATTTCAGTTCATGTATGGTTAAATGTGTTCTTTTGTTATATTGAAAGCAAAAATAGGGGGCAGTGTGTACTTATTCATTAATACTGGCTGGTGCATGGACATTGTGTTATGTTGACCTCCTGCTCTACTGCCTTAGAGCAAATCTTGATTAAATGCAGACCATTCCATCTACCTTCTTTGTTTTCATCAATGATTTCCACTGGCTGCATCATGGCCTGGTATGGGGGCACAAATACCTCTGAGCAGAAAGCCCTGCAAAAAGTAGTGAAAACAGCACATCACAGGGAAAACTCCCCACCATCAAGAAAATCTAAAGGGAATGCTGCCTTTGGAGAGTAGTAGCAATTATCAAGGATCCACACCACCCAGGATATGCTCTGCCATCAGGAAAGAGGTATCGGTCCAAGACTCACACCACCGGGTTCAGGAACAACTGCTACCCCTCCACCATCAGACTCCTCAACAACAAACTGAATCAGGGATTCACTTAAGGTCTCTTACTTTGCATGTTATTTAATATTGAATATTTTTTTGGTATTGCTCAATTTATTGACATTTCTTTCTTTGTTTATATTTCTCTCTTTTATACATACAGTGTCCTCCATAATGTTTGAGACAAAGACACATTTTCCTTTATTTGCCCCTGTGCTCCACAATTTTAAACTTGTCATCAAACAATTCACATATGATTAAAGGGTATTTCTGTACATTTTGGTTTGACCAATGGAGAAATTACAGCACTTTATACTCTTCGGCATATGAAAATTATGTTCCATTAGATTTAGACCAGGTGACTGACTTGGCCATTCCAGAATTTCCAGTTTTTAGCTTTGTACAACTCCATTGTTGCTCAACAGTATGTTTGGGATCATTGTCTTGCTGTAGGATGAAGTGCTGTCCAATGAGTTTCTATACACCTCAGAATTCATTTTACCACTGCCATCAGTAGTTACATCAGTAGTTACATCAGTAGTTACATCAGTAGTTACATCAGTAGTTACATCAGTAGTTACATCAGTAGTTACATCAGTAGTTACATCAGTAGTTACATCAGTAGTTACATCAGTAGTTACATCAGTAGTTACATCAGTAGTTACATCAGTAGTTACATCAGTAGTTACATCAGTAGTTACATCAGTAGTTACATCAGTAGTTACATCAGTAGTTACATCAGTAGTTACATCAGTAGTTACATCAGTAGTTACATCAGTAGTTACATCAGTAGTTAAGGTCACCATTACCTGTGGCAGCTCTACGTGCCCTGGCCATAACACCCCCACCACCAGGTTTCACAGATGAGGTGGTAAGTTTTGGATCTTGGGCAGTTCCTTTACGCCTCCACACTTTGCTCTTGTCTTCACTCCGACACAGGTTCATCTTTTTCCAGAATTCAGCAGGCTCTTTTAAACTTGACTTTTTTGGCACAACTCTGGTCCTAATGTTGAAAAATGGCAACTACATACTCCAAAGGTGTTCAAAACCTTAGAGGCAAGCCCAGCTCTCTTGAACCTGCACCAATGAAGCAATTAAAAGCCCTTTACACACGGGTTAACCAGTAAATTGGCTGTTCAACAAACTGGTTAAAGAAGCAATTTTTGCTGTTCACACTGGACCACTGGTAACCAGTTCTCTGCATCCTTTCACACTGGACAGTCCAGCATGCAAGTGTCAAATCACCCTGGGGATGATGCACCCTACTTTGGCAGTCCATCCCTGGGGTGATCTGGCACCTGTGTGCCGACTGGCACATTAACCAGTATATTGGCAGTTAATTACTGGCAAAATCACAAACACCTGTGAAGTCAAATGTGCCAAACATTAAGATGCCCTAAAATGAGGGAACAATATATAAAAAGTGTTGTGATTTCCACATTGTCAAATCAAAATATTTACAAATAACCTTGAATAAAATTTGGAATGTGCACTTTAATTGCGTGAATTGTTTGATGACAAATTTAAAAAGTGGAGCACAGGGGCAAATAAAGGAAAAGTGTGTCTTTGTCCCAAGTATTCTGGAGGGACTGTGTATCTTTTTTTCTTGAATATGGTTTACAGTTATCGATAAACAGAAATTCTGCCTGGACTGCAGGAAAAAGTATCTCCAGGTTGTATGTGATGTCATGTATGTACTCTGACAATAAATTTAAACTTTAAACTAATTTCCAAGTCAATTCAGGTTCTAATGGATAATATTGTATCACACGGTGATACAAAATTAAGGTCATTTTAAGGTCAGCTAAGTGGAGGATTCCATGATTAGAGAAAGGGATAAGATAGGGTAAAGATGTCACATACTTGGAGACACCAGTGAGTATAGGACTAATAGATTCAGTCACCCTGTACATCAGTCTTGCCATCCCAGGGATCGGTCTAGTAAGCCTTCATTGCCCTCTGAGTCTGGATGTTCCCGTTGCAGAGAGGAGGCTTTGTGTTGGCAGGATCAGCTGACACTGTCCTACCCATGCAGTTGACTCTACCATTCCTACCTCACAGTGAGGCTGAGCTGTGCCTGAGAGTGGTTGCAGCCAGGGCTTTGGTCCAGAGCTGCTCTAGTTGAGCCCATGGCACAAGCTGAGTGTACAGATGGTCAGGTGAAGTCTCTTAGCACATCCATGTTAATATGGTTCTGTGATGGGGAGGTGGGGGGGGGGGTCCTTTGGTTCAAAGATTATGTTGTGTTGTTGGATGTCACCTCAGTTCTTCAACTTCAAAGACTTGTGTGAGTGTTTGATTTCTGCTGCTGTCCTTCTGATCTGCTAAATTATGAGCCCAGTTATTTGATCAAAACTTAAGGTTCATTTTCACATCATACACAATGATCTGTTTCTGAAGAAGTACCTGCTAGATTTGTGCTCTAGATGATGAGACTGTCCAGAACAAACAGAAATATCTCTGAGTTATTTTCAAATTATTCCTGATTTATTTTGGGACTGTTTATCTTGGTACAGCTAGTAAATCCTAGAAAATGAAACACAGGAACAAACCCTGGACACAATGGCCAAATTAAACTAAAATTCAGCTGCTGCACACGATACATCTCCCTCTATTCCCCCCACTACTCACCCTTCCCTAATCCTCTGTCCACACACTGAGATTCTGACCTATTGGTGTCTAATCATAATTGTCCCTCTGTGGGAATAGGGGTGGTAAATCAGTGGCTTTATGTAAGCTTGTTCCTCAATGGAAAGGTGACCCTTCCTCCAGCTGACTCATTACTCTGAACAATTAAGATTTTGCTTCCTGAAAATTTTGGGGTGTATTTTATGGATTTTGGACTGCTGGTAACGAAAATCATCTTAAATTTTTCCTGTCACATACCTTTTTTAGATGTAACTTCTTTTTGTGATTTTCTATCATGTTTAAAGTTGATTAATATATTGCCAACAAAACAAGGTGTTTTGCTCAGCGCAAGCACGCTTAGGCATGCACCCAGTGCAGGTTTGAAGATCTGCTAGTGAGGATGGAGAAAAAAAGCATGGAAGGCATTTAAAGATATTGTTGGGAATTTTCTTGGCAACTACAGAGCACCAAACTGCATCCAGTTGATTGACAATGTGCTTCAAACGTCCAAAACCATGAAGTGCAACGTGTCGTTGAAAAATCATTTTTGTTCATTCGTACTTGGACGTCTTCCCGGCTGATCTCGGTGCAGTCAATGACCAACATGGTGAAAGGTTTCACCAGGATTTGCGATCATGAAAAGGTGGTATCAGGGCAACTGCAATCCATCAATGCTGACTGACTATTAGTGGACACTGACATGAGAGGCCCCAGATGCTGAGTACAAACAAAAATCAATGTCAAAACATTTTAAGGTCAGTTGAACTAACCCAATGTGCCAGCATCATTATGCAATTAAACATGCCAAATTCAATAAAAGTTCATATTTCTCCAGCTTCCTATAGGATACAGTAAATTTGAAATTATTTCTGTGTTCAGCTTGAAATTGTCTACCATAATATCCAATTTTTTTTCAGGCTGCAAATCTTTTGGAGAAAGAAAGTTGTCCAGTGTAATTACAGATGCAAGGACAAGAGTGATGGATTGGGCTCCAGACTCTTCTTGAGATGAACTGATCCCAGCAGACCTGTGTGCCCAGCTCTCTGTTGCTGTTGGGTGTCAGGGTACACGTGCAGATTGGACCTCACCTTTTCAGAACAGGCCACCTTTTTTTTATTGTTCATTCACAGTCATTGATGTCTTTCTTACAGGCTGGAGTGGAGCACAAAATCGACCTTCGCATTCAACCAGCTTCAGAAACACTTGGTGAGTAACATCCACTGGGTTGGCAGTGAAGCAATGGTCTGGTTCAAAATATTCCCCTTGAGACTGTTTTCCTGGAGCAACAATAGCAAATACCAGAGGCCTTCTGTTTAAGGCAGAGGTTCTCAACCTTTTTCAGTTTAAGGCCCACCCAGCTTCTGGCCTAACCTGCCTTGCCCCACTAGTGGCGATGACTGAGCAATATTTTCAAGTCCAAGGCAGCTCTGTAAGAAACTCATCTTTACTTAATTTAAAGTATTTTATTTATAATTTTTAAAGATCCACATGGGAACATGGAGTGCATTGCCAGAATGGTGGTGGAGGCTGGAACAATAGGGACATTTAAAAGACTCTTGGACAGGTACATGGATGTAAGAAAAATAGAGGGTTATGGGTGAGTAGGGAAGTATTAGATTGTTTTGGAGTAGGTAGATTAAAATTAGATTGTTATTCATTAGGTTTACATGACTGAAGAGCCGCTACTATAATGTTTTAATACTCCAAATGACCAACACAAAGGGTGGCAGATCATCTTCAGTTCAGCAGTGTTGAAGGTGTGAACCTGTGTGGACCTGGGATGTGCACCCTACAGTGTAGCTAAGCAGGTTTTGGCACTAAATAGCACAAAAACAACAGGCAGTGTCTGTGGAAGGAGAGAAGGGGTTAATATTCAGGTTGGTGACAGAGACCTGGCTGTCATGTGGTGCCGGCCTCCCTCTCCCAGCCACAGTCTTCACTCTCCCTCGCAGTGTTCCCTCCTGACCACTTCCAGGACCTCCCATCTGTCCCTGCCATTGGGCCAAGTTGCCAGATTGTGCAGTGAAGCACAGGACCCTAAGGGAAAATGACTGGGGGTAGATCTCAGCCAGCAGGACTTTGTGGAACTGTTCACAGCTTAACGCAATGCAGGAAGTATCTGTGGACCCTCAGTGTTCCTAAATTATTCCAATTACCCACAAACATCTTGCCAATTACTCAGCAGCAACTTTCAGTTCACCCCACAATTTCGGTAGGGCCTGGGAAATAACGTCTCATCAGAGGCAATGGAGATCATTGACCTGACCTGAAACTAACACCATTTCTCTCTCCAAGGATGCTACCTAACTTGCTGTCTGTTTGCAGCATTTTGCATCTGCCGTATTTTGCTTTTCTGTTTTAGCCTTATTTACAAAGCACAACTGAGTTTAAGCTATCACGTTAATTCATACGTTGAGATCCACATCGATATTTTACTGGATCAATACGGAAAACCCTATGCTGCGGAGATGAGGAAATTCCCGCAGTAAATCCCCAGCCCCTACCGAGATGTTCCAGGAGGGTTTGGAGGCCCTCATGCTGGAAGAGGTTGGTCTCTGTGGAGTCTGCAGCACCTGGCACAATAGTCCTGGGGTCAAAGGGAGGCGCAATGTGTGGTTGTGGCTGTAAGGGTAGTTGGGGACACAGTGCTGCGTCCCTGCGACAGGCACTGTGTGCCTGTGACTGGAAGGATGGTCTGGGGGAGGTGGGGGGTCAACTTTTCATGACATAGAGAATTTAGACCTTAATGATTAGACTTAGAGAGCAGGTCAAAGTTGTTTGCAGTCCTACAAAAATTAGAAGTTGAGGATAATTTGAACAAAGGTGATATTTTCCTTTTGTAGCAGAGCAACAAAAGGAAGAAGAGGGAGGGTGATGAGAAGAGCCCAGAATCTTTAAAGGCAGCAGGATGGCTCAGTTAGAGAGCTACTGATGGGAAGCTTCAATTATCAGCTGAGGTGCAGAATACAAGAGCATTAAAAGTGCTCACAGCGTCAGACCACCGCTTGAGTACCATGTACAGGAAAGAAGTGATTGCCCTAGAGAAGGTTCAGCTGTGTTTTACAAGTCTGTAGGTAGGTCTCAAATTTGTGGAAGTTTGGTATTTAGGGGTTGTTTACTTGGGAAGGCTGAGATGATTTATGAAGTGATGACTAGCCTTGATAATTGGAAAAAACATGCCTAAAGGGACAGCAACACTGCAGGGCCTAGTCACAAGTAAACAACAATCCCCCCTCCCTCAGTGCCAATTACACCCCTTTGCCTTCCTGTCACTGACCATTTGTTGCTCGCTCTGGTGTTTCAACAGATGAGCTGCTGAGGGCAGGTGAGGCTGAGACCTTCGACTTTGCCTTCATAGATGCCGACAAGTTGAATTACAGCCTATATTACGAGAAATGTCTGCAACTTATCCGCAAAGGAGGAATAATCGCTATTGACAACGTGAGTGCACAATACCCTTAAAGAGTCGATGCTGGCAGTGAGCGGTACTGAGGCCAACAGCATGTGTGATCAAAGAAATTATATATAATTGGGTGTTGCTCTAAACAGATACGGTCTGGCGCAAGGCCTCCCATTCATGAGGGTGGGGGTCACTGTCACACAAAAGTTGTGTGCACGCTCCCAGCAAAGCATGCACTGGCTGAAATTTCTACTGCTTATCCCAACTGTTTCCACCACATCTGATCTATGCACATGTGGATGACCCTCTGTTGTCTAAAAGCTATTGGCTGATTGGTGGAAAGATGGGTTCACCCTTGTTGTCCCTGACTGCCCCGTGCAATAGCTGGCCTGTGTTTCTTTGCAGGTTCTGTGGAGCGGGAAGGTGCTGAGGCCAGGAAATGACCCCGACACACTGAGCATTGCTAAATTCAACGAGAAGGTCCAAAGAGACAGCCGAGTCAACGTCAGCATGCTCAGCATTGCAGATGGAATTACCTTGGCCTTCAAGCTGTAGGGCTCCCCATAGATGCACTTTCCTGGGCTGAGACCTTTCACATGCTGTATGGACTCAGCAGTAGCACAGACACTAGTCTCTCAGCCCAGCTCCTCCATACCACCCAGATGCCTCCCTGAGCTCATCCATTTGTTATTGTTTCCACTTCCTTTGTGTTTAAGGTAGCCTCTCACCCCACAGAATCCCAGGAAAGGGCAGTCAGGCTGTCACATCACTGATATCTTCGCTTGCATTTAACTTTGTCACATGACTCATCCACGATCTGTTTTCCTGCACACCAGACTGAACAGTGAAACAAACTGCCACAGGAAGTTGGGGTCAGGTAGGATCCGAGGTGGTAAATGGAGTCAATGTTTCAGGACCAACTCCTGCTTCAGAACACTTGAAACCCTGCTGAGTCCGAAAACGTGGTCAAAGATGTTCCATCTCTTTGGCTGCCTGGTAACAACACCATAAATATCCTGTGGGCCACCAAAGACTAGAACTTGAACTGGAGTAGCTACATACACAAGTTGGTTACAAGAGCATGCCAGAAGTTGTGGCAAGTAACTCGCCTCCTTACTCCCCAAATCGTGTCCACCTTCCACAGTTCCCCGGACATGATCCTGTAACTCTCACAACAATCACTAAATCTGGAATGGATCCAGTTATTTTGTATGACTCACCAACCCAGGAACCTTTGCTGCTCTCCCCCATCACAGGTGTGTCCCTCATGAAGCAAGAATTCTTGTAGAAACAGTCCTAATCTATCAATCCCCACCATTTGGAACTTTTTTACATGACACTTAAGAGAATCAAGAATTATTTTCCTAAATTGCATCAATCCCAAGGACATTGATTACAGTTCGAGTCACAACCACTTCAATGACTCAAATTCCTGCAACTCTTTCTCCAACAACACACCACAATGCCAAACGATTCCAAGATCACTTCTCACAGGGAGGTGGGGCTGAGGAATCCAACCACCCAGTAAAACCACTCTGCAGATCAGCTGGAGGTGGGGGCTTCCATCCTGAAGGGAACTGCTATATCATTTACAAGTGTGCAACGATCCAGCTTCGAGATTTGAATTCCTAACCTTGGATGTACTGATCAGAATTGGGGTCAGACAACATCCCACACTTTCTGTGCCCCCCAATTGTTCAACAATGCTCCAACTCATCTTTCACTTGCACCCTGCCTTTTCTGATACTAATTAAATGCATGTTTGAATGAGACTCAAGGTTGGGTTTTGAGTTTGTAATTCTCTGATGAGGACGAGGTTGTTGTTAGCTGGCTGTCACCCAGCTTCTACACTGCAGACTATCCATTTTACAACCAGATCCCCTCATTTGCAGGGAGAGCAGCATTTTAGTGGTGACAGGGTCACTTACATATCCTGAGGAGAAGCAGCAGAAACTGCCTAATTGGTTCTTAGCTTGCCAGAAAGTGGAATGAAATCCTGCATATTCCTGAAGCACTTCTTGCACCTCCCTGGGCTCTTGTACTTTGCACTGAAGTATTAATCATTGCAGTGTTTCAGTCCAAGTTCTTGAAATCAGCCACTTCTTCTGGTTTAAATGGAACCCTGAGAATATAAAGGGAGCCAGCCCCTTGTTCTTTTGTGCAAAGAAGCCATGTTACAATGCAATTATCCAGAGAAAATGTTGAAGGTTGGCATTCCTTTCAATTATTTAGTAGGACAGATTTGAACCAAAACCTGATTCAATTTGTTGCTGCAGTATTGTCCTTCCTTGGAGTTCAGACAGAAAGTGATTATTTTCAGTTGTGATTAGATTCCAAGCTTTTTCACAATTTTATATTCATGGATTTAGACACTGCAGGATTGGCCATCATTTATTGGTCATCTGTAACTACCCCTGGAGAAGTAAAAACACAAGGCTGGAGATACTCAGCAAATCTAACAGTGTACTTTATAGAGGAAAGATAAAGATAACCAATGTTTCGGACTTGAGTCCTTCAAGTTATGAGTAACCTGTTGGCAGGTTCCCGAAAGAAACTCAGTCGGTTAAACAGTGTATTTTATATAACAAATATACCATAGAACTATATCATAGCACAGCAACAGGCCCCTTTAGCCCTTCTAGTCTGTGCTGAACCATTATTTTGCCTAGTCCCACTGACCTGCACCCAGTCCATAGCTCTCTGTACTCCTCCCATCCATATACCTGTCCAAATTCTTCTTAAATGTTAAAATTAAGCTTGCATTCACCACTTCAGCTGGCAGCTCATTCTACACTCCCACCACTCTCTGTATGAAGTTGTTCCCCTTGTAATTCCCCTAAATTTTTTCCCTTTTGCCTTTAACCCATGTCCTCTGGTTTGTATCTCACCGACCCTCAGTGGAAAAAAGCCTATCTACATTTACTCTGTATATTCCCCTCATAATTTTAAATACTTCTATCAAATCTCCCTCCTTCTTGTATGCTCCAGGGAATAAAGCCCTAACCTGTTTAACTTTTCCTTGTAAGTCAGTTCCTGAAATCTGGGCAACATCCTAGTAAGTCATCTCTCCACTCTTTCAATGTTATTAATTTCTTTCCTGTAGTCAGGTGACCAAAATATGCACACTATGCTCTGCTCAGCTCTTGAAATCAACATGACTACCTGTAATCCCCAGTATCCAGGGAGCAACTATGGTCACAGGCAGAATGGAATTGAAGGTCTGACTGCTGTCTACTGCGACTTCTCACACCCCTCCCCCCTTGCCAGGCAACTAAAGTACATGGCCAGGTTCTGAGTTACTGAGCCACAAGTTGCAAGCTGAATTTTCAAAGGCTTCAACCCAAAAATTTCCTCTATTTTGTCATAATAACAGATGTGTGCCATATATTTTGTTCTTCATTTTGTAAAGGAACTATACTCCAAGTTCTCTGGAGATGCTCACTCACGAGATTAAAATCTGTTGGACTTTGTCTCATTAATATTTATGGAGGAAATATTTAACCAGATTGCAAATTTGACAGAATCCCACCCATGGGAATCTGCAGGGTGTCATTAGAACTGTTAAGGTTTTATAAAGGATCAGTGGTGTGGCATCTTGCCAGTAACTGACAAACAACCTTGTTCAGTTGCAGGCACAAGGTGAACAACCTTGGGCAATTCTTGCCGGTGGCAAATCTGTCTGTCTTGCAGCAGGCAAAAAGCTATTTCATGCAATATGACCCTGTTTTATTAATACAACAATAAATTTAATCTTGATCACTACCTAAAGCTACGTTCCAAACAGGAAATAAATATTCAGCAATAACAATGAATGTAAATAGATTCCATCAGTGATCCTCAGCATTTTGTGGTTAGTCCAATCTGTTTGCTCATAGTTTTGCTATTATCTGATTCCACCTGCATTGAATTCGCCCATTGTTATTGAATGAAGATCTACTGGGACCAATGCCTGAAGAGGGCGCACAAAATCAGTGAACCGGTGCAGACTCGAAAGGCCAACATGGCCTGTTTCTGCTCCGTAAATGGTTATATGGTTAACACAACACTCCTCACCAATTCATGTTACTTGACTACCTCCTGCAGGGGCCAGGCAACTACCACAGCCTCAAGCTGGAGATGAAGTTATCAGAACAATAGCTTGTAATTACATGCAGCAGAAAATATGTGAGATACTCCGAAGTCAGCAGCTTGGGTTGAGAGAGAAAAGAAGAAGCAATTTTTCCACATGACATGAAGCAGGAGTTACTGGAGCGATGTGAATTGGAAAGGTCTGTGATGAGGGTGTCTGCCAGGAGAGTCTAACCTATCACACACCTTCCTTCTTTCTAGTCCTAATCATTCACCTGCAGTGTTAAATTACTCCCTCCCTCCACACACAGCACTTCAAAGGAGTGTTACCAAGCCACAGCAAAAGTTGTTGCAGTCGCTGCTTAGGACACCAGCCTAGGCCTTCTCAAAACAGGCAAAGGAAGTAAAAAGGCTCAGATGATTTCTGACAAATCTGCAAAGGACACACAAAAAGAGACACAGACTGCTCAATTTATGACAAAAAATGCTTACTCAGGGAGCCATTCCCAATCTCGACCTTTGACCAAGAGCTACATTCATGGGGAATCGGAGTTGGAGGCAAAGTTGGAAATAGGATCAGTTGGCACACAAGCCCTGTGACCACAGCTCATTGTTTCACGCTGCAGATTCACCTAGAGGAGGCTCTTGACTTCCTTTTCTTGGCAGGAAAGCCAGTTTGCTATGAGTGCAGCTTGAAAACAGCTTCACACTGCACAACCACTAACCACAGAGACCCTCAGGCAGCAAGTGGCTGATTTCCCAACTCAGGCCCCAGCTGTCACATGTGAAAGGAACATTTAAAGAACACATTATTATCCAGACAGATCACAAGACAGTGTTACATCCCAAACACACGAGATTTTTGTTGTATGAAACTGTTGTGGAAGATTCAGCCTCGGTGAGTATTTAATAAACACTGTGGGTAATGATCATTTTTTAAATGCACTCATGAAATCACTGCTGTAACCTGGATCAGCAAGTTTGAGATGACACTAAGATGGAAGGTGCAGTGATCAGTGAGGAAGACTTCCAAAGCTTGCAGAGGAATCTCGACCAGCTGGGAAAAAGGCAGATGCAGACAGGTGTGAGGTGTTGCAGTTTGGAAGGACAAACCAAGGTAGGCTAAACACAGTAAATGATCGGGAACTGAGGAGTGCAGTAGATCTGGGAACATAGATACATAATTCCATGAAAGTGCTGTCACAGGTAGATAGGGTCATAAAGAGCTTTTAGCACATTGGCTGTTCTTCATAAAGTCCTGAGTCTACGAGTTGGGATGTCATGGAAAAGTTGCATAAGACATTGGTGAGGCTAAATTTGGAGTGTTGTACGGCGGTTCGGCTCACGCATGCGCACCCTGCTCGATTGAGTCTGGGTGGCGGGGGGACTCGGCCTCCGCCGTGCCAATGAGGTCGGCCTGGTGTGGGCGGGGGTGGGGGGTGGTCCAGACCTGCAGCCCGATTGATAACAACAGCAGGTGAAGAAGAAGAGGACAGTCCTGCCTTACTAGATGAAGAAGCAATAATTATGGAAGCAGCCAGAATTATGGAACGTAAGCCTCAAGTTTTAAAGACTATTTCTCCTCAAGTTTTTAAAAACTACTTCTGCTGGAATCAAAGCTGTCAATCCCATATTAGAAGACATTGCTAAACAAATGGAAAATATGGTTTTTCAAATGAATCAAGGTTTTGCAGGTGTCGATGATCAATTTGATGACATGAAAGGGAAAATTAATAATATGTGAAGAAATTTCAACTAAAAATGGATATTTCTACAGTAAAAATGGATGTTAATGTTTGAAAGCAGATGACATTGTACAGGATAAATTTAAGAAGATTGAAGAAGCTTTTATTGTTTGTCTGTGTGTCCTGAGGACAAGGATCTGTGAAAGTGGTGATGTAGAGCTAATGAAAGGGATGAAAATTAGTGGGCAGGATGGAAAGTTTGGCTAAGTGGAGAATTTAGCTTGCTAAAGGGAGCATGGATGGAGATGGCAGAAAGGTTTGTCATCATCTACAAATCCTGATGCTTCAGGGAGGTGCAAGATTGGAATATGGAAAACAAGAGTAGAACAAGGACCATGAGATTTTAGTAACTAGATGGGGGGTCAAAAAGCTCGAACAGGTAAGGTTTTAGATATAATAATCACAAAATAATTAACAGTTTAAGCGATTGACCATTCAGGAGTTTGAATTTTTTTGAAGCAATGGGACGGGGAGTGTGACAAATCATGTCCAAGTGGATCTCAATAAAAGACTGATGTAAAAATAAAAGGGCTGGTGAGTGAACTGTGTCTCAAGAGTTGGAGAGTCTGTGTGACAATGAATTGTCCATCTAACAAAAAATAGCAGTTTGTGGGAACTGTCAGTTCGGCAAGAGGACAATAGGCAAAGATGCTCCCCAAAGGATAGTAACAATATCTCTACTCTTTTTGATATAAAGAAATTACTCACCATATTGGAAGAAAGAAAATAAATCTAATATTGGCGATGATCCCAAACTTGGAGGTGTGCAAAGAAGTAAGGATCACGGCATAGGATTGTAAACAGGACAGAGTGGTGGCAGTTAATACAGAAGTCTGGGGAGATGTTTTATGGGAAGAGGGCTGGAGACAGGCAGTGTTCCAAAGCGTGAAGGAACAGAAGGACCTGGGGTTTCGGAGCTGGGATCTTTGAAGGTGGCAGAAGGCATCAAGAGTGTAGTGAGTAAAACAGCTGGGAACTTGGGGTTCTTTAAGAGAAGGAAAGCTGAATACCTTATGATTGTACCTTCATAATGTTCTGAGAGTCCACAATTCAAGGGTTGTGTCAGAATTTGATTGCCTCATCTCAGGAAGAATTGAAGGTCCTTGAGCAAGTGCAGAGGAGACCTACAAGAATGGTTCCACACATGAAGGGTATCTGCCCATATGGGGAGAGGCAACAGTAAGACAATTAGTCCTCTTTTTAGGGAGGTTCTAGTGTTGGAATAGAGTGAGGGAGGGGTGGAGATCACAGATATATTTAGTCCATTATTATTTATTCTGTCCCTGAGCATCAACACACAAGATAAATAAATCGAGAGGGGATGTGTTAATATAAATGGTAATGGTGTCATGCTGCTGCTACGGAGAGCTCTTATTTCTGGACAGTTAATACATGTAGCCATTACATATTACCCAGTGATTTAGGCAATCAGCAATCTCATTCTATCTGTCATGTTATTCTGTATTCTGCCTGCTGTGTTTTATTCAACAGCTCCTTCTAACAGCCAAGGTCACCTTTGCAGGGGTTTTGACTCACCACAAGCCTTCTGAACCAGCTGGAAGATTGCAATGCCATCAATTGATTTTTATCAGGTCACTATTGTTTGAAGAGAGGACATTTATTCCCCGGAGAGCTTGTCAGTTAACAGGGACCAGCGTGACAAAGCGCCACTTGTTTGGCATTTTGCTCAGTGGCAGATTTATTTCCAAGCACAAAACATCCAAGGTGGCCTTGTGTGTCGCAAGAGTATTCCAGAGGCTTCGGTCCACAAAGTCAGTGGTACAAACCTTGCCTATTTTACACAGAAGCTCATGGTGAAGATAATTAGGTAAGATGTCAGAGTTCAATTTGAAATAAATCCTGCTGTATGAACTTTAGTTCAGAATGAAAATGATGCAGATTTAACTACGCTTGGCACAACCTAATTAGAACTCAGAGTCACAAGAGACTGCAGAAGCAGAATCTAGAGCACTAGTCCTGATGCAGGGTCTCAACCCAAATAGTCAGCTCTCCACAGATGCTGCCTGACCCACTGAGTCCCTCCAACAATTTGTTTTTATGTTCTCATTAGAACACACTTGCGATGTGTGTGGTCACCTCAAATCACCCAGACAGGGCCAGGGAGAAAAAACAGGTACCACAGGCTTTTAAAGGGACAGTCACAGTGTGCAGTGGTTTGAGTTTACACTGGGGCAGCTTCTTCCTGTAGATGATGTCTCCAGAAATGACTGCCATTTTCTTGATTATTTTTAACATTGTAATTTCAGCCTTGCTCTTCTTCCTTAAACAACCCCTCTCCCTCAATATTGTGCCAACCCATATACTTTACTGTATTTCTCAAAAAAACTAAAGCTTCCCTACCCCATAATCCTCTATTTTTCTTCCTTTCATATGTCTGTCAGGCACCCACAACTCTGTGTAAAAAGAAAACTCACCCCTGATGTCTCCCTTAAACATCCCCCCCTTCACTCCTCTGCTGTTTGATATTTCTACCCTTGAGTGCAAGATTTTTACCCTGAGGAAAATATTCTGTCTGTCAACACTATCAATGCCTCTCACAATTTAATTACCTTCTATCAGAAGTTCCTGTGGCATTTTTATGATAGGTTCAGGGAGCGAGTTCTAGTACCCCAAAGATGGTTAACGTTAGTGACCAGGATTGGTTTAAAAGTGTGCCAGACAGATAACAGTGTTGAAATGAGGCACATCTTCTCCAAACACAGCCCTGCTGTGAGGCACAAGCAAACTGATTCTATGAATGTTATCCAATACAGCAGCTTCTTTACAAATTCTGCAGGAATGCAGGAGGGACTTTCTGAATGATGTTCTTTAATTAATGTACAAGGCCTAATTAAACATCAAACCAATTGAACCACCACATGCGTCATGCCACATTCTGGTCATCCCAGAGATATATCTGTATAAACAGAATCAACCATTCAAGCATCAGCAAATTTGGCAGAAGCTGAGAGAACATCAAGTGGAAATGTACAGCAGGACATAGTGAGTGCGTACAAGATACACGGGTGACTCCCAGCAGAGCCACAGTACCACAGGAGAATCCTTTCGTTCCCTTTTCCGGATCTAGGCATGGGTAGAGGGGTGCGGACTACGCAGCAAATGGGATTCGTGTAGACAATCAGGTTGGCAGGGATGAGGTAGGCTGAAAGGGTCCTTTTGACAACAAAAGAATAACAATTCTGCCCTGGGATGGGAAGGCTGACCCAAACAACAGCAGTCTCTTTCCTTCTAGGTTGTTAATAGAATAACTGCAAAATATTCGTACAAGTCTAAAATGCACGGCCTATTAATTCAAAACACTCCTTTCAATTTGTTGAATAATTTCAGTTTTTAACATGATTAGCTGCTTTTACAATACATGCATTTCTTTCCCACATTACAAATACCTTTGAGCTGTCGAGCTCAGGTTGTACCCGGACTGTCACAATTGTTACTTCACGATTTGAATATTCACAGCACAATTATTTTACAATGCAGTGGATGGACGCTTGTGCAAATGTGGAAATTTGTTGAGTTCTGTGGTTTGTGATACAAGCAACTCAACATGACAGCGAAAACCTAATAACAACAGATATCTTTCTCCAGTCTGAGACTTCATCACTACCACATTGGCGAGATTAAGATGAGATCAGGTTTGTTGGCAATTATGAATTGTCTACACTTTTTTTATAATGCCCTTTTCTATCTATTGGACCTTTGGACACTCGAAACATCTTAGGCCTCTGAGAAACAAGACAGGGAGGCTGTCACATGCACAGGGAAGTCCTTGCAGCACAGCTCCACATAAACCCGTGTTTTTACCTGTGCCTTTGCACTAAAACCTTTTTTCATAAAGAACCGTTGTCACTGCCTGGGCCTCTTGAGCCAAAACCTCAGCTCCTTATTCTTACTCTGACCCACTCCAACAACAGCCACTCTCTGACCCTGACTCCTTTTTATTGACTGCTGTCAATTATCTAATTAACCAATCAATTATTAACAAACAAATTGCAGATCAAGTCAAGTTGTTTATTGTCATCTGATGTACAAGTGCAAACCCGACGAAACAGCGTTATCTGGTCTGCAGTGCAAAATATGCAGACACACAACCAGGCATGAGACACATACAGACAAACAATACATATACAAGAAAAGTGAATACGAGCGTTCTCAGATGTGCCACCATGTGTAACATGTAATAGTCAGAGGATCATACTGCACAGAGAAAGGCCCTTCAGCCCAATATATCTATGTTGACCTTTTTGGTCCATTTACACTAATTGCACTGCTATATTAGGTCCGCATCCCTCGAAGCCTTGCCTGTGTAAGTGTCTGTCTAAATATCTCCAAGTAATTGCATCTGATTCCACAACCTCCTCAGTCACCGCCAGGGCTGTGGACTGTTGTATCCTCCTCAGTTGCTATTGGTGCTGCCCTCAGGAACAAAGGTTAAGGAGATCATGGAGCATCAAGAGCCTGCCAAAGGTCTTCTCTGCCCATGGGATTTGAATAGTTTGGAGCCTCTCCACTTGAAGTCCTAACATCCCAGACCATTTCATGCTTTGAAAATGCTAGCATCAACCCAATGGGTGGGAATGGTCTATTACATATTGCACTGTTCCAAGATTCCAAGGAATGAATGAAGGTTCCATCTGCAGCTTCTCAAATCGTCTTGAAAAAGGCTTGCGAGGCAGTTTCAATCTAAGTAAGATGGCAGGGAAACAGGATCAAATGGCCCCTCAATGTCATGAGAAATCTGACCAGGAGAAGATAGGTTTTCATGAGCTGTACTCTAGTGGTGATTTAATGCATCATTTTCCACCCGGTAGGTTAGCTTTACACCATTTCCTCGATGTTACTCTAGAACCATTACTTATTCCATTTTGTACTGTGAAAATTTCATGGATTCACAGAAAGGATCTCTCCTTTCTGCCCTGATGATCAGTGGATGGGGAGAGTGCAGTTCATTCAGCCTGCCGACAACAGGGTAACATTGTCAATTGGTGCACCCATACTGGAGCAATGTCAACCTTCTGTTGACCAATGCCAAGCTCTGCTTTAACTGTGGTCAGCTGCTATTTAAGGCTATTGGCTCAACAGAAGATCCCTCAGCAGCAAACCCACCTTTATTGATGTGCATTATTCATCCCAAGTGTAATAAGATGTTGGGAGATGTATTGCCACAGTGGTTGCAATGTCCAAGTAGCAATCAGTCATAATTTTCCTGGTCCCAGCTCAAAAATGAAATAAAACATTTAGCAACAAGAAGTATTTTTGCATACAAACATGCAAAAGATTCCATTTGGCCTCAATTTCAAAGGGACAGCAGAGATTTGAATTTGATGAACTCAGTTAATCTTAGTCACTCTTTTCCATTTGGTCAGTTCATGTATGCAGAATGTTTAGTGAGCCTGACTTTCCTCTGTCCTTGGTGACCTTGGCAAGCCAGATCTGGCAGTATCCATTGTAACCAGACTTAGACTATTTCTCTGCACTCCCTGTACAACATGCTCCAAAAATCGAGCGTATTTTTAGGTCAGATCTAATTATTTTAATTTACAGTTTTACTTTCACATGCACATGTTTCAAATAAATAATAGTTTGCTGAGATTATATCAAATTTTCAAGTTCACTTTTATTATCGTCTGATTGTACAGAAACAACCCGATGGAACATCTCTCCAGACCGTGGTGCACACATTCAAAATACACAATATTCTGTACATAATGATCACATCAATAATAAAGATAAATATTGATAAATATTTGGGATGATTTACATGGTTACAGGATACTGTTCATCAGTTACACAACTGGCAGTCTGGATTTTGATGCTCCATACCTCCTTCTTGATGGTTGGATCATTAAAACATTTGAGAGGATCACTGCATTCTCCCTTTCATCTAGAGTCAACATTTAAATTTAGACTTACTGGGAGTGTTGTCTAAATTGGACTCAAGGAATTATAGAAGGCTCTTTCCATCCACTACCATCAGGAAGTCCACTAGGAACTTTTTGATTTACACCACTGGTGACTGAGGTTGTTTTGTATCCAGGTATCATGTTGATTCTGAATCTCAGGAGACATTTAAAATAGTATTTTTTGGACAAAATGTCTCCATTTTGGATATAGTTTAGAAAATAATGATTGCAAATACTCAGCCAGTGCAGATTATTCCTCTCAGTGCAACTGTATTAAAATGGTTGCCTAATAAAGACAATTACTTCTGCAGAGTTAATTAACTAATCTGCAATGTTACAGTTAGGTCCAACAAGAGCATTGAAGGTCATGATGGAATTCTGTTCATTTGAGATGGTTATGATGGTGGAGACTGGTTGGGTTTCATGAGCCTTCTCACCCCTCTGCCATTCCCACTCTGGGCTTAGTTTGAGGGACTTTGCCTGGGGACAGTTCCTTTGTTCTCACATCTTAGAATGTGTGGATGTACCATGATAGAGAATTTGGAAGCAAGAATAGGATCAGATGACCTGAAAGGTAAAAGATTTTCTCTTAACCATTGATGGCTCTGTGCTTTCTGAGGTAAACATATGGTATAAAAATTTCTTCATTAAAGTATTCAGCCAGAAAAGAAACAGCAACTTAGCTAGAGATGCAATAAATGCCTGGAATCACCCCTGCTACAGTGACATCCCCCATACCCTCCTCCTACAGTCTTTGAGCAGAGTTCACAGAGGGAGCCAAGCGGCCAGTCAGAAATTCACACTGAGCTCCAGGACATCCCAGAGTCTGAAAGGGAAGTGGGTATACGGGATAATCCTGGGAAGACGTAAAACCTCGAACAGAATACCGTAACGTTTATCATAACAGCGTTGTTACATTTCAGAGGGAATAGGTGGTCAGATTAGACCTTAGAGTAGTGCAGATCACGGAATGGTTCAGTAATCCAATTTTAGCAATGGTTTGCAAATAAACAAAAATTTTAAAAGTGAATTTCATTTTCTATTTCTATTACATTGGGTAACACAGATTGACACCATGAATTTGTTCATCTGCATGAGTAGAAACGCACACACCATCTACACCACACATATGTTCATTAACACCCTCTCACTCACATACACATTCTTGCACACACAACCACTCTGGCATCAGTTACACAGTCAAGAAGCAAACCTTGCTTATAAATAAACTTGATGACGGCTTGTTGCTGGGTATAACAGACGAGAAATGGTTAAATACATGAAAACGGATTTTGTTTTTAATCCGAATATCAATTAGGTTATTGTCATGTTTTTCTCATCTCATTTTATTTATAGAACTTTCCTAATACTGTAGGAAAGTTTGAGGAATAAAACTGTGAAAAGAGGTTTATGGAAAGGGAACCGATTATCTGGAGGAGTTGACATGTCAGTGAACGTCTTAGTAACATGAGATTCAAGGGAGATGGTGAGAGGAAAGTAAAAAGGAGAAAGTGAGGTAGAATCAAATGGAGAGGGATAAAATGAAGGGATGAGGTGACAGGAGAAAAAAGAACAGATTTAGAGGAAGATAGTGAAAGAGGAAGTGGTAGAGAGGGTGAGAGATGTGGGACACGGAGAGAAAGATGGTGTAGTCCGTGAGTAAGAGGTAGGGTGAAGGGGGTGTGGCGAGGGGCGGAGCAAACCGGGTGAGGAGCCTCTCTCGCTGCTCCCCCCTTCCCCTCCCTTGCACACCAGGAGCTGATCCGCATTTTATCCGCAGTGAATCAAGAGTTGGTGCAATGCTCCAGAATTCTCTCCAAATCCCACCTCCGCAGCCCGGATCATTAACTCTTCCCAACCCAGCAGCACGAACTCAATCCAACCTGTGAGTGGTCCGGGCAGTAACTTCTAACCTTGGGAGTGCGGCATCGTCAGGATGCGTTATCCAACGTGGCAATACCCCATGCACTGCCGGACTATTCACTTCAATTGCCCGGGTGTCCCATTGCAAACCGAAGAGTCACATTTTGACCAAATTGTTAAACTTTCCCCACCCTCCCCCTTTCCCCCACAGTCCGCCCACAAATCAGACGCTGCTACCTCCATCTCTCCCAGCCTGGGCCTTCGTGGCACAATGTCTGTATCCACGGTGGGGTCAATGCACCACCATAGACCCCAACAAATCCTCCAAGCTGGTATGGACACATATCACGCACACCCCTCACACCCCCACTCACACTCCCACCCCAAACACCTTCACACCCCCACAAAACCCCATGACCCTCACTAATATGCTCCCAAACTCACACCCCTACCCCACAATATTCTGTTTTGTATAAGGCTGCACTCACTTCTGTTCACTTCAATCCCTCATTCTCTTCACTGCTCCCCCGATGACACCATGAAGTCTTCTTTCATCCAGTTTATTCCTGTCATCACATTGCAACTTCCTTCCCCGCAACATCCATAGCTTCCAACTATCTTCCTTCTTCCACATCATCCACCCCACAATCAGCTTCCCTCCCCCACTTCACCCATTCCCCAATTATCTTCCCTACCCCACATCATCATATCCCTGGGGGAGTTTGCTGAGTGTGTTCCCTCTGTGCAGGGGTCCACTATGGAGAAGATTTGACACCAATTAATCTGTTTGGGTGATTCATGGGCTATAATGGTTACCGAAGGTCATAGAACTGTCTGCCTTGAAAACCGAAGAACAGAGTGGAGGTGAAGGGGGGAAGAGCGAATGGGGGAGGGAGGAGAGATCAGGATCAGGATTTATTGTCATGAAATTTGGTGTTTTGCGGCAGCAAGAGAGAGAGTGAGAGAGAGATGTGGCTGAGAATGATGGAGAGAGGGAGAGACTGAGATTCTGAAAGCAGAAAATGGTGGAGGGAATGAAGGAGAGACAGAGAAGGAAAAAAGCATTAATCAGGAGGAGAGAGAATTGACAGCAGCCATTAGTCAAAAAAAATTATGAAATTGGAAAATGAGTGACTGTGAGAAGCAAGATATGGAGGAGCAGTGTAGGTGGAGAAGGTGGCCGGAAGTGTAGAAGAGGGGAGGTAGAAATGAACGTGCAACAAGGGAGACAGGAAGAAGAGTATTGGGGAGAGCAGGCAAGGAGAAGAGGAAAGAGACAGGGGTAAGAGTGGAGAGGGCAGCTTGGGGTGCAATCACAGCTTGTGGTCAGCCATCAGATACAGCAGCTTGTGCTCAGCCCCACCAGTGATGCTCGGACATGAATGCAAATCTGATCTGAAACACCCCACTCACTGGTGACTCACAGTGACTGCCACTTCTCCAGGAAGGGGAATCTTGCAGCACCCAGCTCAACATCACTGTAACAAGGAAGAGCTTTTAAAGCGTGCTTCAATATGTTCTGATAAACCACAGAGGATGGAAACCAATCAATTCTGTGCTGAAATCCACCAACACAATGATCAAGGCTCACCTTTGTTCAATTCAGGAAGAGATGAAAATAATCTTTCTACCATCATCTCTCAAACTAATTTTATAGAAATGCCACAGGCGAGGTGGGAGCAAACTCCTGAATCTTTCAATCTGCTTGCACTGCAGTATGTGGATTTGCTTCAGAAAGTAAAAATACAGAGAAGTGTCACACATAATAGGGGAGGGTCTGCAGAAAATCTGAAGATCTCATCTTTCTTTTCTCACTTTGTAAGACGGTAGCACCTTGTGATGGATTTCATAAAGAATTTAATTTCTAAAGGCAAGGTTGGCATGGTTTTCCTCAGCAGAATGAGGTTTAAAATACTTTTAATCTAGGATGAGGAGTGGGGGGTGGGGTGAGAAAAGGTCAGAAGGGATGGGTGGTGTGGGGTGAGATCTGAAGTTTTAGCTGCTGATGGTTTGGATTGGACTCTGTGTGGCTACGGAGGCTGGAGGTGAATCCACAGATACTCAGGGTCTCTAAGAAAACTCTCTTTCTTTGACTTCAAGAGGTGCTTCAGGCAATTTCTGCTGATGACAAATCAGTCTGCCTTACTGCAGATAAAAGCAGATTTCATGTAATATTGCTTTGTTTTTAATTCATGACAATAAAGGAATCTTGAATCTTATCTTGGAATGGATATGGTCATCATGTGGAGATGTGTGGTTTTGCTGATGTTCTCTGAAGCTCATGCATTGGGAGGAGACTTTAGTTTAGGCCCAGGTAGGGGTCGACTGAGGAAATGAAGCTCATGACAGGGTCTGACGACGAGTGTGGGACTTCCCAGTCAATTGGGCATTTCTGCTCACTAAGCTCAGGATAGAGAAGAACAAAGGCCCCCCAACATGGGTGAACTAAAGGCTGCATTTCCGATGAGGTGACCAAGGAATAGCATGGGTGAAGAGCTGGGCATCGGTTAAATCTGGGGCTGAACCAAAGGGAACTGGCATATGGGAAGTCACTGTGGATGGAGGTGTGGCCATGAAGGGACAAACAGGAAGGAACTCGGTCAGCCAACTGGACAATGGCAGATAGACAATTTTCCCCAGATCATCTTGTCCAAATTACAGAGATTCCAGCTACTCACTGCCATTGTAATTGTGCAGGAGAGCATGTTGGGAATTTCCCATCTGCAACCACTTTCCCAGGAACTGGCCTACTTAAATTTTCCAAAGCCCGGGTTACAAATTGTTTTGCTTCCTTGAACCCCAACGTCGGCCATTTTCATGTGTAGGCCCTGGACAAATTTATCAGTAGAATAGAACTTCAAAAGATGGAGATTGTATCCTTAATCTAACAATTTGAAGTAACGGCCAAATCTCCAAGTCATGGAAACTGCTGATAAGAACAAATTGTAAACCTGTAACATGAAATATTTTTCAATTGATTGAAAAATGAATGTGCTACATGCAAAAATAATTATTCAAGAGCTTCCCCAAAACAAATGAGGCTTAGAAAAAAGCAATTATGATGTTGACATGTTCAAACTAAGCCCACAGAAGCTCCGGGTCGCAGGTCACTTGGATTTGTGTCACGAAGCTGATGGTATCATCATCATTTGGAGTTATGGTAAAGTATTTTCTGTTTCAAAGTCTTTGAACATCTTTTCACTGTTTCTAAAGTACTATTCTCTATATAATGCTGGAGGAACCCAGCAGGTCACGCATCATCCATAGGACGTAAAGATATATAACCAATGTTTTGGGCCTGAGCCTTTCTTCCATCATCTCTGTCTCCATCCTACTTCTTCTACCAGGATTCTCCACCCACCAGTACAGAATCCTTCTCCCTCCATTAAACATTGAAGAAGGGCTCAGGCCTGAAACAGACCTCCTATGGACACTGTGTACTAGTTCCAACAGCATTTTTGTGTTTACTACAGTTGCAGGATCGATAAGCTATCTTGTTTCACCTGTTTATTTAACTGTTTGTCATTGTTAAATTGGCTGCTTTATGAATTGATTTACCTGAATAGTGCACAAAACAATATTTTTCTGTATCTTTGTACATGGTAAACAATGCAGTTCACATCTCTCAAAATTTGGTTGAAGGTCATAAATGGAGCAGCCACCTGGTGATTCAAGCCATTCATCACCACCAAAATGATCTTGTACCATAGCCCGAAATGTTGATTACCCTTCCCATGGTTACTGCATGAGAAGGTGAGGTTCCCCAGCACGTTTGCATATTGAATTGAACTTGTACCTCCATTCTCCTGCCCTGTCCCCACACCCCACAATTTCCCCCATATCCAGAAATTTAACAGTCGCTATTTCAATTTAACTAAACAACTGAGCCTCAACGTCCTCTGAGGTACTGAATTCCAAAGTGTCGCAGGTCTCTGAGTGAAGAAATCCTATGTGCCCAATGTCTGGTCTAAGGCTTTGCCTCTGTTGTACGACCAATGTGGGAAAAAAAAACAAATGGCATTTCTAAATTAACATTATAATGGACTCGGGTTTTCAATGGGATTTCTTTTATCAATATAATTCCAGTCTATGGGTCAACGTTAGTCTGAAGATGGAACCTCATTCTATTCAACTCTTCTGCAGTTGGCAATAGTCCTTATCAGAAGACTATGTGAGATTGTTGTGGCATCTCTGAAGCATTACCTCCTAAGAATATGTGAAAGAAAATGAAGATTATTCAACAAGACAAAACCATTGAAGAGCTGTGAATATGTTGGGAACCATGATCCTCCTCCCCTCTAACCTCATTGATGGACACAATATTCTGTACCCAGAGTAATTGTAGCCTCATCCTATAATTACATCTCATTAATTAAGGTGTGAAAACATTTAACATCGAGGCTCTCCTATTAATGATGAGCATTTCCAGTTGCTTTAATTTGGAAATTTTCTGGTCATTGGTGACAACTTACCTTTAATTTTGCTTTGTGCAAAGATGAGTTGTGTGGGTGTGTTGATAGATTCTGCAGCAAAATAGCCTTGCCCAATGATGTGAAAAGGGTTCTCAATGGATCTGTAATATTCTGTCATCTTTAGCACAGCATATGTGGTTGTTGGAGGAGGAGGTATTCACTGCAAGAGTTCTTTTCTCCCATTCTTCAGTTCAGAAAGAAACGGTATCACAAGTTTTTAGTAATATGAAAAACAGGCACTGGATCCTTGGCATCAATTAATCTCTCCCAATGAGACTGAAGAATGATCCAGAGGAAAGATAGAGAAAGAGGGCACATTCAGAGGCAACTACAAGAGAAATAAAGGGAAAGAAATAATTTTTAAAACAGAGTCAATAATTTTTTTTTTAATTTGATTCCCCAAAACAATTTTCTAATTGCAGGACAGCTTTTGTGGTTTACATTGTTGCCTTTCTAGGCTGGAGAAGTTGAGTGGTACAACATGTTATGAAAAGAGCCCTTCTCCAGTGAAGCGCCTGTCCTGTCTTTCTGTGACAAGTTTCGTCAGTATCCATTAAACAATCTACCCCACAGGCAAGGCCTTCCTTCATACTGCTGGGACCCAGTGTTAGCTGCAGTTAACTGTCTTGGATCAACCCTGTCCAGGACTGAATGTCCCTGCAACCTTAACATGTGCTCACCACAGGAAATGTTTGGATAATTGTTAACTCCAGTACTGATCCAAACATTCTCGTTTCATTCCACAGACGACACCGTCACTAGACCATTAATTTGTATTTAGCACATGGGTCCGACCCTAAACGTTGACTGACCACCTTCACAGATGTTGCCTGGCCTGGTGGTTGCTTGCTGAAGAGTGAGCGAGGACTTTTGCAAGAGACTTTTGTTTTTGTCTTGAATGTTTCTCCCAGCTGGGGCTTGGTTTTCCTGCTGCGAATGCTGCATTTATCCTAGTCTGTGTGAAGTAACTCCAGTTACTTGGGAGATGTTGAAATGTCTCTGTGGTTTGGGCAAGCACAAAGACCAGCCGATCAGGGAATCTTCCTGACTCATGGTCCACACCTGGCACCAGGCCCATGGGCAGACTCCATTTCTGCGTGACTGATCCCACCCACTCCAGGTCTGAGCTGGGTGACTGGTCCCACCCATTCCAGGTCTGTGCTAGGTGACTGGTCCCATCCACTCTGGTCTGTGCTGGGTGACTGCTCCCACCCATTCTAGGTCTTGGTGACTGCTCCCACCCACTACAGACGGGTGGGATTACCACCCTGTCCCGTGGGGAGGATGACAAGTTAAAGCAGGGCAGGGCCGCTGATCATTGGAGAAAGGAGAGGTGAAAGGGTTAGTGCAACTCTCCGGGACCGGGATAGTCTGCGATTTGCAAGATGGCACGGGGCTTCTGAGCCATTGAAAATACAGTAGGGGGCGTCTGGCAGAAAGCACCGAATACACAAGCTGAAAGGGTCTCAGCTTAAAGATAACAGTTTAAAGCTGGAGGGACTCTTTGGGGGGGGGGGGGCAGTATCTATGGGGAGAAATGGTCAACGTATCAGGTCAGAATCCACAATATGTTTGACCTGATGAGCTTCTCCAGCATTGTGTTGTTACTTTAACCACGGTGTTTGCAGATTTTTGTGTTTCACATCTCTCCACCATCCCTGATTCCCTCTATAAAACTCCGACGAACCAACAATGCCATTCCTTGTTCACCTGATTTCCCTGTGAAAGATTTTCATTGACAAGAACCGGTAGAATCCTGAATGAGTTCTTTGCGTGGTTAATATTGATATGGAAAGTCTTTTACTGACAGGAGCATTCTGAAGAATCAGATGCCTGAATTGCCTATCAGTAGAACCCAATCTGTAAAAGACAGCTGATGGTACAAGACCACTTAGAATCTGAAACGTTATTATGTATGTATATATGTCATGCTGTCAGAGATCAGGTTCTGTTTGGGGTTCCGCTCAGTCTCTGTACAGAATGCTTCGGTCTCAGCGCCGTGTCAATGGCCAGTGACAGCACTGAACCCTGCACCAAGCCAGTTGTTAAGAATGGGTCCTCCTTCCATCAGCATTGAGGCACATGACATATCAATCCTCGAAGGTTACAGCATAGAAACTGGCCCTTTGGCCCAACTGGTCCATGCTGCCAAGTTGTCTACCCGAGCTTGTACCCATTTGCCCCTATCCCTCTCAATCCCATAGTAAATGCACTTGCAGACAAGATTTTGTTCAAAACAAATAATCAGGCGATTTATGCCCTGGTTATATTGGGTGATGTAAGGGACAGTGCCAGAAAGATCTGGACACTAGGCTGTGGAAATGCCGAGTGCCACCGCTTCACCCTCTCCGCCTCCCTCACTGCGCCTCCCAACACACTGTCCACTGGAACTGGTGATCGACAGGATGCAGTAGCAGATTAACTACCACGACGACCAGAAACACATCACTAATTCACCGAGACCCAGATTGACCTCCATTAAAATTGAGCAACAAGTAAAGTGCCGGCAAGTGGAGTCACGACACCCCACCGGCCTCAGCCGGAGCGGACAGTAACAGCGCGGACAAGGTCAAGTTTTCATCTTTAAGATGTGCTGAATGTCAGAGGCATGTCGGGCGCTGGAACCACTGACTGGTGGCAGTGCCGGGATCTCTGGGCAAAGTACCCAGCGATTAACCAGACCTGAACGCCAGAATTAAAGCAGAAATCACGGGAAATATTTTGCCGCTCGGGTGGCATCGGCAGAGAGACCAACGTTTCATGTCCTGCAAGGTTGTTCCCCCACTGCAACACACACACACACACACAAATGCTGCCTGGTCTCATAGTAGTTCCTGCTACTATTTCATCTGCAGTTTTTAATGTTCATTGTGGAGAAAGGCGCGCGTTCAGGGGGTGCAAGTGAAGGACGGAGTTCGGAGCCATCGCTACAAGTCTATTCTAAGAGTCATTTTTAAAGATAATACTGCTGCCAATTCCGGCGCATGTGGGAGCATTGATGGTGTTAGCGGGACCCCAGCTTCCCACCACGCTTCTTTTCCGCCAGTCTGACTATATTTATCATTGCCGTTTTAAATGCAATGTCAGAGAGGTGTGTGCGTCATCGCATTCCCAAACCCCCCTCTCGAATAGCAAGTAGCAGCCGGGACAGGGAGCAATGCGGGCTCCGCGCCCCTATAAAAGGCGGGCAGCGCACTAACTCCGCACTCTGATAGACGGTCCGCCGGTTGCCAGCATGAGTTACAGTTGGGAGCCTTACCGAAAGGTGCACGCCGAGCCCGTCCGGAATCCGGCTGCGCACCTGTCCTACTCGGTCCCGCGGCCGCACGGCTGGGCCAGGGGAAGCGGCGGCAGCAGCAACGTCGGCCCCTCAGTCAAGCGCAGTGGATGTGGCCACGGGCTCCTCTACCACAAGTCCTCGGAGAGCCTGGAACTCACGCTTCCCGCTTCCTTCAGCGATGACGGCGGCCTGAATGAGAAGCAGCTGATGCAGGGGCTGAACGACCGCTTCGCCGGGTACATCGAGAAAGTCCGGCAACTGGAGCAGCAGAACCGGGGCTTGGAGTCGGAGATCGTGGAGCTAAGGCAGCGGCGGTGTTCCCCCTCCCGCCTCGCCGCTGCCTTCGAGCCCGAGCTCCGAGAGCTGCGTCAACTCCTCCAGGGGATGGAGCGGCAGAAGGTGCAGGTGGAGCTGGAGCGGGAGCGCCTGGCCGGAGACGTGCAGCACCTGAAAGGCAGGTACGAGGACGAAGCCCGGCTCCGCGCCGAAATGGAAGCCAGCGCCCGGCTCTTCGGTCAACACGCCGAAGACTCCCAGCGCTTCAAGCGAGCGCTGGATAAGAAGGCGCAGGCTCTGACCGAGGAGATGCTGTTCCTGAAGAGCGCGCACCAGGAGGAGGTGGCCGACCTCTTCGCTCAGATCCAGGCCTCCCAGTTCAGCGTGGACCTGAAGGACTTCGCCAAGCCCGACCTGACGGCGGCGCTGAGGGAAATCCGAGCGCAGATGGTGGGCTGCACCAGCGACAACCTGCAGGAAACGGAGGAGTGGTTCCGCTGCAGAGTGGCCGCGCTCAGCGAAGCCGCCCAGATCAACAACGAAGCTCTGCAGAATCGCCGGCAGGAGATCAGCGAGTATCGCCGGCAGCTGCAGACCAAGAGCGTGGAGCTGGAAACAGCGCGGGGAACCAAGGAGACCCTTGAGAAGCAGCTGGCGGACCTCGAGGAGCGACACGATGCGGAGTTGGTGCACTACCAGGTGAGACAGCCGCTGGCCAGCTCCAATCTCCCCTTCACCTCCCACTGACTCTGTAACTTCTCCTTTTTGTTTTACAGGATATCATCCAACAATTAGAAAACGAGCTCAAAAATTCAAAATGGGAAATGTCTCACCACCTGAGGGAATATCAAGATCTTCTCAACGTCAAGATGGCTTTGGACGTGGAGATCGCCTCCTACAGGTAAGTTCGACGGTCAACTCCAGGGCAGGCGAAGCCCATTGTCCCGCCCCAGGTCACTAAATGGTGATGGACAGATATACTCCTCGAGAATATGTGGCGTTAATCCTGAAAGGATTCGGTTATGTGTCTTGGTGACCTGTTACTCCACAGACTTCTGTGCTAGTTCTGGAAGTGATTTTAAGCCTTCAAAGTATCAATCAAACTTGGAGGGATTATTGGTTTAGCCTTTTCTCTCTTGTTAGGATTTACTTCCCAAGTATTAAACCGATTTGATCGGAGCCAAGTTTTCCCCCTGAATTCTATCTCTCGACAACAGTCTCCAGCGACAAAACATCAAACCGAGCCCACATTTCGTCTGTTTTTAGCAGAGGCGGAGGTAGTGAATGTCATCCCATCCGGGGAATAGAGGTAAGAAAGGGTTAAAACCACTGGAACAGAGTCGGGGACCGTGCACACACGGTGCGCGTCTGTGGCACACAATCTGCAAAGACCAGTGTCCGTTCGAGTGCATCTTACCCAGAGGCTTTGAGCCTGGTTTTCTCCGGTAGTTGAGTTACGGGGGAAGGGGCGCAGTGGATACTGCAGTTTGCGGGACGAGGGTGGGAGGAGACCATGAGGGCACCCCCCCCCCCCCCCCCCATCCCATCACCTCTCTTCGGCATCGTTTCCAAATCTGGTCAAACATTCTCCAAAACAATTCAAACAAGTTTTCACTATCGCAACATTAAACTCGCGCAACATGAGAACGTTCTGTGCCGAATATCTCAGCGAAAATTTGTGAAGACGGCAAAAACCCTGGGGGTAAAAGTTGGCTCAACCTACTTTAGGTCAGTATTCAAATATACCTGAACCCCCTCCTTCAATCATACACCTGACCGACGTCGACAGTGATCCTGCTGTCATCCACGTAAACCCACCCCTGGAGAATTATTTTTAATTCGTTTATTTTTAATCATTCAATTGGACACGCATCTCCTCACTTGGCAGGAAGGTGCAACAGCGACTGCATTTTCCTGAGAAGACTGAACCGGCCACCATCATGTCAACCTTCGAAGGAGCTCTCTGGAGAGAGTCCTGGCAGGCTGCATCACACAGTGTGGTACGGTTGCTGGAGGGGAATGGATCCGACCGCAAGAGCGGCAGAGAGGATATGTGGAGTCTTTCCTCACCCACCCCTCCCGAGACTCTTTTATTCATGAAGCAAAATTATTTATTTGCATTATTGGTCTGTATGTGTTTTTGTGGGTTGTGTCTTGTGTGTCTGTCTGAATGGACTGGAGAAATCTGGTCCATCAGGTTGTACTTGTGCAATCCGATGACAATAAATTTTTTTAAATTTTATTTTTCATTTTTTTCCAAGACATAATATCACATTTGAAAAAAAACCAATCCTTTTTAAGGTATTTACACTTTCATTTAGTATAATTCACTTCTCCGATACAAACACTGTCAGCTTACTTACAATTTCCTTCCCTCCCCCCAGAACTTTGAAAATTAAACAATTAAAACGACAAACAGAAAAATATGGGAAAAAGAAAAATTCAGCTTCCCTCCACTCTTTGAGGAGCTTCATTGCTGTTGTTTTTAGGCACTTTGTTAGCTTTTTAGCCTGTGGGCTGTTGCTACAGCTGCACACCAAAGTGCTTGAGATAAGATTGCCATATTTTGGCAAAAGTGTCAGATTCATTTCTTAAATTATGCTATTTTCTCCATGGGCACACAGTTGTGTATCTGTGTGTGTGTGGGGGGGGGGGGGGGGTGGTTGTACTTCCAGGCGATCACACACATATCGACATAGCACACATTTTTACAAGCAAAAAATAAATAGATATTATTAAATAAATAGTGGTGGATGGTTAGTGTAAACAGTTATCAGTTGTTCAGCGTTCTCACTGTCAGTGGGAAGAGGCTGTTCCTCAGCCTGATGGTGCTGGCTCTGATCCTCCTGTACCTTCATTCCCCGACCAGAGTAGCTAGAAGATGCTTAGTGCAGGGTGGAAGGTTTTAATGATTTTTAATGTAACCCCACATGAACAGATCACTTCCCCTTAATATTGCTTTATTGTGGGTTAATGCCGGGGAAGTGTAACCACCTTGAGTAAATGGGCGACTGGAGCTGGAGAATGGACATTGGTGGACACCGGATGAGTAGATGACTAACATGTCCACATTTCTCCCCTCCCATAAACTTACTGCATACTGTCACCCACAAAGGGTTTCCATTTGGGAAGATGCAGGTTAGCACCTTGGTTCTCCAATTGGATCAAGGGGATGGGACTTTTTAATTAACAAATACAGTTGGAGTAAACAATTGTTTACATGAAAACACAAGTGGCCATACATCCACCAGCCAGCCATTGGTGCACTGCTTATTTCTCCTTGGTTCTCTAGCATGTGGAGGGACCTGGGTCAGGGAGCCAGTCACTTGCTCAGATACTGGGAGAGAAAATGCAAAGAAGGAAGGCAGAATTTTCCAACAACAAGCTGATCATAGTGGCTTTGAAATCAAAGAATTGATGTAGTTTACATCACTGGTTCAATGAATCCTAACCTGTAAGTGTGTTCTCTTTCCAAAATTAAGGAAACTGCTTGAAGGTGAAGAGACTCGATTTGGTTCCATTGGAGGAAATTTCATGCCTTCCTACACCTACCGACAAACTCAGTCCCTGACTCATTCAGTCTATGCCTCAACCAAAGCCAAAGGCACCCCCACGAAGGCTGCCCCTCAGTACAAATTTGTAGAAGAAATCATCAGTGAAACAACTAAGGAAGTTGATATGGCAGAACTGGACAACTCTGTTCTAAGAGTTGTATCTGACAGTGGGTCTGGGGAGAAACTTGAGCTTGAGGAGGAAGAATCAACCAAACCAGAAGAAGATGAAGACAAGGATGAGGCAACAACAGCTGAAGCCTCTGATGAAGAAGAGGCTGAAAGGAGCAGTGAAACAAAAGAAGAGAGTACAGAGGAAGAAGGAATAGAAAGTAAAGAACAAAGAGTTGAAACTAAAGAATCTGAAAAGAAAGACATGCCAAGTAAAGAGAGTGGGATAACCAAAGCAGAAACAACAAAGTTTGAAGAAGAGCCCAGCAAAGGAAAAGAGAGGAAAGAATATGACACCATTGAAATGAAAGACGAAGAGAAGGAAAATGCAAAAATTGAAAGAGAGCCTGAAGAGAAAGAAAGAACTGAAAAAGATTCTGAAAAGCAAGCAAAAGATAAGGATGAACAGCAAAGCCTTAAAAATAGGGAAGCCATTGAAGAGGGGAAAACAGCAGGAGGTAGACCAGAGGGAGAAGTTATTACAGATCAAGTTGAGTCTAAAGAGCAGGAAAGAGCAGAAGCAAAAAAAGAGAATGAAGATAAAACTGAGGAAGCTCAGACTGAGGCTAGCGATGCTAAGGGGGAAAGTATTGTTGAGGAACAGGGGGAGGACCATGTGGCTCAACCACAAGAGGAGTTGAAAGAAACAAGCCAAAGAGAACCTGCTGCTGAAGTTACAGATGAAAATAAAGATCAAAAGCAAGTGGAGTGCATTGCACAAGAACCTCCAAAAGCAAAAGTGGAGAGAGAAAGTGCTCCTCAGGAGTTGGCAAAAGAAAGTGAAAATCAGAAAGTTCAAACCAGTGAAGAAGCAAAGAGGCCAGAAATGTCAGGGGAGGTGAGGAAACCAAATAACCAGGCAAAAGAGGAAAAATGTGAAGACAAAAAACCGGATATCTGCAAGAAGGAGGGGAAAGAAGGCAATCAAAGCAAGGAAGCATCAACCCAGGAAGATAAGAAGGACCGTGAAGAAAAAACAGAGCAAATGCCAGAAGCAGAGAAAGTGGCAGCCGGTGCTCCTGAAAGCAAGAGCACGCAGTCGGGAGAGAGAAGCCCAGAAGCTCTCATAAATGGGTTGGACATCAAGGTGGACAAAGAGGAAACGGAATCTAAAACTGACAGGAAAACAACAAAAACCTCCACAGAGGTCATTCAGAAAATTGAAGAGAAAACCATTGAGAATAAGGAAGGAATATCAAAAGTCTCAGTTACCAGCACAGTGGAAACAGCAGTGACTGAAGAAATCGCCAAGGAAAAGTTCTCTGATCCACAAAGCAATTCTAAGGAAAGTAAATGAACAAAGAGGAAGTGTTAAATTCACAGACAATAAGAAATGCATGTTGCGTGATAGGCCTGACATTTAATGAGATTCAGTAAAATAGAAATGAAATATAAGTTTGTCCAGCAGGAAATATAAGAATTTCTCAGGGGAATAATTTCAATTTTAATTTATTGCATGAATAATTGCCATTTGCCATGGGGAGCTTTGACTTTGAGGAATAGTTTTAATGACATTAAGCACAACAGAATAAGTTCTGTTCTGTTGATTTTAATACATTGATATACATGCACATTGTGTATTTGGATTCAGAGACTTTTGAACACTCAATGAGCTGTTAAACTTAAAGATGCTACAAATACATTCAACGCACAAGGAACTGTCAACTTGCCATTCACAAATAAATGCACTTTGTCCAAGAAAATAGACTGCTTAATGTGATTTATTGATGTGAAACAGAGATAACCTCACTAACTGTATCAATGTCATTGCAACTCAGGCCTCTTAACCATGTTGGTTGTTAGTTATTTCACCACTGGCAGTCATGCCTGCACCACCCCCTACCCCTCCCTAGCCATCAGATCTGAAATTCTTTTCCAAATCTCCTGCTCGCTCTCCTCCTTTAAGATGTCATTGAAACCTCTTTTCACCAAGTTTTGATCACCTGCCCTTATATTTTGTGATGGGACTGGGTGTCAGAGTCTGTTTGAGAGTTGTCCTTGGGAAGGTGGTTACATTAAGTGCACCAGATAAATGTAATTTGTTTTTGTTCATCTAAATCCAAATGCATTTGGATATTTTGTGCCTTATACTCAATTTTCACTTTCATCTGACCAGCTTGGTTTGTTACATGGTGATTGGGGTGTTGTAACAAAGTTTGGATTATTGCTGGGAGGCCCAGACATCATGTATATGGTATGCAGTTTCCCTCACTAAAGCATATGCAAACTGCACATCTATTTATCTATCAATTTATTTATTTATTTGTACATGCCTGGAGTCTGAGGGATCAACGACTCCATGAAGGGGTTGATGGCCTAAAGTGTTTGGGGACCTCTGGTTTTATCAAATGAGGTAAAAAAAAAATTAAACTGAGGTATATGCTTTCATCGATGAATAACATTTAAACGATCAGATGAGTAGTTATTCAAAATGGCAGTGACATCTAGAGATTGTGTTCTAATGAGCCATATTCCATTTTATTTTTAAAATTTGGCCTGGGCCACTTAAAAATGGGCAATGGCCAGGCTGCAGTTGGCCTGGGGGCCCCTAATTTGGCCATCCCTGTATTAGAACTTCGAAAGGTTGGGAGGTGGCCATTCTCAATGACAACCAGATTGGAGAGTTGCGAGAGTCTCCAGTTCATCTCCCAAGCTCCCATTGGAGAATGCATCAGTTTCCATCTTCAGGGATAGATTTGCCTTCAGGCTTGGTCGCATCTCCTTCATTCTAAACCCTGATCACTGAAATCACTGCAAAGGGAGAGCACCTTCACCAGAGGCACTACAGCAGTGTAAGGAGGTAGCTCCCACCTCCTTCTCAAGGACAGGGAAGGATGGACAATAGAAGCTAGTCTTGCTGCAAACTCCATAATTTGCAAACAAATATGAATAAAATTACCAAAGAAACCTTTAATTCTCACAACTATTGGGATTGAGTTATCATTCTCAGTCCAAATGAAGGAGTTAATTCATCACCAGAAACTCACCAGAGGAACTGCAACAACCTGCATTTACAAAACACAGTTAATATGCAGTGTCCCACGAGTAGGGTCAGGAGTGTTCCTGTTCCTTACGAACAGGTGGGAAAAGAATCAGAATTTATTGTCATGAACATGTCACAAAATTTGTTGTTTTGCCACATCATTATATTGCACATATTGCTATAAATTACATTTCAAGCATAAATAATTAGTGCAAGAAAATAGGAGAAAGAAATGAGAGAAAAGCTGGTTCAAAGGTGGGAATGTTGAAATGCTTAAATGAGGAAAGAGGGATTTTCTGCTTCTCAGACCTTTCTGCATCCACTGGATGTCATCCCTGCCTCCTTCATTTTGCAAAATACACACAAAGAATCAGACTCTTTGCTAGTTTCTTGCTCTGCTTAGTTTTACCAGTGAGAATCACGATTAGAAGCAGGAGCAGGAACTAGTCGCTCAGTGCCTTCAACCTAAGGCTTCCCCTGTGCTTCAGTGGTCACTCTCTCAGCCAATCCCCGAATCCACAGTGTCCAGGGAAGTCAGTATCCAAATCCCATGAAGAACAAAATTCCAAACAGCTCTTGTCCTCTGTGAAGAGAGTTCTAATTTATGTCCAAACTAGCCTGGGAAACCTTCCACCCACCCTGGCAAATCCGCTCTGGGGCTCACTGGGATCTAATTATACTCCACTGGATACTTGGATTTCATTGTAAGTTCCTGAACTTGATTTCTCCCTTCATAAGGACTTAATTCCTATTTAACATTTAAACCAGTCCCTGATGAAGAAATCTGGTGACCTGCAGCTCCATCTGCTGTTCCATGTCTGAGTTTAGCTATTCCTACTGTGATTAAATAAATACATGAGTGAGCAGTAGTTCAATCATACTCCATTGCTATCCTTCCTGATGTAGGATATCACATTAAACTTCAACCATGACCCTTGGGAAAACAGCTGTCCAAAATATCTCTGCTGTAATGCTTGGACATGATCCAAAAAGATAAAATACTGGAACACTGCCATCTTTTCAAAAGAACTCAAAGCAGAACACTCTTAATACTTTGAAAGCACTTCCACTCCTTGCAAAATCTTTATTTAATAACTAACAGGTGTCCTCCTGGGTGCCATAGTTTAGACGTGAAGGACACCACTAGCTGAACAAGGAACATGAGAAAGATTCCTCTCGATCAAAACTAAACTGGTTTAAAATTCATTATTATTACACAATCTGCTCTGCATCACCACACTTGTTATTTGTCAGTGTTGTGAAGTTCATAGTTAAGAACACAAGCAATGGGAGGAGGAGTTGCACTGTTCCTTCAGTGGGATCGAGGTAGATCCAATCTGGGTTTCACCTCAAGGTTCAAGATTCCTTTTCTTGCCATGTAATAATACATTAAAATGTAATATACATGATATACTTCAACTTTATATAAGGCAAACAGTCACCATGAGCATTCCCTGGCACAACTAACAATAAGAGAGAAGCAAAAGGCAAGCAGAGGCTGAGGACGAACATATCGGGCCCAAGGTAAGACGGTCACATATAATATATATCTTTTTTTCTCTTTTAAGGTGGGGGAGAAAGGTAGGATGAGTGTGAGAACGGTTTGCTGTTCTCAGTGTCAGATGTGGGGAGGTCCTGGAGTCTTGTAGCTTCCTGGACATCCACATCTGCACTAGGTGTGCTGAACTGAACCGAGTCAGTCTGGTCTGGGAGAGTAAGGTCATCATTGTGTTGATATGTAATTACACGACTAGGTCACCAGAGGTCATCCTGGTGACCTTGTATATAAAGCAGTCCAGAGCTACAGTCTAGCCTTCCAGGTTCATCTTGCAGAGAGACAAGACCTCTTAGTGTACCTATTAGTTTATTAAAGCTGTCTCATACTCGCACTGCTGTTGTGGTTATTGTCAGTCTCTTTCTCTTTCTCTTTGGCTTGGCTTCGCAGACAAAGATTTATGGAGGGGTAATGTCCACGTCAGCTCCAGGCTCGTTTGTGGCTGACAAGTCCGATGCGGGACAGGCAGACACGGTTGCAGCGGTTGCAAAGGAAAATTGGTTGGTTGGGGTTGGGTGTTTGGTTTTTCCTCCTTTGTCTTTTGTCAGTGAGGTGGGCTCTGCGGTCTTCTTCAAAGGAGGTTGCTGCCCGCCGAACTGTGAGGCACCAAGATGCATGGTTTGAGGCGATATCAGCCCACTGGCGGTGGTCAATGTGGCAGGCACCAAGAGATTTCTTTAGGCAGTCCTTGTACCTCTTCTTTGGTGCACCTCTGTCAGTACATAAGGACATAATACATAATAAATAGTCATAACCAAGAATTAGAGTCAGGTGGTCTCACCAGGGCCATGGGAGGAGAGGCAGTGGGTTACTGTTAGGAGGAGGAAAGGGAGGGTCAGGTTCAAGAGAGAGCCCCTGAGCCTGTAATCCTCAGCAATTGCTACTCCTCCTTGAGTACTGTTGGGGGGGGGGGGAGACCATCAGGATGGGGAAGGCAGCGGTAGCTGTACCTGTGGCATAGGGTCAGCCTCTGTAGCCTAGAAAGGTAGGTAAAGGAAGAGGAAGGTGATAGTTATCGGGGATTAATGGTCAGGAGGACTGATAGAGGATTCTGCGGATACAGCAAAGGAAACCAGATGGTGGTTTGCCTCCGGGATGTAACTACGTGTGTCCAAGACATCCTAAAAGAGGAGGGTAATGAACCAGAGTTCGTGATACATGTTGGTACATTATGTTGATACATTATTAACGATCTGGATGTAGGGGTAGAGAATTGGATAAGCAAGTTTGCGGATGACACAAAGATTGGTGGTGTTGTGGACAGTGAGGTAGATTACCGTAGATTAAAAGGTGATTTAGGAAGGCTGGAGGTGTGGGCTGAGAAATGGCTGATGGAATTTAATACAGATAAATGTGAGGTGCTACATTTTGGAAAGGCAAATTTAAATAGGTCATATACATTGAATGGTAGACAATTGAGGAGTGCAGAGCAACAAAGGGATTTAGGAGTTATGGTAAATAGTACTCTCAAGGCTGATACTCAGGTAGATGGTGTGGTGAAGAAGGCATTTGGAATGTTGGCCTTCATAAATCGGAGTATTGAATTCAAGAGTAGGAAGGTTATGATGAAATTGTACAAGGCATTGGTGAGGCCAAATTTGGAGTACTGTGTACAGTTTTGGTCACCAAATTATAGGAAAGATATAAACAAAATAGAGAGAGTGCAGAGAAGGTTCACGAGAATGTTGACAGGATTTCAGGGTCTGAGTTACAGGGAAAGGTTGTGCAGACTGGGGCTTTTTTCTCTGGAGCGTAGAAGATTGAGAGGGGACTTGATAGAGGTGTTTAAGATTTTAAAAGGGACAGACAGAGTAAATGTGGATAGGCTTTTTCAATTAAGAAAGGGGGAGATTCAAACTAGAGGACATGGTTTAAGATTGAAGGGGGAAAATTATAAGGGGAACATGAGGGGAAATTTCTTTACGCAGTGGGTGGTGGGGATGTGGAATGAGCTTCCGGCAGACGTGGTCAAGGCGGGATCATTGGTTACATTTAAGGAAAGACTGGATTGTTACATGGATAGGAGGGGACTAGAGGGGTATGGACCGGGTGCTGGTCAGTGGGACTAGGAGGGTGGGGATTTGCTACGGCATGGACTAGTAGAGCTGAACTGGCCTGTTCTGTGCTGTAAGTGGTTATATGGTTATATATGGTTATATGGTACCAATGACACTGGGAGAAAGGAGGAAATGGTCCTAAAGAATGAATATAGGGAGCTGAAGGACCATAAAGGGCGTAATCTCTGGATTACTTAATGTGCCACGTGAGAGCAGGAATAGAATCAGGTGGAGATTGAATGCGTGGCTAAAGGGGTGGAGTAGGAGACAGGGATTCGAATTCTTGGATCACTGAGACCTATTTTGGGGGAGGTGGGACCTGTACTGATCGGACTGGTTACATCTGAATCCCAGATTGCTAGGGCTACCAAGGGGGCTTTAAACTAGTATGGTTGGGGGAAGGGGTCCATGTAAGGGAGGACAGCAGGGAGAGGTTTTGTCAGCAAAGAGAAACTCTTATACACAAAATTTGGGGGTGGAACAGCAGTTGATTGAGGAGGAAAGGGATGGATGCTATGATGGGGGAGGGAGGATGGTAACAAATAATAGTGCGGATGGTAAAGAGGGGGGTAGGTAGAAAGTAAGATGTGGGAAATCTCTGAGATGCATTTACTTGAATGCAAGGAGCGTTGTAAGGAAGGTGGACAAGCTGAAGGTGTACAAGCTGAAGGTGTAGATAGCCACTTGGCAGTATGATGTGGTGGAGATTAGTGAGACATGGTTACAGGAGGGTTGTGACTGGCAGTTAAATATTCCAGGATTTCGCTACTTTAGGTGTGATAGCACTGGAGGGGTAAGGGGGGGGGTGGTGTGGCATTACTTCTCGGGGAAGATATTACAGTAGTGCTGAGGCATGATAGATTGGAGGACTCGTCAAGGGAGGTGGTGTGGTGAAATTTAAAAATAGAAAAGGTGAGGTTACAATTATAGGAGTGTATTATAGACCACCAAGTGGGGAAAGGGAACTAGAAGACCAAATATGTAAGGAAATAGCTGAGATGTGTAATAAGTATAGGATTGTGTTAGTAGGGGATTTTAATTTTCCTAACATAGATTTAACATTAATAAATTTCAAATAGTTCTTAAAATGGGGAAGTTGCAAACCTCCTAATTCAAATTTCCAGGTCAATTTTTCCAAACACACTCTAGCCATCTTTCCTTTCCATAAAAACTTCTTAATACTCAAATATAAATCCTTAAAACATTTTTGAGGAATCCAAAAAGAAATTGACTGAAAAAAATATTGAACCCTTTGAAAAATATTCATCTTTATATAATTTACTCTACCTACTAAAGTTATTCCACCTATTTAAATCTTCTTTAATTTTATTAAGTAAAGGTAAATAGTTCAATTCATTCAAGTTATTTAAACCATTATCAACTTTAATCCACAAATATTTAATTCCATCATCTGACCACTTAAATCGAGCAAATTCTCTACGTTGAGTATAATCAGCTTTAACCAAGGGCATAATTTCACTTTTGTCCCAATTAACCTTAATACTCGATATTTCACCATATTCTTCTGCACAAACTTTCACCCACAGGGGAACTGGCCCCAGTACATTCCTGTCCTGGAACATTCTCTCTGGATGGAGATTGTTCAGTTTTTAGCGGCAGCTACACTGCTACTGAAAGAACACACAACCAGATCGGTTGAGCTCAGTGAGCAGAAAACTGGTTTATTGCTGGCTGCCGGGCTGGACTTATACTCCCAGCCCAGACCTGGCTGAGAATCGTGCTGGGGGGGGGGGGGGGCGCCGACGTCACTCGGGTGTCACGTGGTCCCCCAGCGCGGGTTTCTGAGCCCGGTGCTGAGAAGGGGAAACCCCCGATAGTGCCAGTTTGGCCTGCTGCCCCGCCACGTGGATTACAAGCGGGGCTGGTTCACCTGCCTAGTGGCATGCCGCCACACAACCCCCCCTCCCTCAGAACCAGCGCCAATGTTTTTTTTAGCTGGGCGGCCTTCTTGGGCTGGGCCACAATCACTGGTTCAGTGGGGTCGAGGTGAGCTGGCTTCAGCCTGTCCACAGTAAACAGCTCCCGCCTGCCGCTGATGTCCAGAATGAACGTAGACCCTGAACGCTGGACAACCCTGTACGGCCCCTCGTAAGGTCTCTGCAGAGGTGCCACGGGCGGGTCCCACCGAATAAAAATGTACTCTGCGGAGTGCAGCTCGCTGGGGACGTAAGATGGCCATGTGCCGTGTCTGAGCGGCGTTGGGGGTGCGAAGGAGTCCAAGTGGGCCCGGAGGTGGGGAAGTAGCTCATGTGGCGACCGCTGGGGGTTGTGAAGCGCGTTGATGAACTCACCGGGCAGTGCCAGCGGTGCACCGTAGACCAGCTCAGTTGATGACACCTGCAGTTCCTCCTTGGGCGTGGAATGGATGGGCAGTAGCACCCAAGACAATTCGTCCACCCAGTCGGGACTGGTGAGTTGGGCTTTAAGAGCCAAATTAAGGTGGCGGCGCAGACGCTCGACCAGCCCATTGGCCTGCGGGTGCTAGGCCGTGGTGCGATGTAGCTCTATCCCTAACCTGTTGGCGAGCTGTGCCAAGAGCGCAGAGGTGAGCTGGGCGCCCTGATCGCTGGTGAGGTGATTCGGAATGCCGAAGCGGGCAACCCAATCGTGCAACAGCGCTCGGGAGCAGGAGTCCATTGAGGCGTCCGGCATCGGGATTGCCTCAGGCCAACGAGTGGTGCGGTCTACCTCCGTGAACAGGTAACAGTTGCCCCAGGAAACTGGTAAGGGCCCGGCTATGTCCAAGTGAATGTGGCTGAACCGTTCCTGGACGTGCTCGAACACTTGCATGGGCACCCTGGTGTGCCTGAGCACCTTGGACATCTGGCAATGGGTGCATGTTCTGGCCGAGCCCGCGATCTGCTTCCGCAGCCCATGCCAGACGAACTGCTCTGCCACCATATGGACTGTGGACCTGATGGACGGATGTGATGGAAGACTTGCCTGCGCCACTGCTGGGGAACCACTGGCCGTGGGGTGCCCATGGAGACATCACACAGGATGGTGCCTTCGTCACTAGGAGTCGGGAGGTCTTGGAACCGCAGGCCCGTGATGGCAGTCCTGAAGGCTCGCGTCTCCTCGTCGGACTTCTGGTCCTGGGCAAGCTGGTCGAAGCCGAGGCCAGGTGTCAGCGTGCAGATGGCAAGTCATGAGAGTGCATTGGCGACTACATTGTCCTTCCTCACCTTGTGCCGAATGTTGATGGTAAACTCCAACACGAAGGAGAGGTGACGTTGCTGGCGGGCCGACCAGGGATCCTTTGCCATCACGAGTGCCTGAGTGAGGGGTTTATGATCAGTGAAGATGGTAAAAGTCCTCCCCTCCATGAAATAGTGGAAATGCCGCACCGCCAGGTACATGCCCAATAACTCACGGTCGAAGGCGCTATACTTGCGCTCTGATGGGTGGAGAAGCCGGCTGAAGAATGCCAGTGGCTTCCATTGTCCATTCACCTGCTGCTCCAGGACGGCGCCGACGGCTGTGGCAGAGGCATCGATGGAGAGCGCCATATGCAGGTTGGTGTACGGGTGGGCGAGCATGGTAGCCTTCGTGAGGGCGTCCTTGGTGGCCTCAAATGCACTGCAGGCCTCTGGGGTCCAGGTGAGCGTTTTGTGCTTGGCTGTGATGAGGGCAAATAACAGCTGCATGATGCACGCAGCTCCTGGGATGAATCGGTTATAGAAGTTGACCATACCCGCGAACTCCTGCAGCCCCTTGAGGTTGTCTGGGCGTGGGAACTCCTTGATAGCGGCAACCTCCATAGTGGCAGGCGTGGCTCCTTCAGCCGTGATGGTATGTCTCAGTAACTGCATAGACTCTTCCCCGAACTGGCACTTGGCTGGCTAGATGGTGAGGCTGAAGTCGGCCAGCCGGGAGAAGAGGGCACGCAGGTGGGCCTTATGTTGCACCTGATTCCTGGTGGCAATGAGGATGTCGTCCAAGTAAATGAAGACGAAATCCAGGTCCCTGCCCACTGTCAATGAGGTGCTGGAAGGTCTGAGTGGCGTTCTTTAGCCTGAACGGCATGCGAAGGAATTCGAACAAGCCGAAAGGAGTGATGTTGGCTCTCTTGGGTATGTCCTCAGGGTGCACCGGGATTTGGTGATACCTGTGCACCAGATCAACCTTGGAGAAAACCCTCGCATCATGCAGGTTGGCCATATAGTCCTGGATGTGAGGGATGGGGTAACGGTCAGGAACTGTTGCCTCATTGAGCTGTCAATAGTCTCTGCAGAGGCGGCAGCCGCCGGATGATTTTGGGACCAGGTGGAGCAGCGAGGCCCATGGGGTGTCGGAGCGCCAAATGATCCCCAGCTCCAGCAGATGCAAAAACTCTTTCTTCGCCACCTTGAGCTTGTCAGGCGGGAGCTGGCGTGCCTTGGCGTGAACCAGTGGACTCTGGGTGGGGATGTGGTGGAACACCCCATGGCATGGTGAGGCAGTGGAGCACTGTGGCCTGAGGAGGGCCGGAAACTCATCCAGGATTCGCTGGAACTCTTCTCTGGGCGTGCTGATCGTGGCCATCTGCAGCTGCTCTATGCAGGAGGTGTCGAAGCGAACGGCCTGAAAAGTCCGGGTGTCTACCAGGCGCCTACCTCGAATATCCACCAGGAGGCCGTGGGCGAGGAGGAAGTCGGCACCCAGGCTGGCGGTTGGAAGGGACAAGATGGTGAACCCCCACAAGAACTTTCGCTGTCTGATCTGTAAGTGGACTGTCTTGTTCCCATACGTTCGGATCTCTGTTGCATTGGCTGCACGGAGGGGAGGTCCTCGAGGTTGGTTCCTGGACTCGATGTCCGTGGCCGGGATGATGCTGATCTGGGCCCCAGTGTCGACGAGGAAGTGCCGGCCGCTGACTGAGTCCCGCAGGTAGAGGAGGCTGTGTCCTTGGCCAGCCGCCGCAGCCATTAACAGTGGCCGGCCTGCTCGTTTCCCTGGAACCAGCAGGGCTGATGACACTTCCGAGCCTTGGCTCCCCAGTGCTGGTGGTAGAAGCAGAGGCCCGGAGCGGGCTCTTGGTGGCCCCTGCAGGGACCGGGTGTTCTACCACAGCGCTAGGGACACACTTGGCATGGTCATGCCCGTGCCTTGTGACCTGCTGGACCGCTGAGCCCTCTAGGAATCTTGGGCCTTCTGAGCAACATTCCTCAGGTCGCTAAAGCTCTCTTGGGCCAGTAATGGACAGATGTCGTCGGGCAGATGGTCGAGGAAAATTCGCTCAAAGAGTGGGCAGTTGGTGTGATCACCCATGAGCGTGAGCATCTCATCCATCAGCTCCACCAGGGACATGTCCCCCAAGGCATCAAGGTGCAGCATCCAAGCGGCTCACTGGCGCCTGGATAGTCCGAGGAATCCGATGAGCACTCACTTGATGGTCCTGCATTTGTCTTCGGCGGGCGGGTGCTGAACGAGGTGCAGCCCACGTTTGGCGGTGGCCTGGTCCAGGGCAGCGACCACATGGTAGAATTTGGTGGTGTCAGACGAAATCTGGCAGAGGTGAAACTGAGCATCCGCGTGGCCAAACCAGGTCTCTGGCTCCTGAACCCAGAAGTCAGGCAGCTTGACAGCTATAGCACTGATCCCAGCTTCGCTCATGTTGGGTTCAAAGACGTTTGAACCAGTCTGGGTCACCAATTGTAGCGGCAGCTACACTGCTACTGAAAGAACACGCAACCAGACGGGTTGAGCTCAGTGAGCAGAAAACTGGTTTATTGCTGGCTGCTGGGCTGGACTTATAATCCCAGCCCAGACCTGGCTGAGAACCGCGCTGGTGGGTGCCGACGTCACTCGGGCGTCACGTGGTCCCCCAGCACGGGCTTCTGAACCCGATGTTGAGAAGAAGGGGAAAGTCCCAACGGCGCCATTTTGGCTGGCTGCCCCGCCGCGTGGATTACAAGCGGGGCCGGTTCGCCTGCCTAGTGGCATGCCACCACAAGTTCTCTGTCTCATTACCTCTTGATGATCTATTATTATTGGGATATTTTAGTGTCTTCTATCACAAAGACAGAACCAAATTAGTTGTGACAATTCAATCATTTCCTTTTTCCTATTATTAATTCTCCACTCTCATTCTCCAGGGATCGAACATTTTGTTCAGCTGCTAGCTTCCATTTCACTGTGTGCTGGCTGAAACTCTTATTGTCTTTTTTATTTGCTTTTTCTCTCTCACAATTCACCTTCTATCTCTTTACATTCATTGTCATCCTTTCCTGGTTTCAATGCTTTGCTGCAAGAATCCTTGACAACTTGGCTTATCTAATTTATGCAATGATTGAGCGCGCCTGTGATTATTTCAGTCCATTGATGCAAACTCTGCCTTTTTGCTGTCAGGAGCCTCCATCCCATTTCCACCACTGACTTCATATCCCTTATTATTTCCCTTCTGCACCAAACTGATTCTACATCGAGTCTCTGAGCCAACATCATTTCTCACTACTGTCGCAGTCTTTCGACCTTTATGAACAAACCAATCCCACCTTTTTCTCCAAAGCCCTCCCTCCTGCACCATCTTTCCAGATGCTCATTCATCAGCCCATCTTCCTCTTTCTGCACCAGCACCACATGATGGTTTCTATATGGAGTTTTCTATAGATCACTGACTAAGATGCACATTTCACTGTTTTCCTTATCTCCCTGCTTGCAAGATCTCAGCCCTTACTGCCCATGTTACTGGAACTGATCAAAACCACATTCCATCTGGAGCCTGCTCCACTCCCCTCATCCTCCCCATGACCTGCACACCAGTCTTCCAAGGGGCTGCATTTCTCAGAACAACCATCCCTCTTCCCAATGGTTACACTGAATGTTGGCTGGTGAGCAGGATGGATTCAGGTCAGCCTGCACCACCTGAGCTGGTGTTCACTCATTCCTAAACCTTCATCATGGCTCCTGAATGCAGAGCAGTGACAGCAAATCCTGCCTCAGCTCCAGTGTCTGGGTCACATGTACGGATGGTCAACATATTCATACTGGAAGGAGATATGATCCATGGGGTTTGGCTGCCCTGATGTTCCGCTACTTAACTCAACATTGACCAGCTGCAACTCAGTGAAAATGAGTTGAAATCCACCAATTGGCAAACCCCCTGCAGCAAGCCCAGTTTTTCACTTTCTGCACCAGCACCGCATGATGGAAGATTTAAAAGTTAATCTTTTAAATTCGTTCTGGTGTTCAGAGAGGATTATGAGGGGGAAAAGGGAGAAAGGGATAGAATGAATGAGAAAGGAAGAGAGAGAATGGTGAAAGGGAGGGAGATCAAGAAAGAGAACATGAGAGAAAGAATGAAAAAACAGATCAAGTGAGAGGGAAAGTGAGAGCAAGCAAGAAAGGAGAAAGAACAAGAGGGAGAGAGGGAATGAGAGATAAAAAGAAATGATAGAAAAGAGAGAGAAAGCTACATACAGACAGAATAGGAAGGCAATAACATATTATTAGACCAAGACATAATGGGAAGTCAAAAGTAGAAAGATATAATGGGGGGGGGGGGGAACATGAAAAGTAGAAGCAGCAATTGGCCATTTCTCCCCAGCCTTTCAATGACAGTGGATCTCAACATTGGTGTCAGCTACACTTTCCTGCAGAATCTTGGGGAAGGAATCTCTCCTCATGTCAGTGAACGATGAAGGTGAGGTTCCCTTGTTCCGAGACTACACCACATGTATGAGTCACATAAAGTCAGAGAATGGAGAAAAAGAGAGGTAAATTGAGAAAAGATATGAAGAAAAAACATAACAGTGCAATAGAATGACATAAAATGGCAAAGTAAAATATACAACATGACAGAGATTTGCTCACCTGCAAAAACCGAAGTCAGAGGATTTTAAATGATGGGACTTTTATAATGGAAAGCAAATGAAAAACACACTAAATGTTGGAAATGAAGGAAAAGACCAACAATAATGAGAGTTCTGGGACCATGCATTAGAGACCAATGGCTTCCCCGAGATGCCCAAGGGACCCTTTAAACACTGACTATCTCAATTTCAATGAGAGCACAGTTTTCCTCTGCACAAAAAAACCCTGCATTGCTGGAGCCCTCCATTATTAATTTAACATTGTACATTTTCTCTGTCATCAGAAATAAATTCTGCAAGTCTGGCAGTCTGACAGGTATTGATTATTTCCAGTTTGGTTTCAGTTTGTGGAATTCTGTTCAGTCTCTAAAACAAGCCCACATTAAAATGAAGCATCACAAGTAGATTTCATCTTTAACAGAATCCTTAATTTACGAGGCAAATTTATTCCACAGTAAATTGTCCAACATTTAATCCCAAACTTTTTTTGAAAATTTGATTTTTCAATTTTTCCAAAACAAACAGTAACACATCTGAAAAAAATCCTTTTTAACATATTTACACTTTCTTTTTGAATAGTTCACTTCTCAGATACAAACACAATGTCAGCTTACTTACAATTTCCCTCCCTCCCCATATAACTTTGAAAATTAAACAACTAAAGCAATTAAAGTGACAAACATAAAATGACAAAAAGAAGAAAAAAAAGAAAAATTCAGTGCACCACCGGTCTTTCTAATCGACTTCCACTCTTTAAGATGCTGTTGAATCCCAAACTTTTCTTAGATTTCATTAAACAAATGCATATTTAGTTTCTTATCATTCTGGTTTATTCATGAATGCTATCCTAACTGAGTGAAGAAGGCTGTTTAGAGGTTCCCACATTTAAGGATGAGAAAAGGTGACACTAGACATCCCTGAAGGATGTTAGTGAACCACATTTTACAATGATCCAGTGGTTTCCTGGTCAGTGATTCCATGTTATCTTTTCATTTCATTTACCAGATTAAATAGTTTAGATGTCATGGCAGGATTTGAACTTGTGATACTGAACTTTAGTCCAATCATCTAAGTTCTTCATCTCATCCCAAGGTCCACAATGAACTTTAACCAGGTTGAAACAAACAACTAAATAAAACAACCAGCCAATACAGCTTAAATTGGGGGAAATTGCCTAAGAAATTTATTCATGTGTGTGCTCGCACTTATATACACATAACTGTGCACACACACACACACACACACACACACACACACACACACACACACACACACACACACACACACACTAATATATACAGTATATCCTGTAAGTTAAAAACATAGTCATAGAGATATAGTAAAAGCCCCTTGCGATCATGCACTAATTTTTACTTTAATCCTACCCTCACCCATCTTATTTTTCCCATTGACCACCCCACCCCCATGCCACCACACCCCCTCCATACCCAAATTCTACTACTCACTCACTAGAGACAATTTATAGCATCCAATTATCTCCCCAACCTGCAAGACTATGCAATGTGGAGGGAAATCAGAGCACCTAGAGGAAACCCACTGACTCACAGGGATATCATGCAAACTCCACAAAGACAGCACTGGAGGCCAGGTTTGAACCAGGGGTCACAGGAGCTGTGTGACATAGCTTCTCTACTTGTTGCATTTGTAAAATATTTTGTTTTACAAAGGCCAGGCTAAATTGTGAGATTAACTTCCACTTTGAGTCTGACGTTACAAATTCTTCTTCCAATCCTTTCCTGTCATAGTTATCACAGTTTTAACAGTTGGTGTTCCTGAACACTGCAGGCCAACAGTGCTCGTTTTCCACTTTGAGCAGTGTAGGCATTTGAAAGATGGCTCAAAAAAGATGTCTTTCACAATGCTGGTTAAATTAGAATTTAACATACTGGCGGAGCAGAATGTGACCCTCCAATGCAATCTGCACTTCCACTGCACTGGGTCCTATCTATAATGCAAATCTAATCTTCCCAATCTAGTGCTCTCAACACCCTAACCCCATCACAGTCTGTCGTCAGTCTTCTACACATCGAGTACCCAGAAAAGCAGCAATCTTCCTTATTTGGGCAATCAAATCAAGTGTCTGTAAAACTCGGCCTTTGCTGAGGCTTCTCATTGCTTCAACAGATCCACTGATTCCTTGCTAGACCAAGGATCAGAACAACCCGTCAGGGTTCCGAACTGTGGAGAATGGTTACAGCGCTATCACATGGTCCTTTCACTCCATCTCCCTGAGACTTCAGGAAGATAAAGCAGAATTCCTGCACTTGAAAGTGGCAAATGTGGACTGCTGCAGTGCAGAGGGTGAGACCAAATTTCATGGTGTTCCTTTTTACGTTAGCGTATGATATGCCAATCCTTGCATTTTTACAGGACTTTTGAGTGAATGGATTTTTTACTATCATGGCCCAGACAACCTCAAGGGGCTGCAGGAGTTCGCGGGTATGGTCAACTAACATGGAGATCAACTGCCAATGAAGAAGGGCAATATGAGAGCTGATGTGTTGTGGAACACAGAGCCAAGGCAATGAAAAGAGTACACAAGAAACTCCACCTGACTGCAATGTACCAAGGTGCCTGAATGCACCAATTAATCTCTTCTGCCTCTGTCTAACCCACTGGTTAGAAAGGGGACATGTCAGGGGTTGCAGAAAGATCTTATTCCAGAATTTATTCAGTTTCAGTAGATTCCAAAACTAAAACCAAAAGGGTTAAGCAAGTATTTTAGCGTGCAGTATTTCTAGATGTTTTTAGGTAAGGAGAATAGCAATAAGAATCATCCATTGACTGATAATTTATTGAATTATTATTTTGTGAAATGAAGAGAGCTGCGCAAAACCAGTTGTTAATAATCTAATTAATGCCATTTCTTCTCTTTGAATTTGTTGACAGCATTCTTTAAGTGAGATATGAATCATTTTTGCATTATTGCTCCACAGATAAAATTATGTAATCCATAAAAGTATTCTAAACTCATTGCCTGCATCCTGCTGAACCTCCCCACTAAGGAGAATTTCTGAACATCACACTCCCCCAATCATTGATCTGTCACTGTTGAGTATCTGACAACAAGTTAAATGTTGAGGCAGTGATTACATAGAGAGAACAGGTGAGGGAAATTGAGTAAATTGTCTAGGGCGGCAGAGTAGTTATTTTTCACAGACTAGCAGCACTTAAAAGTAGGAACATGGCTAGGGGTGGTCTAGTGAAGGAGTGGGACACCTGAGGCTTTGACAAAGAGAGGCAGAGGCACAGGTAAGAAATAATGGAGGGGGTGAGTTTTTCCATTCTTTTCATTTAATTTTATTTAGACACAAAGGGTTTGATTCAAGCATAGCAGGTGAACTCAGACCTGTGTCATGCTCCTCCTGTGCTATGTGGGAACTCAGGGATACTGTCAGTGTCCCTGGGGACTATGTACGCAGGAAGTGTGTCCAACTGCACCTCCTGATTGACTATGTGTCAGCACTGGAACTGTGCAAGGACTCACTTTGGAGCATCTAGGATGCTGAGATGCTGCTGGATAGCTCCTTTAGTGAGTTGGTCACACTGCGATTTTAAAGGGTAGAGAAGGATAGGGACTGGGTGACCAACAGGAAGGTAGTGCAGGAGTCCCCTGCGATCATCTCCCTGAAGAACAGATATGCTGTTTTGGATATTGTTGGGGGAGATGGCCCACCAGGAAAAGGCAGCAGTAGCTAGGATCATGGCACTGTGAGTGGCTCTGCTGTGAGAGAGAGCAGGAAAAAGAGTGATAGGGCAATAGTCATAGGGGATTCAATTGTAAGGGGAATAGATGTGAGTTTCAGTGGCTGCAAACAAGACTCCTGGTTGGTAGGTTGCCTCCCAGGTGCAAGGGTCAAGGATGTCTTGGAGCAGCTAGAGGACATTCTGGAAGGGGAGAATGAACAGCCAGCTGTTGTGGTCCATATCGGTACCAATGATATTAGGGGATAAAAAAGGGGATGAGGACCTGCAAGATAAATTTAGGGAGTTAGGAAATAAATTAAGAACTCAAAGGTAATAATCTCTGGATTGTTACCGGTGCCATGAGCTAGTCCAGAGTAAGAATAACAGGATAGCTAGAATGAATGTGGCTTGAATAATGGTATAGGAGGGAAGGTTTTAGATTCTTGAAACATTGAAACTGGTTCTGGGGCAGATGGGACTGGTACAAACAGAATGGTCTGTATCTGGGATGAGCTGGGACCAATGTCTTTGGAGGTTTGTTTGCTAGCACTGTTTGGGAAGGTTACAACTAATGTGGCAGGGGGATGGGTAACAGTCCAGAGAGTCAGAGGGGTGTAAAATGAAGATAGAAGCAAAAGATAGCAAGGTGAAAAGCAATAATGACTGGTAGGTAAGACCAGGGTGAAAATCAAAAAGAGATCCAATTTACATAATGGTAAAAGGGATAAAAATGTGGCTAAAGTAAGTCTGAAGGCCTTGTGTCTCAATGCAAGGAGCATTCATAATAAAATGAATGAATTGAATGTGATTGATATTCAGGAGGGAGAGACAGAATGGAAAAAGAGGTGGAGTAGCATTGTTGGTTAGGGAAAAGGTGAATACGATAGAAAGGAAAGACATTAGCTTAGAAGATGTGGAATTAATGTGGGTAGAGCTGTGAAACATGAAGGGGCAGAAGACGCTAGTGGGTGTTGTGTACAGGCCTCCTAACAGTAGCTGTGAGGTTAGGGATGGCATTAGGAAGGAAACTAGTAATGTGCAAAAAAAGGAACTGCAGTTATAATGGGTGACTTTAATCTACATGTAGATTGGGTGAACCAAATTGGTAAGGGTAAGGAGGAAGAGGATTTCTTAGAATGCATGAGGGATTGATTTCTAAATCAACATGTTGAGGAACCAACTAGGGAACAAGCCATTCTAGACTGGGTACTAAGTAATGGAGAAGGGTTAATTAACAATCTTGTTTTATAATTTTTTAATTTTTCATGCTGAATAATATCAACCAAAATGTGTACAAACTTATCTCATTAAATTTACAGTGATCTTTTCTCCCCTTTTTATCCCCTTCCCTCCCTCCCCTCTACCCACCCCACTCCAAAACCCATAAATATTCAATATTTACAATACCATAAAACAATATTTTCACACAAAGGAAAATAAACAAGAAAAATGCATCATCTATGTATTACACACTGAATCTTGTCGTTTTGTCGTCTTACCATTTTCATTCTCATTTTAGGGGATGGAGATCGTAGGCAAGCTCTCTGATCTGTTCCATGTATGTATGGTTCCCAAATTTGTTCAAACATTGACTTTATTTTTTTAATTGTTGTTTTTTCCAATGGAATACATTTATTCATTTCCATGTACCATTGCTGTATACTCATGCTCTCTTCCATTTTCCAAGTTGACATTATACATTTTTTTGCTATTGCTAAGGCTATCATAATTTTTTTTTTGCACTTTATCCAATTTGGGGCCTAATTCTCTACTTCTAATGTTACTTAAAATAAATTTTTTTTTTTGTATTTTACTTAGTATCTGATTTAATTCTTCCCAAAACGTATTTACTTTCATACATGCCCAAACTGCATGTAGCGTTGTTCCCATTTCCTTTTTTACAGCGCAAACATCTATCCAATAATGTTGAATCACATTTTTTACTTTTTGAGGAGTGATATATACCCTGTGTAATCAATTATACTGTATCATGCATAACCTTGTGTTTATTGTATTCTTCATAGTTCCACAAGAGAAACTTGTCCGTGAACTACTCTTTGCAGATGATGCCGCTTTAGTTGCCCATTCAGAGCCAGCTCTTCAGCGCTTGACGTCCTGCTTTGCGGAAACTGCCAAAATGTTTGGCCTGGAAGTCAGCCTGAAGAAAACTGAGGTCCTCCATCAGCCAGCTCCCCACCATGACTACCAGCCCCCACACATCTCCATCGGGCACACAAAACTCAAAACGGTCAACCAGTTTACCTATCTCGGCTGCACCATTTCATCAGATGCAAGGATCGACAATGAGATAGACAACAGACTCGCCAAGGCAAATAGCGCCTTTGGAAGACTACACAAAAGAGTCTGGAAAAACAACCAACTGAAAAACCTCACAAAGATAAGCGTATACAGAGCCGTTGTCATACCCACACTCCTGTTCGGCTCCGAATCAAGGGTCCTCTACCGGCACCACTTACGGCTCCTAGAACGCTTCCACCAGCGTTGTTTCCGCTCCATCCTCAACATCCATTGGAGCGCTCACACCCCTAACGTCGTGGTACTCGAGATGGCAGAGGTCGACAGCATCGAGTCCACGCTGCTGAAGATCCAGCTGCGCTGGATGGGTCACGTCTCCAGAATGGAGGACCATCGCCTTCCCAAGATCGTATTATATGGCGAGCTCTCCACTGGCCACCGTGACAGAGGTGCACCAAAGAAAAGGTACAAGGACTGCCTAAAGAAATCTCTTGGTGCCTGCCACATTGACCACCGCCAGTGGGCTGATAACGCCTCAAACCGTGCATCTTGGCGCCTCACAGTTTGGCGGGCAGCAGCCTCCTTTGAAGAAGACCGCAGAGCCCACCTCACTGACAAAAGGCAAAGGAGGAAAAACCCAACACCCAACCCCAACCAACCAATTTTCCCTTGCAACCGCTGCAATCGTGTCTGCCTGTCCCGCATCGGACTGGTCAGCCACAAACGAGCCTGCAGCTGACGTGGACTTTTTACCCCCTCCATAAATCTTCGTCCGCGAAGCCAAGCCAAAGAAAGAAAGAAGATAGTTCCACAACATAATTTTTCCCATAATTCATTTTTTATCTTTCTTTAGATCCTTTTCCCAATTCTGCTGAGGTTTATAGTTTATTTCATTTTCCTTATCTTGCAGGTTAATGTACATGTTGGTTATAAATCTTTTGATTATCATTGTCTGTAGTCATGTATTCAAAGCTGCTTCCTTCGAGTAATCTCAAGCTGTTTCCCAATTTATCCTTTAAATAAGCTTTCAATTGATGATATGCAAACATTGTATCATGAGTTATTCCATATTTGTATTTCAATTGTTCAAATGCTAATAAATTATTTCCAAAAAACAATTTTCTATTCTTTTGATTCCTTTTCTCTCCCATTCTCTAAAGGAAAGGTTGACGATTGTAAAAGGGATTAGCAGATTTTGCGTCAATAGTAATTTTGGTATTTGATAATTCATTTTTTCCTTTCCAAGTGGATCTTCTTCCATGTATTAAGTAAATGATGCAGTACTGGTGAGTTTTTATATTGCACCAGCTTTTCATCCCATTTATAAAGTATATGTTCTGGTACCTTTCCCCTATTTTATCTAGTTCTATCTTAGACCAGTCTGGTTTTTCCCTTGTCTGGTTAAAAAATCTGATAAATACCTCAATTGTGCGGCTCTATAATCATTTCTAAAATTTGGTAACTGTAAACCACCTTGATTATACCTCTCTGCTAATTTATCTAATGCTCCCCTTGGATTCCTCTCTTTCCACAAGAATTTCCTTATTATTCTCTACTTCCTTAAAGAATTTTTCTGTTGAGGGAATTGGTGATGTTTGAAATAAGTATTGTATCCTTGGGAACACGTTCATTTTAATGCAGTTTACCCTCCCTATCAATGTAAGCAGTAATTCTTTCCAATGTTCTAAGTCTTCCTGTAATTTCTTTATTAGTGACTGATAATTTAGTTTGTACAAGTGGCTTAAGTTGTTATCTAACCTGATCCCTAGGTATCGGATTTACCTCTGGTTCTGTTAGGTATACCATGATGTCATCTGCAAATAAGCTGATTTTATACTCTTTTATATCCCTTTCATTTTATTTTCTATTCTTATCAGTTCTGCCAAAGGTTCTATTGCTAAGGCGAACAATGAGGGGGATAGTGGACATCCCTGTCTAGTTGACCTACTTAATTTAAAGTGACTTGATACATATCCATTTACTTTTACCTTCACCAATGGTCCATTATCCAATGCTTTAATGCAATTCATACATTTTTCTGGTAGATTGAACTTCTGTAATACTTTAAATGAGTAATTCCACTCTACTCTGTCAAAGGCTTTTTCTGTGTCTAGAGCAACACCACTGTTTGTTTATTTCCTTGAACTGCTTGGATTAGATTAATAAGTTTGCAGACATTGTCTGCTGTTCGTCTTTTCTTAAATCCAGTTTGATCTTGTTTTATTATTTTAGGTACACAATCAGCCAATCTGTTTGCTAATAATTTTGCTATTATCTTGTAGTCTGAGTTAAGTAAAGATATTGGTCTATATGATGCTGGTGTTAATGGATCCTTCCCTGTCTTTGGTTTTACTGTAATTATTGCTGTCTTGCATGAATCTGGCAAGTTTTGTTTCTTCTATCTGGTTCATTACTTCCAGGAGAGGAGGAATTAATAACTCTTTAAATGTTTTATAGAATTCTATTGGAAATCCATCCTCTCCTGCTGTTTTATTGTTCGGCAGCTTTTTTTAATATATCCTGTACTTCCTCTATTTCAAATAGTTTTGTTTTTTGTTCCTCTTCTTCCAATTTTGGCAATTCACTTTTAGCTAAAAATTCCTCTTTTAATCATCTTTCCCCTCATTCTCAGTTTGATACAATTGTTCATAAAATTCCTTAAAATTTTCATTAATCTCTGTTGGGTTATATGCAATTTGTTTGTCCTTTTTCCTTGATGCCAATACAGTTTTAGCTTGTTCTGTTTTAAGTTGCCAGGCTAATATTTTTTTTCTCCCAGTTCGTAATACTTTTGCTTTATTTTCGTTATGTTCTTCTCCACCTTGTACATTTGTAATGTTTCGTTTTTTTTGTCTGCTAATTCTCCTTTTCATTATATCATCCCTTTTTACTAGTTTCTTTTTTGTACTTACTATCTCCCTTTCATCTTAGTCACACAACTTATTATGTGCATTCTAATGAAGTCTTTCACTGCGTCCCATAATATAAATTTGTCTTTCACTGATCCTGTGTTTAATTCAAAATGTTTTAATTTGGCATTCAAAAAAAAACTCCCTAAATTCCTGTCTTTTAAGTAGCATGGATTTTAACCTCCATCTATATGATCTTGGTGGGATGTCCTCCAGTTCTATTGCTAATAATAGGGGTGAATGATCTGATAGTCGTCTAGCTTTATACTCAGTTTTCCTAACTCTCCGTTGAATATGGGCCGAGAACAAAAACATATCAATCCTTGAGTAAATTTTGTGCCTACTCGAATAATATGAAAATTCCTTCTCTTCCTCCTCTATATATCATGTTTAATTTCCTGCATTGATTTAACTATAAATTTGTCTACTTAATGCTTTTTGCTTGTCTTTTGTCCAGTTTTATCCAACATTGGATCCAAATTGAGGTTACAATTCCCTCCTATCAATAAATTTCCTTGTGTGTCTTCAATCTTCAAACAAATATCCTGCATAAACTTTTGATCCTCCTTATTAAGTGCGTATATATTGAGCAAATTCCAAAATTCTGAGGATATCTGACACTTTATCATTACATACCTCCCTGCCGGGTCTATTATTTCCTTCTCTATTTTGATTGGTACATTTTTGTTATCTGGTATACCTACACCTCCAGCTTTTGAATTATAGGATGCTGCTGTTATGTGTCCTACCTAGTTTCTCTTTATGTTCTGCTTCAGTCAGATGTGTTTCCTGCACAAATTCTATAATCTATTTTTTCCTTCTTCAAAAAATTTAGTAGCCTCTTTAATTTAGTTATGTATTCCATTAATGTTTATAGTCATATAGTTCAACATGGCCATCTTGTATCTTACATACACCTCTTTGCCACCTCCATCCCCCTTTTCCCCACTTTCATCTTAGTTTTCTCTTATTACACTTCATGTATGACAACACATTTAAGACATAAAGTACCCCCGCATCTCCCACATCCACTAATACCTTAACCCCAAAAGTTCCTCCCTTCTGAGTTGTCCCATACCCCTTGCCGGGGAACCACAACTCCCCTTTTCATTTGGATTGCAATCTTGTTTGCAGCGTCAACTGATTTTGCAGTGACAGTTATTCCACCTCCACCTAGCCCTCTCCAGAAAACTTTTTTAAAAACACATATAGCAAAGCTCTCTTTATTACCAACCTTACTCCCTTCCTTCCCTTCTCTTTTCCCTCTTTAGTTCTTTACATATACATTGTTTTTACATCTTTATACTTTATTGCCATTCTTCATTCTTGTTACATCTCCATCTCTTCTGTCCTGCAAACATTCTGCGAATTCTTGCACTTTCTCTGGATCTGAGAACGGTCTGTTTTGCTCCCCGGTTATAGATATTTTAAGCATGGCTGGATGTCTTGATATGAATTTAACTTTTTTTCCATAAAGTTGATTTCGCTGTATTAAATTCCTTCCTCCTCTTTAAGAGTTCAAAACTTGTGTCTGGGTTTAAAAAAAATATATATATATTTTTTGGCCTTTGTATTCCAGTGGTTTATTATCTTCTCTAATTTTATTCCTTGCCCATTCCAGTATATTTTCTCATGTCATGTATCTCAAAAATTTTACAAAGATGGATCTTGGTTTTTGATGTGTCTGTGGTTTCAGAGCTAATGCTCCATGTGCCCTTTCTATTTCCATGTCTTCCTGCATTTTTGTCATTCCCAGGACCTTCGGGATCCATCCTTTTATAAATTCCTTCATATCTGTGCCTTCTTCACTGTCGTTCAGGCCCACTATTTTTGTTGAGATAACAACTCTTGTGTCTCTTTAATTTTTTTGTCACTTTCTTCCAATTTTTCTCTTAAGTAATTCACTTCCATTTCTACAGCCGTTTCCCGCTCTTCCACATTCTCTACTCTTTTCCCTATTTCTGTCATTACCAGTTCTAACCTTCTTTCTTTTCTGTTCTTTTCATTTCACTTTTAATTTCATTAATCTCTAATGATGACCATTCTTTTAATGACCTCATTTGTTCTTCAAAAAAGACTTTATCTTTATTCTGTCCGTCTGTTTTGACTTCTATTATTTCTCTGTGCCTGTCAGCTGCTCAGTCTGTGACAGCCCGCTCCTCTGCTGAACCCCCCTCCCGACGGTGTCCTCTTCTTTGCTTGGGCACTTTTGTTTGGCTCCGAGAGCCATTTTTGTAGTGCTCCGGCTGGTGGGTCGTGACTCTGTAGGGCAGGTACTGACCCTGAGGGTCGGGTGCTCCTCGTCACCACAGCGTCCTGTTCCTTCCTGCAGGTAAGGCCTTTTTTTCTCTGGTGACTTTTTTACTTTTTCCAATTGTTCTTACTTTCTCCTTCTTGAAAGCCATCTTCTTTCTCTTCTCTCTATCTTTATCTTCTATTTTTTGTTATGCTTTGCTTTTTCCTAACATTTTTCCTATTTTCCTAGAGAGGACTGGTTTTTCCGACCGGCCACTACTCCATCATGTGACTCCTTCAATTAACAATCTCATTGTGAGTGACCACAATATGGTGGAATTCTTCATTAGGATGGAATGTGACAGATATAAATGTTCTGAACTTGAAGGGTAACTTTGGTATGAGATGTGAATTGGCTAAAATAGATTAGCAAATGGTACTTAAAGGACTAATGGCAGAAATGCAATGGCAATCGTTTAAGGATTGATTGGAACAAGTACAACAAATGTACATCCCAGTTTGTTTGTTTATATAAAAAAAAGGATGGTAGCGCATCCGTGGCTAACGAGGGAAATCCGAGTGTATCAAATCTAAAGAAACATCATATAAATTAGCCAAAAAAAATCCTGATGATTAGGGTAAATTCAGAGTTCTGCTGAGGAGGGCAAAAGGATTAATTAAGAAAAGTAAAAGATTGAGAGGAAGCTGGCAGGGAACATAAAAAAATAGTTTTTATAGGTACGTTAAGAGAAAGAGGTAAGTTGATACCAATGTGGGTCCATTACAGATAGAAACGGGTGAGTTAATCTTTGGGAACATAGGTATGGCAGATTGTCTGAATGACTACTTTAGTTCTGCCTTCAAGGAGGAAATAACTAATCTTCAGGAAATTGTCGAGGATTGGGGACCTAATGTGAGGGAGGGTATAAAGGAAAGTATAAAGGAAATAATTGTAAGTCAAGAGGTTGTATTAGTTAAATTGCAGGCATTAAATCCCCAGGACTGGATGGTCTGCATTCAAGAGTGCTGAAGAAAGTAGCCCAGGAAATAATGGATGCATCAGTGACAATTTTTCAAACCTCCTTAAATACTGGATTAGTTCCTGAGGATTGGAGGGTGTCCAATGTAACTCCACTCTTTAAGAAGGGAGGGAGAAAAAAAGTCAAGAAAAGATAAAGTTTGATAAATATAAAATATAGAAATGAAAGATAAAGTTGCAGAGAAGAGAAAGAAGATGGCACCTAAGAAGGAAAGAGAAAAAAAAGGGGAAAAAGAAGACACCAGAAAAGAAAGAAGGCCTTACCTGCACAAAGGAACAGGGAGCCATGGTGGCGAAGAGCACCTGATCTTAGAGGTTAGTGCCGGCCCAGCAGAGTCGCAAACCCCTGATCGGTGGGCTGCAAAAATGGCTCTATCTATAGCCAAACAAAAGTGCGCAAATGCGCATGCGTGAGGAGTCGCGCATGGGCAATGCTCAATCTAAGGTAGAGGAAAACACAGATGGGAGGGGGAGCTGAGGGATGCCTGACACCAGGGATCAGATGGAAGATGAAAACAGCGACAGGAGAGAGAGTGAAGTACCAGGTGAGAAAGTCAGTTGACGGGGTGAACGGCAAGAGGAGCACCAGGAGGAAGCCTGACAGATGAGCAGCTCAGAAAGAGAGGACCCACAGCAAGAGGAGACCTGATAAAGTGAGGCAAGCAACGCGTCAGAAAAATCAGAAGATACACAGGTACAAAGAGAAGAAGACACAAAACACAGGTACAGACACAGAAGAAGAGGAAGACCACCAAGATCTTCACAGAGAAATGGAAGGTAAAACAGATGGACAGAATATAGATGAAGCTTTTTTGAAGAACAAATGAGAGCATTAAAAGAATGGTTGTCATTAGAATTTAGTGCAATTAAAAGAAAAATGAAAAGAACAGAAGATAAAATGCAAAGACTAGAACGGGTTATGACAAAAATAGGGAAAATGTGGAACAACGAGAAACGGCTGTAGAAATGGAAGCAAATGACTTGAGAGGAAAATTGGAAGAAAGTGATTACATAAAAAAAAAATTAGAGACACATGAGTTGTTAGCACAGAAAATTAATATGTTGGAAAATTATAGTAGGCAAAACTACATAAAAATAGTGGGCCTAAAGGAAGATGAAGGCGGCACAAATATGAAGGAATTTATAAAAAGAATAGATCCCAAAGGTTCTGGGAAAGACAGAAATGCAGGAAGAAATTGAAATAGAAAGGGCACACAGAACACTAGCTCTGAAACTGCAGATACATCAAAAACCAAAGATCCATTTCAGTAAAATTTTTGAGATGTATGACAAGAGAAAATATACTGGAATGGGCAAGGAATAAAATTAGGGAAGACAATAAACCATTGGAATACAAGGGTCAAAATTTTTTTTTACCCACACAAGTTTTGAACTCTTAAAGAGGAAGGAGTTTAGTACAGCAAAATTTATCCTATGGGGGGGGGGGGGGGGAAAGGTTATAAATTGATGTTAAGACATCCAGCCATGCTTAAAATATTTATCTCTGGTGAGCAAAACAAACTGTTCTTGGATCCAGAGGAACACAAGAATTTGCAGAATGCTTGCAGGAGAGATGAAGAGATGTAATAAGAATGAAGAATGGCAATAAAGTGTATATATAAATGTTTTTTTAAAAATGTTGTACTTAATTAACAGAAGAGAAGGGAGGGAAGTAAGGGGGGAAAAAAGGAGAACTTTGTTATATGTGTAAAAAGTTTTCTTGGGGGGGAGGAAGATAATAACTGTCACTACGAAATAAGTTGATGCTTGCAAGCAGGATTGCAATCCAAATGGAAAGGGGAGTTGAGGTTGTCCAGCAAGGGATAAGGGGCAACTCAGAAGGGGGGGGGGGAATTTGGGGTTAAGGTAATATTGGATGTGAGAGTATTATGTTTTAAATGTGTTGTCATACATTGAGTTTAAAAAGGGAAAACTGATATGAAAAGGGAGATGGTGGTGGAGAAGAAGCAGAAATGAGGTGTAAACAGGATACAAGATGGCCACATTGAACTATATGACTATAAACATTAATGGAATACATACCCAAATTAAAAGGAAGAGGCTATTAAATTTACTGGAAAAAAAATAGATATAGTATTTGTGCAGGAAAGGCATCTAACTGAAGTAGAACATAACAAATTAGAGAGAGACTGGGTAGGACACGTAGCAACAGCATCATATAATTCAAAAGCTAGAGGTGTAGCTATATTAATTAATAAAAATGTACCAATCAAAATGGAGGAGGAAATAATAGATCCAGCAGGGAGGTATTTAATGATAGTGTCAGATATACTTGGGCCAAATTAAAACATTTTGAATTAAACACAGGATCAGTGAAAGACAAATTTATATTATGGGACACAATGAAAGACTTCATTAGAGTGCACATAATAAGTTGTGTGACTAAGATGAAAAAGGATTACAATCGGGAAATGGAGCAGTTGGAAAGGGAGATGGTAAGTACAGAAAAGAAACTAGTAAAAAGGGATGATGTAATGAAAAGGAGAGAATTGGCAGACAAAAAAAATGAAACATTACAAATGTACACGGTGGAGAAGAACATAATGAAAATAAAGCAAAAGTATTACGAACTGGGAGGGAAAAAAAATACATAAAATATTAGCCTGGCAACTTAAAACAGAACAAGCTAAAAGAACTGTATTGGCATCAAGGAAAAAGGACAAACAAATTACATACAACCCAATATAGATTAATGAGAACTTTAAGGAATTTTATGAACATTTATACCAAACTGAATACGAGGGGAAAGATAATAAAATAGAAGAGTTTTTAGCTAAAATTGAACTGCTGAAATTGCAAGAAGAGGAACAAAACAAACTGATAAAACCATTTTGAAATAGAGGAAGTACAGGATATATTAAAAAAGCTGCCAAACAATAAAATGCCAGGAGAGGATGGATTTCCAATAGAATTCTATAAAACATTTAAAGAGTTATTAATTCCTCCTCTCCTGGAAGTAATGAACCAGATACATGAATCTGGCAAGTTTTGTGTTTCTTCTAAGACAACAATAATTACAGTAGTACCAAAGACTGGGAAGGATCCACTAACACCAGCATCATATAGAACAGTATTTTTACTTAATTCAGATTATAAGATGATAGCAAAATTATTAGCAAACAGATTGGCCAACTGTGTACCAAAAATAGTAAAGCAAGATCAAACTTGATTTATTAAGAAAAGACAAACAGCGGATGATGTCTGTAAATTTATTAGTCTAATTCACGCAGTTCAAGGAAATAAGCCAATAGTGGCTGTTGCTTTAGATGCAGAAAAAGTCTTTGCCAGGGTAGAATGGAACTATTTATTCAAAGTATTAGAGGTTCAATCTACCAGAAAAATATATTAATTGGATTAAAGCATTATATAATGGACCATTGACGAAGGTAACAGTAAATGAATATGTATCGAACCAATTTAAATTAGTAGGTCAACTAAGAAGGGATGTCGGGGGAGTCACGTGATGGAGTAGTGGCCGGTTGGGGAACTCCAGCCCTCTCCGGAAAAGTTTAAAAAAAACACACACAAAACACAAAGGCACAAACATAAAAATTAAAACAAAGTGAAAGTAAAGGTGGGAAGAAAATGGCAGTGAAGAAAGAAAAGTCGAAAGCAACGGGAAGAAGAAAGAACGTCGGAAGAAGAAGGTGAAGGCCTTATCTGTCCGAGGAGGCCCGCCGCGGAGAGAGAAGCCCAGTCTCTAACGTCAGTTGAAGTCCCGAGCTCGGGACTACAAAAATGGCTCGCGGACCCAAGAAAAAGTGCGCAACCGCGCATGCACGATGTGCATGGATAAAAACACACTGATGGGAGGGGGGACCAGCTGAGGAGTTGATCTCCACAGCTGAGACTGACAGCTGCAACACAACAACAGGAAGAGAACATAGAAAACAACGAGAACAAGAAAGAAGAGTAAAAAGAAAACAAGGAAACAACAGATGACCAACCCAGAGGAAGAAGAACATACAGAAATGGAAGAAGGGGAAGGCAAGACAATGGATATATTTTTTTTTTAAAGAATATATGGAATCAGTAAAAGAATGGCAATTACAAGAATTTAGTGAAATAAAAAGAAGAATTAAAAGTGCAGAAGAAAAAATGAATAGATTAGAGATGGTCATGACAGATATAGGAAAAAGAGTGGACAAGGTGGAAGAACGAGAAACAGCTGTAGAAATGGAAGTAGAGGACTTAAAAAAGAAATTAGAAGAATCTAATAAAAAAAGTTAGACACAAGAGTTGTTAGCTCAGAAGATGGATATAATAGAAAATTATAATAGAAGAAATAATATAAAGATAGTGGGCCTTAAGGAAGATGAAGAAGGCAAGAATATGAGAGAATTTATAAAAGATTGGATCCCCAGGGTCCTAGGAAGACCAGAATTACAGGAAGAAATGGAAATAGAGAGGGCACATAGAACACTAGCCTCGAAACCACAGCCACAACAAAAAAACAAGATCCATTTTAGTAAAATTCTTAAGATATACAAGAGAAAATATATTGGAGAAAGCAATGAAGAAAATAAGAGACCAAAAGCCACTGGAATACAAAGGTCAAAAAAATTTTTTCTATCCAGACATAAGTTTTGAACTCCTGAAGAAGAGAAAGGAGTTTAATACAGCAAAAGCGATCCTATGGAAAAAAGGATATAAATTTATGCTAAAGTACCCAGCGGTACTTAAAATAGTTATTCCGGGGCAGCAAAACAGACTATTCTCGGATCCGGAGGAAGCATGAAAATTTGCAGAACTACAAAACAGGCAGAGAGACGAAGACATGTAATGAGAGTAAAAATGACCACGAACTATATGTATGTGTGTATATGGATATAAATATAAAATATGTGTGTATGTGTATATAATATATATATATATATATATATAGGTGTGTATGTATATATGTGTGTACATGAGTGTATCTGTATTTAAAGGAAAATATATAGAGTATAGATAAGAATTAATAAGGGAAAGAAAGGGAAGAGAGGAAGTAAGGAGGGAATTAAGAGAGTGACCTTTGTTATATATGAAAATTAAAATTTTTTCTTGGGGGGGCTGGGTGGAGAGAAGTTACGGTCACTGCGAAATCAGTTGATGCTTGCGAGTGAATTCGCAAATCCAAATGGAGAGGGGAGATGTGGTTGCCCGACAAGGGATAAAGAGCAACTCAGAAAGGGGAGGGGATAGTGGGGTTAAAGAAATTTTAGATAGGAGAATAAGGGAAATGTTTCATGTTTTAGAAATGTTGTCTTATAAAGTGTTCAAAACAAGAAAGCAAAAATGGATAAGAAGGAAAGGTGATGATGAGGAAACGGAAAGGAAAGATAAACAAAGTATGAAATGGCTACGTTGAACTATATGACTTTAAATATTAACGGAATACATAACCAAACCAAAAGGAAGAAACTGCTAAATTTACTGAAAAAAGAAAAAATTGATATAGCGTTCGTACAAGAAACACACTTAACTGAAATGGAGCACAAGAAATTCAAGAGAGATTTGGTAGGACATGTAACAGCAGCGTCATATAATTCAAAAGCTAGAGGAGTAGCGATATTAATCAGTAAAAATGTACCAATTAAAATAGAAGAGGAAATAATAGATCCAGCAGGGAGATATTTAATGATAAAATGTCAGATGTATTCGGAGTTTTGGAATTTACTCAATGTATATTCACCTAACGAAGATCAAAAATTTATGCAAGATATTTTTTGAAGATAGCAGACATGCAAGGGAACATACTAATAGGAGGGGATTTCAACCTGAATTTGGATTCAAACATGGATAAAACTGGGAAAAAAATTAACAGAAAGAACAAAGTAACCAAATTTATAATTAAATCGATGCAAGAAATGCAACTTTTAGATATATGGAGGAAACAACACCCAAAGGAAAAGGAATATTCATATTATTCGGGTAGCCATAAAACATACTCAAGAATAGACCTATTCCTGTTATCAGCTCGTATGCAAGACAGAGTAAGAAAAACAGAATATAAAGCTAGAATATTATCGGACCACTCACCCCTGATATTGACAATAGAGTTAGAGGACATCCCTCCAAGAATGTATAGATGGAGATTAAATTCCATGCTACTTAAAAGGCAGGAGTTTAGAGAATTCATTGAAAGACAAATTAAAATGTACTTTGAAATAAATATGGAATCAGTGAAAGATAAGTTTATACTATGGGACGCAATGAAAGCGTTCATCAGAGGGCAAATAATAAATTATGTAACCAAGATGAAGAAGGACTACAATCAGGAAACAGAGCAGTTGGAAAGGGAAATAGTAAATATAGAAAAAGAATTAGCAATGAAGGAAGATACAACTAAAAGAAGAGAATTGGCAGATAAAAAAATAAAACATGAAACACTACAAACATATGAGGTGGAGAAGAACATAATGAAGACAAAACAGAAATATTATGAACTAGGGGAAAAAAACACACAAAATTCTAGCATGGCTGCTTAAGACAGAACAAGCTAAGAAAATGGTATTGGCATCAAGGAAAAAAGACAAACAAATCACATATAATCCAACGGAGATTAATGAAAACTTTAGAGAATTCTATGAACAATTATACCAAATTGAAAATGAAGGGAAAGAAGGCAAAATAGATGAATTTTTAACTAAAATTGAACTACCAAAATTACAAATAGAGGAACAAAATAAATTATCAGAACCATTTGAAATAGTAGAAATACAAGAGATAATAAAAAAACTACCAAATAATAAACACCAGGAGAGGATGGATTCCCAATAGAATTCTATAAAACATTTAAAGATTTATTAATTTCTCCCCTCCTGGAAGTAATCAACTAGATTGATAAAACACAAAGCTTACCAGATTCATGCAAAACAGCAATAATTACAGTAATACCAGCGTCATATAGACCAATACCTTTACTTAACACAGATTATATGATAATAGCTAAACTATTAGCAAACAGATTAGCCGACTATGTACCAAAAATAGTAAGTCTAGACCAAACTGGATTTATTAAAAAAAAGACGAACAAAAGACAATATTTGTAAATTTATTAACTTAATTCATGCAGTAGAAGGAAATAAAGCTCCAACAGTAGCAGTTGCTTTAGACGCAGAGAAGGCCTTTGACAGAGTAGAATGGAATTATTTATTCAAAGTATTATAAAAATTCAGTTTACCAGAGAAATATATTAATTGTATTAAAGCATTATATATAGGGCCATTAGCGAAAGTGACAGTAAATGGATATATATCAAAGCAATTTAATTTAAGCAGATCAACAAGGCAGGGATGCCCACTATCAACCTTATTGTTCGCGTTAGCTATAGAACCACTAGCAGAATTGATACGAACAGAAAATAAAATAAAAGGGATAAAAATAAAAGATAAGGAATATAAAATCAGTTTATTTGCAGATGACGTTATAGTATACTTAACAGAACCAGAAATATCAATAAAAGAATTACATAAGAAATTGAAGGAATATGGAGAAGTGAAGCAATGCCAATGAATAATGAGGATTTCTCAAAATTTAAGAATGAATCACCATTCAGATGGCAAATGCAAGCAATACGATACCAAGGTATACAAATAAATAAAAACCTCGGCCATCTATATAAACTCAATTGTTATCCACTAATGAAAAAATTACAGGACGACTTAGAGCATTGGAAAGACTTACCACTAACACTAATAGGAAGGATAAACTGTATTAAAATGAACATTTTCCCCAAGGATACAATACCTATTTCAGGCATTGCCAATACACTTGACGGAGAAATTCTTCAAGGAGTTAAAAAAAATAATAAGGAAATTTTTATGGAAAGGGGGGAAACCGAGGATAGCACTAGATAAATTAACAGAATGGTATAAATAAGGAGGCTTACAACTGCCAAACTTTAAAAATTATTATAGAGCCGCACAATTAAGATACCTATCAGATTTTTATCAAACAAGGGAAAAGCCAGATTGGACTAGATTAGAACTAGATAAAATAGGGGAGAAGATACCTGAACATATATATAAATGGGATGAAAAATTGGTACAACGTAGGAATTCTCCAGTATTACATCATCTGCTCAATATTTGGAAGAAGATTCATGTAGAAAGGAATAAAACAAATTACCAATTACCAAAACTAATACTGACACAAAATCAGCTAATCCCTTTTACAATAGATAACCTTTCCTTTAGAGAATGGGAGAAAAAAGGGATCAAAAGAATAGAAAATTGCTTTTCAGGAAATAAATTACTATCCTTTGAACAAATGAAGGATAAATATAATATAACTCAAGATACAGTGTTGGCATACTACCAACTGAAATCCTACTTGAAGGACAAATTGGGAAGCAGTCTAAGGTTACCAGAGGGAAGTAATTTTGAATATGTGATTACAGACACAATGATAATCAAAAAATTTATAACAAATATGTATATTAAACTGCAAGAACAGGAGAATGAGGAAACAAATGGTAAAACTAAACAAAAATGGGAACAAGATTTAAACATAAAGATAAAGTAGGAAGCATGGGAGAAGTTATGCTCTGGAACTATGAGAAATACAATAAACACGAGGTTACGTATGATACAATATAACTGGATAAACAGGCTATACATTACACCTCAAAAGTTAAATAAATGGGACCCAACAGTATCTGACAGATGTTTTCGCTGTGAAAAGGAAATGGGAACAACAATTCATGCAATTTGGACATGTGAGAAAGTGAAAAAATTTTGGGAAGATCACAAAAAGCAATATACCAAAAAACCCAGAGATTTTCCTCCTAAGTAACATAAAAAACAAAGAATTTGGACTTGATTTGGATGATGCACAAAAAAGATTTGTTAGGATAGCCCTAGCTGTAGCAAAAAAATGTATTATGTCAGCCTGGAAATTAGAAGATAACTTGAGAATACAACAATGGTATATAGAAATGAATAAATGTATTCCACTAGAAAAAATAACATATAATTTAAGAAATAATATTACAATATTTGAACAAATATGGGAGCCATACATGAAACACAATAGAGAAAACGTACCGGGGACATCTACCACCTAAAATGACAGAAGGAGAAGGAAATGAAAAGAATTGACTTAGTGGAATTTCTTGTTTATTTTTATTGAGTGACAACATTCTTTGATGGGTTTAATGTATCTTAGATTCTGAACTTTAAATGAATGGGAGGGGAGGTAGGGAGGGTGGGATGGGAGGAGGGAGAAAATGACACTATATATTTGAAAAGAAAAATGTATGTATCTTGATCAATGTGGTTTATAGTGTGAAAAATAAAAAATAAAAAAAAACTAAGCAGGGATGTCCATTATCTCCCTCACTGTTCGCTTTTGCAATAGAACCATTGGCAGAACTGATAAAAACAGAATACAAAATAAAAGGGATAAAAATAAAGGAGAAATATAAAATCAGTTTATTTGCAGATGACATCATAGTATACTTAACAGAACCAGAAATATCAATAAAAGAACTACATAAGAAATTGAAGGAATATGGAGAAATATCAGGGTACAAGATCAACGCAAATAAAAGTGAAGCGATATCAATGAGTAATGTGGATTATACAGAATTTTTAAAAAGAATCACCATTTAAATGGCAAACACACACAATCCGATACCTAAGGATTAGGATAGATAATAATTTAAACCACTTGTACAATTAAATTATCAGCCACTAATAAAGAAATTACAGGAAGACTTAGAACATTTTAAAGAATTACTGCTAACGTTGATAGGGAGGGTAAATTGCATTAAAATGAATGTCTTCCTACGGATACAATACTTATTTCAATCATTACCAATTCCCTTAACAGAGAAATTCTTTAATGAACTAAAGAGAATAATAAGGAAATTTTTATGGAAAGGGGGGAAACCGAGGATAGCATTAGATAAATTAACAGAATGGTATAAACAAGGAGGCTTACAACTGCCAAACTTTAAAAATTATTATAGAGCAGCACAATTAAGGTATTTATCAGATTTTTATCAGACAAGGGAAAAATCAGATTGGACTAGATAGAGCTTGATAAAATAGGGGAGAAGGTAACGGAACATATACTTTATAAGTGGGATGAAAAGCTGGTACAATATAAAAGTTCACCTTTACTCAATATATGGAAGAAGATTCACTTAGAAAGGAAAAAAATCAAATTACCAACTACCAAAATTATTATTGACGCAAAATCAGCTACTCCCTTTTACAATAGATAACCTTTCCTTTAGAGAATGGGAGAGAAAAGGAATTAAAAGAATAGAAAATTGTTTTATGGGAAATAATTTATTAACATTTGAACAAATGAAGTACACATATGGAATAACTCATGGTACAATGTTTGCATACCATCAACTGAAAGCCTACTTAAAGAATAAATTGGGAAACAGACTGAGATTACCAGAAGGAGGCAGCTTTGAATATGTGATTACAGACACAATGATAATTAGAAGATTTATAATGAACATGTACATCAAGCAGCAAGATAAGGAAAATGATGAAATAAGCTGGAAACCTAAACAAAAGTGGGAAAAGGATTTAAACAGATAAAAAATGAAACATGGGAAAAATTATGTTCTGGAACAATGAAGAATATAATAAACACAAGGTTACGCATGATACAGTATAATTGGTTACACGTGATAATCAGAAACATTATAAATGAATTATCACACCTCAAAAGTTTTAAAAAAAAGAGGGATCCAACATTATCAGATGTTTTCACTGTAAGAAGGAAATGGGAACAACAGTACATGCAATTTGGGCATGTGAGAAAGTGAAAAATTTTGGGAAGATCTAAGTCGGGTATTAAATAAAATCACTAAAAGCAACATACCAAAAAATCCAGAGATCTTTTAAGTAATATAAGTACTAAGGAATTGGGCCTCAAACTGGATGAAGTGCAAAAAAGATTTATTATGATAGCCCCTTAGCTGTAGCAAAAAAATGTATAATGTCAACTTGGAAATCGGAAGAAAGCCTGAGTACAAAGAAATGAATAAATGTATTCCATTGGAAAAAATAACACATAATTTAAAAAATAAAGTCACACTATTTGAACAAATTTGGGAACCATTTATAGAACATAGAGAGGGCTTGCCTTGGACCTCCACCCCCTAAAATGATAAGAAGACAAAATGACTTGACCCAGTGTGTAAAAGTAGATGACACATTTTTCTTGTTTATTTTTCATTGTGTGATGACATTGTTCAATGGTTTTATTGTGTTGTATATATTGAATATTTACTGGTTTTGGAGGGGGGTGGGGAGGGAAGGTGGTGGTGGGGGGGGGGGGGAAATGCCACTGTATATTTAAGAGGGAAATGTTTGTATGTATTTTGGTTGATATGGTTCACAGTGTGAAAAATTTAAAAAATATTAAAAAATAAAAAATAGCAAGAGGATTTGAGTCCAGGAGTAGGGAGATCCTGCTGCAGCTGTACAGGGCCTCGGTGAGACTAGACCTGGAGTACTGTGTGCAGTTTTGGTCTCCTTATCTGAGGAAGGACATCCTTGACATGGAGGGGGTGCAGAGAAGATTCTCTCGACTGATACCAGGGATGGAAGGACTTGCATATGAAGAAAGATTAGATAGACTAGGCTTGTATTCTCTGGAATTTAGAAGATTGACGGGGGAATCTTATAGAAACATATAAAATTCTTAAGGGTTTAGACCAGGGGTGTCAAACTCAAATTCACGGAGGGCCAAAATTAAAAACTTGGACTAAGTCGAGGGCCGAACTAAATATTTATTGAAAATTTTCAACAACATCTGCATGTTTTCTCTTCTTTCAACATATGTAATGTTAAACTTTTTCTTATTAAAATAAATGTTTAATAATAGTTTTGGATAAACTCTTTCCAGAAGCATTAACAAATGAGAAATAAAATATTCAATAAATAATATTTCTCTATAGAGGATTTGTCAAATGTTGCTAGTGTGCTGTCGAATAGTAAAATCTGAGGGCTATTGAGAATGTGGGAGAATAACATGATTCCTGAAACAATTAAATGGGTGACTGATTGTGGGCATGAACTCTAGCAGGGTTATTTGCCATGCCCTTTTTCCATTGGAACAGATATCCTTTGATTTACACACTTTTCAAGTTTTATGCCTAATGAGCTTGTATCCAGGTGCAGGTCCATTTTTAACCAGGAATATATTTATCACTGTGACATGAAACTATTGGAAGATCGTTTTATCCTGAGATTAAAGTTCATAATACTTACTCAGGCCTGTGCGCGGGAGGGCGGGGTTTGCGGGCGATCGGGTTGGACAACGACAGTGCGGGGGCATCGGCTCTCGCTGCAGGGCGGCATCTCGGCGGATCAGCGGCCCCGTCACCGTGAGTCGCGAGTCGGCCTGTGGCAGGGAGGGGGAGTGGGCAATGGTCCTGGCGAGGTCAGGCCCGAGGCCTCCGGTTCCGGGTACTGGGAAGCGGCCTTGGCTTCCCCTGACACCGGCCAGGCCCCAAAACCAGAGTCCACGGTGAGACCCTGCAACGTAAACAGAGGAGGTGGGGGCGATTAGCGGGCTGACGCCAATGCATTCTGGGATTTATAGTATTAGCTGTGCATGCGCTATACTGGCGTGGCGGCCAGCGGGCCACCTCTAATACATTTTTGAAATGATCTTGCGCGCCAAATATAATTACATCGCGGGCCAAATTTGGCCCGCGGGCCAGAGTTTTACATGTGTGGTTTAGACCGACGAGATGCAGGAGGGTTGTTTCCAATGCTGGGAAAAACCAGAACCAGGGGTTACAGTTTAAGGATAAGGGGGACGGTTTTTAGGACTGAGATGAGGAAAAATTTCTTCTCTCAGAGAGTGGTGGATCTGTGGAAGTAGTTGAGGCCAATTCCTTGTCAATATTTAAGAGTAGGTTAGATTTGGCCCTTATGGCAAAGGGGGGGATCAAGGGATATGGGGAGAAGGCAGGAACTGGGTACTGATCATCCATGATTATATTGAATGGTGGTGTAGGTTTGAAGGGCCAAATGGCCTACCCCTGCACCTATTTTTCTATGTTTATGTTTCTATGTTATGAATTTTACATTCAAAACCATCCACAAAGATGATTATGTTTATACTGCATGAAATATTAAGCTTTTTGAAAGGCCATTTTGATCATTGATTTAAAACTAAAATAGAGTACTCACCACTTAGAGGCTGACAGTGTAGAATTGTCATATTATTCATCCTCCAGCAATACAACCTGTCCTGCATCCAGTGTTCCGCAGTATCTCAAGGCCATTTCTCTGGGACAAAGTCAATTGTATTGGATTCTGTGCCAAACCTTTCCTGTGTTTGGGACAAGCAAATAAAATGATTATTTCTCGCTCTCTTTTAAATAATGCTGTACAGTTTATGCTTCCAAAAAAAAAATTTCAGTTCAGAAAGAATGGTTAACTCTTCTCCTTGGTAACATTTTCCAATCCCCACATGTGAAATGACAACAACTTTGGTTTAATGCAGTATAGATGAACAGGCATGGCAGAGGTAGGAAGGAGACCAGGATGAATGACACCTTGGTCAGAGGCAGGTTTGGACAGGGATTCCTGATTTGATGAAGTCAGCGCTGGGTTTGTTGAGGTGAACGCAGTACAAGTTAACACTGGGGTTACAGGGGTGGGAATATTACAGAAATTGGAACTACTAGCCAACACTGGTGAACTGACTCCTAGACCACTGGCCTGCTAATCTTTCCCTGAGCTAGGAATGGATTCAGCAGTGTTTTGCAGTCTTTAGGGAATCTGATTGAACTGAGTTCTAGAATTTCCTTCCCATAGTTTAAAAAGTGGAATAAAAAAACTGATATCACCTGGTAAAACACAAAAGTCTGCAGACATCATGATTGAAATAAAAACCCAATGCTGGAGAAACTCAGCAGATCAAAAAGTGATCTTGTTCTTTACTATATGAAGAAGTGTATGATCTCCTAACTTTTTCCAGCATTGTTTTTACTGATATCACCTATGGTGAAGCAGTTCAAACTGCAATAGAAACTTTTAATAAGACTTCAGGTTGAACAGAAATATCACATAATTTCATCCTAGAAGCACTCCCTGCTTCTCACCATTTTTGCAGAGAGCACATCCACACATCTCCACAATAAAAGCCATGTATACTGTATATTTCATGTCCATTTTGGCTACATTTTCCTTAGCAAATGATTTATTTGCTTGTCCACCTCCAGTCACAAAGACACACTTAAATATGGTCCTATACCTCCTATCACAGTCAATTTTGGTTCCAATTTACCAGTACAACTTGAATCCCAAAAGAAGATCAGGAGTCGGACATCCAGACAATCGAGCCTGCTCCACCATTCAGTGTGATCATGGGTTATCTGATGATAGGCTTATCCACCTACCTGCCATTGGAACCATGTGCCCAGTTTTCTGGATTACCTTAACATGTTGTACCTTGGTTAAAAAGACTCAATGAAATCCACATCTACCACTCTCTCTGCATTAATTCTCCTAAAAAAAACACTCAAATTTTGGAGACCAATTCTCTCCTCCACAGAACCATGCCAACTCTTCCTCATCAGTCCATGCCTTCCCAACTGAGACACCATCCGATGAGAACTTTCCACACGAAATATCCTCCAAGAACATCATCCCCCATAATGCGGAGCAGCAATCAGGCTCCTATTCCCAAGGCTAACAACCAACCCTCCCCTGACTCCTGGTGTTCAACCTAAAGGGTCAGACAGGCTTCAGACTGCCTTCCCGATCAATTCTCAGCTTTTCTCTCCTACCCTCCTATCCTCTTTGCTGTTGGTCTGTGCTCCTCCTCACTCACCCCCCCCCCCCAACCACTTTATATAGGCACCTGTTTGCATTTTGCTCATACTTTGAAGAAGGCCTCAGGCCCAAAATATTGGTTATATATCTTAGCCTCCAATGGACACTGCAGGGGCTGCAGAACTTCTCCAGCACTTTGTGTATTTATAACAATCTTGGCGTCTGCAGTCGGTCTTATTTCATTCCTGTTCCCTGACACCCTTTTGCTTCATTCACATTAGAGAGCAGAATGAGGTGGAGGTGTCTGCCCTCCGCACTCCCCACACAGAGTCTGGGGGGGCGTGGGTTGTATGCCCTGCAGTTATGGCTGTGCGGCAGAGGGAACATGTGCTGCTCACATTGGCATAGCCTGTGGGGAATGGAACCTGGCTCACTTCCAGAGAGAGGAATGGAGGATCTCCCCTCTAAAGTGCTGGGTGACCATCTCCCCTCCCCCATGTAAGAGCTAAATGGGAGACCCCCCCCCCCCAGAGTGAGGGGTGGGGGGGGGAGCCAGAGAGGGGGTTGTGAGAGATGGGAAAATTGATCTAAAATTATGAACATGGAAGAAACTAAAGTTCATCAGTAAAATGGCTGAAACCAGTTCAAACAGGATAAGTTTGGGGCTTAGGATGCAGGAAAGCAGAGTCAGCACGATTAACATAAGAATCTTCTATCCTTTGTGACAAGACCATAGGACTAAGATAAGGAATGGTAAGGTACAATAGAATGTAGGAAGTTGAGGTAGTCTGGATCAGATAAGGGTCTCCTAGCCCTGGACAGAAGTACCAAGTCATACATTTCTAATTAGCTAACCATACACAGATTTATACATATGAAATTAGCCAACCCTAGATAGAATGAGTCAACTCTGCATATCAAGAGACTGTAGCCCCGAGAATCAGGAAGGTGTGAATAAGGACAATGACATGAAGGGACACCGACAGGATACCCCCCCCCCTGGTTCTCCAAGTATACTGAAATTGCACGTAGGCAGGCAGGATTGCCTAATGCCAAACCTCTCCAGCAGGAGGCAGAAGAATGTAAGGGGGAGGGTATTCCTACACTGAAATCAACTGTATAAAAGTTGGGTGAGCCCCAGTGTGTGTGTGTATTCCCAGGGTAAGGGGAAGCACCCAACTTTGCATTGTTGTAGTAATAAATGTTCTTTGTTCTCAATTTTTGTCTCGAGCAATTTCTTTAAAGGTACTTTAATTCCTAACAAATGGGGGCTCGTCCGGGATCACACTCCCTCCACTGACAGAGTGCCCCGACGACGAGAGTAGGTGCACCCCGGCTGATTCAGCTGGACTCACGGGCGACGGGTGGCTGGTCAGTGGAAGAAGCGAGTGATATCCGAGAAGAGGCATTGAGAACAAACGGCGGAAGGACGCGCGCTAGAGCAGTACTGCCAGAACTCGGTAAGAGTATTTTACTTGTTCCTAAGTATGGGAATAGCGGGCAGTAGAGATGAGAGTCCTGACACAGGACGTGACCACCAGATAGCTACGTACAGCCCGCTTGGGATGATGTTATCTGAGTGGGGCACAGGAAAGACCCGCGGTAAAGACAAACTAGCGGGCAGTAGAGATGAGAGTCCTGACACAGGACGTGACCACCAGATAGCTACGTACAGCCCGCTTGGGATGATGTTATCTGAGTGGGGCACAGGAAAGACCCGCGGTAAAGACAAACTGACGACGGTCAGGTATTGTTGTAATGAATGAGTGAGATACCCGGTTAAAGGGAGCTCCGTGTACTGGCCAAAATTCGGATCCGAGGATGAATGGATGTGTGAAGCTTTGAACTTATGGCTCTATCAAAACCAGCCAGACAATGTTGAGAGCAGGGAATATGCAGCCTGCTGGCTCAAGGGATCCATTGAACAGCTGGTTTTGAATGAGAAAGAATCCAGGGATAAGAGAGAGGAGGAACCTCTTGTCCCTGAATCACAGGGTTGGGATGTGTTACATTCCCTCCCTCCACCCTATGTTCCTCCTATGCCAGCTCCTATCTTTCCTTCCCCTCCTATGACCTACCCTTCTGCACCTTCCCCACCTCCCCCACCACTAGAGAAGAGAGAAGAGAGCAGGAGTGGTATGATAACTTGCTCACAAAGCACTCGATTACCACCTCTGTTGGCAGGAGAGAGAGGTAACTTTAATTCAGAACAGTGTGAGACTCTTCAGGAAGAAAGGGCAGAACCCTTTGATTCATTTCCCAGGGAGCAGGAACCCAGACCTAATAAGCCAGAAACCAATTGGATGAGACCACTGCGGGAAGTTCCCATGGGAGAGGGTCTCGGTTTGGTAAATGTGCCCCTGACCAGTACTGAAGTGTGTAACTTTAAGAAAGAACTGACCTCCCTGATAGAAGATCCCCAGGGATGTGCCGAACAGTTAGACCAATTTTTGGGACCAAATATATATACAATATGGGGGTCTCGACATAGAATCCCCAGCAGGGGAACAATTGGTACTAACAGGTTTTGTTACCAACTCAGCCCCAGACATTAAGAGAAAATTACAAAAGACAGAAAATTGGCATGAGCAGGGAATAACCCAGCTTCTACAGATCACACAAAAAGCATTTGTCCAGACATCTGAGGATAAGCAGAAAGCAAAGGCTAACATTTTGATGCAAGCAGTTAAAGGAATAGTAGATGAGTAACATGAAAAAAAAAGGCAGGGACTGTGTGCCAGCTCCTGAATGTTGGGAGAAGTGCAGGGAGTGGGAGAGTAGAGACCAGAGATAATTTCATAAATCACGACTTCCCACTTCAGTCACTGACCAATATTGATTAAAATTCATGCTAAAAATTAAATGTCATAAATGATCGTTTTTCAATACTGTAGAATTAGCGAATTTAACTACCAGTTAATTCCAATTTATGAAATAAATTGTATTTAAATGTGATTTTGCACAGGGAGTACCTGAGAGTTGAGTGATGTTATAACATTTGCAGGGAGAAATGTTTGCGCAAATAGGGTGAGTTCTATACATCTTAACTTTAAGTGTATGTGAGATAAAGAAAGGATCTGATGTGTAAAGTGGCTGGATCAGCCAGTTGAAGGGGGAGTGTGCATGTCCCTTTAAGTGCACTGTGGCACTTGAAATTGAGGCTTCAGGCTCTTGTCTTGCAGTTAGAGGTATGGAGCCCTATCAACACATTTAATACATTTCTTCTACACATTCAGCAGTCAAGGTCCGTGAGTTTAAAGATCACCCACCTCTGGAGAATAAAGATACCTCTGGGGATTCCTATGGGGATTCCTATAAGTTTAATCATTCATTTCTCTGGTGCATTTTCCTCTGGAGTGAAATTAATGCCTCAGCACAATTTCTCTGTATTGCCGCTGTTATTTAATTCATGATAACTTTCCCCCATTCATCAGGTTTATATTTAAATCCGGTAGTGCAGAAGTTACATTGTAAATAATCACGGAGGTAAATCCTGCGCAACTGGATTCAACTTAATGGAGAAATAAACCTGCGAACTGGTCTATGGTGCTGTGTGAGTATTGCAATAGGTGGAATATGATTTAAATTGGTGGCATAGTTCAGAACAATTGGGTGCATAAGAATAATAATATCATTGAGAACTCACAGATCTTGTACCAGATGCTATTCAGTACATCTTGACTTAAGGACTGGAGAAATTGGCATGTTAGAATGAGATTGGCATGGTACCAATATTTCTTGATTCAATAATGACTCCACAAGCTCCAGGATTCATGCAGCAGAACTTTTAAGTGGAATATAATAGAAACTAGCCTGTACTTAAATTATTGTGTGTGCAATCTTCATAAGAACATCTTTAACTTTTTTTTGGTGCCTGTTTTACAGACTGTTTTAAATAAGGCCAGCTCCTGTGAGCTGTGGCACAAGGCATTTTACTTAAGGCAGAACTAAAGGTTGAATATGTTTCAAGTTCTCTTGCAGGGGCTCTTGTGCTGCAATGTCTGTTATGTACTCACTCTAACAAATTGGAGGGTTGTGCCCCATACAGACAAGCAGCTCCAACTGCATTTTAATAAGGTCTAACATATTCAAAACCCATGCAAATATGGTTTGTGTTTCATTTTACAATTTTTACACTAACACAAAGGAAAGTCAGATTGTTACAAAGTGCCGTAATTTAACATTTTTTTTCGTTTCTTTAATGGTTTATTCAGTTATTGTTGTATTTTACTTGTCTTTTGATTATTCAGTTCTTATTGTATTTTATTGCAGTTTTCAATGAGCTTTACATTTATTGTGCTTTATTCAGTTCTTATTGTATTTTAATGCTGTTTTTAATGAGCTTTACATGTATTGTTCATTGTTGTTTACTAATTTCTTTGGAATATTGTTCGTTAATGTTTTAAGCCCCCTGGAATAGGGGCAGCAGAGGTTACAATTCAGCTCCTTTAGAATGTAGACAGGGCATAGATTTAATGTATAGTCATAATGGGATATAAGGGATCCCAATACGGACCAGGGGAATTAAACAGCTTTAGTGGAGTACATCTAATTTGTATCATAGCCTACACAGGTATTAAAGACAGGAGTTTTGAAGCGATAGCACAAAGGACATGGTGGGACAAAGACAGACAGAATGGTAGTCAGGATTGTACATGTAACAGAGAGAGAGAGAGTTAATACATATGCTAATGTACACAGACAGGCTGCAACTCACAAGTTCAATGATACATATGCTAATGTTAGCAGACAAGCTGCAACACACAGTTAAATCACAAGAAACAATCCCCCCCCTGCTTGGTCACTTTTCATCACCCCATGAAAGGGAGCACCAGTTTCCAACAACGTGAGCTGCTTGACACTTTAATATCAGGCTCCAAACAGCCTTCGGAGATCGGTGGCCCTAGGGTTCGGGGCTGAAGAGGACATCAGATACGAGCCACAATCAAACGGAACCGCCTGACTACTGCTACTCGTTCGCTGCTGAAGGCAGCGCTTCTCATAGACTGCTACTCGTTCGCTGCTGAAGGCAGCGCTTCTCATAGACTGCTACTTGTTCGCTGCTGAAGGCAGCGCCTCTCACAGACTTCGTCGGGACAACACTTAACAAAGGTCGTGTGCTTCAAAGACACTGCTTCAATATTTCAACGTATGGGATGGACTAGACTCTTTACTGAGAACTGGAGCCTGATACTCCAAACCCTAATAAGCAGCTGGACTCACTCCCCTGACCTTCATGGTGCTCCCCTACCTAAAGACTTTACACAGACATTACAATTCGGTTATTGACCAGCTGGGTAAAACTACACCTTACACTTGAAAGATCAGTGTTACTGATCTAAAAGAAAAGTGAGGAGAGGGGGGTGGGGGGGGGGATCAGTCACACTGACACTAGTAACCAAAGATCAGTAACACTGATCATGGTGAAAGATCAGTATTACTGATCTAAAAGAAAAGTGAGGATTGTGAGAGATGGGAAAATTGATCTAAAATTATGAACATGGAAGAAACTAAAGTTCATCAGTAAAATGGCTGAAACCAGTTCAAACAGGATAAGTTTGGGGCTTAGGATGCAGGAAAGCAGAGTCAGCACGATTAACATAAGAATCTTCTATCCTTTGTGACAAGACCATAGGACTAAGATAAGGAATGGTAAGGTACAATAGAATGTAGGAAGTTGAGGTAGTCTGGATCAGATAAGGGTCTCCTAGCCCTGGACAGAAGTACCAAGTCATACATTTCTAATTAGCTAACCATACACAGATTTATACATATGAAATTAGCCAACCCTAGATAGAATGAGTCAACTCTGCATATCAAGAGACTGTAGCCCCGAGAATCAGGAAGGTGTGAATAAGGACAATGACATGAAGGGACACCGACAGGATACCCCCCCCCCTGGTTCTCCAAGTATACTGAAATTGCACGTAGGCAGGCAGGATTGCCTAATGCCAAACCTCTCCAGCAGGAGGCAGAAGAATGTAAGGGGGAGGGTATTCCTACACTGAAATCAACTGTATAAAAGTTGGGTGAGCCCCAGTGTGTGTGTGTATTCCCAGGGTAAGGGGAAGCACCCAACTTTGCATTGTTGTAGTAATAAATGTTCTTTGTTCTCAATTTTTGTCTCGAGCAATTTCTTTAAAGGTACTTTAATTCCTAACAGGGTGGTGGGGGCGACCCCATCTTCAGCCCAGCCCGCTGTTTGTCCATGGGACACAGCTCCTGCGGCAGACAAACGCTCCCAGAGCCAAGACATGAGTCAGCAAGGCTGAGCGGAACCAATGCAGCAACGCAGAGGTTGAGCTGGTCCCTCAGACAATCCTTAAAGGGGCAAGGCCCCTTCTCAAGCGTCCTGTACAAAATATGCCCAGGAGCTGAAACAGTCCCGACTATTTTACTACTGGTATGTTGAGCCTGAGTTAGGATTGTTTTCTCCCTTTGTTCTCTAGCAGCCAGGCACACAGAGGTTGCGGATGCGTTATGCTCCGTGTCTCCTTTTATTGTTGGGGGCGCCGGTCAATCCCAGTGGTGCCTTTTTGGGTGCCTTTAAGGGAGGCCAAAGTTGTCAGACTTTATGTATTACATGACAATAGAGGAATCTTGAAATTCATTCACCAAATCAGGCGAAATGGGGGCAAGTTTTCAGGTTGGGCCGAACGGTCTATTCCTGCATTGACAAAACCTTTATCGCCACCGTTCTTTAACCAGTGTCGAAGGAACTTTGCTCAGGAGGAATAGCGCACAGAACAGGTCCTTCGGCCCACGGAGTCCGTGCTAACCCATTTACATTGATTTCACACTAATCCCAATTTATTCCCCCACGTTCCCATTCATTCTCCCTCCCGCTCATAGCTGCTGCACCATCTCCTTTATTATGGGAGCCCAGTATTTATTTCAACAACTAAGCCACACCCCCTCCAAAAAAAATTCTCAGGCAATGCCGGTGAGGAATGAGATAAAATTTATCGTAAAAACACCAAATGCAGGAGAAGCTCAGCAGGTCAGAGTGTCCTTTATGTAGCAAAAATAAAGTTGCATGATTGACGTTTCGGGCTTGAGCCCTTCAAGATATTGTTCCGGTGAAACTTCTGCTCCCAACTCCACTCGAAATCAGAGTCATTCCACTCCCTCCTTTTGCGACTGTGAAGTTTGAGATTTGTCCACTGGGCTGTTGCTGCTCAGTGAGCTAACAGGTCCCCAGCATCCGTGTGGTGCGCCTCTGCTTCCCCGGGAAGAGTGCGCTGCGCTGCTGAACGAAAGCGAGTGCGGTCCCTTTTATAATCTATTCGTTTTGAGGATCCGTCACCAGCACCACATCCAAAACGGCCATTGAAGACGTTGTTCTTCCCTCACCCCATTTGGGTGCCACACGGCCTGGGTGGGGAGGTGCATTGTTTGTGTGGCTGCAGCCAGAGTGCCCTGATAGTAACTCAGAGGGATTGGTGGACTGCTTTGTCAAGGATGGTGCTCAGCATCATTGGAGCTGAGAATCTAGGGAAATGGGGAATGTTCCATCATAGCCCTTGCATGTGGCTTGTAGATGGTGCCTTGAGAGGCGAACAGGAGAGTCGGTGCGCGATACCAGCGTCTGGCCAGCCCTTGTACTCATAGGGATGGTCAAGTTGAGTGTCTGATCCATGTTGACCACCAGGATGTTCTCCTTCAAGAGAGGGTAATTTTAGAGGAAATGCTTATCCGGCATGGACTCGTAGGGCCAAACTGGCCTGTTCTGTGCTGTATATGGTTATATGGACGTTTATCAGATCATCCGTGCTGCCTTCTGTTGAACATGCTACCCTGGTTTTTCTGGGAGTTCCCGGCTTTAGACCCAGTGGTGTGAATGTAAAAACGCCATGCTGGAGAAACTCAGCAGATCAAACAGTGAACTTTATATAACAAAGATAAAAGATACATAACCAATGTTTTGGGCTTGAGCCCGTCGACAAGGTGTGAGCAAAATGTAGTTAGGCGCCCGATGGCAAAGTATTTCAAAGTGGGCCCGCTGCTCTTGTCCTTGGCAATTATTTCAATGAAGATGAAGAAATTATTTGAGTCTTTCAACTTTTAAACATTAGAGGGGGAAGCTGAGCAGGATGCTTACTTGGAAGCTGCATTGCCAGTTTAAATGCAAAACAGAAAAAGGCTGCAGGCATCACAAATTTCCTTTAGGTAGTCGAAGAATCAATTTAGCCTCGTCAGCATTAGATTTCCCAATAAAAGCCTCGGTACACGATGCGATTCCGCACTGTTCCAGACAGTCCTGCAGCAGGAAGATGAGTTATGATTGGGATTTATTTGAAGCCCTTCCAAGAAGGAAGATGCATTTGGACTCCACCAGAAATCTGCCTCGCACGCAGATCTGGTCTAGAGGAACGCCATCGTCCCTCAAGCACAGTCCCCTGTCTGCGAGTCGAAGTTTCAGCCCCCCGGTTCACAAGCCTTCAGAAAGCATGCAGCTCTGCCGGTCTGCGGTCTTGGAAGACCACATTGCAGGCAACCTCAACGAGAAGCTGCTGATGCAGGGGCTGAACGACCGCTTTGCTGGTTTCATCGACAAAGTTCGGCAACTCGAGCAGCAGAACCAAAGACTGGAGGCAGAAATCACTACCCTGAGAGAGAGGCAGAGCCCCGAGTTCGGCCTCGCAAGTGTTTATGAGCCTGAAATGTCAGATCTGCGAAACTTTATCATGGAAACTGAAAATCAGAAGGTACAGATACTCCTGGACCAGGAGCAACTAAAGGAGAGACTGCAACAAATGAAGGAGAAGTACGAGGCAACTGCACAGATTCGGCTGGACATTGAGGCAAGGGTTCAGGCCTGCAAGAAAGAGCAAGAAAATAGTAACCTTATGAGGGTGGAGTTGGAAAGAAAAGCGCAGAATCTGACGGATGAAATCGCATTTCTCAAGAGTAACCACGATCAGGAGGTACATGACCTGTTCTCCCAGATCCAAGCTTCACAGGTCAGTGTGGAAATGAAAGATCTCACGAAGCCCGATCTGGCGGGAGCCCTGAGGGCGATCCGAGCTCAGATGGAAGGGTTCACCAACGTTAACACGCAGCACGCCGAGGAATGGTTCACGTCCAGGGTGACCAAACTGAGCGATGCAGCGGCAATCAATAAGGAAGCTCTGCAGAGTGCAAGGCAGGAGATCAGCGAGTTCAGTCGCCAGCTGCAGTCCAAGAACATCGAGCTGGAGACGCTGAGAGGGAGGAAGGAATCTCTAGAGAAGCAGCTGAACGATGCTGAAGTCCGTCACGATGGACAACTCATCCACGACCAGGTAACTGCAGCGACTAGGCGTCAGCAGACTCCATTCTCAATTGCCTACTTTATCACAGTTTTGCTCTTTGTTTTACAGGATGTCATTCAACAATTAGAAAACGATCTTAAAAATACAAAGCAGGAAATGACTCTCCATCTAAGGGAATACCAAGATCTCCTGAACGTCAAAATGGCCTTGGATGTGGAGATCGCCTCGTACAGGTAGGATTTGTTGAGCTTTGTTTGTAATGCGATGAATGATCAGAAAGTAAATGGAAATGACTGGAGGGAAAGGCGACCAAGGAAGGACCCCGCGCAGCAGTGAAATATTGTCAGCTGCAGTTGTGTGGATACACCACAGAATCAAGTCAGCTAAGATTTCATTGCAATCACACATCCCTAAGCTGTTGAGTCATGCTTTTAACTGCAGCCATTCCAATGAAGGAATAACTGTTCCTTTGAATTGATTTCATATTTAAAAGGATCTGTTGAAAACAAAATAATTCTTCCGTGTGGTATTTTCTTATGAAGTAGATACCTACCTCACAGCCAACGCTTAAAACATAAAACAGACACGTTTTAAAATTTGAAACTGTATTCAATTCAGATCGGAGCAATTGAGCCCAGAATTCTACCATTCATGATCTCACAGATTCCTCATCACTGAACTACCGCCCTGCCTGCGTGGCAGCTGGTGACCCCCATCACCATCTATGCAGCATACAACCCTGCACCCACACCCCAGTCTCTGCCCACCATCACATGGTAACTCTGCAACGAGTAAAAAAAACCCTTTAATCATAAGTACCATCTCCTTCCTGAGAAGTGATATGGACCATTGTCACCACATTCTCAATGGAACCTTCTAATCTTTTTCAAACTTTTTCTTTCCACTAACATACACTTTAAGTAATCCTTACGCTATGCATGCTCTGGGATTAGTCAAATGCTTAAGGTGGGATGTGAGTGGGAAAAAAGGATCTGTTGAAAACAAAATAACAGAGTAACCCAATTGTTACTGAAATATTTTGCTTGAGAAAAATTGTCATTGGCCCATTTCCTTTGGCGTCATGAAACTGTGGGTCAATCAGGTACAATTAAAACAGTGGTTTCCAAACTTTTTCTTTCAGCTCACATACCGCTTTAAGTAATCCCTTACTAATCACAGAGCACCTATGGGATTACTTAAAGTGAGTGGAAAGAAAAAGTTTGAAAATCACTGCTCTAACCGGAGGGCATTGATATTGACTTGTCCGGTTTCTATAAACTCCCCCTTCTTCCCCTGTCATCTTTCCCCCAGCTCTCTCTCCCCACTTTTCCCTCTGTTGCCTTTCACAGAGCCAAAATCAATTCTCTCCCTTCCTCTTATCATATCCAACTAATAGCTTTTAACTGTGGGTCTGGGCTCCACCCCTCCCCCGCCTCCCCCCCCATTCATTCTTCTGCCTTTATTTTGATGCATTCCTGTTTTGCTTATACCTTGAAGAAGGACTCCAGCCCAAAAAGTCAGTAATATATCTTTACTTCTTATAGATGCTGCGACACCGGCTGAGTTCTTCCAGCCCTGCAATCACAGCATCTTCAGACTTTTGTGCTTAATGCTATAGAATGCAGTCGCTGCTCCAGCATTGTGTGGAAAGATCAAAGGCTTTCCAATTACAAAGTAATTATTGTGATCTCCATCCAAAGCTGGAGCAACTGTAAGGAGTTTGTTCGTTCTCCCTCTGTGTCTGCATGGGGTTTCTCTGGGTGTTCCAGTTTTCTCCCACCCTTCAAAATGTCATGGGTCAATTGGGTGTAATTGGGTGGCACAAACTCGTGAGCTGAAAGGCTCTGTTACTGTGCTGTAAATCTAAATAAAACATTTAAGAAAAAACAAATCCGGCTGAGAACGATGAGCAAAAGGGTTAAAATTGCAGATTATCCAGTCATCATCATCTTTTAGATGTGGACGGTAGGCCTATATAACTGTCATGGAATCAATAAATTAACTCTGCGAATGCTAGAACTACAGGAAAAACAATTATCTTTGGGAGGCTGCAGTGTCACACCAGATTAAAATGGTTCACTAAACAGAGGTGTTTTATTCACAGACGAGACTCCAGCCCAAGCTTCTAACAGTTTTACCATTGCCTTCTGCTCATAACAACAAAACTGAAGTTCCGCAGATCTGACACAATCCCATAAATCACAAGTGGAGCAGAGATTGAGTTAACAGAATCACTGTGAAACACTAAAGTCTACAGATGCTGTGAGTGTAGTAAAAATACAGAGATGCTGGAGGAACTCAGCCGGTCTTGCAGCATCCATAGGAGGTCAAGATATAAAACTGATGTTTCGGTCCTGAGCCCTTCAAGGTGAGAGTAAAAAGCAGACAGGCACCTGAATTAAAAGGCAGGATAGACAAAAAAAAGGCAGGGAGAGGAGTACAGACAGACAAGATATGGATAGGACAGGAGAGAGGAAAAGTGAAAATTGAATGGGGGAGGGGGTTTGGCTGTGAATACAGAGCTGGGGGAAAGGATTCAGAGATTAAAGGAGAGATAGAGATAGAGCTAGAGGAAAGGAAACAGATAGATGGGGGTTGAGCAGTGGGGGCTAATGGAAACTGTAGGTCAATGTTAATGCCCTCCGGTTGGAGGGTGCTCAGTCAGAATATCCAATTTGTGGGTGGTCTCAGGCTGGCAGTGCATGAGACCATGGATAGACTTGTCAGCAAGGGAACAGGGAGGGGAATTGAAATGGTTGGGCACGGAAGACCCACTCTATTTGCGGAAGACAGAGCTGAGGTGCTCAACAAATTGATCTCCCAGTCTGCATCCAGTCTCTCCAATGTAGAGGAGACCACGACAGGAGCACCAGATGCAGTAGATGACCACTGCAGATTCACAAATGAACTGTTCTTCACTTGGACAGTTTGGGGCCCCAAATGGTAGTGAGGATGGAGGTGTGGGCGCAAGTGTAGCCCCTTCTGTGGTCACAGGGGTTGGCGTCAAGGGGGCAATTTGTGATAAAGGAGATATAGACAAGGGAGTCACAGAGGGAGTGGTCCCTGAGGAAGGCAGACAGGGGAAGAGAAGGGAAAATGTGTCTGGTGGGAGGATAAGAGAATCATGAGTTAAAGCACTAAAGTACTTTTTGAAGGAAATTCCTTGAAGGTCCACAGCCTTTAGCACATACAACTTATGTGACAACCAAGACCAAAGTCACATCAACAAAGGTTATGCTTCAGTATAGGTTTGTAGAAGAAATCATCCGTGCAACAACAGATGAAATTAATATGGCAGAATTAGAAGCTGCTGAATACAAGGTGATGATTGATCAGGAAAAAAAAACAAGGAGGGAGTTATGGAGAAGGAGTAAAACATGAAAGTCTACAGACACTATTAATTGAAGTAAAAACATGAGGCTGGAGAAACTCAGCAGGTCAAAGATAAAGATACATAACCAATGTTTCAGGCTTGAGCCCTTCAAGGCATGAGCAAAATATAGACAAGCATATGAACTAAATTATGGGTGGGAGGGACAGGGGGAAGAGCACAGTCCCACAGGCAGGAGGTAATAGGTAATAAGGGAGGAAGGGCACACCAGCAAACGGGGAGGGGAGGGGGATGGCTCTGTGAATGGAGAGGGAAGCGGGTGAAGAACTGGAGGAAAGAAGTCAGAGGGATGAGGAAGAGAGGGAGAACAGCAGAACCCAAAGTCACTGTTAATGCCATCCGGTTGGAGAGGACATTAGGTGTTGCTCCTCCAATTTACAGGTGGTCTGGGTTTGACAGTGAGTTTACGGGTGGAAAGAGAGCCTGGTGGACCAAAATAAGCAGCTGTATGTAAGCACCATTTAGTTGGTCCCACTCCCTCCACATTTCTTCCTTTCAGATTCATCCCCTGCACCCTTATGAATGCTGCAGTTTGAATGTGCATTCCAACCCTGACTTTGCATTGCATGAAGAAATATCACTTAATTTTCCCCACCTGTTCCTCACCCTTCCACCAACGATCTAATCTGTCTGGATTCTTCATAAGCATAATACCTCTATCAAACCTTCCTGCAACCTCCTCTTTTCCACAGAGAACAACCCCAATTTTTCTGGTCTATCTATCTTTTTAAGTAAAGTCTCTCATTTTTGGAATTTTCCCTTTTTCACCCTCGATTTGCTAAAGCAGGCATCCAGAATTGAGCACAAAGTTCCACTGGTCACTGAACAAAGGTTTCACAAAGGTAGAAAATGCTAGTGGGCCTCTCCACTCCTCCAACTTGCTTGACCTTACCATTTTGTATCTGCTTCTACATGCATTTGTATACCTTATCTTATCATTTGGCACCTCATCCTTCATTAATAGAGTTGCCCTGCTAATTTTTTCTTTCTTTCAATCCTTCACAAAGTTGTTGTCCATTGCTACCTGAATTTTCAGTAGCATGGTGCATGTGGACCAGGAGTTCAGGTGCTCAAAAATGAAAATCAGAAATGAAAGACCTCCATTTCTATAGCACCTTTCACAATTTGCAACTTCTCAAAACAGCAAGCAGCTAATGAAATGATCCTGTGTTGTAATGCAGAGCATGTGACAATTCCCCCGAAGCCTATTTTCAGCGTTAGTGAGGCTTAAATACAAGACCATAAGACGTACAGACTCACCATTTAAGTCTGCCTCACCATTTAATCATGAACTGATCCCTTTTCCCACTCAACCCCCCCTGCCCAGCCTTTTTCCCTGTAACCTTTCCTTTTTAAAATAAAAAAAAATACACATATAGATACAGTACATAAGCTGGAACATTAGAAACGACAAATAATTTGTACATTTCAAATAAAACCTTGATCATACATAATACAAATTGTGTGCACCCTTCCCAATCAAACCCATATGTCAAAATAATAAAAAAGAAAACAAAAAAGAAAAAAAAAACGCTAATAATCAAACCCCTCCCTCTAAACAAGGTAAACTTGCTTATCTAATATAAATGGGAAACAAAGGATGACATTTGGAGACCAGACACTGCTGTTCCAGGAGCATCCAAACCCCTAATTCATTAAATTATAGTTAATACTCCACAAATGGGCCCCACATCTTATAAACGTTCACCTTTACATTATCAATTATTTATAGTGATTTGATGGATTTGAGAACTGTTTCCCTCATTAAGATCGGGTGTTTGAGAGCATGATTTGGATTTGTCACTTTCAGATGAGAACTGGGATATTGTTCTAAATTTGATTAATGAATCCTCATTTTGTGTTCGACATTGTTTGTTGCAATTCAAGGTTGGACATGGAGCACATATTTCAAAAGTTAAACCATCTTGCTTCTATTCTGATATTGATTCATTATGTAATAAATGTAAAATTTTTGAGGCCTCATTGATGCATATCTTGCCCTAGTTTAGAAATGTTTTGTAAAAATTAGTTTGAAACTTTATCAACCATTTTAAAGGTAAAATTAGAACCATATCCCTTAATTGCTCTATTTGTTTCTTCTCAAGAAGAGGAATTACAACCGATTTTCATCTCAGAGTGAATTTTAGCTTTTATCTCAGTGATAACGCAACAGGCACTCCACCTACTCGTACTGAATGGTAACAGGAGGTCATGTCCTTCCTAAGTTCTGAAAAAATTCATTCATAATGTTAAAGGTCTATCAATTTGGCCAATGACCTGGCCTTCACAATTTCCTCCAATATATAACACCCTTTGGCTGAAGAAATTCCTCAGCATCTCTGTTCTAAGTGGATGCCCTTCAATCCTAAAATTGTGCCTCTTGTCCTATACTCTCCCACCATGGGAAACAACTATGCCAAACTTGCTTAATACAAGTGCCACATACGATAAATTTCGGATGTTTGAGAGTCGCAACAGCCACGCTCATTAAAACTACCATTGTGAGCATTGGCTCGTACGATTTCTGTCTCAGCCAGCATGTTTCCATGAGCTGCACATTATAAGTTAAAGAGCAGAATGTGGCTCACAAGCTGCTTTTTGGCCACTCCTGTACTATGTTCATGTCTTTCAATATTCAAAAATTTTCAAAGAGATCCCCCCTCATTTTCCTAAATTCCAATCAGTCAAGCCAAGAGCTCTCAAATGCTCCTCCTACGATAATCTTTTCATTCCTGGAATCATCCTTATGAATGTTCTCTGAACCCTCTTCAACGTCAGCACATCCTTTCTTGAATGAGAAGCCCAAAACTGCTCACAATACTCCGTGAGGTCTCACAAGCACCTTATAGAATCACATCACATCCCTGCCTTTATAATCTAATTCTCTTGAAAGAATGCCAGCATTGCATTTGCCTTCTTTGCCACTGACTCAACATGCCTGCACCTACCTACATATTGCTCATACTTTGATGAAGGACTCAAGCAATGAAACATTGGTTCTGTATCTTTATCTTTGCCATATAAAGCCCACTGTTCGACTTGCTGAGTTTCTTTAGCATTATGCTTTAACTCCTTATGAAGGGGGAGCTGGACCTGTTCAGCTATGACCTTGATTGGCCACAGTGAGTGCCAGCACTGTAGTCAACGTTCTATTCCCTTCTTTCATACAACAAACCCAAAACAGATCAATCATATTTTTTTTAAAGTTCAGTTTTCAACCCACATTTTGTTCCTCCTACAGGGAAATCATTGGAAGCTAGATTTTTAATTTAAAATTAAAATTTTTACATTTAAATTTAGACCCACAGCACAGTCACCTGTTCGTGAGCCTGTGCCGCCCAATTACACCCAGTTGACCCAGAGGACACTCTTGCAGACACAGGGAGAATGTACAAGCTCCTTACAGATAGCGCGGGATTCAAAGGTGGCTGGTGCTGTAACAGCTTTGCGATAACTGTGATGCTAACTGTGCTGTCGAGATTTATGACAGATCCCCGAGATGTGGGATGGTGGCAGAACTTTTCACCAGAGACGTTGACTGCAGTCACATAGAATGGAGAAAATCCAGTTCATAAATATTTTCACTTCTTCATTATAAAACTAATTCAATAACTGTGCTTTTTATAGTTCCAGGCTTCATTGACATTTTTTCCTGCTGATGCTCTAACATTAGTTTTCTATTTAAAGGAAACTCCTTGAAGGTGAAGAGACAAGATTTGATGACTTCACTCCCTCAGTATATACATACAAACCACAGCCTTTAGCACATGCAACTTATGTGACAACTAAGACCAAAGCTACATCAACAAAGGTTATGCCTCAGTATAGGTTTGTAGAAGAAATAATCAGTGCAACCACGAAGGAAATCGATATGGCAGAGTTAGAAGCTGTGATTATTCAGAAAGAAAAAACAGAAGGTGAAGCAAATGCAGAAAAAAGAGATATAGAAAAGGAGCCTGGTGAATCAAAAGAAGCAGCTAGAGAAGATGAACAGGTTGAGGAGGATGAGGCAAAGGAGGTCGCTGACAAAGAGGAAGAGAAGGTTGAAGTAAAAGATGGAGAGGTTGAGAAGGCAGAAGAGGAAGTTGAAGCAAAGGATGAAGAGAATGTTGAAGAGACAGAGGAAAAGGTTGAAGGAAAAGTTGAACAGAAGGAAAAGGTTGAAGGAAAGGGTGGTGAACAGAAGTTTACAGAGGGAAAGGGTGAACAGGTTGAAGAGGGAAAGGGTGAACAGGTTGAAGAGGGAAAGGGTGAACAGGTTGAAGAGGGAAAGGGTGAACAGGTTGAAGAGGGAAAGGGTGAACAGGTTGAAGAGGGAAAGGGTGAAGAGGAAATGGGTGAAGCAAAGGTGGTAGAGGAAAAGATTGAAGGAAAGGATGAGCAGAAGGTTGAGGAGGGAAAAGAAAGAGTTGAAGAGAAAGCTATACAGAAGGCAGTAAATGAAAAAGCTGAAATGAAGGATGAAGAGAAATTTGAAGACAAATCAGGAGAGAAAGAAGAGGAAAAGGTTGAAGAAAGGAAGGTTGCAGAAGTAATGGATGAAGAGAAGGTTGCAACTGGTGAAGAGGAAAGAGAGAATGAAGTGAAGGTTGAAGAGGTTGTGAAAACAAAAGAGAAAATTGTTAAAGTAAAGGATGGCGAGAAGGCAGAAGAAAATTTGAAGGAGAAGGTTGAAGAGAAAGAGAGTGAAGACTCAGCAGTGAATGGCGAAGAGAAGGTCGAGATGAAACTAAAAGAAAAGGATGAAGAGCCAGGAACTAAAGCAGTGGCCGAGAAAGAGTCATCAGGTGTGGGAAAGGAAACCCAGCTGGCTAACACCATTGAACCCGGAACTGTGAAAGACAAAGAGAGAGAGTCAACAGAAAGTGATACTAAGGAAGAAGCAGCTTCTAGAGAGAAAGTCTGGGGACAGGATAAAGGAGAGATGGCTAAATAAATGAAGGGTGAGCAGCAATAATCGCCAAATGCTTCGTAAAATGAAGCTGAAAGGAAAAATGACAAATGCATGTCGATGAAGATGAGTTTCAGGACCTGGAAAATTTGAGTACGAGTGTATACTATAAATTGAGATAACCTCAGGGCAATAACTTCAGCTCAGCTCATGCTGCATGAACATTTGTACTGTTAAATACTGGAGGCATCACAAGCTGCCTATGAGGAAACATGGGATTCAATATGTATAAACATGAGCCAATAAAAGACACTTCCATTCAATATTCTGTGCCTCCGAGTAATGTCAATATGTTTGAGTAAAAATCAACTGCTTGTCAGAGTTCCAAGATGTCGGGGAGAATCCTAAACTGCTTCACAGTTGGACAGAAGCAAAAGGTGAATTCTAAACAAGGACTTGAAGCAGACTGGATGCAACGTGGGTAGATGGAAGGAGGGAACATTGGAACAAAGCAGAGGTTTCTGTCGGCACAGGCACCACAGGCAAGCATCAGGTGAATCAAAGTTATTGTCAAAGAGTACATACATATCATCACATACAATCCTGAGATGAATTTTCCTGCAGGCCAGGCAGAATTTCTACATATTGGCTGTGCTTAAAAACTACTCAAGAAAAAATACATATACAAAAGAGAGAAATGCAAACAAAGAAGGAAATGTAAACAGATTGTGCTATACAGAAAATAAATATTCAAAAATAAATATTGTGCAAAATAAGAGTCCTTAAATGAGTCTCTGAATGAATTTGGAGTCTGATGATGGAGGGGTAGCAGCTGTTCCTGAACCTGGTGACACAAGTCTTGTGGCACTTATACCTCTTTCCTGATGGCAGCAGTGAGAATAGAGCATGTGCTGGGTGGTGTGGATCCTTGATGAAAGCTGCTGCTCTGACAGAATCATTCCATGAAGATTTTCTTGATGGTGGGGAGAGTTTTACCTGTGATGTACTGGCCTATGCCCACTTCCTTTTGCAGGGGTTTCCGCTCAGAGGTATTGGTGCCCCCATACCAGGGTGTGATGCAGCTGGTCAGCACACTTTCCACTACATGTCTGCAGAAGTTTGCCAAGTTTTCTAATGTCACACCAAATCTCCGCAAACTCCTGAGGAAGTGTGTTGCGTCCAGGAAAGATCTTCCGAGATAGTGACTCAAAAAAATATAAATTTGCGTACTCTCTGCTCCGCTGAGCCCCCAATGATCACTGGATCCTACAACTCTAATTTTTACTTCCTCTCCTCTCTTCTCCTTTTCCCTTGAGGCATAGTGGAGTTTTAATCCATAAATACCTTGTGTTAGCAATGAATTAGGTCCTGAAGCTCCTGGTCATTCTCACCAGACCAGTCCTGGTTCTTCTTGCTGGAGAAACCACAGGCCTTCTCAGAGGTGCCAAATGTGCTGGAACTCAGGGTAGTCCATACAGTCTTGGACTTGGCAGTTCCTGTGGGATGGGAGACTTGACACCTCTCATTGTTTCAAATTCTACAGAATGGAGGTCTAACCTACTCAATCTATCCCTATGAGGCAAAAACATTCCCCCTGTAGCAACTACATCCTTTTTTGAGTCACACTCTTGGTGTGATCTCACCACAACTATGATATTGGACATATTTAAGCTTGGACTTGCCTGTAAAGGCCCACATACTGCCTACTTCCTTGTTATTCCTACAGGTTAGCTTTCAGTAACATATACTGAACACTCATCCTTTTGAATGTCAACATTTCTCAATTTCTCACCATTTTGAAAATTCCCATTTTGTTTTGTTTATAAAAAGGATACCCACACATTTTTCCATACTGTCCTGTGTCTGGAGTCTCATTCAGCTGGTCCATAGACCCTTGAACCTGCTACACATCCCTCCTCACAATCAACCTCAGTTTTAGATCTTGAGCAGATTAACCTTTTTTCCATTATCTGTCAGCACATGAAATCTCACAATATTAACTGGGGTTGACACTGGAAGCTTCTAGTGCATGCAACAGGAATCTTCAGAAACTCAACAATAACCATCAAATGATACCACCTAACAAAACTTCACAGAACTAGGGACATCACCTCAAGATTCAGGGGAGCGGATTTATGAGAGAAGAGAGGTGGAACTGCTTAAAGGAGTTACAGTCTCTGAGGAACAGGCAGGTAGATTAGCCAAAATCCTACTAAATGGTGGAACAGGTTTAATGGGCCAGATGCCCTACTCATGCTCCTAATTCTTATGTAAACCTTCCCATGCCCCAGAGTATCTGTGGATCTGAAGGTGTTGAAGACTTTGAACTTCAACCTGTAAAATTAGATCAATTTTTTCTTTCTCCATGGACACACTGATCTTCTGTGTATTCACAGCAATTCCTGTTTTCAATTTCAAATTGCCACCATCTATATTTGTTTAGCACATTGACAATCCTGAAGCCCCGCGATGACCAGAGAGGTGGCCTTGTGATGAAAGAGATGGCCGAACCTGCTCAAGAGTAGATGATTCACTAAGATCGGTGAGGGATCGCCTTGATGGTGGTGTTGGTGGGGTCCACTCATCGGCAGGTCCAGAGAAGTATATAGGCAGTGTCACAGGAGCGACGCTGCCTACAGTGCGAGGAGTGTCCCACAAGTGGTGGGAGCAGAGCGTCGGCAACAATGCTGACATCAAAGAAGGCATGGGTGATCCCAACTCCACATCAGGGGTCCGGGAGAGTGACGCTGCCTACAACATAGAGGGAGACCCATGAGCAGCAGGGACGGTGTACGGGTGAGCCTGGCCACGTGTCGGAGGCCTTGGGAGCAGGAGCAATGCCACTAGGCATGGTTGAGTCAGACCTCGTGCTGGGGAGGTGTCGGGGAGTGGTACGGATGCGAGGGGAGGTCAACAGGCACGGTGGCCCGAATTTTCAGGCAGGGAAGAGAGAGAAGATACATCAAGGGGAGAGGGAGGGCTTGGAACACTTCATAAGAAACCTGATGGAGGCTATGGTGAAGGCCTCAGAAAACAGAATTTAAAAAAAATATTAGTCTGGGAGGATGGCTGAGGTGGAGGAGAGGGTTGAGGAGGTGGAAGATTGGGTGGGGAGAATAGAAAATTATAGAGATGTTTGGGAATAAGAGAGTGAAAATATGTGGAAAAAATTGGACAAGATGGAAAATTTTAGCCAGAAAATAATATAAAGATTGTAGGGGTTAAGGAGGGAGATGAGGAGAGGGTTCTGGTGGCTTTCTTCAGGGAATGGATCACTAAGATGTTGGGGCAGGAAAGAGTGGAGGGAAACCTCCAAATAGAAAGGGCCCACCGATCTTTTCTCCCACGGCCAGATCCTGGTCGTCAATCCAGCTGGGAGATTCATGATGATGTACTGTCAGATGTACTCCAAATCATGGACACATGAATATTTTGAATATGAACAATTTATACGAGATATATTCTTGAAGATAACAGAGGGGTGCGGGAATATCTTGATTGGAGGGAATTTCAATTTTTGTCTGGATCCGTTCATGGACAAGTCAGCAAAGGAAGTAACTAGGGCCAAGGCTGCTCAGTCTACTCTGGCCTTTATGAAAGAGCTGAATTTAATAAATGTTTGGAGAAGGTGAATTCTGAGATAAAGAGATTATTCTTTTTACTTGAGACAACACAATTCCCACACCAGAATTAATCATTTTTTGGCATCAACCCAGTTGGAGAGTAGGATAGTAGAGAATGAGTACACAGCTTGATTGCTGTTGGACCATTGACACTTTTTAAAAGTCAGTAAAAGTCAATAAGCAACATGGTTAAAAAAAGGTTGATGAATATCAGAAGGTAATGCACAAAAGTTGACATTGTGAGATCAAAAATGGATTTTCTAAGATACGATTAACACTCCAATATTATTCCATGATTTGATTGTAAAGGTCTTGCTACACATTATTCAAAGTTTTTTTTTGTGGTGTTGATGTTTGTGAAGGATAGGAGAGAAGTTTAGAGGGAGAAGGAGTCACAAATTTCTCCTAATAAACAATTGACACGTGCATATCTGTGGACAGTAATTTGGAGAAAGAACATGGATTGTTTACACTCTGCACCAAGAATGACAAGGTAAATCCACTCAAACTCCAAGTTCAGAGTTGTGCATTACCTTTCAAGTAATGTGAGATAAGCCTCAGCTGAAAGCTGAGTCAGAAGTGTGGTCTCAATTTCCACTTCAGCATGACACTCGTGTCTAACAGGAAGGGAATACGACATTGTCAGAACTGGTGCCTTTTGGATGTGACATTAAGCTGAGTCCCCTGCATTCTCGAGTGAATGTGAAAGATCCTATTCCATAATTATAAACAAGATTAGGAGCTTTGTACAAGATATATTAACCAAATTAATCTTTTAATCAATGGTAGTAAGAATGTATCCAAAAATATAGAGAGGAAGAGGCAGCATGTTGAGATGGAGGGAGAGGAAGACATAAAGAGATAAGCATGTTCCATCACCTGCTGAGTTTCTCCAGCATTGTTGTGTATCAAACTACAATCACAGCATCTGCAGTCTTTCTTCTTTAAAAGTAAAACTTGTGATTTTTTTCTGAATCCTCACATACAAATTGGCTACAACTAGTCTTACATTGGTAACGGAACCAATTTCAATTGATGCCAGAAACAAATTCGTATTCCTTCATGCTTTACTGTCTGTAGGTTTGAAGGCCTCACAGAACACACAAATCTTGCTCATCTTCCCAGTTAATATGCCTGCTCATTGAGAACTGTGAGTTGAAAACTCCGTTTTAAATTAAAAGATCTGTTTTAACCTTCTCATTAAATCCTCTTAATATTTGTTTTCACATATAATATAATAATTTTATCTGCCAAATGGGACCAACATTTTCTGTTTCTATTTTAGTGTAAAGAATGTCAATCAGATTTAGGGAATTATTGAGACTGAGTACAATGACTTCCAAAATTTTCACTAGTTAGATGCAAGAAAGTAGTCCAACAATAGACTGAAAACAAATAGAAACTGCAGATAATTTGTTTCTCTCTCTCACCGCAGATATGGCCCTGTAAACCATTGATATGCTGTAATAAAAACACGACGCTGGAGAAACTCAGCAGGTCAAACAATGTACTTTATATAGCAAAGGTAGGGAGGAGTCACGTGATGGAGTAGTGGCCGGTCAGGGAATTCCAGTCCTCTCCGGAAAAGTTAAAAAAAAACGCACAAAACACAAAGGTACAAGAGTAAAAATTAAAACAAATTAAAAATAAAGGTGAGAAGAAAATGGCAGCAAAGAGAGAAAAGTCGAAAACAATGGGAAGAAGAGAAGAAGAAAGAACGTCAGAAGAAGAAGGTGAAGGCCTTACCTGTCCGAGGAGGCCCACCGCTGAGAGAGAAGGCCGCTCCCTCAGGTCAGTGGAAGTCCCGAGCTCGGGACTACAAAAATGGCTCGAGGAGCCGAGTAAAAGTGCGCAACCGCGCATGAAAAAAAACACACTGACGGGAGGGGGGAACAGCTGCGGAGTCGATCTCCACAGCTGAGAGAGACGCCTGCAACACAGCAACAGGTGCAGAACAGAGAAAATAATGACAACAAGAAAGAAGAGGGTAAAAAGAAAACAAGGAAACAACAGATGGTCAACCCAGAGGAAGAAGAAGAAGAAGAACAGAAAGAAATGGAAGAAGAAGAGAAAGGCAAGACAATGGATATATCTTTTTTTAAAGAATATATGGAATCAGTGAAAGAATGGCAATTACAAGAATTTAATGAGATAAAAAGAAGAATTAAGAGTGCAGAAGAAAAAATGAATAAAATAGAAATGGTCATATCAGAGATAGGAAAAAGAGTGGATAATGTGGAAGAACGAGAAATAATCGTAGAAATGGAAGTAGAGGACTTAAAAGAGAAATTAGAAGAATCTAATAAAAAAGTTAAAGAGGCACATGAGCTGTTAGCTCAGAAGATAGATATAATGGAAAACTATAATAGAAGAAATAATATAAAGATAGTGGGCCTTAAGGAAGATGAAGAAGGCAAGAATATGAGAGAATTTATAAAAGATTGGATCCCCAGGGTCCTAGGAAGACCAGAATTACAGGACGAAATGGAAATAGAGAGGGCACATAGAACATTAGCCCCGAAACCACAACCGCAGCAAAAATCAAGATCCATTTTAGTAAAATTCTTAAGATATACAACATGAGAAAATATATTGGAGAAAGCAATGAAGAAAATATAAGAAGACAAAAAGCCACTGGAATACAAAGGTCAAAAATTTTTTTTCTATCCAGACATAAGTATTGAACTCCTGAAGAAGAGGAAGGAGTTCAATACAGCAAAAACGATCTTATGGAAAAAAGGATATAAATTTATGTTAAAGTACCCAGCGGTACTTAAAATAGTTATTCCAGGGCAACAAAACAGACTATTCTCGGATCCAGAGGAAGCACGAAAATTTGCAGAACAACTACAAAACAAGCAGAGAGATGAAGACATGTAATGAGAGTAAAAATGACCACGAACTATATGTATGTGTGTATATGGGTATATATATATATATATATATATATATATATTATATATATATATATATATATAGATGTTTATGTATATATGTGTATACATGAATGAATCCATATTTAGAGGAAAATATATAGAGAATAGATAAGAATTAATAAGGGAATGAAAGGGAATAGAGGGAATAAGGAAGGAATTAAAAGAGTGACCTTTGTTATATATGAAAATTGAAATCTTTTCCGGGGGGTGCTGGGTGGGGAGGAGTTACGGTCACTGCTCAGTTGACATTTGCGAGTGAATTCGCAAATCCAAATGGAGAGTGGAGATGTGGTTGCCCAACAAGGGATAAAGGGCAACTCAGGAGGGGGAGGGGAGAATGGGGTTAAAGAAGTTTTAAATAGGAGAATAAGGAAAATGTTTGATGTTTTAGAAATGTTGTCTTATAAAGTGTTCAAAACAAGAAAGCAGAAATGGATAAGAAGGAAAGGTGATGATGGAGAAACGGAAAGGGAAGATAAACAAAGCATGAAATGGCTACGTTGAACTATATGACTTTAAATATTAACGGAATACACCGTTAGCAAAAGTGACAGTAAATGGACATGTATCAAAGCAATTTAACTTAAGCAGGTCAACGCGGCAGGGATGCCCACTATCACCATTATTGTTTGCGCTAGCTATAGAACCACTAGCAGAATCGATAAGAATAGATAATAATATAAAAGGAATAAAAATAAAAGACAGGGAATATAAAATCAGTCTATTTGCGGATGATGTGATAGTGTACTTAACAGAACCAGAACTATCAATAAAAGAACTATATAAGAAATTGAAGGAATATGGAGAAGTGTCGGGATACAAGATAAACATAAATAAAAGTGAAGCAATGCCTATAAATAACGCGGATTTCTCAAAATTTAAGAAGGAATCCCCATTCAGATGGCAAATGCAGGCAATAAGATACCTAGGTGTACAAATAAACAAAAATCTAGGCCAATTATATAAACTCAATTACAATCCACTAATGAAAAAAATTACAGGACGATTTAGAGCATTGGAAAGAGCTACCACTAACACTGATAGGAAGGATAAACTGTATTAAAATGAACATTTTTCCAAGGATACTATACTTATTTCAGGCATTGCCAATACAACTGACAGAAAAATTCTTCAAAGAGTTAAAGAAAATAATAAGGAAATTTTTATGGAGAGGGGGGAAACCGAGGATAGCACTAGATAAATTAACAGAATGGTATAAACCAGGAGGCTTACAATTGCCAAACTTCAAAAATTATTATAGAGCCGCACAATTAAGGTACCTATCAGATTTTTATCAAACAAGGGAAAAACCAGACTGGACGAGATTAGAATTAGATAAAATAGGGGAAAAGATACCTGAACACATATTATATAAATGGGACGAAAAATTGGTACAACATAGAACTTCTCCAGTATTACACCATCTCCTCAATATATGGAAGAAGATTCATGTAGAAAGAAATAAAACAAATTATCAATTACCAAAACTAATATTGACGCAAAATAAGCTACTCCCTTTTACAATAGACAACCTTTCCTTTAGAAAATGGGAAAAAAAAGGGATTAAAAGAATAGAAAATTGTTTTTCAGGAAGTAAATTCTTATCCTTTGAACAAATGAGAGATAAGTACAATATAACTGGAGATACAGCGCTGGCATATTACCAACTGAGAGCCTACTTGAAAGATAAATTAGGAAGCAATTTGAGTTTACCAGAGGGAAGTAACCTTGAATATGTGATTACAGATACAATGTTAATCAAAAGATTTATAACAAATATGTATATTAAACTGCAAGAAAAGGAGAATGAGGAAACAAATGGTAAAACTAAACAAAAATGGGAACAAGATTTAAATATAAAGATAAAAAAGGAAACATGGGAGAAATTATGTTCTGGAACGATGAGAAATACAATAAGTACGAGGCTGCGTATGATACAATATAATTGGTTACACAGACTATACATTACACCGCAAAAGTTAAATAAATGGGACCCAACAGTATCTGATAGATGTTTTCGATGTAAAAAAGAAAGGGGAACAACAATTCATGCAATCTGGACATGTGAGAGAGTAGAAAAATTTTGGGATGATCTCAATCAGATATTAAATAAAATAACAGAAAACAATATACCAAAGAATCCAGAGATCTTTCTCCTAAGTAACATAAAAAATAAAGAATTTGGAATTGACTTGGAAGATGCACAAAAAAGATTTGTTAAGATAGCCCTAGCCGTAGCAAAAAAATGTATTATGTCATCCTGGAAATTGGAAGATAATTTGAAAATACAACAATGGTATATAGAAATGAATAAATGTATTCCATTAGAAAAAATAACATATAGTTTAAGAAATAATATTGAAATATTCGAACATGTATGGGAGCCTTACATTAAATACAATAGCGAAAACCTACCGGGGACAAACATTACCTAAGTTGATGGAAGGAGAAGGAAAGAAAAGAATGGACTCTGTAGAATTTCTGGTGTATTTCTGTTGAATGACAACATTGTCTGACTGAATTAATGAAACCTAGATTGTATACCTAAAATGGATGAGAGGGGGGGGGGGGGTGGGGGGGTGGCTTGGGAGGACGGGGGGTGGGGGGGAGAAAAAGTCACTGTAAATGTGTGAAAAAGAAAAAGTGTCTATCATGGCTATTGTGATTTATGGTGTGAAAAATAAAAAATAAAAAAAATATATATTAACGGAATACATAACCAAATCAAAAGGAAGAAACTGCTAAATTTACTGAAAAAAGAAAAAATTGATATAGCATTTGTGCAAGAAACACATTTAACTGAATTGGAGCACAAGAAATTAAAGAAAGATTGGGTAGGACATGTAACAGCAACGTCGTATAATTCAAAAGCAAGAGGAGTAGCTATATTAATCAGTAAAAATGTACCAATTAAAATATAAGAGGAAATAATAGATCCAGCAGGGAGATATGTAATGATAAAATGTCAGATATATTCGGAGTTTTGGAATCTACTTAATGTATATTCACCTAATGAAGAAGATCAAAAGTTTATGCAAGATATTTTTTTGAAGATAGCGGATACGCAAGGGAACATATTAATAGGAGGGGATTTCAACCTTAATTTGGATTCAAATATGGATAAAACTGAGAAAAAAATTAACAGAAAGAACTAAGTAACCAAATTTATAATTAAATCAATGCAAGAAATGCAACTTTTGGATATATGGAGGAAACAACAAGGAATATTCATATTATTCGGGTAGACATAAAACATACTCAAGAATAGACCTATTTCTATTATCAGCTCATATGCAAGATAGAGTAAGAAAAACAGAATATAAAGCTAGAATACTATCGGACCATTCACCCTTGATATTGACAAGAGAGTTAGAGGACATCCCTCCAAGAATGTATAGATGGAGATTAAACTCCATGCTACTTAAAAGGCAGGATTTTAGAGAATTAATTGAAAGACAAATTAAAATGTACTTTGAAATAAATACGGAATCAGTGAAAGATAAGTTTATACTATGGGATGCAATGAAAGCATTCATTAGAGGGCAAATAATAAGTTATGAAACCAAGATGAAGAAGGACTACAATCAGGAAACAGAGCAGTTGGAAAGGGAAATAGTAAATATAGAAAAAGAATTAGCAATGAAGGAAGATACAACTAAAAGAAGAGAATTGGCAGATAAAAAAATAAAATATGAAACACTACAAACATATGAGGTGGAGAAGAACATAATGAAGACAAAACAGAAATATTATGAACTAGGGAAAAAAATGCACAAAATTCTAGCATGGCAGCTTAAGACAGAACAAGCTAAGAAAATGGTATTGGCATCAAGGAAAAAAGACAAACAAATCACATATAATCCAACGGAGATCAATGAAAACTTTAGAGAATTCTATGAACAATTATACCAAACTGAAAACGAAGGGAAAGAAGGCAAAATAGATGAATTTTTAACTAAAATTGAACTACCAAAATTACAAATAGAGGAACAAAATAAATTAGCAGAACCATTTGAAATAGTAGAAATACAAGAGATAATAAAAAAATTACCAAAGAATAAAACAGCAGGAGAGGATGGATTCCCAAAAGAATTCTATAAAACATTTAAAGATTTATTATACATTACACCTCAAAAGTTAAATAAATGGGACCCAACAGTATCAGACAGATGTTTTTGTTGTAAAAAAGAAATGGGAACAACAATTCATGCAATCTGGACGTGTGAGAAAGTAGAAAAATTTTGGGAAGATCTAAACCAGATATTAAATAAAATTACAGAAAACAATATACCAAAAAACCCAGAGATCTTCCTCCTAAGTAACATAAAAAACAAAGAATTTGGACTTGATTTGGATGGTCCACAAAAAAGATTTGCTAAGATAGCTCTAGCCGTAGCAAAAAAATGTATTATGTCAACCTGGAAATTGGAAGATAATTTGAGAATACAACAATGGTATATAGAAATGAATAAATGTATTCCATTAGAAAAAATAACATATGGTTTAAGAAATAATATTGAAATATTTGAACAAATATGGGAGCCATACATGAAACACAATAGAGAAAACCTACCGGGGACATTTACCACCTAAATTAACGAAAGGAGAAGGAAATGAAAAGAATTGACTCAGTGGAATTTCTTGTTTATTTTTATTGAATGATAACATTGTTTGACTGGTTTAATGTATCTTAGATTTTGTACTTTAAGTGTATGGGGGGGGGGAGATAGGGAGGGTGGGATGGGAGGAGGGAGGTGGGGGGGGAGTAAATGACACTATATATTTGAAAAGGAAAATGTGTGAATCTTGGTTTATGGTGTGAAAAATAAAAAAATATAGCAAAGGTAAAGATACATAACCAACTTTTCGGGATTGAACCCTTCATCAAGGTATAGACAAAGGGCTCAATCCCAAAACATTGGTTCTGTATCTTTATCTTTGCTATATAAAGTGCAGTTGATTACAAATGACAGGAGGTATGGGGTTGCAGTGGAGAAACGATGTGTAGAACTAAGGGAATGTGATAGAATGTCAACTTGGCTTAATTGCGGTAGTCCCCAGTCTGTGGGAATGTTCTTAACAGTGGGAACTTGCAGGCTGAACTTATCAAGTTAAGACAAACTGAGCCTAAAAATCAATAAATGGAAATTAAGCAGATCATTCAGCATCAGTAGAAAGGGTGGAATAGTGTCTTTGATAACTGGGGCCAAGTTAACTGTGAAATTTGGTGTTTTTTTAAAAAAAAGCTGCTGAAAGTATTCTAAAGATCAAGCATCACCTGTAGAAAGAATGGTTGTTTCAGGCCAACATGCAATATAAACACATCTTTTCCCTCTATGGACACTGTCCGACTTGCAGAGTTGCTCCAGCCTAGGTACCTTTTGTGCCTGTAATTTGTAGATTCTATGGATCTGATCTACTGAGCCAGCTGTCACTCCTGAACTCTTCCTTCACAGATGCTTCCTGACCTGCCGAGTTTCTCCACAATGTTGTTAAATTTTAGTGCAAACTGCTTGGCACCATCAATGGCAGGAACTGACCCTCCACGGAGTTGCTTTGTTTGGAGAAATCCACTATGGGCCCGAAGTACCAGGGGCAGGGCTGGCGGGGCGGCTGACGGCCCAGGCTGGGCTGGACTGGGGGGCAAGGCTGACCTCACCCACTCCATCCAGGCCGCCACCCCCCTCTTGACATCGCGCCAGACACTCCCTGTCTCCCGACAGAATTCCCTTTTTTGGGCAACGAGCGCCTGACGTCACTCGCACTTCGGTGGCGGGCGAGGACGGCGCCAAAGTCTATTCCCTGAAGCAGCCGGAAGCGACGCCGTCGGGGGCGGGATTTAGAGCAAATTCAGGCTCGACGTCCGATTGACGGCTCGGTGGTCGAATGGGAGCGCGGGGTGGCCGCATGCCGCATTGGTGGCCAGCGGGCGGGCAGTCGGGCTCTACGGTCCTCGCAGGGTGGGTCGGCTGGAGGGAAGTGGTTTGGCTGCCGAGCGAGCGCAGGCTTTCGGTGCGAAACCACGCCGTCTTCCCCTCGAGCCTCGGCCCCTGCTGCAGTTGTCACCATGCCGGTGTTTCACACGAAGACCATCGAGAGTATCCTGGAGCCGGTGGCTCAGCAGATCTCGCACCTGGTTATCATGCACGAAGAGGGAGAAGTGGACGGCAAGGCCATCCCCGAGCTGACGGGCCCGGTCGCCGCGGTGCAGGCAGCTGTCAGCAATTTAGTCAGGGTAAGTGCTCTTTCACGACCCCAAACTTGTTTGCATGTGTTCAACACCACCCTTGAGAGTTGATTCTGCCTCGCCCGCAGGAGAAAAGAATGACCTGATCCATCTGGAAAACTTGTTTCCTCAGGCATCAGAGTTGTTCAGTAATTAATTTTCGGTTCCGGCTCCCAAAGCAGCAATAATTTCTCCTCCAAGTAAGTTCGCGTCGAATGCAGAGAACAACTTTTCACTGAACACGGATTTGATCCGATTCATCGAAGGTGCATCAAAGGCAGGGCGTGTGCTGCTCTGTGACTTCGGGATTTGTTTTAAGCCTCTCCTAGTTTCTTAAAAAAAACCGTTCAGCCGATTTTGATGTTTCCACTGTACTTTCGCCGCCGTAAATATTTAGTAGTTTGACTTTTGTGCCATGAGACAGCGCAGAAAGGCTTTGTTTGTAACTGGTCCACTGACCTCTCTTTTAAAAAAAAATCGCAGCTCCAAAATGAGTTGGAGAAGGAGAATGAAAACTGTTTAGGGGAATCTATATCCCGAGAACCCGAACCTTCAAACCAAGTCTCTTGTTTCGCATTGATGGTTTGGTGGTTGCTTTGATGGACAGACACCGGAAGGTGTTGCCACTCTCGAGGACAACAAACTTTTGGTTGTCTTTTATGAATCTACAGTCAGCAATCTTGGTTGTTGCATCAAATATGTAGACGTTTTCAAAAAATACCAATCATCTTTGAAGAATAGAATGTGATTTTCGCCTCCCATTTACTTGCCAACCATCAAATGTGTACTGGTGTTCACCCCTCACAGGTGTTAATGGTCCACAATCTTCAATGCATTGGCAATTCAGTTGTGGAAGTGAGAGAGAGCTGTCTCAATTGCTCTTCCCTTCATTGTGTTCAAGACTTCAACTGGTTTATGGGTGAGAAATTCTTCCTCAGATCTGGGAAATCCTATCCTACCATTTGTGCCATTCATAATTTTGTATGACTATTGTGTTAACCCCTCAGCCCCTTTCATGATAAGGAAAACAAATTCGGCATCCAGCCCCTCATCACAACTTTTGTTAACAAGTGGAATCAGTTGTCACTCACGGTTTTTGTCACGTTTTGCTCGTTATTATTCATCCATTCAAATTGAGTGAAGATAATTTGCAGTTAATTGCTGAATGTGTAATGTCTCCATTAGCGTAATCTGAAAGGTTTTGGAAATCGGGAATTATAAAAAGAAACAAAATGATAGTAATAGCAGATCACGCAGGGACTCTGGTGAAAGAAGCTTTGTTTATCTTAACGTTACATCTTTTCCTTTCCCTTCAGATGTTGCGTAAGAGTATTTCCAATGCGATAAGCTATTAAACTTGTTCAGGCATGGGGGATGGGATGGATAAACAAAGATACTGTATCCTGGTTTGGAAAATTGATCATAATTAAATTTCTGATGAAGAAGTAGACTAATTGTAGCAGTTCTTTAGCAAAGCTGGTGAGACTGATATAATTGCATTCTGTGGTTTACTATAGTGATTTTTTTAAAAAAACTGTTATGACGTGTTTCATTTAGCCAATTTAAAATTTTGGTTGAGCAATGAGATTGCTCTTTTTGTATTTTGACATTCTGTAAAACAAAAGCTTCAAGTGGCATCTGAACACTCAGATATTAGCTTATTATTTGAGGACCTGCTATGAAGAGCACAGCAGAAAAACAGGCCCATTAGCCTCCCATTTACTTGCCAACCATCAAATGTGTACTGGTGTTCACCCCTCGCAGGTGTTAATGGTCCACAATCTTCAATGCATTGGCAATTCAGTTGTGGAAGTGAGAGAGAGCTGTCTCAATTGCTCTTCCCTTCATTGTGTTCAAGACTTCAACTGGCTTATGGCCCATTAGCCTCCCATTTACTTGCCAACCATCAAATTTTGTATGACTATTATGTTATCCCCTCAGCCCCTTTCATTATAAGGAAAACAAACTCGGCATCCAGCCGCTCATCACAACTGAAATGGACTTATTGGAGTTCAGGGGAGGTCTTGACTCACAACCTGATTAATACTTTTGAGGCAGTAACAAAGGTGATTGGGTGTATGGCAGTGGATGGTGTCTACATGGAAAACAATCAACCTGGTCCTTGTGGTCCGTTATCAGTTAATACAAAAAGACTGTCGCATGAAATTCATTACTTGATTAGAGAAGGCAAAGGAAAGTGGCAGAGGACTGTTAATCTGTGTGGAGGACTATAACCAGTATTGCATTCTCTGTTGTTTGTAACTGCCACCAATGTTCGATCATTGTTCTGAGACGACAGCTCTGCTTTCAATACTATAGTTCACAGCAAGCCTATTTCCAAACTTCAGGATCCGGGCCTCAGCATGCCCCCTTACAACTGGATCCTTCACTTGTCTTACAGACTGCAGTAATTGAAGAAGCATAACAACATCTCCTCCACGATCATACCGGTTCTCAGGATGTGTACCAGTAACCATAAAGCTTAGTGAATCCAGTCTGCTCCACCATTCAAGTCTTGGCTGATGTACTTTTCCTCTCAAGCCCATTTTACTGCTTTCTCCCCATAACCATACTATACTCCCTCTACACCTGTAACTGTTCAGTTAAATACCATTCCAACTCTATCTTCAAATTTGCCAATGGCATGACAGGAGTGAGACAGGTATCAAATGATGAGGCACAATACAGAAAAGAAATTGAAAGGCTGGTGGCGTGGGGCCGATGTTACAATCTTTTTCATACTTCATGGAATATAATTTTGAAAGGTTCATTTAAGAATTTTTTGTAATTCCACCTAATTTCTCAATATTTTAAGCACATTATTGTGATTTTAAAAAAAAACCAAAATGCTAAAGTTCTCTGTTTTGTGTAGTGGAAGTGGTGGAGTGGATGGAATGGCATGGTTACCAAGTTCATCTCCATCTCCAATAATTGTATATTTTAAAATGATCCTGTCAAGCGTGAGTACATTTCAAGTTTAAGAACTAGAGATGATTGGAGAAGATGACAAAGAGTAGTCATGGCATCATTGAATGCCAACATAGTGTCTAACTGATGTTTTTGAAGTATAATTAGTTCAGTTAATACTGAACACTGATGTTGATGAGAAGTAACAGTGGGTCAAGGAAATCATGAAACTGCTCAATCTTTAAATACAAAATATGCAGAAACCTACTTTGAGGGTCTGTTTAATTTTCTATGTGTAATGCAACCAAGAGTTAAATTTGATGCTCATTAGTTAAGGCATTTCCTTTGATTGTGAAGCTTAAACTAGATCACAGAAACTTGTTGATTCTGAACTTATTTTCTCAAATTAGTTGCATGTTGGACAAACCTTCATGCAAGAACAACATTTAAAAAAAAAAAGTGGTCATTTGGCCTACCATATCAACTCTGCTATTCAATGAGATCCTATTTTATTCTTAATATTGGACCATGTTCCTGTGTTAATCCCATAACACATCAGTTCTCTTAATAAACAAAATCAATTGACCTGTGTGTTCAATCACTGATCATCTCAGTCCTCCTGGATGGTTGGAGGTCCTACCTCACTCTCTTTTGCCCATGACATGACTAGATTTGTGTAGGTGGGACTTTACCTTGGTGGGGGGAATGCAGAGCGCAGTGTTCGGCTTAACCCAATGCAGTACTAATTGGGGATGTAAAAATGTGAAATAGGAATTGCATCAGCTTTCGAAACTGGTGGCATATTACCAGCCACAAATTCTGAGCCGTTATCTATGATCTGAGAAATGATTCTAAAATATATATTACTTTCTCTCTCAACACTTGGAAAAACTGCAGCGCACGAGAATTCAAAATAAATGGTTTACATTAAGAGTTGAAGCATGTGAGGATACAAAATCAGTAGGAATGGACCAAATGGCCTCCTTGAGCCTGCTCTGCTATTCAAGGAACAAAACCCTGAACTCCACTCTTTGGAATAGGTTCAGGAACAAGTCTTGAACCTCCCCACACTACTCCAATCCTAACTATAAACTGTTCTGGGACCACTAAAAGTTTTGTCAGCACTACTGAAATTTCATTTTTTTTGCTGCACTGACTACAACTGAATATTTAAGATCCATCCTTTCATATTTATATTTTTGTCCTGGCATATTTTTCATATGATTTATTCTATTATAATGGGTATACAAAATGTAGGATTGTACTGGGAAATGAAATCCTGAAACAAGTTCACAACTTCAAGTATCTTGGATCATGGGTAACATCTGATGGCAAATGTGAAATAGACATAAAAACAAGAATAGCATTTATAGACATGAGAAACATCCTAACGAACTAGAAAATAGCAATGGACATCAACCTTTGAACTCTCAGCTGCTACATTCTTCCTATATTGATGTGTGGCTGCGAGCCACGGGCCATCACAAATGCAATGGATAAAAGAATCAATGCAGCAGAGATGTGGTTTCTTAAAGAATGGTGCGCATATCGTATATGGACAGGACAACAAATGAAGAAGTTCTACAAAGAATGAAAATAAAACATACATTATTTTAAAAAAATCAGAAAACAGCAATCAAAAGTCTTTGGGCATAATCATGCAAAGAGAAACAGAACATTTAGTTAGAACTGGAAAGATGGAAGGAAAAAGAAGCAGAGGCAGACAGAGAATGAAAATGAGAGATGGATTAACATACTGGTTAGAAACTGGAGAGGCAATTCGGAGGGTCAGAATCTATGATGGATGGAGGGACACGATCGCCTATATTGAACAGCAAGGCCCTTGAATGAACAAACGTGTGTATTTTGCATTCCTGCTTGACTGAAGCAAGTTCAGGGCACCTGCCCATTGTACTTGTTGAAATAACAATGAACTCTCAACAACATTACAACAGGTCTAATCTTGTCCTCAAATATATTTTACTCTGATGCCTCTAATGCTTTACTTCTCATAGATGAAAAAAAATCTATAATTCTCTCTTTCTCTCTTGATAGGCTCACCGTTTACTGATGGCTGAATTTTTGCCCACTTTATCTCCATTTGCAGACCTCTTTGTTATCCTCACAACGCAAATCCCAATATCTGCAGATTTGGCTAAACTACAGACATTTTGTCAAAGAACAAATAGATAGCAAATAGTTGAGGTCTCACCTCAGCCCTGCCCTGTAACACCAAGTTGCAGCTTTTCAGCCTAAAAAAAAACGAACCATTCATGAACACATTTCAGTTTATCGGCCATTCGAATGCATGGCCTTGGGGCAATATATTAGCATAGATACTGACCTTGTGCAGTAAAATGATATGTGAGCATCTTTCCAATGTTTATCTGAAATCTAAATGCACCTAAGCTATTGGTTCCAATTTCTCCATGTTACTTCCCCTGGGCAAATCTGAAAAGGCTTTTTCCTGGAAAAAACTCAAAAACTGCAGATTTTACGATTTTGAGCGAACAAGGAGACAATGGAGGGACTAGGCAGTCAGTGTATATAAATGGTCAGTCAATGTCTTGGGTTGGGGCCCATTATTGAAACTGTTCCCTTGTTGATTCCAAGAGCTGTTTTATAACATTATGAATAAATTTGGAATTCGCTCTCATTACTATCTTTGTCTGTTTATTTTGCCTGATCTGAATTGTGTCTTTTTTTGAAGGCCTCTTTAATTTTTTTGCTTTGTACTCAATCCTACAATGTAGATCCTTTTGGGGGTCCAATTTATCAATAAATTTATTTAATGTGTCAAACCTGTTTTAAGCAAAATTGGCAATTTGGTGCTTGTGGGCAAATAGATGAACTGCATGTTCCTTAAAGAGAGGCAAAATGTGGAAATCAGCGTAATTTGTGGCAGTGTCTGATATTCGGCTTAATGATATTTAAGCTAATATTCCCCATGTTTCTGAGTCAGCTTGGCCATTTTCATACTCCTTGAAATGTTATTACATGCAGCAACTGTATATCTCTTGTGTTGATAGCTTCAAGCTGGTCTATTTTAAGGGGCAAACTTTAATGTTAGAGTCCTGTGGAAAGTTAATGACTGTTTGAAAGCAGATGCACAGAAAGAAAAGGGAGATTGTCTGTTTGGTCTTCAAAGCCAAACTGAAAAAAAAGTTGCTTTGGCCTTTTACGGAAATGTTTTGCATTCACAATGGGGCAGCCTTAAAAGGAGAACTTCTGAATCTTGTGCAGCGAAACCCTGCTGGACTCATAATTCAGCCTTGTAAAATCATGTTTTGAATAAATGCAGTGGTTTTCCTTTAGGGAAAATGTAATAAATGATAATTGTAAGTTTCCTGTAGCTGAACAAAAGATATGGTGCAGAAATATTCTGTTCCTTTTCTTGTTTCTTTGGCTTGGCTTCGCGGACGAAGATTTATGGAGGGGGTAAAAGTCCACGTCTGCTGCAGGCTCGTTTGTGGCTGACAAGTCCGATGCGGGACAGATGGAAGGAAAACACATTGAAACAATGTTAGTTAAACTGAAAAATTTGCATCTTATTTGTATTGGTATGTTAGGCAACAAATTGAAAACCAAATGAACTTGGTCCTAATTTCATAGGTTTACATTAACCTGAAATGCATTTAACTAAAGATGACATTGCTTGTTCACGTGTTTTGGTCCAGGGTAAATTTTTTTGAATTGTTTTCAACTTCATCTATGAGAGAGGAATGAGAGAATTTTGTTGATATACCAGATCTTGATTCTAAGGTGGTTGTTTTCAGAAATCGGTTTTAAATAAAAAGACATAGTTTATGTCATAGTTTGGTCATTTTAAAACTGAACTATATAGAAATTTCTTCTTGTGGAATCACTCTCTGGAAATTTCTGCCCAAGTACTCAGTATTGGAGTTGGGATGTTATGTTAGACATTGGTGAGGAAAATTGGTGTATTTGCAGTTTTTGTCACATAACAACTACTAAGATTGAAAGAGAACAGAGAAAACTTGTGTGGCCTTGATTTGTTACAGGGAAAGGTTAAACAGGGAAGAATATTCCCTGGAGAGTAGAATGAGGGAAGATTTGATAGAGGTATACAAAGTTGAGGGTATAAATAAAATAAATGCAAGCAGGCTTTTTCCATTGATATAATGTGTAACAAAAACTAGAGGATATGGGTTAAGGGTGAAAGGTGAAATGTTCAACATTAGGGAGAACTGCTCAGAGTGGTGAGAGTGTGGGACAAGCTGGCATTTGAACTGGTGAACGTGGTCTCAATTCTGACATTTAATAAAAATTTGGATAGGTAAAAGGATGGGAGGGGTATGGAGGTCTGAATGCAGGTCAATGGGACGAAGCAGAATTATAGCTCAGCACAGACTAGAAGGGTCGAATGATCTGGTTATGTGCTGTAGTGTTTCTTCGTGGAAACTGGAACATCTGAAGTAAGCAAAGGAAGGAAAATAGTTGAAAGATAGTATCATTGTGGGGTATGGGGATCTGGGGCAGAGAAGCTCTGATCATATGCAATGATGTGGCAGGTTTGTGGGATTATCTGGCTACTTCTCCTGTGTGCTTAAAATAGTCTTGGTGTGGATTTTTACTATTTTGCATTGGCGAGTTGATTTAACAGCTGTTAAGTGTAATGATTAATTTTTTTTAGAAAATGCTATGCACGGACCTAAAAAATTGACATTCTCTTTTCACTGATTCTACATGACCTGTTTTTTTCCAGCATTTCCAGATTTTGTTTCAGATTTCCATCATCTGCAGTTCCTTCAGAATCATACAGTTGGACTATACAATAGCTATCCCTTCTGCACACCACATCCATCTTTTTGGTCCTCTATTATCAATCTCTTTTGTTTGGAAAAGAACTGTAGCTTTGTCTAAGTGAGTATATAACTGCCTCTTAAACATTAATTTTACCCGATTCCATAACTACCTCTAGCAGTGAGTTATACAGTCAGTACAAATTGGAAACAGTGTCTCCTCCTCCTCACTGATCATCAATAAAGGCACACCGCAAGGATGCGTGCTTAGCCCACTGCTCTACTTGTCACCCATGATTGAGTGGTCAAGCACAATTCCAATGCCATCTACAAGTTTGTCGATGACATCACAGTTGTTGGCAGAATCACAAATGGTAATGAGAAAGCGTATAGGAGTGAGGTAGATCAGCTCGTTGAATGATGTAATGACAACAACTTTGCTCTGAACATCAGCAAAACCAAGGAGATGATTTTGGACTTTAGGAGGGAGTCAGGGGAACACATCTCGGTCCTCATCGAGGGCTTTGTAGTGGAGAGGTTCAAGAACTTAAAATTTCTGGGTGTCAACATCTCCAAAGACCTATCCTGGAGCTCCCATGTTGATGTAATCACAAAGAAGGCTCACCAGTGACTAGATTTTGTGAGGTGTCTCAGGAGATTCGGTATGTCACCGAAGACTTCGACAGGTGTATTGTGGAGAGCATTCTGGCTGGTTGCATCACTGCCTGGTGTGGAGGCACCAACTCTCAGGACCAGAATAAACTCCAGATGATTGTTAACTTGGACTGCGACATCACAGGCATCAGACTTCACTCCGTCGAGAACATTTACGAGATGGTGTCTTAAAAAAGCAGCCTCTATCCTCAAAGACCCCCTCCACCCAGGCCATGCCCTCTTCACTCTGCTACCATTGAGGGAAAAGGTGCAGGAACCTGAAGACGAGCACTCAGTGGCTCGAGGACAGCTTCTTCCCTGCTGCCATCAGATTCCTGAATGATCAATGAACCAAAGACACTCCCTTACTTTTTGTGTACGATTATTGTTAATATTTTATTTTTTATAGTAATGTTGTAAGATGGTTATAATATGTATTTTTTGCACTATGAGGATGCTGGAAAACACCAAATTTCATGACTTGCTAAATATTCTCTGCACCCTCCAACAGAATTTCACTTCCTATAGTGTGGGGACCAGAAGTGCACACAATACTTCAGCGAGACCTAATCAGTTTTCTGTAAAGTTCCAACGTGCTATCTCTACTCTTCACGTGCCTACCACTCTCCATGTGGAAACACTTTGTCTCTCTTGTCCCCTTTAAATCTTTGCCCTCTCATCTTGAACTGATGCCCTCTAGTTTTACAATCTATATACTGGGGGAAAACTCTGTCCCTATTCACCTTTTCTACACCCTTATGATTTCCTATATTTCCATGATGTCACCAATCAACCTCCTATGCTCCAGAGGAGAAAAAATGCCTTGTCTGTCCATACTGCGTCTTTTGCATTTTTATTCTGCACTTTCTATGTAATACTGTAGCGGGCCAACAGAGCAAACAGCCGTTGAACACAATGATCGGGTAGCTAGCACGCTGGATGAGATGAACGCTCCAATAGGCCGCAAGAATAGCAGTTGAATGACCAATCACTGCCAGTGGATCGCAGGGGGTCCAATCTGGGCCTGTGCATTTTGGACAGCCAATTAGTAGCTGGCCTCGCTCAAGACATGTCCTGGTGGTGACATGGCCAGCTGCCTATAAAAGGCAGAGCTGCAGCCCATTTAAGCCAGTGTCGATAACACTCCCTTGATGTGCGAGTCTTCTTTCAACCTTGAGCTATAACCCATTATACCTCAACCTATAGCTGTAGTGACCTTGATACAGTGGTTACCCCAACTGGTCCAAACGGCATTTTGGACCCAACGATGGAGGAACAGCCTACAATCAATGCCATAGCGTTAAAGCTGCCGGGCTTCTGGATGTCACAACCATGGGTGTGGTTCTAGCAGGCCGAGACGCAGTTAGCCATTTGCTGGATCTCTGCAGAGACATGAGCTACGGCCACATGGTCAGTGCCTTTGATCAAGACACCAAGCCCGCATCATCGACTTCCTCCAGCAGCCCCCAGAGCAAGGGAAGTATGTGGCCATCCAGGAGCTATTAACCTGCACTTTTAGGCTCTCGAAGCACGTGTGTGGCCCAACTGATGCAGATCGATGGTTTGGGGGACAGGGCCCTTTCCGTCCACATGAGCAACATGCTCACTCTCAACGATGGCCACACCTCTTGCCCACTGTTCCAACTGATCTTCCTGGAGTGGCTGTCTGAAGAGATCCAGCAGCTCATCATGGAGGAAGACTTTGACGATCTCAGGAGGGTGGGCTGCCTGAGCAGAGGTGCTATGGGGAGCAAAGAGGGACATCTGCCCTTTGCTCAAACAGGTGATGGCACCTCATCAGCAGCGCCTGGCCAGGAAGCCCGCTGACTGAGTGACGACCACCCGATCGACACACCCCATTGGTGAGCAGTACTATTTCTATCGTCAACGGTGGGATATTGAGGCCCGTCGATGCTGCTCTCTGTGTGGATTCCAGGGAAATGACAAGGCTGGCCATCGTTGATGGCTGTGACAACTGGCCAACTGCATAACCTCTTCCACATCCAAGGCTCCCTGTTGGGTTGATTGTTTCTTGGTGCACACCAGGACACAGAAGAGCATTTCCCACCCCCCTCCCCTCCCCCCGGTCGTGTCTAGAGGCTCACGGCAGTGAGCCAAGAGCTTTGAGCAGCAGACAGCTCCAACATTTGGAGATTTGGCACCCGTACAATTCCCTTCCACTTTGGGGAAGGGCAATTCATTTGAAAGTTTACAGTGGCAGCTGTACAACAACCATTACTGGGTGCTGGTTTCCTGAGAGCCAACTTGCTACTTGTTGACATTAAGGGGCAATGGCTGGTACACACCCAGACATTTCAGACACTCTCGCTCAAGGGCACCAATCTTACTAATCCCCTCCTTCACTACACCCCATTTCAACTCAGTGGACCCCAAACACTGGGTGAGACACCAAATTATTATGGAGGGTCCTCCACTCCATGCCAGGGTGCAGCGCCTCTCTTCCCCTCCCTCCCCCCATTCCCTGGAGAAACACAACCTGGCTGGAGAAGAGTTTTGAAAGATGGAGGAACTCAGCATTGTGTAGTTCTCTGATAGCCCAAGAGCCACTTCCCTCCATATGGTACCTAAGGCAGCTGGAGGCTGTGCAGAGACTACCACTGCCTAAATAAGGCCACCACGCCTAACAGACATCCTGTGCCCCATATCCAGGACTTCACCGCTAATCTGCAAGGAACACGGATATTCTCTAAGATGGTCCTCATCGGCGGTTATCATCGGATCTCAGTCCACCCCGATGACATTCCCAAAACTGTCATCTTTGGATTGTTTGAATTCCTCCACATGCCAATCAGGCTGAAAAACGAGGCTCAGACTTTCCAGAAGTTGCTGGACACAGTGGGCCAGATCTGCACTTCGCCTTCCTTCATCTACTTCGATGACATTTTAATAGCCAGCCACACCCGTACTGAGCACGCCACTCACTTAAGACTTGTTCTCCAGGCTAAGTGAGTTCAGTTTAACCATCAATCCGGCCAAGTGCCAGTTCGCCGAAAGACAGTTGATTTTCTGGTGCATTGCATTAACCACATGGGGCCAGGCCATTACCCACCAAAGTGGACGCTATCCATTCATTCCCCAACCATGAAGGGACTGCTAGTCAACGTTTATCATCACTTCATATCTGCAGCGGCGTGCATCATGAGCCCTCTATTTCCCCACGTGGCAGGGTCCAGTCAAGACACAGGAAGAAACCTAGGATTTCCAAGCAACCAAAGGCGCCCTAGCCAAAGCCACCCTCCTTGCACATCCAAGGACAGATGCCCCGACCGCCCTCACAGTAGACACCTCCAGCGCAGTGGTCGGGGGTGTACTTCAGCTCCTGGAGAAGATTCAAAGGAGGTTCACTTGGATGATTCCAGGAATTAAATGATTATTAAATGAGGAGCATTGACAGCTCTTGGCCTGTATTTGTTCGAATTTAGAAGAATGAAGTGAAGTAGGGGTGGGGAATCTTATTGAAGCATTTCAAATGTTGACAGGCACGGACAGAGTAGATGTAGAAAAGTTTCCCATGGTGGGAGAACCTAGGACAAGACGGCACAAGTTCAGGGTTGAAGAGTGTCCACTTAGAATAGGGAAGTATAGGAATTTCTTCAGCCAGAGGATATGGAGGCCAGGTCATTGGGTGTATTTAAGACAGAGATTGATAGGTTCTTGATTAGCCAGGGCATTAAAAATTATGGGGAGAAGGTTGGGCAGTGGGACTGAGTGGGGAAATGGATCAGCTAATGATTGAATGGTTGGGCAGACTTGATGGGCTGAAAAGCCTATTTCTGCTCCTACGTGTTGTGATCTTTAGATAACAAATAGCAGTGAACCGAGCAACAATTTCAATGGCCTCCAATTGAAAAACAATCCTCCATGATCACCCTCCATCTCCTTCCACCAAATCAATTTTGTGTCCAATTTATCTTCCCTGGATCCCTTGTGATCTAATCTTCTGGACCAGCTTACCATTTGAAACATTTAAATAGTCTTGTTGAAGTCCATATAGAAAACATCTACTTCTCTGGCCTCCTCAATCTTGTTGGTCACCTCTTGAAAACCTCAATCAAATTTGTGAAGGACAGATACTTAGCCACAAAGCAAAGACGACCATGTCTTATCAGTCCTTGCATTTCCAAATTCAGAAGTGTTATCAGGACTGGTGAGCTTGAATTATAAGGAGAGGCCTGTACTTTTCACCCTGGAGTGCTGGAGGCTGAGGGGAGACCTCATAGAGGTTTATAAAATGGTACTAAACATGGTTAAATAAACATAGCCTTTTTCCCCAACATAGGTGAATCTAAAACTGGAGGATTTAAGGTGAGAGGGAAAGTTTGAAAGGGTTCTGAAGGTGTTATTCTAACTCTTTTGTGTGGTGGATTCATGGAGAGAGAAATGGTAGTGAATGTGATATTTAAAATACATTTTGACGCCATAGATAGGAAAGATTTCAAGGATATGAGTCAAACATAGAAAAATAGGACCTTCTTGGATTGACAACTTGGTTGGCATGCACACTTTGGGCAGAAGGGTCTGTTTCCATGCTGTCAAAATCTATCAGGAATGATGGCGGAGGCTGGAACATTGGGGGCATTTTAGAGACTTTTAGACAGGTACATGGATATAAGAAAAATAGGGGGTTACGAGGTAGGAAGAGCTTAGTTTTTTTTGTAGGAATGTATAGATTGGCCCAACATTGAGGACTGAAAGGCCTGCCCTATGCTGTAATGTTCTATGTTCTATCTAGCATCTCAGAATCTTATCAAAAGTGGTGGTGCTGTTGATGCGGACCCTGAAGAGTGGGGAGACACAGCGTTGCTCCGCAGGGTCCTTCTAATGCCAACAGCTCTACATTCTTGAAATGGCCTGTTAAAGGAGCCGATCATGTTTTTGTTTTTAAATCCTGCAATCACGAAGATCTGTGCCCAAGATGGCAGCGCCTGTGCTGGACAGAGTACCACGAGGGGTTGCAGACCATCACAACGTGCCAGAAATGAGAACACTCCCTGTTGAGAAGGAGAAATGTGGGAGATGGTCCTAAAGTGAAAGTGAACACAGCAGCACCAGTGTAGAGCTTAGCTGAAGGACCCACACAGGCTGTGGGGCTATTGGCGACTGGCTTGTAGGAATCAGAATCAGGATTTGAGAAGGTGCTGAGGGCAAAAGGAGCTTCCAAATAGCTTCCAGATGTCATCAGAGGTTTGGATTTGGAGCTTGGATGCCGATGGATTGAAGAGGAGTCTTCAGATAATAAAGGCTGTGGCAGCAGCTCGAGATGAATCCACAGATATTCAATGTTTCCGAAGGGACTCTTGCTTCTCTTATTCTTCGAGGTGCCAGGCAATGCTCATGGTGACTCTTTGCCTTATGGCAGGCAAAAGTTGAAGTGTATTATGTATGTTACAATTTTATGTAGCATTACGTTACAATAAAAGGAACCTTGAACCCTGAGAATCCCCACCAGTAACTTGACCACTGATGTTAGATTTACTGCTCTGTAGTATCCTGACCTGCCTTGCTTCTGAAATAAAGGCTCAATATTAGCAACTCTCCAGTCTTTCACTACCTTATCTGTGGCTAATGGTACAAATACAGTTAAACCCCTGGTATCAGGCACCTATGGGGATAGGTAGATGCCAGAAAAGTGAATGTTCTGGTTGCTTGAGATTGCATGTTGTGTGATTGGTGAACGAATGGCGAGGCATACCAATTAAACTTCCCTATTTGTTTCTGAGTGTTTTTTAAATTTTGCAGGTTACTTGCATTTTGGATAACACGGGTTTTACTCTTTATCTGCAATTTCTTCTCTGGCTTCCCACAATGCCTTAAGATGCATTTCGTCAAGTATTGGGGATTTATCCACCTTTTGTGGATAGGACTTCTAGAAACTCCTCTTTTGAAGCATATCCACATTAAACAAGACATCTATTCTCTTCCCTGAATTTCCTAACCGTCAAGGCCTTCTCCATGGTAAATACTGCAGAGAAATATTCATTTCAGACTTTGCACATTTCCTGTGGCTTCACACATAGCCAACATTCTCTCCCTATTTAGCCTTTTGTTTGTAAAATTGAGTGGAATGAATCTATGGAATTCTCTGCCCAAGGAAGTAGTAGAAGCTGCCCTGTTCAGTATCTGAGAGATTTTTGCATATTGGGAGAATTAAATGTTATGGGGAAAAGGCAGATGGATAGAGCTGAGTCCAAGGCGAGATCAACCAGAGTCTTATTAAATAGTGGAGCAGGCTCGACAAACCAGATGGTGGCCTCATACTTTCATGTTTATGTGTGGCATAAATAGGATAGACAGTCTTTTTTCTTGGGTAGGTGAATTCAGATTGACGATGAGAGGGGAAAGATTTAAAGGGAACTTGAAGGGCAACTTTTTTGCATGGAGGGTTGTGGTTGTAATTGATACAAAGTTTACAAAATAGCTTTTTTTTCCACCAGGAGCATGCACGTACTGTAGATTGGAAGAGTTTTGAAGCATATTTCAGATTTATTGTCAGAGTCCATACATGACATCAATACAACCCTGAGATTCTTTTTCCTGCAGGCAAAAGTAATGAGTTCTTAAATGAGTCCCTGGTTGAGTTTGTGTCAAGGAGTCTGATGGTGGAAGGGTAACAGCTATTCCTGAACCTAGTGGTGCGAACCTTGTGGCAACTATTCCTCTTTCTTGATTCCTATGGGCCAAATGTCAGCAAATGGGACTAGTTCAGGTAAACGGTTTGGCCAGCAAGGACAGGTTGGGGCCATGTTCTGTTTCCATGATGTTTAACTCTGTGATTCTATGTATGCTACAGATTGGAACATTTAAAAATCCTGACTCTACAATCTACTATTGTAACATTATATTATAAAATGACTGAACATGCAGGTTCCTTTGCAATTTCGGGAGGTAACAAATGCACAGGAGAATTTTTTTTGCCTTCAACTTATTTGTATAACTTTCTATGTCATTACATTAACGTGATCTACCAGTGTAATTGTCTGAAGAGGGTGTGTAAGATCATTTAGGACTCCTTCCACCCCCGCACACAAAATCCTTCAGCTGCTCCCATCAGGAGGAGGAGCTTCTTCCCATGGGCAATGAGATTGCTGAACGACCAAAGGAACTGCTCACACTCACCCTCCGAGGCTCTCGTATTCATGAAACAATATTTATTTATTTGTATAGATGAATACTTGTCCTGCATGTGTATTGTGTGTTATGTCTGGTTGTGTGTCTGTGTGTTTTGCACTAAGGACTGGAGATCATCGCTCTTTTGTCAGGTGGTACTTGTGCAATCAAATTACAATAAATTTGAATTAACTAAATAAAGGAAATATTTAAAATTCTGTAGTTTAAGTCTGAACTTGATGGTGTGATGCCTTTTCTTTGTGTTGACAGATATGTGTTCCACTTGATTTTTTTGTCTGTCCTTGTTGATGTATTTTTGCTCTAAATTTATGATATTTTTTCTCTGAATTTTATCCTGAAATATTTATTGAATGACAGCACAGGAAATATTACAACACCCGATAACAAAAGAAATGTATTTGTTCACAATGGAGCTTTTGCTATTTATGGTAGGAAAATGAAAAAGTCTAAAAGTGCAAGAGTCTTCCATCCTCCTATTTATTACATTCACAATCAATACATGGGATATTAGTTGACCACAAATGTGAATAAAATATTGGTTATTTAAATAACTATTGCAATGAAAGCCGGAAAGCAAACATGGCTTACTCATGCCAGCATAGAAAATGTTGTCTTGAGAAATTTATGCAATGTTTTTAAAAAAATTTTTAATTTCTCACACTGTAAGCCCTATCAACCAAAATATGTACAAACGTTTCTCATTAAATATACACAGTGTTATTTCCCCCCCTTTTTTTCCCCCTCCCTCCCTCATCCCTTCCCACTCCCTCCAAAACCTATAAATATTCAGCATATACAAAACAATAAAACCATAAAACAATGTCTTCCCACAAGGGAAAAACAAACAAGAAATACGTGTCATCTACTTTTACACACTAAATCAAATCGTTTAATCTTCTTATGATTTTAGGGGCTGGAGTTCTGAGGGAAGCTCTCTCTGATATGTTCCATGTATGGTTCCCAAATTTGTTCAATGTAACTTTGTTTTTAAAATTATACATTATTTTTTCCAGCGGAATACATTTATTTATTTCCATGTACCATTGCTATATTCTCAGATTCTCTTCCATTTTCCAAGTTGACATTATACATTTTTTTTTGCTACTGCTGAGGCTATCATAATGAATCTTTTTTGTGCTTCATCCGATTTGAGGCCTAATTCTTTACTACTTATGTTACTTAAAAGAAAGATCTCTGGGTTTTTTTGGTATGTTATTATTTGTGATTTTATTTAGTATCTGATTTAGTTCTTGCCAAAACATATTCACTTTTGTACATGCCCAAATTGCATATATTGTTGTTTCCATTTTATTTTTACAGCAGAAACACCTATCTGATATTGTAGGATCCTATTCTTTTAATATTTGAGGAGTAATATATACCCTGTGTAACCATTTATACTGTATCATGCGTAACCTTGTGTTTATTGTATTCTTCATAGTTCCAGAACATAACTTTTCCCATGTTTCATTCCCTATTTTTAAATTGTTAGGTCTGCTTTGTTCATGAATGAGTGAGACAAACACCAGACTGAGTCGAAATCAGGGTTCTTTGTTCTTTATTACCGGATTGTAACACTTGCAACTAACAATGTTAGTTGGAGAATGCATTCTGCCGTTATCAGCAAAATGGTGATTTTTTATACCCTTGGATACGTGCTTAGAACATCATCATATCATTACTTGTCCAATGACTAAAACTGTTGCTATCCTTTCCCTGCTAGCTTCCTGCCTCTCAATCCATCAATGTCTCTCTTATCTTGTAAGTACAAGGATGCATTCACATCTTGTTACAGCCCTGCACAGGGTAACTCCTTACACATTCCCATCTCATGATGTTTTACCTTACAATCCCTCCTTTGTCCTCTTTAGAGGACAATCTCGCCCTGACTATGCTACCACCGCGTTACATTAGTTCGCCTATTATTGCCAAGCTCTATACGGGTTCTGTTCACAGGGTAGTTCGGCTGGTGGGCGAGGGCTCCCCCAACCCTCCTTTGCGTACACCCCCCATCCGTCACCCCGATCCCATTGCCCGTTTACAAGTTTCATACCATTTGCCCCCAAGCAAAAAACTAGCTAACCCCCCGTACATTAGTAAATTCCCAAGTTAACATATGGTCTACAATCTAATTCATAATACTTGTTCTACAATCTGATTAATAATGTTTGTGTTACAATCAATGTTATAATATTTGTTCTACAATCAAGGTTATAATATTTAGGTTACAAGCAAGGTTAAAATTATATGTGTAACAATCTAATTCACAATCCCTCCTTCCCATCACATTCCCCTTCAGACTCCAGATCGATCTCAGCAACTTTCTCCGCCTCCTGTAATGTGAGATAGTCTTGCTCCACAGCCTGCACAGCTTGATATTTCGGAGGCAGTTCATCACGGTCAGCAAAGGCTCTCTCTATGGTCCTCGTGACCAGCGTTCGAATGCATGGAATACAACAACAGCCACAAGTGATAAAAATTGATACAGAAATGAACAAACCCAGCAAAAGTTGTCCTAACAATGTGCTCCATCTCCCAAACACTCCCTGTAACCAGGATAAAACAGGATTGGAGACTCCAGACTGGGCTTTTAATTCTTTCGCCAATGCCCTAAGTTTCGTTAACCCCTTAGTGAGTGATCCATCTGGCCCTGTGTTATTAGAGATAGAAGTGCAGCATAGATCTCCAAACATAGCATACACTCCACCTTTCTCTGCCAGGACCATATCAATCGCTATCCTATTCTGAAGTGTCATAAGGGAAGTTTCTGACAGTTGTTGATGTATTGCCTCAACAACGTCCCTGGTCAAATTTGCAAGGCGCTGGACATTATAGTGAATAAGGTTGATCCTATTAACATTTTTATTTACAGTGATGGGAAAAATTGCACTAAAAACAGGAAAACTTTCAAACCCAGCTGCAATCTCATCGGCTAATTTAAATTCGTCCGGAATATTCCGGGCTTGGCCAATGGCATCAATCCATACCCCATCAGGGTTCCTTCCTCCCGGCCCCAAGAGTCCTACACTCCTCCTTTTTCTCCACAGCCAACTCTCTGTGTGGCGCAATTCTAGGGAATCCTCGTCTCCCTCCTGCCTTTTGACAATCAGCACTGGCGCATTAAGGGTTACTAGAGCACACCGACCATCCCAGTTAGCGGGGAGCCAGTTGTACAGCACTCTTCCTCCACAAAACCACCAAATATCCGCCCTAGCCTGGGTCAAGCGGGTTGCACTACTGCTATGTGAGAGATCAACATGAGTCCTGCACGAGTCGCTGGGCAGCCAACCCACATGGAAAACGTGCGCTGCTGTGTTGTTGTTGGCAAAACAAGTAACATTAGTTATGCCTGTGGATCTAAAGACAGGGGGAGCTACATTAGCCGGAGCTATGGGAAACGTCTGTTCCCATATCAGACACCTATTCAGTGGGTTGGATTCTGACATTAGGTTCAAGGCGCAGTCCATAGCATCTGTCTCCTCAAAAATTGATCTGCTCATCTGTAATACTGTACAGATCTCTGTAAAATTGATCTGCTCATCTGTAATACTGCTCATACTGAATCAGTGTAACATCTTCCGGGAGCTTTAATTTCATTAGGATTTCGCTAAGGGCCTGATTGAACAGTCCTGGACTGTCCTTATAACCCTGAGGTAATCTAGTGTATGTGTACCGATGTGCTTGGTAAGTGAAAGTGAACCAGTCTTGGCATTCCTCAGCTAATTTCAAGCAGAAGAATGCGTTTGCCAGATCAATGACAGTATAGTATTCGTGCTCCGGACTCAGAGCCCTAAGTGCTACATATGGGTCTGGGACTGGTCTCCCGATGGTCTTGGTAGCCAAGTTAATCTCCCGGAGGTCGTGTACCATCCTCCAGTCTTTTCTACCCGGTTTGGGAACAGGCATGATGGGCGTGTTCCACATACTGTCAGGTGCCGCCCTTAAAACCCCTGACTCCATTAACCCTTCTATCGTTCCTTTAATACCCTCCTCCTGACTGGGCGACAAGCGGTATTGTTTTCTCCATATTGGTTTCTGCCCGGGGTTGGCCAATTCTAGAAATACCTCTCCTTTTATTACTCCCACATCATAGGGCCCCGTTGTCCATATATGTGGACTCAGATTAGAAAGATATTTGTCTGAGTCTCTGTGATCAATATTTTCTCCTTCTATGGCTCGGTCTCTTTCTACTTTCTCATTCACTACCTGGTCCCATGCTTCAATATTCAGTCTGACAAATTTTCCTCCCTCCGAGGTGGAATATCCCGGGATTTCTGTCTGCCTATATTCACACCCTATCGCTTCCTTTACCATCGGACCCAGCTGTCGAGCGTGATGATCTTTGGCAATACCCAAGGTCACATGAGGCACACTTTCTACTCCTAAGCAGAACCACTCCATTTGTTCTTCTGTCATGACAACCATAGCAGCTATTCCCTCCTTACCTACAAAGATAAATGGACAATGTATCGTTTCTGTCTTCCCTTCTTTTAGAGAGTCCCACCTCTCCTCATATTCCTGGTCTGGGTGGATGGTGTAGTTTAATGTAACATGCATAGGATCTAGTGGATAATGGTAATCCCCATACCGAGGAATACTGGCCCTCCACTCAAAAAACTGTTTAATCAGCCCTGGGCCTGGTTCATCATACAGTAGCCGACTCCAGAAAATACTAACCTCCACAGAGTCTTCTGAAGCGTTAGATGGGGTCATTACTATAAACTGTCCTCCCCTTCTTATTGTATCCCCTGGGTATGTTAACCGAAGGCCCTTCTCAGAACATTGTATGGTTATTCCTAGTTTGGTAAGAATGTCCCTTGCTAATAAATTAATGGGGCAACTTGGCACAACCAGGACAGGCGTTTTAACCCTTTGTCGTCCAAATGTCATGTCGATGTTATCTGTATAGGGCTGTGTTTCCCTTATCCCGGAGAATCCTATTGTAGATAATGTTTTGCCCGAAAATGTGCTCCCTGGGGGTTTTTTAATCACTGTCGTAACTGCTGCCCCTGTGTCAACCATAAATTCAATTTTTTCTCCGTTTACCGTCCCCCAAATTTTTGGTGGCTCCCAGGGAGGCGTGATTTTTGATTCTCCAGGGCACCTTCAATAATCAAATTCAGCACCTTCCTCAATATAGTCATTACACTGAGGTGCCTGGACTTGTTGATCACTCTGCCACCCCCCGATTCTCTGGGGCCCATCAATGTGTCCACCCCTACCCCTTGCTTGTCCTCTTAAGTTTCCTCCTCTTCCCCGATAGCCTCTAATAGAGGGTAATCTTTTTCCCCTTGCTCTCCCAGCCTCCGGACAGTTCCGCTGGTAGTGTCCAGGATTTTGGCAGTACCAGCATACTGCATGTTCCCCTCTATACATTGTACCTAGCTGTCTTTCCCAACCATTTCTTACTTGGGGTCCCGGATTTATCACTGGCCCCATGACCTGTGGGACTATCTGTTGGGCCGCTAATTTAACCCCTATATGTTCCATGGCTCTCACCAATTTATCGGTTGTCTTGTCCACCTCCTTCTGGGACGCACTTTCTGACTTAGCATGCTCTGATTGACGATGTCGTTTGATTGCATGTGTCAGGTGTCTTTTCCACAAATCCTCTGACATTGTCTCTAATCCCACAATGTCCCTTAATTTTGCTTGAACCGTAGCAGGTAGTCCGTTTATTATCCCATTACGAAAGTGAGCCCTTCCTAAGGGGCTGTGGTCGGGTCTTTCTCCAGTCCCTGTTTCCCATAAGTCCCATGCTCGAGTGAAATACTCGTGTGCAGTCTCTCCTTCCTTTAGTTGAAGGGTTACCAAGGCATCCAAACTGTAGGGTGTAGGAAATGTTTCTCTAAGTGCTTCCCAAAATTTATTCCGAAGTGGGTTAAATTCTATTTCATCCCCCAATTTACTGCTTCTTACAATTCTCTCTATTTGCTTCAGGGCCCCTTCTGCCTTTAATTTTATCATGATAGTTCTGACATCTGCGAGTGCTAATTGTTCTTGGCAGGTTTCTCGCTCAAAACAAGAAATCCATGGACTAGCCCCATTACTCAACGGAGGTAGTTTTTTCATTAAACTCTCTAAGTCCATTCGTGACCAGGGTACATATTTTTGAGTTCCCCGTCCCGTGATCAGTAATGGGCATTGATATCTCAATTTTGGGGATTTCTGCTCCTTCTTTACTCTTGGCATGCATTTATTTATCCCACCTTGTTCTGACTCTTCTTCGTCACTGTCACTGTCCCTATCAGCTTCCAATGTCTCAGGGTCAAAGGTATATTGGTCACGTTCATCTCTAAGATAATCTTTTCGGCCATAGTTTAGTTGTTTCACATCTTTCTCTTTTGTCCTAACTATGTCCAGGTAGGCATGTCTATTTTTCTCCCTCCCGAGTCTTTTCCTTTTACTTTCCTCCCATGGTGGATCGTATCTCGTTTCCTCATCTGTACTACACTTTTCGTCCTTTACTCCTATCACCATTCCTTCAGCTTTAATTTCTCCTGACAGTGTTGTAGTTATCTTTTCCACTTCCTTCAATACACCTACCATTAATTCTTTTTGATCCTCACTGATCTGCCCCAGCACATTAATATCTCTGTTTAAGTTTTTAATGTTATCCTGAACCTTTTTCATGTTCCATTTCTGTATCTCTAACTCCTTTTCTATTTTCTTGGACTCCAGAGGGGTCTCCACATCTATTACTCCCCCTTCTATTTTTATTAAAGGGGCCTGTACCTCGTCTGATGTGTCCCTATTCCCGAGGTTCTTGTCACACCCCAGTGTCTCAATATCTGGATATAAGGGACGTGACTCCAGGATCCCATCTGGGGTGCCAGGGGCACCTTTTGACTCCACATATGTATAGGGCGGGGGTCTACAAGCTATTTCTACAGGGGCAGTAACAGGTGGGTTACCAGGGAGACCAAATTCTTCAAATAGAGCTAGGACATCGCGGTACTGAATCTCCTTGTCTCTCACCCTCTTTTTTTCTGACTCGCGATTAAAGATTTTGTTTTCTGTGTCCCGTTTTGTTTCTTCCAGCTTGCCTAAGACTCTACGTTTTAAAATTTTGTTTCCCTCACCTGTCAGGAACATCTCAGTGCCCCCGGGTAACCAACCCCTCTTCCTCCAGCGGTCTACACATTTTCGGAGCATTTTTTGTTTTTCCAATGCCGCATTACTGGTATTTCGCTCCTCTAATTCCTGATTAATTTCCTTAATAACTTGGTCAAAAGTCTTAGCAGGCAACTGTACAGCCATAGCTGCGGGACCGCTTTCTAATGCCTGTTTTAATTTAGGTTCTTGTCCGTTTAGGGGATCTATGTCAACGAAAATTGCTTTTAAAAATGTCTCCTTGCAAGCTGGATGACTAATATCTTTTAAAGGAACAGTCTCTAAGTCTTGTCCTCCAATTGACTTCAGACTGTCCTGTATACTCTGATTGCTCGTTTTCCACTCTCTGTTTTCCCAAAGGGGTCTGAAAGTTAAATTACAACTAGAAAACCAAATATTTGGGCTATACTTTTGTCCTGTTTCCCTGTACCAATCTATGAATTTACGTAACTTTATCTCCTTGGTGATGTTGGGAATACCCTCATTTAACTTATCAAAAGTATTTCGAATAAACCGGGTGTCTCTTAGGAGTTTGTCAACTTTTTCATTAATATCTCCTACCTGATCCGGACACAGCTGTCGCAGCCTTCTGTCGTCGTTCTTGTTCACCAGGCAGGCGTCCCTGAGTACTTTTTTTGTTGTCTCAAGGTCTCTAGTGTCTGCTGTGGTATTCCACCACGGCGAATTGGGGAAATAAATTCTTAACTTCTCAAGTGTACAGACATTATCATACCTACCGGACATTTATAAGTCAGTCTCTCAGATACAATTGAGGCCAATAAGCCTGAACCTTTGTTTTCTTTCAAAGCCCAACCTTCACGTGGGAGATTTCTCCTCTTAATAACCAGTTTAGGGCAGAAAACTCAGGTCCTCAATTGTTTATAGACCACCTTCTCACTCTATTGGACTTTGCAACGACACAATAAAGACTTTTAAACTCTAGTAGTTTCTTGCGAAGCACTTAATAAATGTCATTCAAACACCTTAAGGACTTTTATCTTGTCTGTAATCACTTACGTGTTACAATCCTGGCATGCGACCTTCAATTGTGGTCGTCTAATTTGTCCGATCTCCAGTTCTTACTGACAATCATAAAGATTTTAAAAAAAAAAGAGAATTTTGTTAAAACAGGCTTCTCTGGACCTTTTTATCAGCCGGCTGAGATGATTGTCAGAAAAAACAGAAACCGTCGTCCAGTGTTCACTCACCCATCACGTCGGGGTCACCAAATTGTTAGGTCTGCTTTGTTCATGAATGAGTGAGACAAACACCAGACTGAGTCGAAATCAGGGTTCTTTGTTCTTTATTACCGGATTGTAACACTTGCAACTAACAATGTTAGTTGGAGAATGCATTCTGCCGTTATCAGCAAAATGGTGATTTTTTTATACCCTTGGATACGTGCTTAGAACATCATCATATCATTACTTGTCCAATGACTAAAACTGTTGCTATCCTTTCCCTGCTAGCTTCCTGCCTCTCAATCCATCAATGTCTCTCTTATCTTGTAAGTACAAGGATGCATTCACATCTTGTTACAGCCCTGCACAGGGTAACTCCTTACACATTCCCATCTCATGATGTTTTACCTTACAATATTTAAGTTCTTTTTCCAGTTTTGTTTGGGTTTATAGTTTGTTTCAACATTTTCCTTACCTGACAAATTAGGAAGCAGTCTGAGGTTACCAGAGGGAAGTAACTTTGAATATGTGATTACAGATACAATGATAATCAAAAGATTTATAACAGATATGTATATTAAACTGCAAGAAAAGGAGAATGAGGAAACAAATGGTAAAACTAAACAAAAATGGGAACAAGATTTAAATATAAAGATAAAAAAGGAAACATGGGAGAAATTATGTTCTGGAACGATGAGAAATACAATAAATATGAGGTTACGTATGATACAATATAACTGGATACACAGGCTATACATTACACCTCAAAAGTTAAATAAATGGGACCCAACAGTATCTGATAGATGTTTTCGATGTAAAAAAAGAAATGGGAACAACAATTCATGCAATCTGGACATGTGAGAAAGTAGAAAAATTTTGGGAAGATCTAAACCAAATATTAAATAAAATTACAGAAAACAATATACCAAAAAATCCAGGGATCTTCCTCCTAAGTAACATAAAAAACAAAGAATTTGGAATTGATTTGGATGGTGCACAAAAAAGATTTGCTAAGATAGCTCTAGCCGTAGCAAAAAAATGTATTATGACAACCTGGAAATTGGAAGATAATTTGAAAATACAACAATGGTATATAGAAATGAATAAATGTATTCCATTAGAAAAAATAACATATGGTTTAAGAAATAATATTGAAATATTTGAACAAATATGGGAGCCATACATGAAACACAATAGAGAAAACCTACCGGGGACATTTACCACCTAAATTAACGAAAGGAGAAGGAAATGAAAAGAATTGACTCAGTGGAATTTCTTGTTTATATTTATTGAATGACAACATTGTTTGACTGGTTTAATGTATCTTAGATTTTGTACTTTAAATGGATGGGGTGGGAGGTAGGGAGGGTGGGATGGGAGGAGGGAGGGGGGGAGAAAATGACACTATATATTTGAAAAGGAAAATGTATGTATCATGGTCAATGTGGTTTATGGTGTGAAAAATAAAAATTAAAAAAAAATTTCCTTACCTTGCAGCTTAATGTACATATTGGTTATAAATTCTTTAATTATCATGGTATCTGTAATCACATATTCAAAGCTGCTTCCTTCTGGTAATTTCAATCTGTTTCCTCTATTTCCCGATTGTATTCCTTTTTCATCTTAGTTACATAACTTATTACCTGTCCTCTAATAAAAGCTTTCATTGCATCCCATAGTATAAATTTATCTTTAACTAATTCTGTTTATTTCAAATATGTTTTAATTTGATGTTCAATAAACTCTCTAAATTCCTGTCTTTTAAGTAGCATGGGATTTAACCTCCATCTATATGTTCTTGGTGGGATGCCCTCCAGTTCTATTGCCAATTGTAGTATACTCAGTTTTCCTGACTCCCTTGAATATGGGCTGACAACAAAAACATATAAATCCTTGAGTATGTTTTATGCCAACTAGAATAATATGAATATTCCTCTTCTTTTGGGTGCTGCCTTCTCCATATATCCATAAGTTTCATTTCCTGCATTGTTTTAACCATAAATTTGGCTACCTTATTCTTTTTGCTCGTCTTTTGATCACTTTTATCCAACATTGGATCCAAATTAATGTTAAAATCCCTTCCTATCAATATATTTCCTTGCGTGGCTGCAACCTTCAAAATAATATCTTGCATAAACTTTTGATCCTCCTCGTTAGGAGCATATATATTGAGCAAATTCCAAAATTCTGAGTATATCTGACATTTTATCATTACATACCTCCCTGTTGGATCTATTATTTCCTCCTCTATTTTGATTGGTACATTTTTGTTAACTAATATGGCTACACATCTAGCTTTTGAATTATATGATGCTGCTGCTATGTGTCCTACCCAGTCTCTCTTTAATTTGTTATGTTCCATTTCAGTTAGATGCATTTCCTGGACAAATGCTATATCTATTTTTTTCTTTTTTCAGTAAATTTAGAAGCCTCTTCCATTTAATTTGGTTATGTATTCCATTAATGTCTATAGTCATATAGTTCAATGTGGCCATCTTGTATCTTGTTTACACCTCTTTTCCGCCTCCTTGCTACCTCCATCCCCTTTTTCCCTATTTTCGTCTTTTATGCTTCCCTTTTTAATCTCCATGTATGACAACACATTTAAAACATGAAGTACTCTGACAATCCCCACACCCAATAACAACTCCCCCCCCCCCCCCCCCCCTCTCTGAGTTGCCCCTTTTCCCTTGCTGGGCAACCACAACTCCCCTTTCCATTTGGTTTGCGATCTTGCTCGCAAGCGTCAACTGATTTCACAGTGACAGTTATTTTCTCCCCCCCAGCCCCCTCCAGAAAACACTTTTTTATACATAAAACAAAGCTCTCTCTTTTCTTCATTTCCTCCCCTTCTTCCTTCCTTCCCTTCTCTTTACCATCTTTAGTTCTTTACATATACATTATTTTTACTTTATAATATTACATCTTTATATATACTTTATTGCTTCTTTCCAGTTACATCTCTTCATCTCTTCTTCTGTCCTGCAAATGTTCTGGAAATTCTTGTGCTTTCTCTGGATCCGAGAATAGCCTGTTTTGTTCCCCAGGTATAAATACTTTAAGTACGGCTGGATGTCTTAATATGAATTTCTAATCTTTTTTTCCATAAAATCATTTTCACCGTATTAAATTCCTTCCTCTTCTTTAAGAGTTCAAAGCTTATGACCTGGTAGAAAAATATTTTTTGTCCCTTATATTCCATCGGCTTATTATCCTCTCTAATTTTATTTCTTGCTTGCTCCACTATATTTTCTCTAGTCGTATATCTTAAAAAATTTTACTTAGATGGATCTCGGTCTTTGATGTGTCTGAGCCTTCGGTACTAATGCTCTGTGGGCCCTTTCTATTTCCATTTCTTCATGCAATTCTGTCGTTCCCAACACCATCGGGATCTACTCTTTTATAAATTCCTTCATGTCTGGGCCTTCATCCTCCTTCAGTCCCACTATTTCTATGTTGTTTCGCCTACTGTAGTTTTCCAACATATCAATTTTCTGAGATAACAACTTGTGTGTCTCTTTAATTTTTTGTCACTTTCTTCCAATTTTTCTCTTAAATCATTTACTTCCTATTCTACAGCAGTTTCCCGTTCCTCCACACTCTCTACTCTTTTCCCTATTTCTGTCATGACTCGTTCTAGACTTTGCATTTTGTTTTCTGCTCTTTTCATTTTTCTTTTAATTGCACTAAACTCTAATGACAACCATTCTTTAATGATCTCATTTGCTCTTCAAAAAAAGCTTTATCTATATTTTGTCCATCTGTTTTACCTCCTATTTTTCTGTGAAGGTATTGATCTTCTTCCTCTCCTTCTGTATCTGTGTCTGTGTTTTTGTCTTCTTCTCTTTGTATCTGTCTCTTCTGCTTTTCCTGATGAATTACTTCCATGACTTTGTCCTCCTCTTGCTGTTGGGCCTCCAGTCGAGTGTCTTCTCTGATGGGGCTCCTTCTGTTGCTCGTCCTGTTGCCATTCACCCTCGATTCTCTCCTCGCTGCTGTTATGTCCTTCCAGCTGAGCACCCTGATGTCGGGTGTCCCTCAGCTGGTCGCGTTGCAGCTGCCCGCTCCTCAGCTCCCGTCGGTGTTCACTTTATTTTTTGATTGCACACTTTTGTTTGGTTCAGAGAGCCATTTTTCCAGTCCATCGGTTGGGGGAGTGTGGGGGGGGGGGGTCACGACTTTGCAGAGCACTCACCAGATCTGCTGCTCTTCATCACTTTAGTTCCCTTCTCATGTGTGCAGGTAAGGCCTTCTTCTTTCTTCTCCGATGTTTTTTCTTCATCTTTTTCCCCCATTATTTTTACTATCTCTTGGGTGCCATCTTCTTATTCTTCTCTGTAACTTTATCTTCTGTTATCTTTGTTTCATCTTCGTTGAGCTCTCTTTTCTAAACTTTTTTTCTGGAGAGTGCTGGTTCAATCTGACCGGCCACTACTCCATCATGTGACTTCCTCTAGCAATTTATGCAATATTAAGGCAATTTTAATGCGTAATACATTTGTTCATTCTGAAAGGGAACTTGACTTTGCATGTTTTCTTTCCCCATATATGACAAGGATTTGACACAAGATTAGACAGAAGGCTTGAAGCTCCTCTCAGTCAGTGTTGTGGGAGATCTGATTGAGGTAGCTATGGATAGTTGTATTTCATTCAGATGTGAACAGGTGCATAAAAGGCCAATCCTTTAGCCTCTTCTAGACATTTTTATTTAAATGTCAGATCATAGCTTTGAGAGTTTTTGGCTTCAGCTTGAAATCAAGTTGCATTGACTTAACAACATCGGTTTCTCTGAATTTAAATTGATTAAAATTGCTCAGATATACATAAACTTAAGCTACTGCAGAAAATATATTCTATTATTATTTCCACCAGAAACATGTGTATATCTGAATAGATTTTCTTGCATGTATAATTTAACACAATACTTTAGAATTGTGCCTGAGCATTTTGCATAATCTTTTAAGTGGTTCTGGAAAGGAGCAAAGTTGAAATTACATTGATGTTCAGTATTTGACATTACAATTTTTAATCTCGTATGCAAATCTTATTCCTATTGCAGTCATTAAATGGTTTAAAACATCTGGGGATTATGCCAGATTGCCCTTTGCAATCAATGACAGCATGTCCATTTCTGGCTGCTTGAACCTGATCAGTGATATTACATCAAGGAGCAGTAAAATTGGATCCATCTTTTTTTGGCATGGCAATGAAGTAGACGTATGTGAAATGTCAATTTCCTTATTGGTAAAAGCATCGTTATAAAAACTATATCGTCAGCATTTTAAGATCCAATTACTGACAATCAACAAGGTCCTAAATAGAGATGAATTGAGCCTCACGTCAAAAGAATTGACTTGAAGTAAACACGAGAGTAAAGAGTGGGCTGCTGATGTGTAAACAATTTAAAACCAATAATGTGAATGAGTTCTCCAGATGAACTTCAACTGAAAGTGAAAACTTTGAAGTAGCAAAAGAATTTGTGATAAAAGTAACCTGAAAGTCAGAACTGTATGAAATAAAAATAGAAAATTATGTATAGACTGACCTGCAGGGTATTCCCCAGCATTTTCTGTTTTTAATCAGGTGAGTGGTTGGGTGGTACTGGTGCTCAGTTCATTTTTAGCTTGCCTTAATTGCTATTTGCGATTGTCTTGTAGAAGTTTTGTGGTTTCAACCAAACAGCTCAAAGAATGTTAGGGAAAATGAGGATTATAATTTTAAATTGCTAACATGTTTGCACCCACTCTATTGTATTTACTTCAATCAATTCTTTCAGCTATGTGGAAAATTCTACCAGCTGCTGGTTGAAATCAATTTAGAATGTAGTTTTGCAGAGAAAAAGCTTCAAAAGATATAACATGGGAGTTGAAGCGAGAGTGAGTGAAAGTGGGACACTTCAAATAGGTGAGAGGTATAAGTAGAGCAGCCATTGTGTGTATAGGGCCACATTGAGAGTGGAAAGTTGAGGTTCAAGATGATTGCCTCAAAAGTTAGAGACAAAGCTAAGACTGTTGGAAGCTGTGTTTTGTTTCAGGATTAGTTTAAATTAAAGCGGAGTAAAATCCTTGGTGATTGTTTGGAGTCTTTTGATACAGATAGAGCGAGCAGCAAATAAAAAGAAGGGAAGGTCAAGTGGAGTGACCCTGTGTAGGAGTGGAGATTTAGAGGCTTTGGGGAGCAGAGGCTGAGGACCTGCTACAGGTAAGGTCTTTTTATAATAAGCCAGAGGAGGCAGTGGGGATGGCAGCTAGAGCATTGGTATGCTCCAATTGCAGGATGTGGGAAATCTGGGATAGCACAAATGCCCCTAATGACTAAAGCTGCAAGAGACTTCGCCAAATCAGAGCGGACCCCTACTACCCCGCATATAGCAGTATCTTCCACCCACTCCCATCGGGAAAAGATGCAGAAGTATCGAAGCCAGAACTACTGAGTTGAGGAACAGCTTCTTCCCACGGGCAGTGAGAATGGTGAATCGCTGCTGAAACAATTCTCTGCCACTACTATTTATTGTTGAAATACTGTATTTGGTATGGAGATTATGCATGGTGGTAAATAATGTGCTGAATATTAAAATGGCAACATGTATTGATTTCAGGTTGGGAAAGAGACTGTACAGACTACTGAAGACCAAGTCATGAAGCGGGATATGCCACCGGCCTTCATTAAGTAAATATGACTTCATGTTCATTCAAAGTAATTTTGTAGAATAACTGCAATATCAATTCATTTGTGCAAGAGAAGCTTTTTATTAATGGGTCTTGCACGTGTTATAGTTTTAACTGTCATTGATCCTTTTTTCACACTTGGAAATGGTTGTAGATTTCACCTAGTAACTTTGCTTCTTCTCTCTCCCTCCCATTTTTCCCAGAGCTTGGGCTCCCTGGGTTATGAATAACCTTAAAGAAGGTTTACTGCATGAAAATGATCCCATACATTTTCAAAGCATTTTTCAAGCTAGTGATAATGATAAAATGTATCATGGTATCCTTTAATTCCTAGATGCTGAATATATTCAATCAGTTTAATTACACTGGAGAACAAACTTTTTCAAAAAGTTTGCTTCCTGAATAAGAATTGAGGATTATGATAGACGACTTCAAGCTGAGCACACAGATAATTTCAGATATTCTGTATCACAAAGGAAGTTGGAAAAACATTAAATTAACTTTTAATGAATATAGCATATTTAATCACATGATGAAGCTGACACATTGTGTGGCTCGGTACGACAGTAACACCATCTACAAATTTGGTGATGATGTCATGGTAGGGGTTCATGTAAAGAGAGGGGATGAGTCAGCACACAGGAGGGAAATTGAAAACTTGGCTGAATGGTGCACCAACAACAATCATGGATTCAATGTCTCCAAAACTAAGGAGCTGATTGTTGACTTCAGGAAGGGAAAGCCAGAGATATACAATCCAGTGATCATTGGGGGAGCAGAGGGTAAACAAATTTCAGTTCTTGGGAATCACTATGTTGGAGGATCTTTCCTGGACCCAACATGCTAATGCCATCGTGAAGAAAGCACGTCAGTGTCTCCACTTCCTTGAGAGTTTGCGGAAGTTTGGAATGACACCAGAAACCCTGGCAAATTTTGACAGATGTGTAGTGGAAAGTGTGCTGACCGGCTGCATCATGGTCTGGTATGGAGACACCAATACCCGAGTGTAAAAACCCTCCAAAAGCTAGTGGATACAGCCCATGAAATCACAGGCAAAATCCTCCCTACTATCAAGACCATCTACAAGGAATGCTGCTGTTGGAGAGCAGCAGCCATCATCAAGGATTCACATCACCCAGTACACGCTCGATTCTCACCTGATGCCATCAAGAAAGAGGTACAAGTGCCACAAGACGCTCATCACCAGGTTCATGAACAGCTGCTACCCTCCACCATCAGACCCCTCAATGACACACTCCATCAGGGTCTCGTTGAAGGACTCTTACTCATCCATTTAATTGATTTTTTTTTAATAAAAAGAATTCTCTCTGTATTGCACAGTCAGTTTGTTTACAGTTCTTTAATTACATGTATATGTTTACAATTTTTTTCTCATGACCAATAAGTGGTAATTCTGTCTTGCCTGCAGAAAAAAAAATCTCAGGGTTGTGTGTGATGTCACGAATGCACTCTGACAATAAATCTGACATTGTGCAAGTTCAACTAACCTAAAAATGTTTTTTTCGCTGATTTTCGTTTGCATTCAGCACCTGATGCTTCTTGCGTCAGTGTCCAACAATAGTCGGCCAGCACTGATAGATTCCAGTTGCTGATATGGCTTTTCCATGGTTAAAGTGTCCTGGTGAAACCTTTCACTGACTGCCCCAAGATCAGCAGGGAAGAAGTCCAAGTGCAAATGCAGAAAATGAATTTTCAATGACAGGTTGTCTCCCTCCTCCCCATCAATGAGATCTAGCGGGATTGTTGTCTGAAGAGGGTGCGCAGAATCTTTGAGGACCCCTTCCACCCCGCATGCACCATCTTTCAGCTACTCATGTCGGGAAAGAGATAGAGGTGTATCAGAGCTGAACCACCAGGCTGAAGAACAGGTTCTTCCCACGGGCAGAGAGAATGCTGAATGACCAAAAGAGCTGCTCACACTAACCCTCCAAGACTATAATTTGTATAAAACAATATTTATTTTATTGGATAAAATACTTGACCTGCATATGTATTATTTGTCTGTATACGTGTTACTGTACGTGTGGTTTTGTGTGTCTGCATGTTTTGCACCAACGACAGGAGAACAATGTTTCTTCAGGTTGTACTTGTACAATCTGATGACAAGAAACTTGACTTCACGGTTCTGTCTGCTGGAAGTAGACTTAATATATGACAGAAAATCACAAAAATAGGTTATAGCTTTAAAAAAAAGGTACATGGTAAGAAAATTTTAAGACTATTTTTGTGATCAGCAGTTGAAAATCCATAAAATACACCCAAAAATATTTAGGAAACAAAATCTTCACTGCCTAGTGTTATAGGTAGTGTTAGGGTAATTGTTCAATGAAATAAAGGAATTGTAAGAAGTGATGCAGAACGCTACAAAATGGGTTGCTGCAAAAATGCCTGATTCTGATTTGTGTAGGAATCTGAGTACAATCAATTCTCTTGATCAAAACTCTTACTCAGAGACTGCCTATATTTTTCTTTTCTGCACCAAAACTCTCCCAGCATTATTCTCAGTAGCTTGGCAACAGTGATGTCAAGTGCTTTGTCCACCATTGTATGTATTGAGCATTGCATAAAACTGCTCACTTGCCCTTTTCCATCTGCCTACGATGTTCCAGCATGAAAAAGGGGTGCAACGTGAAAGTCTGCAAATGCTGTGATTGTCATGAAAACGCACAAATGCTGGAGGAACTCAGCGTCCAGAGGATGCTGTGAGACTGACTGAGTTCCTTCAGAATCTCTCTTTTGATTTTTCATCAAGAGAAACCTCAGCTTATCCAGCCTCATCTTCTAATGCAAGCCCTCAGTTCTGACAATATGAATCTTTCGCCATCTTTTGCAGCGTAATGGCTTGGCGACTAGAATTACACTCAATACTCCATGTGCTCTTGTAAATGACTGTGCAGTTGTAACATGAGATACCATGAGGAAATTTGAGTTTTATTTTTGTAATAACATGAAACAGTAAGACAGAATTTTTAAACATTAGTATTAAAACCTGGCACAAAGCACTTGGTCTGTGGGCTGTGGTGAATCCTGCCTACCCACAGTAGGCATTCAAGCCATAAGAGATACAAGTTTATTATCATCTGTCGGTACATTTGCAAGCAAATCTATCGGTATTTCTCTGTGCGCATGCACACACTACACAACATATAATAAGCACATACCGTAAATATTCGTGTATATAATGTGAAAAATTTCGTACCGAAATTCGAGCTCAAAGTAGGGGGTTGTATTATACATGTGGTTATTATTTTAACAATTTTTTCTGCCAGGCTTAACGATCAGTAAGATTATCAGAGATGGCAGCATGAATCGGGGGGGTGGGGGAGAGGGACGCCAGCGCGACTCGGGGGGGGGGTGGGGAGAGGGACGCCAGCGCGACTGGGGCGGGCGAGGGGACGCCAGCGCGACTGGGGCGGGCGAGGGGACGCCAGCGCGACTGGGGCGGGCGAGGGGACGCCAGCGCGACTGGGACGGGCGAGGGGACGCCAGCGCGACTGGGGCGGGCGAGGGGACGCCAGCGCGACTGGGGCGGGCGAGGGGACGCCAGCGCGACTGGGGCGGGCGAGGGGACGCCAGCGCGACTGGGGCGGGCGAGGGGACGCCAGCGCGACTGGGGCGGGCGAGGGGACGCCAGCGCGACTGGGGCGGGCGAGGGGACGCCAGCGCGACTGGGGCGGGCGAGGGGACGCCAGCGCGACTGGGGCGGGCGAGGGGACGCCAGCGCGACTGGGGCGGGCGAGGGGACGCCAGCGCGACTGGGGCGGGCGAGGGGACGCCAGCGCGACTGGGGCGGGCGAGGGGACGCCAGCGCGACTGGGGCGGGCGAGGGGACGCCAGCGCGACTGGGGCGGGCGAGGGGACGCCAGCGCGACTGGGGCGGGCGAGGGGACGCCAGCGCGACTCGGGCGGGCGAGGGAGGTGTGTCGTATGGGGGTAAAATTTTTCTCCCTTTTCCCCTCAAAAATGGGGGTAAAATTTTTCTCCCTTTTCCCCTCAAAAATGGGGGTAAATTTTTTCTCCCTTTTCCCCTCAAAAATGGGGGTAAAATTTTTCTCCCTTTTCCCCTCAAAAATGGGGGTAAAATTTTTCTCCCTTTTCCCCTCAAAAATGGGGGTAAAATTTTTCTCCCTTTTCCCCTCAAAAATGGGGGTAAAATTTTTCTCCCTTTTCCCCTCAAAAATGGGGGTAAATTTTTTCTCCCTTTTCCCCTCAAAAATGGGGGTAAAATTTTTCTCCCTTTTCCCCTCAAAAATGGGGGTAAAATTTTTCTCCCTTTTCCCCTCAAAAATGGGGGTAAAATTTTTCTCCCTTTTCCCCTCAAAAATGGGGGTAAAATTTTTCTCCCTTTTCCCCTCAAAAATGGGGGTAAAATTTTTCTCCCTTTTCCCCTCAAAAATGGGGGTAAAATTTTTCTCCCTTTTCCCCTCAAAAATGGGGGTAAAATTTTTCTCCCTTTTCCCCTCAAAAATGGGGGTAAAATTTTTCTCCCTTTTCCCCTCAAAAATGGGGGTAAAATTTTTCTCCCTTTTCCCCTCAAAAATGGGGGGGGTTGCATTATACAGAAAATGCATTATACATGAATATTTACAATATATAAATGAAAATGTAAGACAAAAGAAATATGAACATGTATATTTTGGAATAATTTACTCATTTATAAGAGACCCTGGCAGTCCTGATTTTGATGCTCCTGTACCACCTCCTTGTTGGTAGGACAAAAATACTGTGAGCTGGATGAAAAGTTTCCTCAAAAATTCTTTTGAGCTTTATTTCAGCAACAAACCCAAAGAATGTTGTCAATAGAGGAAAGGCAGACCCCAATGATCTTCTTGGCCATTTCAATGTATTGATTCTGGTCTGATGCTTTGCAGCTACTATACCACTCAATGATGTAGCCAGACAGGACAGTCATTTGGGTGTCTGTAAAATCTTGTCAAGGTTGCGTCTGGTAGCCTTGCATTCTTTGACCTTGTTAGGAAGAGTATGAACTGTTGCACCTTACTGACTGAGATGTTGTGGGCCCAGGATAGTTCATCTGTTATGCACATCAAGGAACTTTGTGCTCTCCTCTCTCTCCATGATTGATCTATTGATATGGATCCATTGGATCCATTGATCCATTGATATGGAGAATGGCCACAGTTACTGCTGATTTCCTTTGAAAATATGAGATTTTATCCTAAAGTCCAAGTTCGACCTTCAGAAGATAGTTGAGAGTGGTTCATGACATTGGGGGCTGCAGGTAGAAGAAGAGAGAGGCTGGGACTTCATCTTGAGAAAAGGCTAATGGGATGGTTAAGATTGTGACAGGTTGTTCCCTTTGGTCAAAGATGAGAAATTGGGGACGTAAAATAATTTTAAATAACTCAAAAAACATTTTTTTAAACAGACATGGAAAATATAGTGGCCTCCAAAATGGTAGTGAAAATATTGCAGTGTTCTGAAGAAAGGGTAAGAAGTCTAATGAAAGAGGTGCTCTGAATTCGAAAGCCAGAGTTGATGCGACAGGCAAAATGGCTTCATCTGGTTTGGTAAACATGCTATAATTCTGTGTTTGGAGTTCTACGGTGACACCTAATTCTTTGCTGGCATCTTCGTATTATGCTTTACATTCAGTAAGATTTGTCAAATTTTATTGGATACCTGTATTTTCATTCATGGAATGTAGATTTAACTGGAAATACTGCATTTATTGTCCATCCCAAATATCCCTAAGTTAGAGAGGTAGTCACAACTAAAACTGTTTTGTTAAAGAATTTCAACTCTGAGTGTCTGCTGTTATTCTTCTCCTATTGATGCTGTTTGGCCTGCTCAGTCCCTTCAGCTGATGGTTTGTTGTTTGAGATTCCAGCATCTGCAGTCTCTTGTAGCATATGCTATAACCATCGGTGAGTCTGGAGAAAGGAGTAAGATGGACTGGTAAGAATGACAAATTTTCTTCCATGAAGCACGGCTGTGGAGCAAATGAGCTTTTATAATTGGCTAGTAGTTCCATGAAAGTGATCTTTAATTCCAGATTGATTTATGTTCATCAGTTTAAGTGTCCCACCTGCCATTGTGGGATTCAAATGTACTCCTGTGTCAGTGGTCATGAATTCTGATCCCATCGCTGAGATGTAGATTGAATGTTGAAATGCCTTTTGCAATTTGTAGTTAATTTATTGTTTATAATAGCTACTTGAGCACTCGGTAAATATTTCCCATCTTATTGTTTGCAGGGTTGAAAATGCCTGTACTAAGTTGATCCAGGCTGCTCAGATGCTGAAAGACAATCCCTATGCTGTACCTGCACGTGATTACCTCATTGATGGTTCTAGGGGTATTCTTTCTGGAACTTCAGACTTGCTCTTGACATTTGATGAAGCAGAGGTACTTGTTCAAAACAAAATTAATTGCATAGACATACATTAAAAACAAGGGGCTGTTTGGGGAGAGGATAGGAGCACTGAAGGACTAAAGGGAATTTATGCTTAAATCCGTGGAGGTGGGTGAGGTTGTAAATGAGTGCTTTGCCTTGGAATTCACCAGGAGAAGAACTTTTTATAAAGACAGCACAGTAACGAGCCTTTCTAATCCATGAGCCTGTGCTACCCAATTACACTCTATTGGCCTACATACCCTGTCTGTTTTTGAAGGGTGGGAGGAAACTAGAGGACCAAGAGGAAATCTACGCAGACGTGTGGTGAACGTACAAACTGCACTGGATTTGACTGCTATGCTTACCGTGCCCCCCCCCCCCCCCCCTCACCAAAGTATAGTGATAGGGAGCATAGTCTGGAGAGTGCTAATGCATTTGGACAGTTTAAAATCAAGAAAGAGATGATGCTTGGAGTTTTGAAAAGCATTAAAATGCATGACACCCTGGGGCTGGATGGGATATTTCCCAGGTTATTTAATTTTCCCACCATTGAGAACATCTACAGGGAACGCTGCCATCAAAGAGCAGCAGCCATCATCAAGGATCCACACCACCCTGTTCTCACTGCTGCCACAAGACTCACACCGCCAGGTCCAGGAACAGTTTGTACCCCTCCACTATCATACTCCTCAGTGACAAACTCAATCAGAAACTCGTTTAAGGACTCTTACTTTTGCACTTTATTGTTTGTTTTTTTTCTCTCTGTATTGCATCTGTTTCTTAGTTTACATGTGTACATTATGTACAGTTTTTCACTACCAATAAGTGGTAATTCTGCCTGACCTGCAAGGAAAAGCATCTCAGGATTGTACTTTGACAATAAATCTGAAATAAGTGAGGAGATTTCTGGGACTTTTACAAAGATCTTTGTACTCTCACTGTCAACAAGTGAGACCCTGCTGGACTGGAGAGCAGGCCAATGTTTAAATTGCAAAAAACAATGATGGGTACAAAGGGATGTAGAATTAACAATCTAAGTCCCAAACCTCATCTGACAATGAAAGGATTATATCCTGCTCTCATGCAGATTTAATTTTATCAAGAGGGGTAGATCTTAACCTGGCACCTTATCATAAATCGTGGAAATTAACATTTTAAGAGTGGGTTGTACATTAAAAAACACATCAACAACGTTCATATCAGGTACATCAAGAAGGTTAAGTATCTGAGAGTGGAGAAAATGTCTGATTTGTAAGCATCTTAAAAAAAAATGGGTATTGGGTCAATTGAACTTTTCAGAAAGTTGTTCAAATGATGCAAAGCAATGATCAAATGAAAGATCTTTAAAACACTTGATACCCAGTCTTTTCCATTCTTAAAATGCTAAATTGTGTAAGGAAGGTTGGAAGAATAGGGCTTGAATTAGAAAAAAACCCATAAATTCCAAAATGGTTTCTGAACTGGCCCCATATCCTTATAGTGTGCTTTACAACTGGATTATCAATAGATTTATGTGAACAAAAGGAAGCGAGGATCCAAGAAAAGCTGGAATGGAGAGATTTTTAATTGTACACAACTCCATTGCTCACCCCCCCATGGACAGTCGCGCCCCCCACATGGGCAGTCAAGTTGTTTATGGAAGTGTATCCAAAACATAGGTTTGCGTATTTCTTACTCAATTTTTCCTGCTTTTTGAAGTTTTCCTTATCTTCTAGTTTCTCAATACTCTCGGCTTTTTTAAATGGATTAGCTTTAATTTCATTTCTTTACTTCCTGTTATCCATGGCTGACAATCTGACTTTTTCACCCTTCCTTGATCTGTGTTAGAAATTTATTCATGTAAGGAAGCTGTGCTACAGCAATAAAAAATCTGATTAGGCATACGTGGAGCATTGTTTCCAGTTTGCAGAAAGGGTGTGGAAACTTTCGGAAGGCTGGAGAAAGGATCTTCCAGAATGTTGTCTGAATAAGAGGGTAGCAACTGGCAAGGTGGACTTACTTGAGCTAATTTCTCAGGGGTGTCAGGACCTGAGATGGCACCTGATGAGTATTTCTCAACCATGAGCACTGTTGACAGTGTAGACAGTCAGAACCTTTCTCCTTGGGTAAAATACTAGAGGACATGCATTTAAGGTGGGCTGGTGAAGCTGAAGGGAGGTGTGTGGATCAGGGTTTTCTTAGAGTGCTTGGAATGGACTGCCAGAAATAGCGGTGGAAGCAGATACAATAGCAGCATTCAAGAGGCTCTTAGGTGTATAACTGTGCATGCAGGAATTATGTATCAAGAGAAAGCAGGACATTTTGATGTAGACATGTGGTCTGAAAGTCCTGTTTCTGCGATGGTACATTCTGTTTTTAATGGAAACAGCAGTGCTAAGACTTATGCAGAAAATCTTGGTGAATATGCTTGTAACTGGCCAAACCCTGGACAGAATCTGCAGCCCAGCCTTCTGCAAAGTTGGGTGCTGGCTACAAGTTATCTCAGGAAATCTGTCTGTTGAACCCATCCTGGTTAGCTGATACAAATAAAGGTGCAATGCCAATTGAAGTGAAGTCTGCCATGGGAGAAAGAAAAGGAAAAATTTCCATTTATTCACTTATTTTGGCCATTTAAAGCATAGAAACGGTTTTTATTACCCTTAACTTTAAAGATATTAAAAAAAATACTATTTCAATGAATTATTCATTTTTTTAAAAAAAAGTCCCTTAAGTTTATGCATGTCATATATGCTACTTTTTAAATGCCATATTTGATAGTTAAAGAACTGGGTTGCATTATCACTGCAATCATCCACACCTCAAGAAATGCTGTTCAGTGTCTCTACCACCCTCCTATCCCCTATCTCCAACATGCAATAAGCCAAGTTCCCATTGGAAGACTGCACTGAACTACACTGGAAGAAAGATTGGATTTCAAGGTGCAGATAGATAATCAGTGCATTTGAAGTAAATTTTCCAAAATGCTTGTGTATTTTCTTGTCTTGTCATGGATTTTATATTGTGTTGTAATCTTTAAAAATGCCTTTATTAATTTTATCTCAGGTCCGTAAAATTATCCGTGTATGCAAAGGAATTTTGGAATATCTTACAGTTGCTGAAGTAGTAGAAACTATGGAGGATTTGGTGACATACACCAAAAACTTGGGTCCAGGTGAGGAATTCATTATCTTTGGTATTTGTACTGTGACAAAAGCAAGCCGAGCTACACTTCTACCAAATGTTCAGAGGGATTTTATATTTGGACCAAATTATGACTTCCTAGGTAAAGAAAATATATTTGTATTGGAAGAAAGTCTTTTATCTTTGAATTTCCATTTCACATCTGTATCACCAGATGCATAAATGTTTCGTGTTCTATATTAAAATCATAATTTACCTTTTCATAAAGTTGGTGGCCACTGTCGATGAATTTGCACAGCAATTGTGTTTTGAAATGGAGAACATCATTAGGGGCAATGGGAACATTTGGCTCCATTGATTAAGCTTGTCTATTTATTGTGATCATGGACCATTCTCTATCTCTTGTTTCCTTTTGCTTTTTATTCCTCCAGTGAATTTCATTCCCAGGTAACGATTTTTTTTGTTACCTCAGTATTGACACCCCAAAGCCTAACATCTGACTCTTATTCAAGACTCTTCCCCACCACCTCCCCTTTTGTGAGGGGAAACATTTATCTTGCATCCAGTTCTGGTTCTGACAGAATTTTGTGCATTTCAATGAGATTCCCTCTAATTTTGAATGTGGGCCAAGACAACTTTGTCTTTTTTTGGATCAATTCAGAGCCATCATCCCTGAAATCAGTCTGATGAATTGTTGCTGCACTCATTCCTTGGCGAGATTCTATATTATTCAAGAAAAATACAACAGGTGTGGTGTATGGGAACTTCTTCGAATGAAGGGCAGAATACCATTTGCTTTTCTCTTTATGCATGCTTAATTTCAGTAACAAGTGCACAAAGACTCCCAGATCTCTGTTCACGTCAACATTTGTGAGACGATCTTGTACCAGTCATGTATTTGCCCATTCAAACTGTGTGCAATAAAATCCCCGTTTTCTGGATTTCAAGCAACTGGCAAAAAAATTGCAGAAAATAAATTGGTAAAAAATATGAAAGTTTAAAATCGGCTCTTCTTACCCCCCCACGATCATTTTCCCAATCCACATAACACACAATCTCAAGCATCCAGCAAATTCAGTTATCTGACATCAACCAATCCCCATAGGTGCCAGATACCGAGGGCATCTTTGGTTTCACCTCGTACGATCAATGCCACCCAATTTTATGTCCACAAACTTTGAAATATTATATTTTATTCCCTCATCCAAATCATGGATAAATAATGTGAGCAACAGGTCATAAGACTGATCCCAGTGACATCCCATATCTCTCCTGCCACCCTGAAAAAAATCCACTTTTTCCTTCTTATCTGTCCATAAATTTACAATGCAATCCTGAATATTTCCTCCCATCTTTAAGGAGGCCTTATTAAAATCAAAATACCTTGTATATATTGGTTCTCCCTTGGTTGTTCTGACAGATACAGCCACAAAAACTCCATTGTTTTTCCAAATATGATTTTCTTTCATAAATTATTTTATCATTTTGAGTGTAAATGTTTTGTATATATATGAAGATGTGTACATTTCGCTATAAATATAAGCGTAATTAATATACGTATATACATGTAGATAAATTGTGACACAATGGGTTAATTAAAAATATGCTTATAAAAGGGATTGGGTTAGCTGTTAGGTTGCATGCCTTGCAAGGTTTGAGGGCAGGTGCAAACAGGAGGTTCTGGGCTTTAGCAACATGTTCAAGCACACCCCAGAAACTGAAACATTTTCAGAGTTAGGGCCATGTGTTTTTTGTAAAGTCTGGAAATTGCAACGTTTGCAAACTGAAACCAAAAAAATGTGCTGGAACATTAGGAGGGGAGGGGCAAAGAATGAGAGAGAACATTTAGCAGGAGGCAGTCTGAGAAAAGGCTAGATGGAAGAGGAGCCTGCTGAAAAGGTTTCCTTTTTCAAGACTAGACAGAGCTCTAATATGGTAGCCTGAGTGTACTGTCTGTGGAGATCAGGAATGGTGGCTGGTCTTCCTGGTGTGGCAAAGAGGAGAAAAAACTCTAAGAAGAACCTGTAAAGAAGACACGTTTCTTCTGCAAGACGCTCCTGTTTGGGGTGTCCAAGCAACAACCATCTCTCTGTAATGTTCCACAACTTTCCTTCCTGGTCATTCTAAGTAAAGCACTGAGGTTTGCTTGAATGTAATGACTGTTTGATTCTGTTCACAGGATTGAAGATTATTGGAAACTGTAGCCTTGGAAACATGGACAGTGGAAGATTGTCCAGTTAAAAAGGACTTTCTTGAAAGCACATTACACATACTTGTGTTTAGATTAGGTTGGGGGGAGGGATTGTGTCGATAAGTTTAGTGTTGATCTTGTTGTTCTAAAATCATTTTGTTTTAGGAACCACTACTTTGGTGTATTTCTGTTGCTCCTGGTATATGGGGTTCATTGAATTTGTAACAAAAGATAAAGCTTGTAGTTTCTTGTTCTCTGAACAGTCTAAATATTGTTGTTATCTCTTTAATGTATCAATTGTGCCTTTGTTCTTTCACTGCTCCATGAAATCAGGAATGACTAAAATGGCTAAGATGATTGATGAAAGACAACAGGAACTAACACATCAAGAGCACAGGGTAATGCTAGTCAATTCTATGAACACTGTGAAAGAACTTCTTCCTGTACTTATTTCAGGTAAATATCTTTTCCACATTTTGATAATTGCCAGGTGCCTGGAAATGACTTTATCTGTCTATCTAACTCTCTCAGCGTGAATAGAACTTGAAAATGTTTTCAAGCATGATATTAGTTGCATACAGGCCTCTGAGCAGCCAGGATGTAGGGTGCAAATTACAACAGGAGTAAGAAAGGCAATATTACTGTTATGGGGTTCTTCTAATCTGGGAAAAGTGGGTTAATGCAGGATCTTAAGGAATGTCTACAAGATGCCTTTCTCTTTTTTAATATTTTATTTATAATTAATAAGCCATTATACCGAACAATAAATGTTTAAATTTAAGAAAATTTCATTCATTACATTATGGTTATTATGTTCCAAAACACTGGATTCCAACAGTTTAAATGATCAATTTAAGGAAGAAGGTTGACACAGGTCTTAAGAGGCTGGAAGAACATTTCTACGTATTTATGCCTAAAATTTGCATATATGGGCTCCAAATTTGCAAAAATATACCATATTTATTTCTCAAATTATGTCATTTTCTCTGAAGGGATACAGCTTTGAATTTCTGCATTCCATCTTCCCATATTTAAATGTGAATCCAATTTCCAAGTCACTGCAATACATTTCCTTGCTACTGCTAATGCTATTTTAACAAATGTAATATATTGATAATTTCAACTTGGGCCTTGTTCCTTCTATATTCCACAATAGGAATAAGTCTGGGTTTAATGGAAATAAAATGCCTGTAACTTGTTCTTAAAAAGTTCCCTCAATTATCCCAAAAAGGTCTTACCTTGGGACAAAAGAAGTTCTTTTTTAATATTTTTTTATTTTTCACACTGTGAACCATATCAACCAAAATATATACAAATGTTTCTCATTAAATATACACAGTGGCATTTTCTCCCTTTTTTTCCCCCCTACTCTCCCTACCCCTTCCCACCCCCCTCCAAAACCAATAAATATTCAACATATACAATACAATAAAACCATTAAACAATGTCTTCACACAATGAAAAATAAACAAGAAAAATATGTCATCTACTTTTACAGAGTGGATCAAGTCATTTTGTCTTCCCATCATTTTAGGGGGTAGCGGTCCGAGGCAAGCCCTTTCTGTTATGTTCCATCTATGGTTCCCAAATTTGTTCAAATAATATAACTTTATTTTTTAAATTGTGTTATTTTTTCCAATCGAATACATTTATTAATTTCCATGTACCATTTCTGTATTCTGACCCTCTCTTCCATTTTCCAAGTTGACATTATACATTTTTTTGCTACTGCTAAGGCTATCATAATAAATCTTTTTTGCGCTTTATCCAATTTGAGGCCTAATTCCTTACTACATATTACTTAGAAGAAAGATTTCTGGAATTTTTTGGTATGTTGCTTTTAGTGATTTTATTTAATACCTGATTTAAATCTTCCCAAAACTTTTTCACTTTCTCACATGCCCAAATTGCATGTACTGTTGTTCCCATTTCCTTCTTACAGCGAAAACATCAATCTGATAATGTTGGATCCCATTTTTAAAAACTTTTGGGGTGTGATATATAACCTGTGTAACCAATTATACTGTATCATGCATAATCTTGTGTTTATTATATTCTTCATAGTTCCAGAACATAACTTTTCCCATGCTTCATTTTTTATCTTTGTTTAAATCCTTTTCCCACTTTTGTTTAGGTTTATAGCTTATTTCATCATTTTCCTTCTCTTGCAGCTTGATGTACATGTTCGTTATAAATCTTTTTATTATCATTGTTTCTGTAATCACATATTCAAAGCTGCTTCCTTCTGGTAATCTGTCTGTTTCCCAATTTATCCTTTAAGTAGGCTTTCAGTTGATGGTATGCAAACATTGTACCATGAGGTATTCCATATTTGTACTTCATTTGTTCAAATGGTGATAAATTATTTCCGAAAAAACAATTTTCTATTCTTTTGATTCCTTTTCTCTCCCATTCTCTAAAGGAAATGTTATCTAATGTAAAAGGGATTAGTGGGTTTTGTGTCAATAACAATTTTGGTATTTGGTAATTTGTTTTTTTCCTTTCTGAGTGGATCTTCTTCCATATATTAAGTCAATGGTGCAATACGGTGAGCTTTTATATTGCACCAGCTTTTCATCCCACTTATAAAGTATATGTTCTGGTACCTTCTCCCCTATTTTATCTAGTTCTATCTTAGTCCACTCTGTTTTTCCCTTGTCTGGTAAAAATCTGATAAATACCTTAATTGTGCTGCTCTATAATAATTTTTAAAGTTTGGTAACTGCAAACCACCTTGGTTGTACCTCTCTGTTAATTTATCTAACACTATCCTCAGTTTCCCCCCCTTCCACAAGAATTTCCTTATTATTCTCTTTAGTTCATTAAAAAATTTCTCTGTTAAGGGAATTGGGAACAATTGAAATAAGTATTGTATCCTTGGGGAGACAATCATTTTAATGCAATTTACCCTCCCTATCAATGTTAGCAGTAATTTTTTCCAATGTTCTAAGTCTTCCTGTAATTTCTTTATTAGTGACTGATAATTTAGTTTGTACAGGTGGTTTAAGTTATTATCTAACCTGATCCCTAGGTATCGGATTGCCTGTGTTTGCCATTTAAATGGTGATTCTTTTTTAAATTCTGTATAATCCACATTATTCATTGGCATCACTTAACCTTTATTTGCGTTGATCTTGTACCCCGATATTTCTCCATACTCCTTCAATTTCTTATGCAATTCTTTTATTGATATTTCTGGTTCTGTTAAGTTTACTATGATGTCATCTGCAAATAAGCTGATTTTATACTCCTTCTCCTTTATTTTTATCCCATTTATTTTCTTTTCTTTTCTTATCAGTTCTGCCAATGGTTCTATTTCTAAGACGAACAATGAGGGGGATAATGGACATCCCTGACTAGTTGACCTACTTAATTTAAATTGGTTAGATACATATCCATTTACTGTTACCTTCTCCAGTGGTCCATTATATAATGTTTTAATCCAATTAATATATTTTTCTGGTAGATTGAAGTTCTGTAATACTTTAAATAAATAGTTCCACTCTACCCTGTCAAAGGCTTTTTCTGCGTCTAATGCAACAGCCACTGTTGGTTTCTTATTTCCTTGAACTGCATGAATTAGATTAATAAGTTTACAGACATTATCCGCTGTTCGTCTTTTTTTAATAAATCCAGTTTGATCTTGTTTTACTATTTTAGGTACACAATCGGCCAATCTGTTTGCTAATAATTTCGCTATTATCTTATAGTCTGAGTTAAGTAAAGATATTGGTCTATATGATGCTGGTGTTAATGGATCCTTCCCTGTCTTTGGTATTACTGTAATTATTATTGCTGTTTTACATGAATCTGGCAAGTTTTGTGTTTCTTCTATCTGGTTCATTACTTCCAGGAGAGAAGGAATTAATAACTCTTTAAATGTTTTATAGAATTCTATTGGAAATCCATCCTCTCCTGCTGTTTTATTGTTCGGCAGCTTTTTTAATATATCCTGTACTTCCCCTATTTCAAATGGTTTTATCAGTTTATTTTGTTCCTCTTCTTGCAATTTCAGCAGTTCAATTTTAGCTAGAAACTCTTCTATTTTATCATCTTTCCCCTCGTTCTCAGTTTGGTATAATTGTCCATAAAATTCCTTAAAATTTTCATTAATCTCTATTGGGTTATATGTAATTTGTTTGTCCTTTTTCCTTGATGCCAATACAGTTCTTTTAGCTTGTTCTGTTTTAAGTTGCCAGGCTAATATTTTATGTGTTTTTTCTCCCAGTTCGTAATACTTTTGCTTTGTTTTCATTATGTTCTTCTCCACCTTGTATGTTTGTAATGTTTCGTATTTTATTTTTTGTCCGCCAATTCTCTTTTTCATTATATCATCCCTTTTTACTAGTTCCTTTTCTGTACTTACTATCTCCCTTTCCAACTGCTCTATTTCCCGATTGTAGTCCTTTTTCATCTAGTTACATAACTTATAATCTGCCCTCTAATGAAGATTTTCATTTCGTCCCATAATATAAATTTGTCTTTCAGTGATTCCGTGTTTATATCAAAATATGTTTTAATTTGGCGTTCAATAAACTCTCTAAATTCCTGCCTTTTAAGTAGCATGGAGTTTAACCTCCATCTATATGTTCTTGGTGGGATGTCCTCCAGTTCTATTGCTAATAATGAGGATGAATGATCAGATAGTAATCTAGCTTTATACTGTTTTCCTAACTCTCCCTTGAATATGGGCCGACAACAAAAACATATCAATCCTTGAGTATGTTTTATGCCAACTAGAATAATATGAATATTCCTTCTCTCTTGGGTGTTGCCTCCTCCATATATGCATAAGTTTCATTTCCTGCATTGATTTAACCATAATTTGGCCACTTTATTCTTTTTGCTTGTCTTTTGTCCAGTTTTATCCAACATTGGATCCAAATTAAGGTTAAAATCCCCTCCTATCAATATATTTCCTTGTGTATCTGCAATCTTCAAAACAATATCCTGCATATTTTTGATCCTCTTCATTAGGTGCATATATATTGAGCAAATTCCAAGATTTTGAGTATTTTATCATTACATACCTCCCTGCTGGATCTATTATTTCCTCATCTCTTTTGATTGGTACATTTTTGTTAACTAATATGGCTACACCTCTAGCTTTTGAATTATATGATGCTGCCGCTACGTGTCCTACCCAGTCTCTCTTTAATTTGTTATGTTCCACTTCAGTTAGATGCATTTCCTGCACAAATGCTATATCTATTTTTTTCTTTTTTCAATAGATTTAATAGGCTCTTCCTTTTAATTTGGATATGTATTCCATTAATGTTTATAGTCATATAGTTGAACGTGGTCATCTCGTATCCTGTTTACACCTCATTTCTGCTTCCTCACCACCACCTTTTCTCCATTTTCATCTCTGTTTTGCCTTTTTTAAACTCAATGTATGACAACACGTTTAAAACATAAAATACTCCAACAACTCCCATATCCAATATTACCTTAACCCCAAATGGCCCCCCCTCTCTGAGTTACCCCTTATCCCTTGCCAGGCAAACACAACTCCCCTTTCCATTTGGATTGCGATCCTATTCACAAGCGTCAACTGATTTCATAGTAACGGTTATTCTCTTCCCCCCCCACAAGAAAACTTTTTTTTACACAATTAACAAAGTTCTCCCTTTTTTTCCCTTACTTCCTTCCTTCCCTTCTCTCTTCCTTCTTTAGTTCTTTACATATGCATTGTATTTAGATATTTATATATATTTTATCGCCGTTCTTCATTCTTATTACATCTCTTCATCTCTCCTCCTGTCTTGCAAACGTTCTGCAAATTCTTGTGCTTCCTCCGATCCGAGAACAGTCTGTTTTGCTCCCCGGGGATAAATATTTTAAGCCCAGCTGGATGTCTTGATATGAATTTATAACCTTCTTTCTTGCTGAATTAAACTCCTTCCTCTTCTTTAAGAGTTCAAAACTTATGTCTGGGTTAAAAAAATATTTTTTGACCCTTGTATTCCAATGGTTTATTATCTTCTCTAAGTTTATTCCTTGCCCGCTCCAGTATATTTTCTCGTTGTATATCTCAAAAATTTTACTAAGATGTATCTTGGTTTTTGATGTGTCTGTGGTTTCGGAGCTAGTGCTCTGTGTGCCCTTTCTATTTCAATTTCTTCCTGCATTTCTGTCATGTCCAGGACCTTCGGGATCCATCCTTTTATAAAGTCCTTCATGTCTGTGCCTTATTCACTCTCCTTCAGGCCCACTATTTTTATGTTGTTTTGCCCACTATAATTTTCCAACATATCAATTTTCTGAGCTAACAACTCTTGTGTCTCTTTAATTTTTTTGTCACTTGCTTCCAATTTTCCTCTTAAGTCGTTTACTTCCATTTCTACTGCTGTTTCTCGTTCTTCCACATTTTCTGCTCTTTTCCCTATTTCTGTCATGACCCGTTCTAAACTTTGCATTTTATCTTCTGTTCTTTTCATTTTTCTTTTAATTGCACTAAATTCAAATGACAACCATTCTTTTAATGCTCTCATTTGTTCTTCCTAAAAAGCTTTATCTATATTCTGTCCATCTGTTTTACCTTCTATTTCTCTGTGAAGATTTTGGTCGTCTTCTTCCTCTTCTTCTGTGTCTGTACCTGTGTTTGTGTCTTCTTCTTCTCTTCTTTGTATCTGTGTCTCTTTTGTCTTTCCTGATGAGTTGTTTGCCTCTTCTTGCTGGGCCTCTTGCTGTTGGTCCTCTCCTTCTGAGCTGCTCATCTGTCAGGCTTCCTATTGCGGTTCCTCTTGCCGTTCACGCTGTCGACTTACTTCCTCGCCTGGTTCCTCACTCCCTCTCCTGCTGCCTTCCTCATCTTCCAGCTGAGAGGCCTGGTGTCGGGCGTCCCTCAGCTGGTCGCGCCGTGGTTTCCCGCTCCTCGGCTGAGCCCCCCTCCCGTCGGTTTTTTCCTTTACCTTAGATTGTGCAGTTGTGCACTTTGGCTCAGAGAGCCATTTTTGCAGTCCATTGGTCGACTCCGCAGGGCTGACACCAACCTTGGAGATCGGACGCTCTTTGCCACCATGGCTCCCTGTTCCTTCGTGCAGGTAAGGCCTTCTCCTTTCTTTTCTGATGACTTATTTTTTTTCCCGTTTTTACTTTTTCCTTCTTAGGTGCCATTTTCTTTCTCTTCTCTGCAACTTTATCTTCTATTTCTTATACTTTATATTTGTTAAGCTTTGTCTTTTCTTGACTTTTTCTTTTTTTCTGGAGAGGGCTGGTTTTACCCGACCGGCCACTACTCCATCACGTGACTCCTCGCAGGGACCATTATTAAGGATAAAGTTTCTGGGTACTTGAAAAGACAGCATCTGATGCTGTCTGTAAAGAGTTTGTATGTTCTTCTGTGACCTGCATGGGTTTGTCGCAGGTGCTATAGTTTCCTACTACCCTCAAAATGTATGGGGTTGGTAGGTTAAATGAGTATAATTTGATAGCAGGGATTTTAAGTGGCGAGAATGAGTGTCTTTTCTATTGTTAAAGTTAAAATGTAAAATTGGCCAAAGTCAGAGGAGATGTTGCTTGGATAAATAATCTGTTGGAATCCTTTGAGGAATAATGAACAGGACAAAGGAGTGTCGGTGTATTTTGTGTATTTGGATTTTCAGAAGAACATTGACAAGGCACTGCAAATAAGGCTGCTAAACAAGATAGGAAGGCATGATATTATGGGAAATATATTAGCGTGGAGAGAGCATTGCAAAGGGCAAAGAATGGGAATACAGGAGGCCTTTTTGGATGGCTGTTGGATCCGCTACTTTTCGTGTGGCATGTAAATTATTTAAGATCAGCCTCAATAGCTGGGATGATTTGAATATAACATTTTCAGATGACGATTGGTACTCGACTCTTAGTTTGATTAATGATTCCTCATTTTGTGTAAGGCATTGTTTATTACAAATTAAGGTGGTACATAGAATACAAATGTCCAAACTCAAAATTATTTCATTTTTATGCAGATGTTGGTTGATCCACTATGTGAGAAGTTTAAAATTTTTGAAGCTTCATTGATTCATATTTTTGGGAGTGCCCCAATTTAGAAAAATGTTGGGACAATATTTTCCAAACTTTATCAATGATTTTTAAGATCAAAATAGAACCATGCCTGTGTTGTTTGTTTTTTCTCGAGAACAGAATATACCTCTTGTCTGCAAACCCAAGAGAAAACTTTGGTTTTTACCACACTGATAGCCAGATGAGCAATTTTATTGAAATGGAAAGATGACTCTTCACCTACTCAGACGCAGAGTAGGTCTTATTTAAGCTTGGAGAAAATTAGATACAACATTCAAGATGGAAAGTTTCAATTTGAATTTCATGGACTTTTATATAATCGGGAAAATTAAGAAGTCTGGAGGCTCCTGGGGCTCTCAATCCATTGTCTGGAGTCGCTATTTTATCCATAACTTTACATTTTCTACAAGTTAATCTTGGTTAGAGGGAGGGGGTTAGATTAGTCAGATTATTTTGATTTTTTAAAAAACAGTTTTAGAATATATATCGCATATTTTGGTTGAGTTTAAGTTGAGTAGAGAAATGCTAAAAAAAAAATCTCAAAAAGGTGGGGGGGTGGAGAGGGTGGAATTTATATGGCGGATATACTTTTGAGACTTTAAATTCACCAACAAAACCAAATTACATCAGTTCAGTGTATAAATCGATGGAAGCACTTCCCCACTGCTGGTGCTGCCACTTCCCACCACCTCCCCACCGCTGGGTGCCACCATAACTGCTACCCAAGACCCTGAGGTCACCGTCGCGCTGCTCTCTGGTAGGCCAACGTTTCTGCTACTGCCAGGAGCATGATGTTGAGTCCCAGCTCTGTAGGCGGTTGCTGCTCCTGCCGGTATGCTGAGGTTTTTAAAAACTTGGTAATTTACAGCTTTGTTATTTGAAATTGGTGGGTTTAAAAAAAAAAATTAGGGTTGTTTCTGGAAGGCCCAGACAGCCTGAAAAAAGAGGGTCAACTTGAACGCCGGTTGACCTGTATGCTGAAATATACGGTACATAAATATGGGTTTATGTGTGGTTATCAGGGATCATATTAATAAATAAGATGAAAATACACCTTTATCTATATAAAGTGATTTTCAATTTTGTTCCATTTATTTTTTTATTCAATATTGGACACATTATGAGAAATGGATTAATTGCTAATTAATATATATTAGAATTAGATGTCTTAAGATATATGGAATGTATATGGTATGACATTGTATGATATTACTTGATGACTATACATGTTTATTTATATTAAACTCAATATAAATATTTTTAAAAGAAAAGATTTAGATGGAAACGATGGCTTTGAGGCCAGATTTGCAAATGATAGGAAGATCGGTGGAGGCATGGGTCATGTTGAGGAAGCAGGGAGTCTGCAGAGGGGCTTGAAAGTTTGGGAAAATGGACAAAGAAGTGGCTGATGGGGTACAGTGTAGAGAAGTGTATGGTCTTGCAGATTGGGGGAAGGAATAAAGATATAGACTCTTCTCAATGGGTAGAAAATTAAGAAAGTGGAGGTTTCAAGTGGCTTGGAGTCCTCGTGTAGAATTAACTTGCAGGTTAAGTCAATAAGACAAATGCAATGTTATCTATTTCAAGAGGGATAGAATCTAAAAGCAAAGATGTAATGCTGAGACCTTATAAGACGTGCGTCAGACCACATTTGGAGTATTGTGAGCAGTTTTGGCCCCATATATAATGAAGGTGATGCTGGCGTCACAGACAGTCTAGAGGAGGTTTATCAGAATGATCCCGGGGATGAGAGGGTTAAAATATGAGGAGATTTTGATGACTCTGGGTCTGTACTCACTGAAGATTAGATGAGGTGGAATTTCATTGAAAAACACTGAATATCGAAAGGTGGAAGTGGCGAGCCTAGGACCAGAGGGCACAACCTTAGAATAAAAGGACATCCCTTTAGAACAGGGACGAGGAGAAATTCCTTCAGCTAGGGGATGGTGAATCTGTGTAATTAGTTACCAAAGATGGTTGTGGAGGCAAAGTCATTGGGTAGATTTAAAGCTGAGGTTGATGGGTTCTTGATTAGTAAGGGCGTCAAAGGTTATGGGGTGAATGCTGGAGAATGGGATTGAAAGGAAGAATGCATTAGCTGTGATTTGAATAGTGGAGTAGATTTGATAGGCTGAATGTTCTAATTCTGCTCCTACTTCATATGATTTTAATTTTTTAAGCTCTCCACCTATCCACTGCAACTTTAAATCATTTTTCCAGTTGACAAACATATCAGATTTGAGTCCCTAAATACCTTTTTTTGTAACTATTACTTTCATAAGTGTTTGCTCAATCAAATTTATGTTTTAGTAAATTGCCTCACTAATAGTGATTTGGGATATCAGTTATTAAAATTTCTAGTTAATTTGCAGGTGAAATCAAGGTTGTAATGGGGAGTCTCCAGGTGGTGCTCATGGAGTGAACACGTTTTGGTTTTTGCTCCATAAAATATACTATTTTTAACCTGTATCCACCTTTGAGCTAACTTCACAGAAGTCAGAAAGATCTTTATTATTTCTCTAATTATACTTGAGTCTGAAAATTTTGAAGAAATGACTGAAGGAAAAGCTACACGAGCTAAAACCCGGGCAGAAGAAGGTAACGGCCGAGAAGAAACAACCAGACATTAAACTAAGTGAGATGACCTTCACTGACTTTTTAAAATTCTTTCGTGATGAATTCAAAGATGTTTGTCGCAAAAAAGACCTAGCTGAACTTCGTACAGCTTTAATTGCCTCAGAAGCTGAAACCAAAAAACAACATACCTTAATTGCAGCTCTTCAAACTGAAGTTCAACAAAAAGAGATTAGACTGACTGAGGTCGAACAGAAACTTTTCAAAGCAATTAAACAACTAGAAGCACTCCAGCTGAAAAGCATTGATTCAGAGAACCGTTCCAGAAGACAAAATATTCGTTTGGTTGGAATTCCTGATGGCATTGAGAAAGGAAATCTCCTGACGTTTTTTGCCGAGCTTTTAAAAGAAGCATACCCATCCGAATTCCCTGCTGATCCACCGCTACTTGATAGAGTACATCATATCTGGAACCGAAATGCTGAAGCTTCCAAACCCAGAGTGGTGATGGTCCGTATGCATTACGTGAGTACAAAGGATAGATTGATTCGTACAGCCAGAAGACTTGGAAATGTGACTGTTCGTGGCTTTAGTCTAAGAGCCTATGAAGATTTTAGTCCGGAGGTAGTACGCGCTCGAAGACTGTTTAAAGATATGATGTCCGAATGTTTTGAGAAGAAACTGAAACCTGCACTCCTGTGTCCTGCGAGGCTCAGGATTTCTCCGGAGAACCAAGCTCGTCAAATATTCGACTCCGTGTCTGCAGCATGGAACTACCTGTCGGCTAATTTCCCGTCTAGCGCGACCTCTCAGCCCGAGTGACCGATTAAAAAATGCGGTAGATATTGGTCTTTTTCAGGTTAATAGTCAGATTCTGATTTCTGACCATTCGAAAAGTAATAGATCATTATAGCTCTAATTATCCTGTTCATCTTTAACACATTTTTATATATTTTCTTTCTCCTCTGTGAGAATTTTTTTAAAAAATATATAAGTGTATGTTCCTCAACATGATTATCCAACTGCACGAAAACCAACAAGGTCGGGTCAGATACAGCAATGAGCTCTCTGAACCCTTCTCCATTAACAATGGCGTGAAGCAAGGCTGTGTTCTCGCACCAACCCTCTTTTCAATCTTCTTCAGCATGATGCTGAACCAAGCCATGAAAGACCCCAACAATGAAGACGCTGTTTACATCCGGTACCGCACGGATGGCAGTCTCTTCAATCTGAGGCGCCTGCAAGCTCACACCAAGACACAAGAGAAACTTGTTCGTGAACTACTCTTTGCAGACGATGCCGCTTTAGTTGCCCATTCAGAGCCAGCTCTTCAGCGCTTGACGTCCTGCTTTGCGGAAACTGCCAAAATGTTTGGCCTGGAAGTCAGCCTGAAGAAAACTGAGGTCCTCCATCAGCCAGCTCCCCACCATGACTACCAGCCCCCCCACATCTCCATCGGGCACACAAAACTCAAAACGGTCAACCAGTTTACCTATCTCGGCTGCACCATTTCATCAGATGCAAGGATCGACAATGAGATAGACAACAGACTCGCCAAGGCAAATAGCGCCTTTGGAAGACTACACAAAAGAGTCTAGAAAAACAACCAACTGAAAAACCTCACAAAGATAAGCGTATACAGAGCCGTTGTCATACCCACACTCCTGTTCGGCTCCGAATCATGGGTCCTCTACCGGCACCACCTACGGCTCCTAGAACGCTTCCACCAGCGTTGTCTCCGCTCCATCCTCAACATCCATTGGAGCGCTTTCATCCCTAACGTCGAAGTACTCGAGATGGCAGAGGTCGACAGCATCGAGTCCACGCTGCTGAAGATCCAGCTGCGCTGGATGGGTCACATCTCCAGAATGGAGGACCATTGCCTTCCCAAGATCGTGTTATATGGCGAGCTCTCCACTGGCCACCGTGACAGAGGTGCACCAAAGAAAAGGTACAAGGACTGCCTAAAGAAATCTCTTGGTGCCTGCCACATTGACCACCGCCAGTGAGCTGATAACGCCTCAAACTGTGCATCTTGGCGCCTCACAGTTTGGCGGGCAGCAACCTCCTTTGAAGAAGACCGCAGAGCCCACCTCACTGACAAAAGTCAAAGGAGGAAAAACCCAACACCCAACCCCAACCAACCAATTTTCCCCTGCAACCGCTGCAATCGTGTCTGCCTGTCCCGCATCGGACTTGTCAGCCACAAACGAGCCTGCAGCTGACGTGGACTTTTTACCCCCTCCATAAATCTTCGTCCGCGAAGCCAAGCCAAAGAAAGAAGAATCTATACTAATAATATGATTATATTCTTTACTATTTTATTTCTGAATTACTGAAAATGGCGATTTTTTAATCTTTTGTTTATTAAAACTTTTCATGTTTTTTTTACATTCGCCATTTTCTCTTTGTCTTTCTTCATAAACTAATTTTAAAATGATTTAACTCTTTATGACTTTGTTTTATCAGTAGGTACTACACAATTACGATTTTTCTTTTATTTCTTTTTAAATATTTTTCTTTCAATATTTAGTATTTGATTTTAGCTTGAGTTATCCTTTTTATAAGTTTAGGTGGTGGATCTTATCTTAATATTAGGAGCTGCCGTCTGAAGACATGGGGGTAGGTTTAGTACTATCTCTTCTTTCTCTGATCACTCTCTGGTCAGATGGGGGGCTTTGTGGGTGGGGGGTGGGTTTTGTTTTTCCTTCAGGGGTTCTTATGTTTCATCTTCTTTTGTTTTTTCTTGATTTTTCTTTTAGAACTAGAGATATGGCTGACACGTCGTCATTTCCGGTCCTTCCTTATATCTTAATTCTTCTTCCGGGCGCATGGGTCCCTGCTTTGGTTAACCCTTTATATACTGGAGGGTTGACCTAAGTAATGGATCAAAACATTAATTTTGTCTCTTGGAATGCTAATGGTCTAAACAACATGTTTAAAAGGAGGAAGGTCTTTAAAGTATTCCAGAGACTGAAAGCACAGATTATTTTTTTACAGGAGACTCATGTGAGGAAGGAGGATAATCTGCGTTTTTTTTAAATCTTGGAAAGGCCCACAATTTCATGCCAACTCATGCTCTAAGACTCGAGGTGTATCTATTTTTATTGATCCCTCTATTACATTTGTTCGACATGACATCACTGTAGACCCTAACGGCAGATTTTTATTGGTTACTGGGTTATTATTCAATATTAAGGTTGTCATGGTTAATGTTTATGCCCCGAATGTAGATCACCCTGAGTTTTTTAGATCTTTGTTTACTATTTTACCCAATCTAAATGAATATCATTTAATAATGGGTGGGGATTCTAACTGTTGTCTGAATCCCCTGCTAGATAGGTCGAAACCTTCACAGCTCCTACCGAATAAATCGGCTACATATATTAACTCTTTCCTTACTAACTCTGGAGCTGTTGATATTTGGAGATTTCTTCACCCGACAGATAAAGAGTTTTCCTTTTTTTCTCATGTATACCATTCATACTCGAGAATTGATCACTTTTTTATTGATTCACGTTTTATTCCACTTGTAACTGCTTGTAAGTATGACATTATAGCCATTTCGGATCACTCTCCATTACAACTCTCTCTTAAATTCAAAGACTCTGTTTCTACTATTAAACACTGGCGTTTTGATGTTACATTATTGCAAGATTTAGACTTTGTTAAATTTATGAAAGAACAAATTAACTTTTTCTTTTCAACAAATTACACTACGGAAATTTCTTATGGAATATTGTGGGATACATTCAAGGCTTATATTCGTGGTCAAATTATTTCTTACTCACTAGCTTTGAAGAAATGCATCAAAAACAAGATTCATCTATTGGTTGAGAAGATTAAAGACATTGATAAGAAATATGTGACTGATCCTACTGAAGAACTTTACAAACAAAGAATTGAACTGCAGATGGAATATAATTTGTTACTTACATCTTCAATTGAAAACCAGCTAATTAGATCTAAATCTGATTTTTATGTGCATAGTGAGAAATCGGGTAAACTGTTGGCTAATCATCTGAAGAATATTTCAGCTAGACGCCAAATTGTGGAGATTCGCAAACAGAATGGAGAACTGACTGTTAACCAGGAAGAGATAAATCAATCTTTCCAAAATTTTTATACGTCCTTATATAGTACAGAATCCCCTCAAGACCTTAGTAATATGTTTAATTTTTTAGAACATTTGAAATTCCCAAAAGTATTACCTCAAGATAACTTAGAATTAAGTAAACCCATTACAGATTCGGAGATCAATAATACTATTTTCTCACTGAACTCGGGGAAAGGACCAGGTCCCGATGGATATTCTGTGGAATTTTATAAAGCTTTTTCTTCTACTCTCTCTCCCTGGCTGATTAAGATGTTTGATGAATCTATCACATTGGGTAAACTACCACAATCATTTTACAGAGCTACGATTTCTCTAATCTTGAAAAAAAATAAAGACCCGACCGAATGTTCTTCTTATAGACCTATTTCTTTGTTGAATGTTGATTCTAAGATCTTCTCTAAAATTCTAGCGACAAGGCTAGAGAAGATATTACCATATATTATCTCTGAAGACCAGACTGGATTCATTAAAAATCGTTATTCCTCCTTTAATATTAGAAGATTGATGAATATTATTTACACTCCTTCACATAAGTCTTCAGAATGTGTTATTTCACTAGATGCTGAGAAGGCCTTCGATAGAGTAGAATGGCCTTATTTATTTACAGTTCTTGAAAAATTTAATTTTAGTCCGATATTTATATCTTGGATTAAACTTCTTTATAATTCCCCAGTTGCCTCGGTTTTTACTAATACCCAAAGATCGCCATATTTTTGTTTATTTCGGGGCACCAGGCAAGGGTGCCCCCTTAGCCCTTTATTATTTAACTTAGCTTTAGAACCTTTGGCAATTGCTATCAGAGAAGCACCCAATATTACTGGTATTATTCGTTGCAGGGATATTCATAAAGTATCACTATATGCAGATGATTTATTGTTATATATTTCCAATCCTGAAAATTCTATTCCTGCAGTTTTATCTTTATTAGCCCAATTTAGTAATTTTTCGGGATATAAACTGAATTTAAATAAAAGTGAATTATTGCATTTTAATGGATGGGTCCCTATTTATGATAGTTTACCTTTTAAAATAGCTAGAGACCATTTTATATATTTAGGGATTAAGATTACTAAAAAACATAAAGATTTGTTTAGGACTAATTTTTTCCCTCTATTGGACCTGATCGGCAGTTTACTTACCAATTGGTCACCATTATCCCTATCCATGATAGGCCGAATTAATGCTATTAAGATGATGATCTTACCTAAATTTTTATATATATTCCAAGCTATACCTATTTTTGTTCCTAAATCTTTTTTTGATAAGGTCGATTCTAAATTGTCCTCGTATATCTGGCAAAACAAGAATCCTAGATTGGGGAAAAAATATTTACAGAAATCTAAACTCGAGGGAGGGTTGGCATTACCCAACTTTAGAATTTATTACTGGGCAATTAATATTAGTTACTTAAGGTATTGGTTGAATTATTCAGAATTATCTCTAAATCCCCATTGGGTAAATTTAGAAATTAAACCGATACAAAATTTTTCAATTAGCTCTATTTTGGGAGCTGCTCTCCCTTTTACTCTTACTAAATTATATAAACAAATTGATAATCCAATGGCTAAACATACACTACGTATATGGTTTCAATTCTGGAGATTTTTTGGCCTAAGTCATTTTATCTTGGAAACTCCTATTGTACTAAATTTCCTTTTTCATCCCTCTCTAATTGATCAAGCTTATTTACTCTGGAAAGTTAAAGGTATAACATGCTTTTCGGATTTATTCTTGGATAACTCTTTCATGTCATTTGAACAATTATCCATGAAATATGATTTACCTCGATCTCATTTCTTTCGATATTTGTAGATTAGGAGTTTCTTAGTTTCGACTTTACCCTCTTTTCCCAATCGGGAGACTACGACTGTTTTAGAGGATATACTATATTCAAAATTCCCTCCAAAAGGTGTGATATCTAAATTATATAATATAATTACAAAAATAAATTCTGGGACTTTTGAAAAGTTTAAAAATGATTGGGAAAGAGAACTCAACCTTCATATTTCTAATGAAAATTGGAATAAAATTCTGCGACTGGTAAACTCTTCTTCTCTATGTACAAAACATTCACTAATACAGTTTAAAGTTGTTCATAGAGCTCATATGTCTAAAGATAAACTCCATCGCTTTTATTCTCATATCGATCCTATATGTGATAAATGTCAATTGGAAATAGCTTCCCTTACACATATGTTTTGGTCCTGTCCCTCTTTACAGAATTATTGGATGGAAATTTTTTCCATTATATCTACTGTTTTGAATATTGATTTACAACCACATCCCATTACTGCAATTTTTGGATTACCTATGATAGATTTGACTTATTTATCTCTTCCTGCGGATCGTTTGATTGCTTTTCTTACACTAATGGCTAGAAGATCTATACTATTAAATTGGAAAGAGGTAAATCCTCCCACTGTTTTCCAATGGTTTACCCAAACTATACTATGTTTAAATTTAGAGAAAATTAGAAACTCTGTCTCTGAATCCCCTTCTAAGTTTGAGTTAACCTGGCGACCATTTATTCAATATTTTCATTTGTGGTGAGTTGATCTGGCTCTGTTTTCTTTCTATGATTATGTATGATAATTGGGCTGTAAGATGAGATCAGAGTGATCGGCGTGGTTTAGCTATATTTGTAGGTTTTTTTTAAAGTTTTTTTTAATTCAGATTTGTTTTTTTTTTTTTTTGGGTTTTTTTTTCTCTTTTTTCATATATTGTTATTAATTATATCTTTTTTTTAGAGATAGTTCACACCCTAAACTGATCAAAAATTTTTTTTAATGATATATTTTTATTCTGTAATATTATTGTTTAATATCTCTGTATTAATTCATTACTTACTATGTATTTTTTTATATCTCTTTGAACTGTATGTGTTTATAAATTATAATAATAATAAAAAGATTGAAAAAGAAAAAAACAAAACAAAAAATAAGGTTGTAATGAATCGTGTTCATTTTTTAAAACACAATACACATACACATGTTTGTAACTGTATTTTGTGTCTGTATGTGTGTTGCATCTGGCTGTGTCTGCATGTTTTGCACTGAGGACAGGAGAATGCTGTTGAGTTGTATTTGTGCAATCAGATGACAATAAACTTGATTTTATTATTGTATTGCTTTAAATGTCATATTTAAATATTTCTATTTTGTAGCTATAAAGATTTTTGTGACTACAAAACAGTTCAAAAGCCAAGGAGTGGAAGAAGCTTTAAAGAACCGTAACTTCACTGTGGAAAAAATGAGTACTGAAATCAATGAGATAATTCGTGTGTTGCAGCTGACATCTTGGGACGAAGATGCGTGGGCAAGTAAGGTAAGTTTGAAACTCTTAATGGAACATAATACAAGTATATTTTGGAAATTATTTCAGCAAGTGAGGTGCTTGTAACTTATCTATTGAAGTGTGATATTCTTTGTCATTTTTTTAAGAGAGTAATCATTATCTGATACTAGTAATATTTATGTACCTGCACTTGAGTCTTTGTAGTCGAAATCTTTATATTATTCCATCTTTTTCATTTTCATGTTTCACTGAAAAATAATCTGTTGAAATTCAACTTATTTGTCTTTTTAAGTATTTATTTAATTGGGCTGTAAACAAATGATAGTTTTGAATCCTGTTTATTCACCTTTTATGGAAGAAGAGTACAGTATAATAGCAAGTCCCCATGATGTGTGAAGGTGAAGTTCCTGTCTCAAGGTAGCATGGTTTCTCTTCTGGTGTATATTGGTCAGCTGGCCCAGAGATTATGAATTTGAAAAAAGCCATCAATTTTACAAGCAGCCTAATTTATTCCATTGTTATTATTTGTTTGTGTTACTGAAAAAATGATGATGATCTCAGAAAATTATGTAAACTTCTCCATCACATTTTGTGATGGAAAAGATAGCTTGTTTTGTAAATTTTCTTTAACATTCTTTTTCTTCTTTGATCATTACAAACATCTTATTTTTTTACCCTTTTCCTTGTTTCTTCTTCATTCTCCCTTGTAGAAGGTAAGCTTACTTTTTTCGCTTTTCTGCTGAAGCATGTACAGAAAGAATGCAGGTTACCGCCTTGATGTGTGATGCAGTTTGCTTGAATTAACGTCATGGCTAGCAAGTGCTGAACACAATATTTAAAATATAAATTTGCTGTTGGGTCACGTATCTGGAACTTTTTCAACTACATACAGTAATTAATCAGGTTTCAACATAATTCTTAACATCATTTTTAAGTTTTATTGCCACAAAAGTTGAGAAGATAATCAAGTTAAAAATCTGCACTAGAATCAGACAAAACTTCCGAGCAGAGTAGTACCAATAAACACTCTTCTCCAATCTATTATGATATTAAATAACATTATGTCCAGAAAAAAGGAGTTGCTAGATTAGTGCTGTAGTTAATTTTTGATGCCCTTAGTTTTCCAAAACTATCGAGAGAGCAATTGCTCTTCTTGTAAATATATTTACATATGTATCTGGTGAGAACTATATTTTGGTGTGAGCTTTTACATGAATGAAGTTAGCTTGCTCCCACTGGCAGGGTGTGTATCTAAAAATGACGTATAATAAAATATTGTTGAAACCATCAAGGAAGTTCTTTATAGTTCACATCTAAAAAGAAAAGGTGGAAAGTGAAATATCTTTTAGAGGGAAGGAGGAATCAAGAGAAAAATGTCCAGAGTAAAGATGGATACAGCTCACTGTACATCAGTAGCAGGCTATTCTCCTTCAAGTTCATTATCACCTCACTGCACTAAAAAAAAATAGCACTTTCAACCACGGTGCACACACCTATACAAAACACTGTACATAATAATTGCTAATATGCATAGAGATACAAGTTAAAATAAATATTTTGGGATGATTTACTCAGTTACAGGATACTGTTCATCAATCTCATCGCCTGCGGGGAGAAGTAATTTCCCCGCCTGACAGTCCTGAGTTTGATGCTTCTGTACCACCTCCTTGATGGTAGTGGACCAAAGATGCTGTGTGCTAGAAGGAAAGGGTTTTCTATAATTCTTTGAGCCCTATTTGTGCAATGCTCCCAGTAAATGTCAATCGAGGAAAGGAAGACCCCAGTGACCTTCTTGGCCCTTTTGATGATGCTCCATATTGACTTGCGGATCAGGGCTTTGCAGTGCCCGTGCAATAATGTAGCTACTTTCATTGTGTTCCTGTAAAATGTTGGTAAGCTGGGGGCTGGCAGCCTTGCGCTCCTCCGCCTCCTTAGGAAGTGTAGGTGCTGCTATGTCACTAATGTGGAGGTGTCGTGGGTCCAGGTTATTCGTTTTAGGCACACCAAGGAACTTTGTGCTCTACGTGACAGAACCATTGATGTCTAGTGGAGAATGGTTGAACATCATCCTCCTGAAATCCACAATCATCTCCTTTGAGACTCTGGTTGCTCTTGCACCCTTTTATGAGCCTTCCAAACCTATCTGTTAGCCTTGCTCATCATTGTTGACGATGATACTAACTGTTGTTGAATCATCCTTAAACTTGATGATTCCTGTTAGAACTGAATCTGACCGAGCAGTCGTGAGCCAGCAGTGTGAACAGCAGCAGGGTGTCCACACAGCCCTGAGGTGCCAGAGCTCAGCCTGATGGGGCTTGAGCTTTTGGTATGGGTGAGAGCGCACAAGAGGAAAAAGGTGAGGTGACGGGGAGGGGATAACTCTCAGAATGGAGAGGAAAGTGGATGGAGAGTTGGAGGAAGGGTGTGAGATCGGGAAGTGGCCTAATGGAAACCGGAGATTCAGAAGTTGATGTTAATGCCATCCAGTTAAAGAGTGCCCAGACAGAATATTGATGCTGCTTCTCCAATTTTGTGTTTAGCCTTGGTTTGGCAGTGCATGAGGCCATGAATAGGCACATTGGAGGGAGAGTGCGGCGTGGAATTGGAATGATTGTTCATGGGAGATCCCTGCCATTGCTGCGAACAGAGCGAAGGTGCTTCACAGAACAATTTCCCAGTCTGTGTCTGATACCGAGAAGGCTACGACCGAATCACTGGATTCAGTAGATGACCCCCACAGGTTCACGTGAAGTGTTGCTTAACTTGGTAGGATTGTTTGGGGCCCTGTCACAAGTGAAATTATGTCTATCTAACACCTATTTAAGAAAGATTTGAAGACTATGGTTGAAGCTTTTAAGTTCCTCAATAGTACAGAATGAATCCCATCCACACTTTTGAAGTGTTGCCAACTTTTTATAAGCATTCTTGGTTTATCTGTTCCTATCCAATCTCTCCACTTCCATTTCCTTCACTGTAACATTGTCACTTTGTTAAGAAAGACTGATGCGCAGGCTTCTTTTAATAACTCCACCTTCCCAGTTCTATTCTTCCATGTTTGTCCTAATATTTATTGATTTTAAGAGCTGCTCTCTGCCCATTAAATATTGTGGAAGGGTTGTTCATTGCTGCGATCCAGTAATTAATTTTTCTTTTGCACCTTTCATTCAATGAGGTACCAGTCTGAAACATTCTAAAGTAATGTGTAGTAAGATGTGAATTGATAAAAGGTTAATATAAAGCTAAATATAAAGTTAAATCCAAAGATTTTTGGTCTGAGAAACAGAACTTCATGTTCTGAATCTTGCCTCTAATTCTTTACCTTTTTTTTTGGCTGTGGCTCCCTTAGGACTCCTTAAAGTTTATGGACCCATTCCCTGTGAAGCAGTCAAGTTTAGTTGGTTTCTTCCTTACCTTTCTCCTACCGAATTTATTTAAAAAAAAACCAAATTGGCAACTGCCTCTAAATTCATGCAATCCAGTGTATCTTTACTATTTACACTGACCATATTTGATTTTCTTTTCATGCATTCAAGAAAGATTTCTTCAAAATATATTAAATTCTTACCTTGACTAAAAATCTCATTTAAATTGCAACCAAATTATAATAATTTTGCACTAAACTTTGATACTATGATTTAATTAAAAAGTCAAGTTGTCGCCATTGTTTATCGTTCATTCCGTGCTCGCACGGTAAAGACGAGATAGAGTTTCTCCAGGACCACGGAGCATATTTACGTAAATATGTTAGAGTAGATGTTAAACACAATATTAAGACGTGTACAGTAAAACGCCATGCTACACTATCCACATATGTTCTAGGAATTCAGGAGTCTGATGGCTTGGGAGAAAAAACTGTTGTCCAATCTGGATGTAAGGGCCTGAATGCAAAGGTACTTACTACCAGATGGCATAAGGGAGAACAGTTTACATGAGTGGTGTGTGAAGTCTTTCATAATGTTTATTGCCTTTCACCTGCATCAAGTGCTGTAGATGTTCTTCATGGTAGGAAGAGAACCCCCAATGATCTTTCTGCTGACTTCATTGTCCTCTGACAGCTTCCAAACCAGGTGGTGATGCAGTTGCACAGGATGCTCTCAATACATCCTCTGTAGAATGTAGTGAGGATGGAGGGTAGGAGATGGACTTTCCTCAGCCTTCACAGGAAGTAGAGGGGCTGCTGGGCTTTCTTCTTGCCTATGGAGCTGGTGTTAAGGGACCAGTTGAGATTCTCTGCCAAGTGCACTCCAAGGAAGTTGATACACTTGACAATCTCAACGGTCAAGCCATCAATGGTCATGAGAGCATGGTCCCCTTGGACTTTCCTGTCATCCTAATCTTTGGAAGGTATTATTTGATGTAAAACAGGTTCAGTCTGTAAAATTGTTAACTGCATTAAAATAATGCCAAAGGTCAGGTGAGTATTGAAAGGTAAACTACCTGTGCAACCAGTTGAGAGTAGAGCTGTAGTTAAATCAACATTCTGATCACGTGATTGAAATTCACATTTTGTTAAATTTGTGTAAAGCTTTAAAAGTCATGAAATTAAGAATAATTGTGAAACACAGAAGCACTAGTTCCGATATTTTACTTGGAGTATTGAAAACTGAACCCAGCCTACCTTACTGCATTCAATTTTAACTTAAAATATGAAACAATTGGAGACATTAATTTCATTATAATAACTTGTTATGCCACATGCTATCTCGACTATCAATTGCTGTTTTTCAGCGCATCAGTGTTTCTGCTAAAAATGATAAGATTTTGCTTCCTCTGTCAGATTATGGCATTGGGTTCCTTTTAACATTTCCTCTGCTGTGTCAGTATCTGGTTTATATTTTTTTATTAGCAATCATGTATTGTTTTTTTTGATGGAACATCAAGTTGTTGTAAACACAAGTATTTCCATCAGCATATGTTAATTTGTTATGGGGAAAAGAACCGGATGCTTTGTTTCCTTGCTGCTCCACATTCCGCTTTTATTAAAGATACACCTTTCAGATGAGCTTGTGTGTCACAGCACAGATATGGTTGTGGTGAATTGATTAGTGCTTGCACAGAATATTTTGCATGTTTGACTTAAGAAGATCATGCCTGAAAAAGATAGACATATGTACATAGACCTTGTTTGTTCAATAATCATCAGATGGAGTGTGCCTGCAAAAAAAAAGCTCGGCAATTGTAGGCAATGACAAAGCAAAGACCTTGTAAGATGCACCAAGAAATTAGTTTTGGCTTGCATTCAGCCTAAGCTCGGCAAAGTTTGAAAGAGGTTTCTGGGGAATCAGATGTGGCATTTTTTTTAAAAAAAAATTCATTAATTGAGTTCAAATAAATTGTTCTCCAAAATACAAGACCTTTGAAAATTTGTTTAAACTTTGTAAGTTCCAATCAATTTTCTGTTCATGTTGAGTTTGATAACTACCCTGACTTACCAGAGGCAGTTTGTGACTAGTTTAATAACGGAAAGTTCATCCACGATGAGTTTTTTTTAAACAAAAACTTTGTATAATTCTATGGTGTTTTGAATTTTTTTCATAAGTAGGAGCAGGAGTGAGTCATCTGGTGTGTTGAGCCTGCTCTGCCATTTTATAAGATCATGGCTGATCTGGCTGTGGACTCCACTCCACTTACCCACCTTTTCCCTGCAACCATTAATTCTCGATGCAAAAATATATCTGTGTCTCAAATGTGTTTAATGAGGCAGCCTTCTGCTTCCTTGGGCAGAAAATTCCACAGATTGACTTTTCTGTGAGAGAAACAGTTATTACTTCCATCCTAAATCTCCTCTCCCAAATCCATTATAGTCTCATCTACCAATGGGAAAAAAACTTTCCTGCCTCTACACTGTCTATCCTTTTCATCATTTTAAATTTGTTCTCAAGACCCTTCATCCTTATAAGCTTCAATGATTATAGTCCCAGGCTCATCAATCTCACCCGTTAAGATAGCGCCTTTGTTTCTGGAATCAACCTGGTGCACCTCCTCTGCTGGTGCACCTCCTCTGCTGGTCCATCCTTCCACAAGTAAGGAGACCAGAATGACACATAGTACTCCAAGTGTGGCCTGTACAGGTGCAGCAGAACCTCCCTGCTCTCTTTCTAGTCATGAAGTCCAACATTCCATTTGTCTTTTTGCTTACCCATTTTAAAACTATCCTTTCGCAATTCACACATAAGCACCCTCAAATCTTTCCGTGCAACACAATGCTGCCATCTTTCACCATTGAAATAATATGATCTATTTTCTTTTGCAAAGTGAATGACCTTGCATTTACCAACATTGTACTCTCAGTTGCCAGACTCTGCCCACTCACTCAACCCATCTATAGCTCTCTGCAGACTCTTCATGTCCTCTACATAATTAGTTTCTCCACTTAATTTGTCATGAGTAGACTTGGATACACTTCACTCTGTCCTGTCTTCCAGATTGTTAATGTTTAGCATGAACAGTCATGGATGCAGCACTGCCCTCTGCAGCACTCTGCTCACTACGGATTACCAACCCAAGAAACGCCCTCTACCTTCTCTCAGTTAACCAATCCTCTATCCATGTTAATATATTACTTCTAACTCCATGCATCCTTATCTTTTATGTTCATGAGTCCTTTATGTTGCATCTTATCATGCGCCTTCTGGAAATCCATGTACAGTAAAACCCCTGGTATCTGGTACCTATGGGGATTGGTAGATGCCAAATAAGTGAATGAGATTGCGTGTTGCACGATTGGCGAACTAATCATAAGGTGCGCCAATTTTAAACTTGCATTTTTTTTACCTCTTTATTTTCAGTTTTTGCCATTTGCTTGAGGCTGTCAGTTGCTTGAATTCCAGATAACAAGGGTTTTACTGTTTATAAGATCCACCTGTTCCCTTCTATTCACTGAGCTAGTTTTATCCTCAGTGCTCCAAACATGACCTGCCCTCCTGAATCCATACTCCATCTTGCTGACATAACAATTTCTATCCAGATTCCTCACTATTTCTTCCTTAATGATAGCTTGAAGCATTTTCCCAACTACATACATTAAGCTGACTAGCTTTTTTCATAAAGCTGCATGGCACTGTTGTCTTCCAATCTGCCAGGATTAACCCAGGGTCCAGAGAATTTTAGCAAATTGCAACAAATACCTCTACTATAACTTCTGCCATTTCTTTCAGGGCCCTGGAGTTCATTCCATCAGGTCTGAGGCACTTATCTGTCTTTTCAACCCACGACTTTGCTTAGCATTACCATTTTAATTTCATCAATTATGTCAAGGTCCTCACCTATCATCACATGCTTGAAAGCATTAATTGGTATGTTAAACATGTCCTCCACCATGAACCCCAATACAAAATAGTTGTTCAAGTCTTCTGCCATTTCTTCATTCCCTCTTCACATCTTCTTTGTGACCTACATTCACTTTGTCCACTCTCTTCCCTTTTGATATAATTGTAAAATCTTTTACTATTTGTTTTTATATTTTGTGCTAATTTATTTTTGAAATCCATCTTTCCTTTATTGCTTTCTTAGTGACTCCTTGATACTTTAAAAAATTTTCCCAATCTTCTCATTTCCTACTACTCTTGACCCTTTTGAATGTGTTCCATTTGCCTTCTATTTTGCCTACCTGCTGTATCTGCAAACTAATTTTTTAAATTTATGTATAAGGATGCCTAGTGCAGAAGCCACCATGATGAAGGGATTTTGAGATAATGTTCAGGACTTCACTGTCTGGGAAGTGCATTGTGTTTTGTTGCAGATGTTTAGTAAAATAAAATTTCCATCAAATTTTGGAAAAACCTGGTTGGGATACATTTAACCTGACAAAAATTGATGTGATAAGTGTAAGAGATATGTGCTTCTGAATTTATAAAAGTGGGAGCTAAACAGAGTGGATTGTTTTACTCTTATTAATTGGAGAAAGGTTGTGATTTAACCTTGATCTGGTTTTGGACAAACAATATAGCAGCATGCTGCAAGAGGTTAACGAGTGATGCTTTTGAGCTTTATAAGCCTTCTCTTTGTTTGGGATAAAGCCTACATCTCTATGGCATTTCAGCTTCAAGTGGCATGCCTGCTGATGACCTACCCTTGAATTTTGCCTGGTCAAAGCTGTGGAACGGTTTTAAAGCTAATGAATAATTTTGGCATAGAGATATCTTTAGTATAATATTACAATATTTAAATATTAAATACATTCAGTACTTAACTTTTCATGAATTTGTGTGCAAAAGGAAACCCTCTTTTGAATGTTGTTGAATAAGTTTCCCTCTCGTGAAATAAAATTGCAACTAGCCACACATATTTGCAAATATGGTAATAGTTGTTAGTACATTGTCTTCTACATCAGAGGAGTAGTTCTGAATTGACACGAATTGATAATCATTAGAAATTAGTTTGAACTTTCAAATTGAATGCAACTGTTTTGGATAGAGGTTGTTATTAATAGTTACTAAAAACCTCCAAACTGAGGAAATGCATAAGTGGTCAAGCAAGGGTAATGACATCATTGGTGCTGCCAAGAGGATGGCCTTGTTGATGGCAGAGATGTCTCGACTTGTGCGCGGTGGCAGCGGGAACAAACGTGCTCTTATTCACTGTGCCAAGGATATAGCCAAGGCATCCGATGAAGTGACACGGCTGGCAAAAGAGGTTGCCAAACAGTGTACTGATAAGCAAATCAGAACTAATCTCCTGCAGGTATGCCAAATGATCTCTGAAGTAAAGTATCAGGATAATAATTCAGTTAAATGTGGGAACATTTTAGAAAAATGTCTGACATGTTAAATCACCTGAGTTCTATTGGAAAAATCTGATGAAGCCAAATCCCAAACACAAATGAAACAGTTTACAAAGGAAAGGATCTTGATGTTCGGAATCATGCTTATTTTTCCATTCAGGATGCACAATGAATATGATCTTGATTATGTTGTCCTCTGCCCAAGAATAAAGGCTGTTGATGGTTATAAGAGGATCTAGATAGGATGCAGAGTTGGGCTGAAAAGTAGCAGATGGAGGTCAATCTGGATAAGTGTGAGGTGATGCAGTTTGGAAGAGCAAACCAGAAGGCTGAATGTAGGGTTAATGGTTGGTTAATTGTGTATGAATGGAGGGACCTTGGGGTTCAAATGCATATATCCCTCAAGGTCGTCACACAGGTTGATAGGGTAGTTAAGAAGGCCTTTGGGATGCTGGGGGATTGAGTTCAGGAGTGGAGAGGTCATGATAAAACTCTACAAATCTCTGAAGACCACACTTGGGGTATTGTGTTCTGGTCACCTCATTATAGGAAGCATGTGGAAATCATGGAGAGGTGCAGAGGAGATTTACCGGGATGTTGCCAGGATTGGAAAACAAGTTTTATGAAGTAAGGTTAGTAGAATTGGGACTTTTTTCTTTGGAGCCTAGGAGGAGAGGGGACTTGATAGAGGTCTAAATGATTATGAGAAGCATAGATAAGGTGGACGGCCAGTATCTATGTATAAAAAAAAACACCAGAGATGTGTACAAATTGAAGGGAGAGAAGTTTAGGGGAGACATCAAGGATAAGATTTTTTATACAGAGTTTTGGGAGCCTGGAATGCCTTCCTGGAGATGGTGGTAGAGGCTAAAACATTAGGGGCATTTAAAAGACTCTTAGGATCATGAATGGAAGGAAAATAGAGGGTTATGGGGTAGGGAGGTGTAAGGAATATATGGGTCGGCACAACATCAAGGGCTGAAGTGCCTGTACTGTGCTGTAGTGTTCCATGTTCTATACCACAAACATACCGTTCAGTCACAAGTGTGAATTTTCTATTTCTCAGTTGAGGGTTGAACCAAATTAGAATATTAAGACATAAAATAATTAAAGCAATTTCTGATTATTTGGGGGGGAAAAAAAAGATTAAGTAGCATTAAATATTTTTTTTTCTTATACAGAATGAAGACCTTATTTTCAATGAGTATATTTCTTGTCCCTTTGGTTTCTGATCTTTAACTAAGTAGCATAATTTCAACTGATGTCTGTTTGAACAGGACACTGAGACCATGAGAAGAGCTCTAGCTTTGATCGACTCAAAGATAAACCAAGCTAAAAACTGGCTACGTGATCCTAATGCACTTCCAGGTAATGATGGTGATACGAAGAAAGAACACCAGACAATTTACTTAGATCTAGCTTGCATAATATTCTGAAATATTCTTGCCCAACAATTCTAATTGAGCCTTTTAACAAGGATTTTGGGCATCTGTGCTAGATTCATTGAATCTTTTGTGTGATTTAGGTGATGCTGGAGAGCATGCCATCAAACAGATATTAGATGAAGCTGGCAAAGTTGGAGAATTGTGTGCAGGCAAGGAACGGAGGGAGATTCTGGGTACCACCAGGGCTTTAGGTCAGATGACTGACCAAGTATCTGAACTACGAGCCAGGTAATGCAAACTAAATGCATGTAAACATTGCCTAGTAGAAATAATTAAACTTTATTTGTTACAATGCTATTATTGTATGTTTGAAGTACAATGGCAATTTATGTAAACATGAATGTGAGAATTTGTCATGAACATAAGTTCAATGTACCGATGTACTGCAATTCTTACTTGCAGACCCACAGGTGTATGATACACCAATTACAGTATGAATTAAATTATTACAATATGCCATGAGGGAGAAATAAAGAATAAATGTAAAAGGACAGAAATATTCACGGTTGCAGATTGTGCAACAAAACAAAAGTCTATTTCAGTTTGGTGACCCAGACTAGTTTGGTTAGGGTAGTAGAGAGGTTCAAAAGCTTGATATCTGCTGGGGTATAAAAAAAAAACTTTTCTTAAACCTGGAGGTGCCAGACTTTAGCCTTCTGAACCTTCTACCTGAGTTTCCAAACTAATTAGGCAGTATATTTTTCACAATGTACCTGTAGATATTTGATAGAATATTGTTACAAGATCAAACTAGCAACCCCAAAGAAGGCATATCACACTGGGGTAAAGATGAACAATTATTTTATTAACAAAAATTCACCTTCAAACTTTAATTCAAAATCCCCCCTTTTATAACAATGCCCACTGGTTATTATGCCAATTTCTATAACAGTGTCAAACTAATAAATTCCCCAGCCTAAATATAACGTATGTAATTAAAGTCTAAGTTATATTTCCAACCATCCCACAGAAAAACTTAGACACAAAACACACAAGATTCACAAAATTTCGATCTCAACCGAAGCAAAGATCATAAACAAAATTCAGTTTGTTTGGTAAATTGAAGCCAAAAGATCTTTTTGAGAGAAAGAGAGAAAGAGAGAGAGAGAGAGAGCACAAAATTCGAAGTTGTCTTGTGTTGCTTGCAGAGAGAGGAACCACTGGCCTGGTCCGGATCCTTTTGGCTGTCTTCGGAATGTTCATCCTTTTTGAAATCCCAACATTCTAAACTGTCCTCCAGACCATGACTCGTGCTCTGGGCCGCCTTCCACTCCACAACACCCCCAGTGGTGGTTTATCGTCCAAATCCAGAAATCTTTAGATCATTTTTTGCACTTGCTCAGTCCATCTCCCACTCTCTCAGCAGTCCACCTTTACCTTGGCTCTCTAAGGCAAACTGTCACTTTCCAACACACAACCACGCAACACATAGGCCAATACACAACACAGAACTCTGTAACAATATTCAACATCTTGCCTAATCTCAGACTTCTTACATAGTAGAGGCATTGGTGTGCCACCTTCATGGTTGTCTTAGTGTGTTGGGTCCAGGAGAGGTTCTTGATATGTGGGCGGTTAGGAACTTGAAGGTGTGAATTCTGTCCTCTGCCATTCCACCAATGAAGACATGCATGGCCTCTTGGCCATGCCTTCACTCATCTTTACCTGTGATTCGCCAACAATTAATTTATAAATTGCTTTGTAGCTGAACTTGGGATTGCAATCATGAGTATTGAGAGAGGGACATAGCACACAGCTTTGCACTGCCCCTGTGTTATGCTCTGAGGAAGAAGTAGTATTGCCAATCCAAACTGGGATCTGGTGATGAGAAGACAAAAATATGTTATACAGAAGCATTGCCCTGCAAACTGAATGCACTTGACGTTTGAGTTGTGTGTGTGAGGGCTCACATGTTGAATGTAATTTTTAAATATGTAGAGGACAAGGTACCACACCGATAGCCATGCAGAAATCACAGCAAGTATCCCAAGGGTTGGATATGTTAACTGCAAAAGTGGAAAATGCAGCCAGGAAACTGGAAGCCATGACGAACTCAAAGCAGGCTATTGCTAAGAAAATTGATGCTGTTCAGGTAACTAACAAAATTCTTGCAATCTGTTTCATTTGAAATTTTATACAGGTGTAAAAATTATTTGAAGCTAAATTTTATCGTCTTATGTTGCCAGATAGACAAGTTAATATTCATCAAAATTTTTGAATATGTGACTTAACAATATTTCTGGAGAAGATTTTATTTGTTTTTCCATTTTATTGGTATATCCAAGCTGAGCATCTTCTACAAATCTAAGCAAGGTAGCAACTTCTTAATCCCATGTCTTGATGCCTCTTGCTTTATCAGATGGTGAATAGGTCTTCATCCCATGATATATGCACCAAGCATGAGGCCAAATTAGACATATACGACAGCTTGTACGTGATGTATAATCATATAAAATCATGTATCTGTTTAGAATACATTACTATCAGCCTGTTCCAGGTACCTACTACTATGTGTTTTTTTTTTTAAAGTCCCACACATCTTTAAATTTTCTTCCCTCAACTTAAACACATCTTCCACTCTGATAGTTTTATGTAGGGAAAAAGATTTTGAGTGTCTACCCTATCATTCCCTCTCATAATTTTAAATACCTCTATCAGGTCTCCCCTCAGCCTTTGGCACTTCAGAGAAAGCAACTCAAGTTTGTCTGACCTCTCCCCACAACTCGTACTCTCTAATTCAAGAAACATCCTGGTAAATCTCTTCTATACCCTTTCCAAGGCATTCACATCCTTCCTCTAATAGGACAACCTGAATTGCATGCAATACTCTAAGTGAAGCCTACCAAAGATTTGTATAACTGCAATATGGCTTCCTTACATTTATACTCAGTACCCCATCTGATGAAGGCAAGTACTCCATTCACCTTCTTTTAACACCCTTTGTACTTGCATGGGTATTTTCAAGGAGCAATGGATTTCGACCTCCAGGTCCCTCAGTTTTTCAGAGTCCTGTCATTAACGATTTGCTTTTCCCTTTCCCCTTGGATTTGACCTCCCAATGTGCAATATCTCACCCTTGTCTGGATTAAACTCTATCTGCCATTTCTCTGCCTATGTACCCTATTGTATCCACAACTCCACTGATCTTTGTGTCTTCTGTAAATTTACTTACCCACCAGCACACATTTTCATTCAATTAATTGAGATAATTTACAAAGAGCAAGGGTCCCAACATGGATCATTGCATAACATTACTGGTCATAGACCTCCAAAGAGAATAACACCTTTACACCATTGTCTATGGGCTATCCAATTCCCATTCTAAATGATCAGTTCACTATGGAACCCATGAATGTGTACCTCCTGGGTCAGACTACTAGGAGGGACCTTGTCAAATGCCTTGTATGCTCATGTGGACAGCATCTACTGACCTACCCTCATCAACTGCCTTTATGACGTCAAATAAAAAGTAACCAAATTTGTAAGACATGACCTGCCCTGAACATAGCCTTACTGACTTACCCTAATCTGGTATGTTTTTCAAAATCTGCTTAAATCCGAACCCCCAAGTATCCTTTCCAATACTTTATCTCCCTCTGATGTAAGTCACTGGCCTATAATTTCCTGGATTATTCCTATTTCCCTTCTTGAACATAACAAATTTAACTACTCTCTAGTCCTGTGGGACCTTTCTTGTCAATAATGAGAACACAAGGATCGCTATCAAAGTCCCAGCAATCTCCTAACTTGCCTCATTTAATAATCTGGGATATTTCCCACTCGCTTTTCAGTAGATCCAATACCTCCTTTCTTCATCTCAAAATGCCAAAACACATCAACATTCTCTTCATTATGTACATTATTACTATCCTCCATATCCTTCTCCTGGGTGAAAGACTTGTATTGTTCTTTGCCCACTTCCTCTGACTCCAAACATAAATGTTCTCTCAGTCCTATCCTTCCTCAAGTTGACCTCTTGTTTTTTGATAAGCATAAATGCCTCAGGAAACTATGATCCTACTCAAAGCGCATTCCACAGCCTCTTTTGTCCTTTCTTGTGTCCTGCCTGAGCCTTCTCATGCAATCTTTCTAGTCCTCAAAGAGCCCTCTCCGAATTTAGCTTCTTAAAACCTACACATGTTTCTTTCTGACTACATTCACAACCTCTCTTATCCAAGATTCTCTTTCCATGTCCTACTTACTGAAACGAGCTGGTCCTGGACTCTGAAAAAAGCTAAACCTTTTTTTAAAAAAAAGTTTACACAAAATGCTGGAGAAACTCAGCAGGTCAAACAGTGGACTTTATATAGCAAAGGTAAAGATACAGAACCAATGTTTTGGGCTTGACCCCTTCATTAAGGTATGAGTGAAAAATCTTTATCTTTGCTACATAAAGAACGCGGTATGGCTTGCTGAGATTTTCCAGTATTCTTGTGTAAACTACAATGACAGCATTTGCAGATTCTCTTGTTTAACTCTGGACCTTAAACAAGTTCTATGTGCCAGTTGTGGACTTGCCTGAAAACAGCGCAAATGTTTATTCATTCACTTTCTTCCCCAAATCTGAGTTTACGTTGTCTGCGTAACTTTCCTACAGATCATTAATTAATTCTGGTATTGAGCAAAGCTGCCGAATCAATTCACTGGCAGTGGTATTCAGATAAAGAAAATAATGCATGGTCACAAAAAAAATAATTGTTGGCATTTTATTGCTAGCAGGGAGGTTCAGACCCTTCTTAATGAATGACTCCTGGCAGCGGCTTCTCCAGGATTGCCTCTTGTACTGCTTGTTTTTTGTTCCCTCCCTAGGATGGAAGATTGTCTACATACATTAAATCATTGAGCAGCTCTGTGGATTCATTTATACATTTTTTAATCCTCAGTTTTATTTGGTTAGCAAGGAGTGCAGTAGACAAGGACTGTTGCATCATTTGTATTCCGCCTATTGATCAATATCATGGTTTACGTTACACAGAGGAAGTAAAGCTAATGTTTTAAAAATTGATTTGATGAAAATAACTTCATGAAATTAATTGTTGATTAATATCTGAAAATTATTGAAATTTAAATATAGACAGCCTGTATCAACAAAATAAAGAACAGAATTCTGTCCATTGGGATGGATCAAAGAAAGGTGATCCAGTATTAAAATGCATAACTTTTCTCCTGAGTTAGTTTCCAGAGTGTCACATGCCTTTGGGTTTTTATTTAGAGCTGGCTGGCTGATCCACATGGAGGTCCTGAAGGTGAAGAGCACGTTCGTGGCGTTTTAAAAGAAGCCAAGAAAATTGCCGATCTTTGTGAAGATCCAAAAGAACGTGATGATATACTGCGTTCAATTAATGAAATAGGAGCAATGACTGCAAAGTTGTCAGAGTTGAGAAGGCAGTATGTATAAATAAAATTACCACTGTAGGATATCAGGTTTTTTTGCTTTGCCTTAAATTCATCAAACCTTGCCTGTATAGCATAAATGTTTCATTCTGGCTTGTAATTGTCTGTTATGCCTGAACTAGTCCTTAAATGTCAACAAAGTTTCACAAATTGACTAAAATTTCACCTTGAATCCTTAAACTAATTTTACATTCTGAGTTAGACATTTATTTTTAAATTGTAAGCTTATCATGTTTTTAAACTGCTTGCTAATTTTATATTCTGGATTTGTGACAAGGCCTTTTCTGCTTTCCAGAGGCAAAGGTGATACCCCTGAAGCTCGTGCTTTATCCAAGCAAATTGCCACGACCTTGCAGAATTTACAGACTAAGACCAACCGAGCAGTGGCCAACAGTCGGCCAGTGAAAGCAGCAGTTAATCTGGAGGGCAAAATCGAACAAGCCCAGCGCTGGATTGACAATCCTACAGTTGATGACCGTGGCGTGGGTGAGTTTCAAAGATGAATCTTCATTTTCATGTTATTTCATGCATAGCATATTTAACTGTAGCAAAAAAATAGTGCCTTTCAACATACTCCTAGAATCCAGCAGTCCAGATTATGGAACTTGGGCCTTTCAAAATTTACAAATAACTCCAAACATTTTGAGATAAAATGTAATTAATTGTCACGTAATTTATGTGAGTGGGGAAATAAGCTATGTTTGAAACTAGTCCATGCCATCCAATATGGTAGTCTGCACTAATCCCTCTTGCCTGTATGTGGTCCATATTGCTCCAAGCCCCTCCTATTCATATATCTGTCAAAATGTCTTTTCCTACCTGAATTGGAGAGCTTGCTTTGGGGATAGGTTGACTGAACTCTGTCTTTTCTCCTTGGAATGATGGAACATGAGGGGAGTCACCTGATAGCCTTCCACTCAGCCAGTTTTGAATTGGATGGGCCAACTCGTCTGAGGTTTAAGGTGAGAGGGGATAGGTTGGAGGAACTGGAGGGGAAAATTTTCTCACTCGTAGGATAGTTTGTATCTGGAACATGTTACTGGGGAAAGCGTAGAAATGGGCACAGTTTTGACATTCAAAAATTATTTGGGAGGTGCATGGATTGGAATATGCAGGTAGGTGAGTCTAGCCCAAAATGTCAATTTGGGTGGAAAAGTGAATTAGGCCGTGAGATCTATTTGTACTATATGACTTGATAACCTGACCAAAAAAATACTCCTACTGACGCTGCTGAGTTCCGGTCAGGAAAAAGGGCAGCAAGAGAGGGAAAAATCAACCGTGGTTAACAAAGGAAATAAAGGAGAGTATAAAATTGAAGGCGCAGGTGTACAAAGCTGCAAAGAGCAGTGGGAAACTGGAAGATTGGGAAAACTTTAAGAGACAACGGGTTACAAAGCGGGTCATAAGAAATGGGAAAAAGGATTATGAAAGTAAATTGGCACAAAATATAAAAACAGAAAGCAAAAAAATTTATAAATATATAAAACAGAAGAGGGTGGCCAGAGTTAACATAGGACCCTTGGAGGATAAGAAAGGAAAACAGGTAGCAAAAAATGAGGAAATGGCCGAGGCATTAAACAAATATTTTGTGTCAGTCTTCACGGTGGAAGACATGTCAGCATGCCCAAGTGCGGAGTTAAGGAGGCGAATGTTGGGGAGGGCCTTGATAAAATAGTTGTTACAAAGGAAGTAGTGATGGAGAAACTAATGGGACTAAAGCCAGACAAATCACCTGGTCCTGATGATATGCATCCAAGAGTTCTGAAGGAAATTGCAGAAGTTATAGTTGATGCATTGGTGGTCATATACCAAAATTCCTTGGATTCTGGGCAGGTCCCAGCAGACTGGAAGACAGCAAATGTCACGCCACTTTTTAAGAAGGGATGTAGGCAGAAGACTGGAAATTATTAGCCAATTAGCTTGACGTCTGTAGTTGGAAAAATGCTTGAAACTGTCAATAAAGATGAAATAGTGAAACTTTTGGAACGTAAGGGTTCAATCAGGCAGACGCAGCATGGTTTTAGAAAGGGAAGATCTCGTTTGACAAACTTGTTAGGATTCTTTGAGGATATAATGGGTGCGGTGGATAGAGGGGAACAGGTTGATGTTGTATATTTGGATTTCCAGAAAGCGTTTGATAAGGTGCCGCACAAGAGACTTATCAGTAAGTTGCAGGAAAGTGGAGTCTGGGGAAGTATATTGGCCTGGATTGAAAATTGGTTGTCTGACAGGAGGCAGAGAGTCGGGATAAATGGGAGTTTTTCAGGTTGGCAGAGAGTGGTAAATGGGGTGCAGCAGGGGTCAGTGTTAGGCCCACAACTGTTCATCATTTACATTGATGACTTGGAGGAGGGGACAAAATATGGTGTAGCCAAGTTTGTGGATGACACCAAATTGAGTGGAAGAGCAAATTGTAATGAGGATGTGGAGAGTCTGCAGAGGGATATAGTTAAGCTGGATAAGTGGGCAAAGGTCTGGCAGATGGAGTACAATGTTAGTAAGTGTGAGGTTATCCACTTTGGCAAGAAAAATAAAGGAGCTGAATATTATTTAAAGGGTAAAAAACTACAGCTTGCTGTTGTGCAGAGGGACTTGGGAGTGCTTGTGCATGAATTGCAAAAAGTTAGGTTGCAGGTGCAGCAGGTTATTAAGAAGGCAAATGGAATGTTGGCCTTCATCGCTAGAGGAATTGAATTCAGGAGTAGGGAGGTAATGTTGCAACTGTATAAGGTACTGGTGAGTCCGTACCTGGAGTACTGTGTCCAGTTCTGGTCTCCATATTTGAGGAAGGATATACTGGCTTTGGAGACGGTCCAGAGGAGGTTTACTAGGTTGATCCCTGGGATGAAGGGGTTGACTTATGATGAAAGATTAAATCGTCTAGGATTGTATTTGCTCGAATTCAGAGAATGAGAGGTGATCTTATAGAAACATATAGGATTATGAAGGGTATGGATAGGATAGATGTAGGAAGGTTTTTTGAGCTGGCCGGGGAAACTAAAACGAGAGGACACAGTCTCGAGATTCGAGGGAGTAGATTTAGGACAGAGATGAGGAAAAATAGTTTTTCCCAGAGAGGAGTGAATGTTTGGAATTCTCTAACCAGGGAAGTGGTTGAGGCTGCCTCATTAAACATATTTAAAATTCGGTTAGATAAATTTTTACATGATAGAGGAATTAGGGGATATGGGGAGAAGGCAGGTTGGTGGAGTTAGGTCATAAATTAGATCAGCCATGATTGTATTGAATGGCGGATCAGGATCGATGGGCCATTTTTGGCCTACTCTTGTTCCTACTTCCTATGTTCCTCCAGCATTTCTGCATTTTTAATATAATCACAATGTCTGCAGACTTCTGTGTTTCACTTCACCAAAAATTTGACCATTGACTTACCTTCTCGTTCAGGCCAGGCTGCTATCCGTGGACTTGTTGCCGAAGGCCGTCGACTGGCCAATGCATTGATGGGACCTTATCGCCAGGAACTGACTGGAAAGTGTGATAAAGTAGAACACCTGGCTGGACTACTTGCAGAGTTGGCAACTCGAGGTGAAGGAGGTAGCCCTCAAGCCAGAGCCATTGCTGCACAGCTCCAGGATGCACTAAAGGTTTACTGAATCTTCTTTTGTAGGAGTATTATAGCGTTTGATATAATTCAGCATGCACGTTGTAGTTCTCCTATCTTGCAGTTATTTTGAACAGATTAATTGTTGTACCATGATCTTTTAAATTTGTGAAAATTGGATTGATTTGCTTAATGGATCACGAAATGCTTATTTGAAGAGTATTTACCTGTGGAATTTATGATGTGAAAAATGTTAGTATATCAGCACAGATTGAAACGAGTTATTTCATTCTGCAGATGTGGTATGTTATTGTTGTAACAATAGGTTCATTTTTTCTGTTAAATATTTATTGATCTCAGCAAAGAATCCTATCTTATTCTCTCTGCTTTTGCCTCTTCCAAGCCAGAATAAGGATAGGGTTATTTCACTTTCCATTCACCAAATGCACATTAGCACAGGAGTTTATATGTTCTCTGCAAGGAGAACTGTAATGAGTTTGTATGGTCTGCCCATAACCTGCTTGGATTTTTTCTGGGTGCTCGGGGTTGGGGGGGTGGGGAGGGGGTTAATTGGGCAGAATGGGTTTTGTGAGCTGGAAAGCCTTCTACTATGATGTATCATCAAAAGTTAAAATTTGTTAAAAAATTTCCACATTAGCTTCCATAGTTTCCATCACCTCCAATGAATTTGCACTTTAAGATGCATCTTTCCCATCCCTTTTCAGCATTCCAAAGAGACCTCTTCTAATGTCCTGGTCCACTTACTAACCCTCACCTTGTGGCATTTTTATATGCAACTGAAGAAGAAATGCTATGTAAGATTTTGCCTATTCTGTTCCCCACATCCAGGGATCCAGTCAGTGAGAAGAAGTAGCAATTGAGTTGTACTAAAATTTGGTGTACTTCACAATGTATAAAAAAAGCACATTGGTGGAGCCATGTCCATGACTGGATTAGCTGTGATTTTTTTTGAATCGAATAGCAGGTTTCATTGGTCAGATGGACTACTCATGTTCCGACATCTTATTGCCATGTGTTCTCCCCTACACTAGAGAAACCAAATATTATTTTGGTGCGTTTTTTTTCTTTATTTAATTTTAATAAGATATTGAGAGTGCAGAGTTTAGTGAATATTCTTGAAGCATCTTAAACATGGTTATTTCAATACGTGATAAGTTTCAAAAGCGTGACTGCAGTCGTTAAACACAGATCAATGTCATTATTTAGTAAGTTAATGGTTGAGTAATTGAGGAAAAAGGAATTCAGATAATAATTTGCCTTTCTATTGTAACCAAAGTGGATAATCTAGCATCCAATTCCACGTTTTGAAGGGTGGGAGGGAAGCAGAGCCCCTGCAGAACATACAAACGCCTTCCAGACAGCGAGGGATTCAATTGTTGGTGCTGTAATGGCATTGCGCTAACTGCTACGCTAATCATGTTATCCCTATTGGTTAAGTTCTCAAAACATTCTGGAAGATTTGGGTAAGCATGATTTCCTATCATAATTCTGTGCTGATTTGGACTGATCTTCTCATCCTCACCCAATGCACAGCCACGTCAGCTTTAATAATTGACTAGGATTTTGCCCACCAATGAGATCAGTCAAACTGGTCTGTAATTCTCTGGTTCCTCTCCCTCCTTTCTTAAAAAATGGTGTCACTTTGGCAACCCTCCAATGGGAAGGAATAGATCTGGAATGTATACAATGTTGGAAAACAAATCATAAATGCATCCACTATATCCAAGGCCATCTCCATAACCACTCTGAATGCAGATTTTTAGATCCTGGGGATTTATTGACTTTCAATGTCATCAGGTTACCTAATTCAATTGCACAACTGATGATAATTCTCATCAATTCCTCCTCTATCCCTTGTACCCAAGTACATCTGGATTGTTGTCTGTATCTTAGTGAAGGCAGGCCCAGAATTTGTTTAATTGGTCTACCATTTCCTTGTTCCCCATTATTATTTCACCTGATTCTGACTGCAAGGGGTATTCATTTGCTTTAACTTGTCTCTTTCTCTTTGCCAAAGCTTCTATAGATATAGAATTGTTTTTACCCTGCAAATTTCCCGTCGTACTCTATTTGCCCTTTTCTAATTAGACCTTTTATCTTCCTCTGCTGAATTCTAAGTTTTTCCTAGTCCTTGGACTATTTGCTGCATTTCCTGGCCAATTTCTGGGCATGTTCTGGTCTCTGTCATTGATTTGATGTATTGGTACGAAGTAATGTTGTACTGTTCATCCTCAACATTTTGAGTGTTGGTTCCTCTAATTTTTTTTATCTAAAGTTTCAGTTTTTACAGGTATTCCATTCTGCATAGACCTGCACAGTCATTTTTTCTTCTTTATATTCCATTGAATCTTTTTTTTGTTATTGCATTGAAATATGTTAAAAATGAATTAATTTTATTTGGATGCATTTCTGGAGAAGCTGAACCATATTTGAACATTCTGTTCAATTTACAAAGTATTTTGTGTCATTTTTTTGTTTTCTCTGCTCCAAAGGACATTTCCCTCCCCACCAAGAAATTTAAGCATTTCGAAGTTTTGTGTCCAGCTTTTCCCATTGTAGACTGGCGTTAATTTGAACAAAGCTCATTTTACATGTTGGTCCCGTGCAATTTTGTTTAAGTAAATTAAAACTGTCTCTCTTTTTTCAAACCTAGGACCTAAAAGGAAAAATGCAAGAAGTTATGACCCAAGAAGTATCTGATGTGTTCAGTGATACAACCACTCCAATTAAATTGCTTGCTGTAGCAGCCACATCTCCCCTGGATACACCAAATAGAGAGGAGGTAATGCTTTTTAAAAAAAAAAGTAATGTTTATCCAAAGTGAACTAAACTAAAGAGGCAATAAAGTCGGGAATCTCGTCAACATTGAGACATACGGGAGACTGCAGATGCTGGAATCTGAAATCTCAAACAGTGAGCCGGAGGAACTCAATGGGAGAAAAATAGCTGTCATTGTTTCAGGCTGGAACCCTTCTTCAAGACTGAATGTTCATGGAAGGGTCCAGCCTGAAACATTGACAATTCTTTCTCTCCCATTGATGCTGTTGGATCCACTGAGGCCCTCCAGCAGACTGGTCATACCCCTTTAATGCCACTCAATCCCATGGTAGAACTGAACAGACATCTGCAACAATAATAAAACCCCATGTAGCAGACATCCTTGGATTAATATTTTCACAGCTCCTTATAAAAACAGGTGGTGGTGGGTGGCAGCAAATAACCCTGTTTTATCCAGATCAAAAAACAAAGCATTCAGATGTACATCAACTATGAAGGTCGGAGATAGTCATCTGATCATGAACGTATAACGATGGTAAATTTGTTTTGATAGAAATACTTTGATGTAATTTTCCACATCGCTTTGTGATTGACAGAATTAAAACCACAAGGTCAAATGTTTCTCCATTGAAACTCTGGATCCGTCAGTCTATCTTACCTTGTAATGGTCTGGATATACAATGGGACTCTGGGAGTACTTATGAAAGTGAGAGCAGGTAATTTGGTTAGATTCTGGAAAGAGCGTTTTCAGAGGAGATGAGGACAATGCCACAATAGTGAATGCTGTCAGATCCATCACCCTTTTAAAAAATTCTGATGCAAGGTTGTAAGTTTCATTGCACCAGATCTGAAGGTCCATTAATTGAGGCTTATTTATCTGTGTTTCTCTTGCTGCTTTCAGTATTTCATTAGATATCCCATCAGGTCCTGATGCTTTATTGTTTTTCACTAAGAATGGTCTCAGACTGATAATCTAGAGTGTGGAGTGGCAGGTTAAAATCTCATCATTGCAATTGCTGAACTCTCCTTGGATGAAGCACTTAAATGTACACTGAGTAGGGAACTTCATTTTCCATCAGCAAAAGTGGCTGATGAAACTGGTGATACTGATATACCAAGACATTGAAGTCCATCCAAATAAGAATGTGTCTACTCAAGATGCAGGTCAAGAGTGTGTTGAAATACGTCTTGCCTACATTGATCAACACAACTCCAACTAACAGAAGCTTGACGTCATCCAGAATAAATCAACTTGCTAGATAGGTACCACCTGAGATGTTCATTCCCTCCATCCCTGATGCATGCATTATCTGTGGCATGACAGAGATAGGTTTACATGGAGTTTTAAAAATTTTATTTCTGGTAAAGAAATCTTTCCTCTGGAGCCAACAAATTTTACATTGTGATTCAGAGAGTAATATAGATATTTACAGTAAAACGCAAATTGCTGCAGATGGCACGAAGTTTGGAGGTGTGTTGTGGTTAGTGAAGAAGGGTTACAACAGGATATAGACAAGATCTAGAACTGGGCAGAAAAGTGGCAGATGGAGTTCAATCTGGATAAGTGTGAAGGGATGCATTTTGGAAGGTTAAACTTGGAAAGCAGAGTACAGAGTTAAATGGTAGGATACTTAACAGCATGGAGGAACAGAGGTGCCTTGGGGTCCAAATCCTAGTTCTCAAGGTTGCTGAATGGGTTGATAGGGTAGTTAAGTAGGGTTGTGGTCTGGTAGTCTGGGAATGAGTTCAGGAGTCAAGAAATGTGTTTCTTAGCTCTATACAACTCTGGTTAGACCGAATGGAATATTGTGTTTAGTTCTGGACACCTCATTACAAGAAAGATGTGGAAACTATGGAGAGGGTGATGAGGAGATGTTTGAGGAGTTGCTGGATTGGAGGATGTGGCTTATGAGGCAAGTACTAGGGCTTTTTCCTTTGGAGAGAAGAAGGTTGAGAGGTGACAGCCAGCATCTTTTCCCGGGGGTGAGAGTTGTAAACACCAGAGGCCATCTGTGCAAGGTGAGGGGAGAAAGGTTTAGGGGAGATGTCAGGGGGTGGGTTTATTTTACACACAGTATATAGTGAGTGCTTGGAATGCTTTGCCAAGTGGAAGCTACAACAAGAAGGATATACAAAAGACTCTTCAGGCAAGAAGGATATATGAAAGACTCTTCAGGCATGTGGATACAAAAAAAAGGATTATAATTGAATTATAAGTGTATGGTAGGGGTTCATTTTGCTGAGCAGATTTGTTGGTTGGCACAACATTGTGGCTGAAGGGCCTGTACTGTGCTGTTATGTCTGGGAGCGTCTATGGAGATAAAGGGATGGTTGAGACCCAACATCAGGACAGGATGTGTACTGTTCCTTTGTAATTAATGGATCTAAACCTAAAATGTATTTTCTTCTGCAGGTGTTTGAGGAGAGGGCAGGTTATTTTGAGAATCATGCTGTTAAACTGGGTTCCACAGCAGAGAAAGCTGCTGCTGTTGGAGCAGCAAACAGAAGTACCGTGGAGGGTATACAAACAGCTGTGAAATCTGCCCGAGAGTTAACACCACAGGTACTTTCTGTAATTATTCAAATCAAGTTTAAATATCTTGCTCTATAACTTTCTCATTTCTCTCTTCCCCTCTCCCCATTAGTTTCATTTTAGATGCAAGTTTCTTAACTTTATCTTTTTTCTTTTCACACCCTGAAGGGCCCATGGTTGCGGGACTTTCCTGGATAGCAGGTTTCTCCGGCCAAGTTTCTTAACTTTCATTATAAGATTGATATATATGTGCATATATTGTGATCCTTGATTTTTTTTCCCGCAGGTGTTCACATGAACTGAAAACTGAGCAATTTGTCAATGTACCGTCATGCATTGATTATCTGATGAAAAATGAATCTGGTTATTTGAATCAGCTGATTGAGTCATTAACTAGTCTTTATTTTTGTCCTGTTTTATTTTTATCCGACAATTTTCAGACGAAATGGGGATATGATCAGAAGTAAGCCCTTAATGTGATTGTGGAAGGATTGTCTTTGCTGTTAAAATATTTAAACTATACTCTTCCCAATCCCCCTCTAGATGAAAATTCTACCAAATGTTCAATTTGACTATGACTCAATTCTTTGTACAGGTCGTATCCGCTGCTCGTATCTTACTGAGAAATCCTGATAACCAGGCTGCCTATGAACATTTCGAAACCATGAAGAATCAGTGGATTGATAATGTTGAGAAAATGACTGGTGAGCAAATAGTTTCTGTTTCATGGAGCGACCAAATCCTTTTGAGTTAACTCTCCTAAACGATATTTCCAAACACACGACTTGACAGTGAGTTCAAATTCTTAAGTATCGAGGCAATCTTTTAACAAACCCTCACTAGAAATAATCTCAGATTTAATTAAATATCTAGTCATGATGAAAATTCTATGAAAGTGAAATCCATTTTTTGGGGAAAAAAATAATTAGATGATCACTTCCAATTTAATACACATGCTTTGATTCCACATTCTCAGTTTGTAGTGGCTTTTGACGTACAGTTCACAAATTGGCCATTTGGGTGACTGCCCATGCCAGCCATCAAGTATCTCTCTGCATTAATTCCATTTTAGTCCACAGTCGACTATGCTTTGGCAATTCAAATGCCTTTCCAAATGCCTCTTAGATGTGAGAGTACCTGCTCAGGCAATGCATTCCAGAAACTCACCACCCTCTGGGAGAGGGTAAAAAAAATTCGTCCTCTGATCCTGCCCATTGAGGTATACAGAATTGTGAGGGGGATAGATAGGATAAACGGCAGGAAACTTTTCCATATATCAGTGTCTGTCAAACTGGGCATGCCTTTTGGGTAAGGGCAAAGAGATTCAGAGGGGATATAGTGTGTATGTGGGTGGGTGGGGGAGGGTTGAGTTCCTGGAATGCACTGCTTGAATGAATGCTTGAAGCTGGGATGTTGATAGCATTTCAGCGGCACCAGACGAGTACCTGATTTTCATTGCTGTTGAAAACTCTACACCAATGACTGGGGGATGGGATTAACAAGGAAAAGTGCTCACCAGTCATTATAGAGGAGTTGGGACGAATGGGCTACTTCTATTCCCGACAACTCTATGACTGATCTAACCAACCTTTTATAAAGCTGTATCATGATCTCCCTGCTCTTTTTATATGTCTGGGCAATGGAAGAAAGCATCAGGTCTGCCACATCGCCAATCTGTTAACACACACTGCCACTTTTGGGGCATCTTTGAATTTGTATATCAAGATTCATTTGTTCCATAGTTCAAAATGCCCTCCCATTCATGGTATATGTACTATCCTTGGGTGATACCCAAGATGAATATTACACTTAACAGGATAAAATACTATTTCTCCACTCATCTTACAGCTAATTAATATTCTGTCACTGAAGGCTATCCTGCTCGCTATCAACAGCTCCACAAAGTTAGCGTCATCTGAAAATGTATTAATCGTAGAGTCTTAGATTTCTACAACATGGAAACAGGCCCTTCAGCCCAACTTCCCAAGACAACCATGCTCTTACCATTTTTCTGCATTCAGCCCTTATCCCTTAATCTTTTCCAGTTTTGTCCTTGTCTAAATGTCTTTTGAATGTGGCATTTGACCATGCCTCCACCACTTCCTCTGGCACCTTATTCCATATACAGTACCTTCTGTATGAAGAAGATGCAACTCTGGTCGCTTTTAAATCTTTCCCTCTCCTTTACTGACCATGAGACCACCAATTTTGATGTCAACTGCAAACTGTCAACTATATTGTTTACCAAATTGTAAAGATGAGGAACAACAGTGAACTCAGCACCGTGGAACGCCCTTGGCCACAGTCCTCCAATCAGAGTAACAGCCCTTCATTATGCCCTCTCTGACTGCCATCAAGCCAATTATCCAATTTGCCAGCTCCCCCTGGATCTTGTGCAATCTGACCTTCAGACCAGCCTTCTGTGCAGGAACTTGTGAAAGGCATGGCTGATGTCCACATTGCATCTAGTCTCTGCCCTCATCATCCTTCTTGGTCACCTCTTCAGAAAATGCAGTCAAATATGTGAAATGTGATTTTTTTTTTTTCTTTCCCCCCCCCCCCCCCGCCCCATGCAAAAAGCCATCCCTAATGAGCCCTTGCATTTCCAAATATCTCCAACATTCACATCACGATCATTAATGACTATTGCAACCAGCAAGAATAGAATGACCACATTGAAAATTTGAACTTGATGCTGGATCAATTTATCTTGCAGGTTTAGTCGATGAAGCTATTGATACCAGGTCCTTATTGGATGCCTCTGAGGAAGCCATCAAGAAAGATATAGATAAATGCAAGGTAGCAATGGCCAATGTACAACCTCAAATGCTGGTTGCTGGAGCAACGAGCATTGCTCGTCGTGCAAACAGAATTCTTCTGGTTGCTAAAAGGGAAGTTGAAAACTCAGAAGACCCAAAATTTCGTGAATCTGTGAAGGCAGCATCTGATGAACTAAGCAAAACCATCTCACCCATGGTTATGGGAGCAAAAGCTGTAGCTGGAAACATTTCAGATCCTGGTAAGGCAAAACTGTGTTTCATTAGTTCAAGTTTATTGTCACACCTACTGAACTGCAGAAAGAGAGCTTGTTTTGTGATCAGTCCAACCAGTCATCCCATACATAGTACGATACAAAAGTGCAAAGTTAAGAGAAAGAGCTGTTAGCAGGGAGCCAAAGCATTGTGATTTTACTAATGTGAGGAACAGTCCATACATAGCTAATGGAACAAAACTCTCCAAAATGCAGGAGGAGGGTGAACTAAGTGTGTCTGGGGTGGAAGGAAGATTTTAATATGTTGGCTGCTTTTTCAAGGCAATGGGAAGTATCGATAGAGTTGAGGGGTGGAAATGTGATAGACTGAGATGCATACACATCTTTCTGGGGATCCTTGCAGTCTCGGAAGGAACAGTTCCCACATCATGCAGTAATGCATGCTAACATGATACTTTCAATGGTGCATCTGTTGAAGTTGTTAAGGAGCACAGGTGACAAATTACTTCAGGTTTCTGAGGTAAGTAGACGTGTTGGTCATTGCTTGAATGTCAGTGGAGATGTTTATTCCTAGGATCTTCATCCTGTCATAGTAGACCACCTCAATACTGTCGAAGCAATAAAAAAAGGGATAAAAATAAAGGAGGAGTATAAAATCAGTTTATTTGCAGATGACATCATAGTATACTTAACAGAACCAGAAATATCAATAAAAGAATTACATAAGAAATTGAAGGAATATGGAGAAATATCGGGGTACAAGATCAACGCAAATAAAAGTGAAGCGATGCCAATGAGTAATGCGGATTACCCAGAATTTTTAAAAAATCATTTAAATGGCAAACACAAGCAATCTGATACCTAGGTATTAGATTAGATAATAATTTAAGCCACCTGTACAAATTAAATGATCAACCATTAATAAAGAAATTACAGGAAGACTTAGAACATTGGAAAGATTTACCACTAATGTTGATAGGGAGGGTAAATTGCATTAAAATGAATGTCTTCCCAAGGATACAATACTTATTTCAATCGTTACCAATTCCTTTAACAGAGAAATTCTTCAATGAACTAAAGAGAATAATAAGGAAATTTTTATGGAAAGGGGGGAAACCGAGGATAGCGTTAGATAAATTAACAGAGTGGTACAAACAAGGTGGTTTGCAGTCACCAAACTTTAAAAATTATTGTAGAGCAGCACAATTAAGGTATTTATCAGATTTTTATCAGACAAGGGAAAAACCAGATTGGACTAAAATAGAGCTAGATAAAATAGGGGAGAAGGTACTGGAACATATACTTTATAAGTGGGATGAAAAGCTAGTGCAATATAAAAGCTCACCAGTATTGCATCATTTACTCAATATATGGAAGAAGATTCACTTAGAAAGGAAAAAAAAACAAATTACCAACTACCAAAGTTATTATTGACGCAAAATAAGCTAATCCCTTTTATAATAGATAACCTTTCCTTTAGAGAATGAGAGAGAAAAGGAATCAAAAGAATAGAAAATTGTTTTTTGGGAAATAATTTATCAACATTTGAACAAATGAAGTACAAATATGGAATAACTCATGGTACAATATTTGCATACCATCAACTGAAAGCCTACTTAAAGGATAAATTGGGAAACAGACAGATTACCAGAAGGAAGCAGCTTTGAATATGTGATTACAGAAACAATGATAATAAAAAGATTTATAACGAACATGTACATCAAGCTGCAAGAGAAGGAAAATTATGAAATAAGCTATAAACCCAAACAAAAGTGGGAAAAGGATTTAAACATAAAGATAAAAAATGAAGCATGGGAAAAGTTATGCTCTGGAACTATGAAAAATATAATAAACACAAGGTTAAGCATGATACAGTATAATTGGTTACACAGGTTATATATCATCCCCAAAAGTTTTTAAAAATGGGATCCAACATTATCAGATAGATGTTTTCGCTGTAAGAAGGAAATGGGAACAACAGTACATGCAATTTGGGCATGTGAGAAAGTGAAAAAGTTTTGGGAAGATCTAAATCAGGTATTAAATAAAATCACTAAAAGCAACATACCAAAAAATCCAGAGATCTATCTTCTAAGTAATATGTAGTAAGGAATTAGGCCTCAAATTGGATAATGCACAAAAAAGATTTATTATGATAGCCTTAGCAGTAGCAAAAAAATGTATAATGTCAACTTGGAAATCAGAAGAGAGCCTGAGAATACAGTAATGGTACATAGAAATGAATAAAAGTATTCCAATGGAAAAAATAACATACAATTGAAGAAATAAAGTCACATTATTTGAACAAATTTGGGAACCATACATGGAACATAACAGAGAGAGCTTGCCTTGGACCTCCATCCCCTAAAATGATAAAATGATAAGACAAAATGACTTGATCCAGTGTGTAGATGACACAATTTTCTTGTTTATTTTCATTGTGTGATTACATTGTTGAATGGTTTTATTGTATTGTATATGTTGAACGTTTAATGGGTTTGAAGGGGGGAGGGAAGGAAGGGAGGAAAAAAGGGGAGAAAATGCAACTCTGTATATTTAAGAGGGAAATGTTTGTATGTATTTTGATTGATATGGTTCACAGTGTGGAAAAAAAATAATAAACTGTCGAAGCAGACAGATGATGAGACCAAGATTGGAGGTGTTTTGGACAGCGAAGGTTTTCAAAGCCTGCAGAAGGATCTGGAGCAGATGGAATTTAATGCTGACAAGTGTGAGGAGTTGCATTTTGGAAGGACAAACCAAGAAAGGACATGCATGAAGGATTGGGCACTGAGGAGTGCAGTCGAACAGAGTGATCTGGGCATACAGATACGTAATTCCCTGAAAGTCACATCATAAGTGGATAGGGTTGTAAAGAGAGCTTTTGGCACATTGGCCATCATAAATCAAAGTATTGAGTATAGGAGTTAGGATGTTTTGCTAAAGTTGTTTAAGACATTGGTGAGGCCAAATTTGGAGTATTCTGTGCAGCTTTAGTTACTCAACTACAGGAAATTTATTAATAAGAAAGAATGAGTGCAGAGATTAATTAGGATGTTGCCCAGACTTCAAGAACTGAGTTACAGGGAAAGGTTAAACAAGTTAGGATTTTATTCCTTGGAGTGTAGAAGAATGAGGGAAGATTTGATTAAGGTATTAAAAATTATGAGGGGCTAGACAGAGTAAATGTAGATATGCTTTTTCCACTGAGGGTAGCTGAGATTCACTCCAGAGGTCATGGGTTAAGAGTGAAAGGGTTTCCCTCTCTTAAATGAGAGGGAACTTCACACTGAGAGTGGTGGGAGTGTGGAACTAGCTGCCAGCTGAGGTGGTGAATGCAGGCTCAATTTTAACATTTAACAAAAATTTGGACAGGTACGAGGATGAGAGAGTTGTGGAGGGCAATGGACTGTGCAGGTCAGTGGGACTAGGCAAAAAAAAAGTTTGGCATAGACTCGAAGGGCCGAAGGGGGCAGTTTCTGTGGTGTAATGTTCTAAGGTTCTAAGAGTGAGGTCCACTCCTAAGAATAAGATCAGCTGTGTGGTCTTGCTGACAGTGAAGTAGAGGTTGTTTTCCTTGCACCAAGCTATTAATTCCTCTGTCTGTACTCCAGCTCTTAGTTATTGGAGATCTTATCTGCAACCCTAGTGTCCAGCACAAATTTATAGATGGAATTGGAACTGTGTACAGGGAGTACAGTAGGGTGTGGAGTACACAGCCTTGTGAAACGCCATTGTTGAGGATGATCATGGAGGAGGTGCTGTCATCAGTCCTCACTGAATGCAGCTGGTGTGACAGGAATCATGATCCATGTTCGCAAACGTTCCGTACAAGTTTATTTGACACTGTAGTCGATGAATAGTAGTCTGACAGAGGTGAGCTTGTTATCAACACTGTACACATTGATTTCATTTTATTTTTTCTCTACCAAAACCAGCCTGTTATGTTTTGGATACGTAGAACAGAACAGGAATTGGCCTTTAGACCTGTAATGTCTGGACTAAACACGATGTTGAATTAAACTAAATGTCTTTAACCTGCATGTGATCCATATCCCTTCATTTCCTGCATGTCTATTGGGAAACTGCTTTAATGCTACTATTGTGTTTGGTTCCACCACTACCCTGGCAGTGAGTTCCAGGCATCCAACCCTGTTTTATTTAAAAAAATCTTGTTCTACACACCTTAAAATTTTCGCCTTAAATTCATGTACCCTAGTGATTGACAGTTTTATCCTGGGAAAAAGATTCTGATCTTTTTCCTATCTCTGCCTCTCATGTTTTTATAAATTTATGTCCATTCCCCCCTTCTGCTTCTGATGCTCCAGAGAAACAACCTAAATTTGTGCAACCCCTTCTTGTAACTTGGACACTTCGATCCAGGGAGCATGTTGGTACAACTCTTTTGTACCCTTTCTAAAGTCTGCATATCCTTCCCAGAACTGCACACAATGCTCGAGGGTGCCCCAACCAAAGTTTTACATTACAATAACATGACTTGCTTCTTAGAACCATATACATTACAGTGCAGAAACAGGCCCTTAGTCCCATCAAATCCATGCTGAACTATTTATTCTGCCTCATCCCATCGAACTGCATGCAGGCCAAAAGAAAACTACAAATTTCACTACAAATATTCATATTTTCATTTTTCTGCCCAATGAAGTTCAGCATGTCATGCACCTTTTTTACCACTCCATCCACTTGCACGTCCATTTTCTGGGAACGGTGGTCTTGGACCCACTGATCCCCTGGTACATCAATGTTGTTAGGGGCCCTTCTACTTTCCCCTTGTACTTGACAACATACTTGGTTCAATTAAACTCCATCTGCCATTTTTTTGCTGATGTCCCTAATTGCTTTATATTTTGTTGTACTTTGTGATAGCTCTATACACTCAACAGTTCCGGCCATTTTTGTGTCATCTGCAAAGTTACTAATCCACCCACCTACATTTTCATCCAAGTCATTTATATAGATTGCAAACAGGGGTCGCAACACCAATCCCTGTGAGATAGCAGTTGTCACAGACCTCCGATCAGAACGTGGTTCCACTACTCTCCTCAGTCCTCTCTGCTCCAGTCAATTCTGAATCCAGACGATCAACTTGCCATGCATCTGTTCCTTCTGGATCAGCCGACCTTGTCAAATACCTGACTAAAGTCCACGTAGACAGCATCCACTTTACCACCTTTGTCACCTTCTCAAAATTCTCAGTGACCTGCCTCACACAAAGGTATGCTGACTGGCTCTCGAAATGTGCATAAATCCTAACCCCAAGTATCCTCTCCAGTAGCTTCCCTACTCATGGGAGGCTCATCAGCCATTTAGATCATCATTTCACTTTTATTAAGCATAAATCTCTTCTCCATATTACATCATTGGAGTTGATGTTTTGTGGAGGAGATAATTAAACAGGATATAATCATTGACAATTATGTTCAGTACTTTTCAGCACCGGCACCTTTAAGGATTGACCAATGTATGTCACGAACATTAATTGGGGCAATGGATTTCATCAATTGAAGATGAAACTGAAATGGACCCACTAATTAGGAATGCATAATATGTTGTCCTTGCTTCATTTATTGCAAATATAGCCCTAGCTGAAGTTGAGTCCCAATCTAATATCCATAAGACATAGGAGCAGAAATAGGCCATTCAGCCCACCATTTAATCATGAGCTGATCCATCTTCCCACTGCCCGGCCTTCTTCCCATAACTTTTGATGTCCTGGCCAATCAAGAACCTATCAATCTGTGCCTTAAATGCACTCTATGACCTAGCCTCCACAACTGCCTGTGGCAACAAATTCCTCGGATTCACCACCCTCTGGCTTAAAACAAGTTCCTCCACAACTTCGTTCTGAGTGGACACCCTTCAATTCTGTCCTGCCATGGGAAACAACCTTTCAAAATCGACTCTGTCCATGTCTTTCAACATTTGAAATATTTCAATGAGATCCCCTCCGACCCTCATTCTCCTAAATTCCTATGAGTATAGATCAAGAGCTGTCAAATAGACCAGATTTCAGATTTATTGTCAGAGTACATACATGACATCACATACAACCCCGATATTCTTTATTTGGGGGCGAAGTAGAATTACCATTTATTAGTAGTGCAGAAAAAATTGTACGTGTGTAAACCAATAAAGAACTGTGAACAGATAATGAATGTAAACAAACTGACTGCAACACAGAGAGAATTTAAAAAATCAATAAAGTGCAAAAGTAAGAATCCTTAACTGAGTCCCTGGCTGAATTTGTTGTCGAGGAGTCGGATGGTGGAGGGGTAGCAGCTGTTCCTGAACCTGGTGGTGCGAGTCTTGTGGCACCAATACCTCTTTCCTGATGGTAGCAGCAAGAACAGAGCGTATGCTGGGTGGTGAGGCTCTTTGACAGCAGCACTCCCTGTAGATGTTCTCAATAGTGGGAAGGGTTTTCCCCGTGATATCCTGGGCATTGTCCACTACCTTTTGGAGGGCTTTTCACTCTGGGACATTGGTATCCCCATACCAGACCATGATGCAGTTGGACAGCACGTTTTTCTCCACACCTCTGCAGAAAGTTGCCAGGGTTTCTGGTGTCCGCAAACACCTGAGGAAGTAGAGGCGCTGGCATGCTTCCTTCACGATGCCATTAGTGTGTTGACTCCAGGAAAGATCCTCTGAGGTAGTGACTCCCCAAAAACTTAACTTTGTTCACCCTCTTCACTTCTGATCCCTAATGATCACTGGATTGTACACCTCTGGTTTTCCCTTCCTGAAGTCATCAATCAGCTCTTTAGTTTTGATGACATTGAGTGCAAGGCTGTTGTTGGTGCACCATACGGCCAGGTTTTCAATCTCCATCCTGTGTGCTGGCTCATCCCCTTTCTTTATACCACCCACTACCGGCAAATCTGTTGATGGTGTTATTGTCGCACCGAGCCACACAGTCGTAGGTGTAAAGTGAGTAGAGCAGGGAGCTAAGAACACAGCCCTGTGGTGCTCTGGGTCTTACTAATCCTCACTGATTGTGATCTGGAGGTGAGGAAAACCATGATCCAAATACACAGTGGGGTGTTGAGGCCCAGGTCTTGGAGTTTGGTGATCAGTTTTGAGGGGATGATGGTGTTAAATGCTGAACTGTAGTCGATAAAGAGCATCCTGATGAATGCATCTTTGTGAAGAGCCAGTGAGATGGATAGACCTGTTGCTGCGATAGGCGAACTGGAACGTGTCCACATCACACATCTCAGATGAAGACCTTTTAATTTCTGGAATCATCCTCTGAACCCTCTCCAATGTCAGCGTGTCTTTCTTAAATGAGGAGCCCAAAGCTGCTCACAATATTCTAAGTGATGTCTCACCAGTGTCTTATAAAGCCTCAACATCACATCCCTGCTCTTGGATTCTATTCATCTTGAAATGAATGCCAGTATTGTATTTGCCTTCTTCACCACCAACACAACCTGCAAGTTTAGGCTAACCTGTATGAGGACTTTGCATCTGGGAATTTTCAATTTTCTTGCATTTAGAAAATAGTCTGCCATTTAATTTTTCTAGCAAAGCGCATGTCTACTTTTCTGATTCAGGCCTGCAGAAGAGCTTCTTGGATTGTGGTTATCGGATTCTCGGTGCTGTAGCTACGGTTCGAGAAGCTTTCCAGCCTCAGGAGCCAGACTTTCCTCCTCCACCACCTGATCTTGATCAGCTTCAGGTTTGTCCATTTTGGATAGTAAATAGTTTAATTTGTTTATATAATGTAACTAACTTTCAATGCTTCGACAAACTGGGAAAATGCACATAATATGGCATGAAGTCAAACTATGAACAGAATATTTAAATTAATAATGTAAATGCGTGTAGAAGAAATGCATCACTACTTTAATGTGAGTTTATTAATTACTCCCAAGATGTAGTATTGCAATTGAGTGTATAGCCTTTGGATTACTGCTTTTCACAGCAGTGAAGTTCAATGTGTAAGTTTAAAAACTGGCAAAGTTACTTGATGAGATCTATAATTGGTGAGATGAAGCACGGACATGGGGACACTTTCTCAGAATATTGGCTCTCTGTCCATAATGGGCATACTGTAAAACCTGGTTGTAAGCCATTTCAATTCTTCTTCAGATTTTCATGTCAACCTGTCCATCCTTCTCCTATTAGAGTGAGGACTGATATATAAATTAGAGGAACAGAACCTCCTATTTCACCTGGGCATTTTACAACTCAGTAGTAAGAATGAATGTTTCAATTTCCCTTCCATTCTCAGCAACCTCCCTCTCTGGTTCAATCCAATTTTACTCTGGATTCTTCCCTTTTCACCCCCTACCTCCACTCTTTGGATCCATGTGGTCCCATCTGCCTTTCCCTCACAGTTCTTCCCCAATTGCCAGCAAATGCACCTCATGTTAACCCTCTCAATCAGGACAATTCTCATAAACCTCCTCTGAACCTGCTCCAACGCCAACATATCCTTCCTTAAAAGCGTGGCCTAAAAAAGTCCATTTGGATCTCTGCTTTCTTAAAATAATCTGCATTGTTATTCTTTCTGCCAAAGTGCCTGACCATACACTTTCCTCCTCTGTATTCCATCTGCTTCTTGCTTGGTTGCCCATTCTCCCAACCTGTCCAAGTCCCTCTGCAGACTCTGTTCCCTCAATACTATCTGCACCTCCACCAATCTTTGTATCATCTGCAAACTTACCCACAAAATCATTAAATCGTTAACATTATAATGTGAAAGGTAGCAGACCTAACATTGACTCCTGCGGAACACCAATAGTCACCGGCAGCCTGTCAGAAAGGACCCCTTTATTTCCACACTTCGCTCTCTGCAGGCCAGGCAATCTTTTCTAAATTTTTTGGGTTTTTTTTTTCCCCCATAAATATGCATATCAAAACTTTCCATTTTCAAAATAAAAATATATAATATATATATAAACACAAAGCAAAACACTACAAAACCCCCTCCCCCCCAATATAAATCCATACACCGTCAGGGCTTACAGTTGGGTTTAAAAAAGGAAAATCTTCATTGGAGAGGTCACTTATATTTTTATAATAGCAGCACCTTTTTTATTACATTTGGGCCCCTATATAATCCAAATATGATTGCCATATTTTTATAAATACAATCACATTTGTTCTTTATATTATATGTGATTTTTTTTTCCATAGGTATACAACTGTTCATCTCTGTCTTTCATGGTGCAATCTGTTGAGGGGAGTCAGATTTCCAAGTATCTCTGTGCTAAATCTACTATGCTGAATCTTGAGGCTATGTCCCCTAGTTCTAGTCACCCCCACCAATGGAAATGACTTACCAACCTCTATCTTATCTATACATGTCATAATTTTAATACATTTATATATGATTCCCTTTCATCATTCCAGCTAGTACAGTCCTAGGCAACTCAATCTCTCATTTGTTTACTGGTAATTAGCAAGATTTATACTACATTCACTTTATTTCAATTTTGGCTTTCAATTATTTAAAAATGCTCAGATTAATCATCAAATTGGGCAGCAATTACAAAGAAAATTTGAGCTTTCGAATATGACCATCTAATCTATTACCCTCAGCTGAATGATGAACCTGCTCCTCCTAAACCGCCACTTCCTGAGGGTCAGGTTCCACCACCAAGGCCACCACCTCCTGAGGAAAAAGATGAGGAATTCCCTGAAATGAAAGCCGGAGAAGCAGTGAATCAGCCCATGATGGAGTCTGCTCGCCAATTGCATGATGAAGCCCGGAAGTGGTCTAGCAAGGTGAGGATCTTAGTCTTTTAAAAAAAAAAAAATCAAAAGCACATTTTTCATAATTTGGGAATGTTCAATAAACAGCAGGTGACATTGATGTTTATTCTAATTTGACGGTTTAATTTTCTATCAGGTCATTGATTTCCATTGAAAACTAAAGCAGTCCAATTTGAATGTTACTTGAAATAACTATTCCTGTTGAAGTCTCTTGATTCAAAGTACACATTTCCATCCTTCTAAAATGTAATGTTTTCAGAGTGTTCTAACTTCATGTAAACATATAATTTGTGAGTCTGACGTTTAGACAGGTAACATGCAGAAATCTGGTCACTGATCGTACAAATTGCATTTAGTAAATTTATTTGAAGTTCAAATGGTAACTCGACCAGCTTTTCGTTGTTGATTTGAAATGTGTAAGACAAGAGGTGGTGTTTTTGGGATTTCAGAAGGCTTTTGATCAAGTCTGACATAAGAGATTGGCTTGCAAAATTAGAGAAAGTAGTACAGGAGTTGAGATACTGACATAGATAGCAATCTGGAAGCAGAGAGTTGTAACAAATGGATCCTTTTAAGATTGGCAGGCAATTACATGGCAAAATGGTGCTGGGACCCCACTGTTTACAATGTATATTGATGAGCTAGATGAAGGAATTGAATATAATATCTCTAAATTTACTGGTGATCTTAAGCCGGGTGGCATTGCCAGCTGTGAAGAAGGTTTAAGAGGCTGCAAGGTGACTTGAACAGGTTGGGAGCCTGGGGAAATATATAGCAAACGCAGTAGCATTTAGATCAGTGGTTTTCAAATGTTTTCTTTCCACTCACAGACCACCTTGGGTAATCCCTATGCCATAGGTGGTTTGTGAGTGGGGGGAAAAAAAGCTCGAAAACCACTGTTTCAGTTGTACCTAATTGACACGTTATGTGCATGGTTTCATAACTCCAAAGGAAAGGGACCAATGACGATTTTTCTCAAGCAAAATATTTCAGTAACAATTGGGTCTAGACCAGTGGTTCTCAACCTTTTTTTCCCCCACTTGCATCCCACCTTAACCAATCCCTTACGAATCACAGAGCACCAATGGCTGAGGGAGGGATCACTTAAGATGGAATGTGAGTGGAAAGAAAGTTTGAAGACCACCGATTTGGATACTTGAGGTTTGTGTGCTTTCCTATTATTATCCACTTTGGTGGCTATAATAGGAAAACAGATTTTTATCCAAATGGCAAGAAATAAGAAAAAGGGGAGACGCAGTGCGATTTGAGGCCGATAGTGCATCAGTCACTGAAGGTTCAAATCCAGCTACTGCAGGCGGTGAAGAAAATAAATGGTTTGTTGGCCTTTTTTTTAATATGGTGTAAAGTTTGAGGAAAATTAGGAAAGAAAAAGAATTTTGCATTTAAAATGATGGTCTAGTCTAGAAATAAGAAGTGTTGTTTCTCATGGCAATCTAAGCTTACAATAACAATGCATACAATCCTTCACTTTTCTTTCCTAATCTTTCTTTTCTATTCTCTGTTTTCAGTGCTGAAGAAAGATTTTACTTGACACATTTGTGGTGTAAATGATCAAACTTTCTTTTCCAATGAATTTTGAACTAATAAGGTGAATTTGGGTACAAACTATCTATTTGGAATAATAATATGTGTGGCTTGCATTCTGAAATCTAAGGTGGGATGCCTATACTGAAGACTAGATTTTTGCAAAACCTCTCTCCCAATTTTGTTCCCAGGGTCAAATTTAAGGTTGGTTTTTATCTGGTCGCCGACCAGATTGACTGTTTGGCCATCAGATGGGAACAATACGTTGTGACATGTGTAGTTATTGGCATCTCTGTAGGGACGCCCATGTCTCGCTAAGGTTTACGTGGCAGAGATGAAGGCAAGTTCAAGCCTGTGATCGGGCTGGAAAAGCCAGTGGCCATTCATGTGAAGTCTGTGGGTAGAACTTCTGCAATTGTTGTTTCTCAAGGATTACTGATGATAGCAAGTTGAATAATGTTCATGAGTTGTGTGAAGCCAGTTATCCTATAATCTGTTTAATTTAAATTGTATTTGGCTTGTGACTTCTGAATATTAAAATTTTGGGTTTATTTTGATGACTTCATTAAGTTTGGTCTAATTTCATTGAAAAATAGTTTGGTTTGGTTCAGTCATGGGTGGGGAATGAGAGGAACTGCATCCTACATGCACTATATTTTTAAAATTTGCTGATGTCAAAATTGAGGCCAAGATGTGAGTGAAATGTCTTCCTTCCTAGATTCCATTGGTTGAGATCAAAGGTCCCTCCTTCACTTGAATCCAAAGGTTGAATCCCACTTGAAGTGATGCACCAGCTAGATATTAAACTGAGGCCCCATCTGATGCCTGGGTGTACATAAAAGATCCCATTGTACTATTCTAAAGATAACCAGGAGAGTTTTCTTTTGCGAAACACAAAACCTGCAGATGCTGGAACCTTGAACAAACAATGAGATGCTGGAGGAACTCAGTGAGTCAGGAGGCATCCATTGATAGCAATGGTCAATGCTTTAGTTCAGCATCTTGGGTGTTCTGGCTGACCTTCATTCGTCAATCAAAACCTAAGAGCAGTTGAGCTTGCCTGTACTGCCAAGGTTCTTACACTACTGTACTGACTACACTGTAGAGAAGCTTCAGAGGTTGTTTAGGGTAAAAGTAGTACAGGATAAATGCAATTTTGTAATTGTAATTAAATTCTGTATCTTATTTGTTTTTGACATTATTTTAAGAATGTGTTAATTAATTCCCTCACCCTCCTCATGGTCTCATCATTCCAATCTTTGAGTGTCCTAACTTTTATTTGCCTTTGCATTCTGTCTGCTATTGTACATGTAATAACTATTCTAGTTTTCTTTCCTGTATTCGAATTTTCACAACAGTGAATGTACAGGAATTTTTAAAGCTTTTTTTTGTGGGTTGGAGAAGGGATTTCTGATGGGAAAAAATCCTTTGAGTCTGATTTATCTGTTCTTTCGGGGTTAGCAGTATTAAGTCACAAACAAAAAAAAAAACTGCTCTCTCCTTGATGACTTTCCCAACTTTTTTTTTTGCCCTTTCCTCATTTGCAGAATGTGAAGATACCCAATTATTGAAATAACTCGGTACATATCCTCTTTCCTCCTCCTGTCTCTTTCACTAACTCTTTCGCTGTCTTTCCATCCTCCCTCTGCACGCGGTTCCATTAAAGCCTGATGGGACTGCTGAGGCAAGTGAAGCACTTGAGGCTGATGTAGATGTGTATGATAATGATGAGGATGACGATGATGTTGAGTTGACTCTTCCCTCTGACAATGAAGACGAGTACGAGCCTGAGCTACTCTTAATGCCTCCAAATCAGCCAGTTAACCAGCCAATTCTGGCTGCAGCTCAGTCTTTGCATCGAGAAGCAAGAAAATGGTCTAGTAAGGTACTCTTCAGTTTTTCCCAATAGCAGTTGGTTCGTTTGCATCCAGTCTTTCAAAGATTGGGCCCATTTGCACCACCTTAGATTCTTGCTGGATTTTGTGAGCCTTAAGTAAAATGTCTGTCTGCATTGTTGAAGATCTGAAATTGGCTTCACATGGCTCAAGGTCAGCAGTTAATAAAAAGTTAATTTTGATGCATTTGGAAACATTTTTAATCACTGGCTAACAAGAATACATGAACATCTCCATTAGCAACTTTGAACATTGCTATTTCTCTATTGCCTGTGAAGCCATAGATGACAGTTTCTGAATGACTTCCAGTTTCTAAATACTGTACGTCATAACCATTTTTCACTAAGTCATTGAAATTGTCTATGCTGCTTCTTCCCAAGGGCTGCCATTGCGATGAATATAAACATGGAGATTTGGCTAGCATTAACCATTGAGGAAGACTGTCTCTGGGAATGTCTTTAAAAATGGTTTTAAGATAACTATGGCTAGATTCTGCATGGGTAGAAATCACTTTCTTCTATGAACCACTTTGGTTTATCTAATGGTTTAATATAATGTTTTATCCAAGATTTTAAAATGTAATCTCTTAAACTTTAATCAAAACAAGTCAATTTAATTCCATTTGACTGAAATAATTGGTGTTGAAGATTCTTTTCTTTTTAACATATTTTTGAGTTTAACATAAGCATAAATACAGAATTGACAGTTACATAATAATTCATTTGTATACAAGTAAGCACACACAAAAAAAAGCCAATGGAAAAAAAGTAGATAAAACTACATCAATAATTGTTTATAAAACCTCAGAAACATTTAATTGAAATGATCTATGTGACCAAGTTAAACCCATTTGTTGAAATAACATATAAAATAAAGGAAAAAAGAGAAAAAATATGAAAACTAAATCTAATCTATGTCCTCCCTCTAATCAAGGTTACCTTATAAATTTTTTAAAAAGTAAATTATGTGGAACCACTGGGTACCCACGGAGAACGGACAATGAACGACCAGAACATTCAATAACTTAATTCTTCCAATTATAAGAAAAATTGCCCACAATTTCATAAATTGAAACTTTCTATCTTTAATATTGTATCTAATTTTCTCTAAACTAAAATAAGACATGATGTCATAAAACCACTGATATTATGAATTATCTTTCCATTTCAATAAAATTGCTCATCTGGCTCATCGGCTAAAGCTTTTTCCTGAGATGCCGATATGGGTTTATCTGAATCATGAGAAAAACCAAAGCTTTTGGATTTTTCACAAATTTCTAACATTTTCATGGTGGATTAACATCATTTACTTATATGAATTTATTGGATTTAAATTCAGTTCACCTGGCTGGGATCAAGAGCGATTGGGAACGAGATATGAACTTTACATTTTCAGATGAAAATTGGTTCTCTACTCTCAGCTTGATTAATGATTCTTCATTTTGTGCAATTTAAGGTGGAACACAGAACACATATGTCCAAACTTAAATTATTTTGTTTTTAAGCAGGTATTGATCCATTATGTGAGAAGTGTAAAATTTTTGTAGTTTCTCTGATCCATATGTTTTGGGAGTTTCCAAATTTAGAGAGATTCTGGAAGACACTTTACAAATTTTAACAACAATTCTTAAGATTAATTTGGAACCTTGCCTGTTAAGTGTTGTTTGGTTTTTCTCATGATTCAGATAAACTTTATCAGCATCTCAGGTGTTAAGGATTCTAAATGTTTAAATATACATGAATAAATATGTATAAAACAGCCATTCTGTTTGATTATATCTTAATTGGCCCTCATGAAAAATTGGAATTGCATGATCATGTCTGAAATTCAAGCAGGCATGAATTGTCACGGATGTGGATCAATGATCAGGTTGCCTTACACAGACATCTTCCCAGATTTATCACTGAAATCATCTAACAAGAATTACTGTATTATTTCTCCATTTTTTTTCTCCTCTACATACTAAAGACATTGGGCTGGATTGGGTTTGACCAGGCCTCATGGTAACTTCCTTTGCCACAACAACTTTCCACAGTGGGCAGCTGCATGAATCTCTATGGGATCATGATAAATAATGAGCTGGAGTGAGCCACAGTGACAACCAGACATCTGGAAACAAAGACTTCACCTCCAGACCAGCTGCATTGTGGGAAGATCTGTTTTACTGTTTCTAAATATCTAAACATTTCAAGAGTTTTTAAAAAAAAAAAATTAAAATGAGAATAAATTTAACTAATGTGTTCATTTAAAAGTCAAATTTAACAAAGCACCTTTACATCACCATGTAGTGAATGTTTGTGTACCCCTTCCACTGATTGGAGCTGTGCAAGATTTTACAGCTCTGGCTGGCATAACATTGAAGGATTAGATGTGAAGTGTATTTAGCTCCTCTGTCTTCCTGCATCTGATCTCCAGCGTGTCCTGTGCTTTGGAGCAGAGTTTCCTGCAGGGAAGTGGTAGTTAGCCATCAGGAACACTTGATCCATTGAGACAAGTGATGTTGTCACTGTGGCTAATGTAAACAGAAAATATGCTTTGATATAGAACTTGATGGAACATTTCTGTTCTCAAGATCCTGAATAGTGAAAATAAAGCCCACAAGTGAAAATAATTGTAGGATTGGTACAGTTCTGCAGTGGTGTTTATAGAAACATGATTGGATTCATTTTGGATTGTTTGATTAAGTTTATTCAATGCTAACCCCAATCCTTTTAAACAATATTTAATCTCTTGTACCTTGCTCCTTGTTCCCAGTGTGAAGAAACATTGTTTTAGTTCTTCCATTATGTCAAGAGGGCCTTCCTTGTTCCAAAGAAACCACCAAGTATATATACATTGCCTGCAGTGCCTGGTGTTGGCTGAACAATCCTCCTTGACTCTAGATAAAATTCTGGTGTCATCCCATGTCACTTGCACCTTGGCAGAGACCAACTTAAACCCAGAATGAGTGGGTTAAGAGCACATAGTCGCTCCATTTTATTTCTATCATTTTTGTAGGAACCACAGTATTTCAAATCTAAAAAAAATCCACCAGTTTAATGCAAAAAACTTTTCTATTTGGGATTTCGTTAAACAATTAAAGCACATAAAATTTAAATATCTCTGCTACCATATTACAGATGCAATGTAGATGTACATTAGAAGTTACAAACTTTGAATTTTCGAAGTCTTGTTTAGCCAAGTCAGAGTGAACTATGCAGTTTATCCTTATAATTTTTCTTTTCAAAATATTTTATGGACATTCTTCCTTTTTTGATTGCAGCCTTACTAACACAGACCGTTTGATGTTGAATGAAACTTTTTTTCATTCTCTATTCGGTCTGGATTAACTTTACTTGACTTTAGTGCTAGAGGCTTTTGATGTTTTGTAAGGAAGGTGGGTGGCATGGTTCTCCTCTTTTTACTAACATTTCATCCATGTCTTGTAGTTCTTTGGAATGCACAGCTGATGGCCTGATCCTTGCAGATTGAAGCCAATTGCCGTATGCCATTTTGTGCAACGTTGGACTTTTTCAGTTTGCTTTTAGTGTGAACAATGACAACATTTAAATTAATAAACAGGGATTGAAGGATTTGGGATTTACTGTGAAGTTTGAACAGAGCATTTCTGGAGAAAATTTCCAAAAAACTATTGCATTCTTGCTTTGTCTTTTCACCATTAACATTTAATTCCTTTCCTGTTGCACCAAAAAATGTCATTCTTTTCAATTGCATGTGTTTGCAACCATTGTTTTCTTTTACTAACTTTGTAGTTGGAGGTGAGAAACTTATTTTTCTGTTAATTTAGTTCGACACTAACTGATCCGCCCTGAAACATAATTTTGAAACTGATAAAATAGTAACGGTGATTGACTAATCGGTGCCTTTTATGGAAAATACTCATCCTGCCTCAATTTGAGCCAATAAATGTGATTCACTTTTTTAAAAACTTGCAAATTCAAGTATCTGAGTGGTGATGTTATTAAAGAGAGAATCACAAGGACAACATGCTAAAGTCATGGATGTGAAATGGTACACCACAGAAATAGACCCTTCGGCCCACGAACTGCACCAGCCGTCTATATTTGTTATTTTATTCTCCCTACATTCCTTAGTTTTTCCCAAGACTCAAATACCCACAACACACCAGGCGCAGATCACAGCAGTATGTTAACCTACCAACCCACATGAGTCAGGTGAGAAATATAAAGCACTCAGAAGAAACCCATGCAGTCACAGGGAGAACATGCAAACTTGGGCAGACAGCGGTGGAGGTTAAGATCAGACACATCTCTGATGCTGAGAGGTAGCGTGGTTAACAGATGCGATGTGGGTTTTAGTGGGGTGGAGAGAGTCGCAAGGAGATGATGATGAATCATGAGAACAGGGCAGTGGAGGCCATTTATGTGGACTTGAGTAAAACATTCAATAAGGTCCTTCATAATAGGCTGATCTAGAAGATTAAGGCACTTGAGATCAATGGAGATTTGGCAGATTGGATTTAAAATAGACTTGGCCACAGAAGACAGAGGGCAGGGGTGGAGATCCGTGTTGGTGTTGTTCCACAGGGGGCCAGTGCTAGGGCTTCTGTTCATACATAATCACACACTGACCATGGAAATTGAGTTGTGGATAGTGAAGAAGGTTTCAAAGAGCACAGCAGTTGGAAATATGGGTGGAGAAGAGATCAAATGGAAGACAAAAGCGTGCAGCAAAGGGCAAGATCCATATGTGCATTATTGTACAATCCACAATGCCCTCAAAATGGCATTGCACATAGATGTGGTGGGGGGGGTAAAGAAAACGTATGGAATACTTGCCTTTACCAGTCTAGATACTGAGTGTGAAATTGGGAAGTCGTGCTGCAGCTTTACAAAACTTTGGTTAGGCCACATTTTTCTGTGGAGTTCTGGTCACTGCATTACAAGAAGGATGTGGCACAAAAGAGGGTCTCGGTTGTTGTCTGGATCAGAGAGTATTATGTACAAGTAGAGGTTGGAAAAACCTAGATTATTTTCTCTGGTGAGGCAGAAGGGAGACCTGATTGTGAGATGTGCAAATTATGAGATACATAGATTGGGTAGATAATCAGAGTTTTTTTTTCTTGGGGTGGAAGAGTGCATACTTTTAGAGTGGGGAGGGGAAAATTTTAAGGAGTTTTCTTTTTTCAGCCAGTTGTTTTTGCACAGGAAGTGGTAGGTGCCAGGAACAGGCTGCCAGTGGAGGTGCTGGAAGCAGAATCAAAAGTAACGTTTGAGCAAAATTTAGGCAGACACGAACAGGCCATGAGTGGAGGGATACAGAGGATGTGCAGGCAGATAGGATGCATCCCGGTCAGCACAGATGTGGTGTGCCAAAGCGACTTCCTGGGCTGCACTGTTTCAGGCTCAACCTTGTCTCCCATGCCGGGAGAGAGAAGTGGGTGGAAGTAAATTGACTGAAATAGTGATGGCAAAATAAAACATTTAAAAGGCTTGCAGAAGTTTTTCATCTTTTAAAAAGTTATAAAGAATGATTGAAGAATTACAAGCCCAGTTTGCCTCCTTTGACAACCTCGTACAAGCTGTGTTTGATTCAGTTTTTGAGTTCCATCTAGTGGTCCATCTAAGGAATTACTGGAGGTTGTGTTTTACATTTCTAACATGCACATAGAAAGGAGAAAAAGACCCATTCCTGCCCCGCAGCACCACTATGCACTCCTATCAGCACACTTCCACTTTGTCAACCTTGCTTCCTCCAGATGAGGACCCCTGCTTGTCCAAACCTCAAACCAAAAAAGGGACACTGAGTCCTCCATTCCACATCTGGATTTTGTTCTATACCCATTGACTCCTCCTGAGATAAAATCCCACTTGTGCTCATTGTTCTTTAATTCAACACACAGTAATGTGACCTGACCTAAAGATCACTGAAATGTAGGTGACTTTTTCCCTGCAAAGTTCACAAGATGACACTTTTTGTTGTTTTCTGCTGTAACCTTGGGTGAATGAAGTTACTGACATCAGTCCCAGGCTTGGAATCAATTCTGTATCATTAATAATTTATTGAGTTTGAAGAGAGGTAGAGCTAATTTTTTTGAAGTTTATTTCTCATTGTTCACCAACTTTTTTAAAAAATTGTAATTTCACCATGGGGAGGCAATCAAATTCTGCAAATGTTGTTACTCAATTTATACCTGTTGAGGTGATGTGCTTTGTTCTGAAATTACCTTCTAGTTAGTTGGCACAGTTAGATGAAATCAAATGTACTCCGAAGCTGGTTGAAACTATTAGTAAGCCACGATATCGTTGATGACGCTATGGAAGGTATGGGCTGCAATATTCTTTAGTCTTTCAGCATTGAAAGTTGAATTTAAAATTGTGGATTTAAAGTGCTATTTAACAGATAAAACTGGGCTGTCAGTTCACTAAAATTTAATAATTCATTATTTATGACAAAGATAATTTATTGTCACAGTCAATTTGTAGGGTAGGTTTGCAGACTGGTTGGGGGGGGCTTTAAACAATCAAAATCAGAAGATACAATGTATATCAGGACAGCAGCAAGGATTGAGGTGATGTACTTAATTTTTAAAAACAAAAGAAGATAATCAAATAATCTTAATTTGGCCATTATTTAATCTTTCTTGTGATTTTATTTATCAGGGTAATGACATCATTGGTGCTGCCAAGAGAATGGCCTTGTTGATGGCAGAGATGTCTCGACTTGTGCGCGGTGGCAGCGGGAACAAACGTGCTCTTATTCACTGTGCCAAGGATATAGCCAAGGCATCCGATGAAGTGACACGGCTGGCAAAAGAGGTTGCCAAACAGTGTACTGATAAGCGAATCAGAACTAATCTCCTGCAGGTATGCCAAATTAACTCTGAAGTATCAGGATAATAATTCAGTTAAATGTGGGAACATTTTAGAAAAACGTCTGACATGTTAAATCACCAGAGTTCTTTTGGAAAAACCTGATGGAGCCAAACCCCAAACACAAGTGAAACAGTTTATAAAGGGAAGGATCTTAATGTTTGGAATCATGCATATTTTCCATTCAGGATGCACAATGAATGTTGTCCACTGCCCAGGAATAAAGGAAGGCAGTTGGGAATTGTGGTGTAGGGCAGTTTTCCTGCTACTCATAGCCTCGGTTTCTTCTGTTAATCACAGGTGTGTGAACGTATTCCAACAATCAGCACGCAACTTAAAATTCTCTCCACTGTCAAAGCTACAATGTTGGGAAGGACCAACATTAGTGAGGAAGAATCTGAGCAGGTGAGACTTTACTCTTCAATGACTGAAACCAAGGAAACATTTGCCCCCACAGATGCTGCTTGACCCACTGACTTCCTCCAACTGATTTTTTTTTACTTCAAACTAACTTGTTTAATTAAAGTTGCTATACCCTCTTTATAATATGGTAGATAATTTTAATTGGACTTATTTTTACACTTTTAAGTCGCATGCTCCTGTCATAAAAATGATACCATGAGAACACAGGCTACTTCTGAGAGGGGAACAATAGCTGTTGTCAGTACCAGCAGCAGCGATGGATAGAGATGTTGTGTTTACCTTGCTCAAATCATTGTGTTCATTAAAATTCCCTTGCTTTAATTATTTACCTGTGTTCACAAATTCACCTTGGTCGTCACCATCCATAAAAGTAAGCTAATTAGATCAGATTAATGTCTGTAGTTGGGAAAATGCTTGAAGTTATCATTAGGAAGAAAGAGCAAGACATTTGGATAGAAATAGCTCCATCAGGCAAACATACCATGGATTCAGGAAGGGTAGGCATGTTCGGCTAACTTGTGTTCATTGAGGATATAATGAGTGCAATGGGTATAGGGGAGCAGGTGGATGTGCTTTACCTGGATTTCCAAAAGATGTTCATAAAAGTGTCACACAAAAGTCTCTGCACAAGGGAAGGATGCCTGGAGTTGGAATAATGTATGCGGGAATAGAGGATTAGTGAACCAATCAAAGGCACACAATTGGCAGCTCAGTTAGCATGATGCTATTACAGGACCATCAATCCAGGTTCGAATCCGACACTGTTTGTAAGAAGTTCTCCCCATCTGCGTGGGTTTTCCCCAGGTGCTTTGGTTTACTCCTACCCTCCAAAATGTATGGGTCTGTGGATCAATTTGGGTGTAATTGAGCAGCATCGACTTCTACCGTGCTGTAAATAAAATCTATATTTCTCTGGTTGGCAATAAGGGGTTAGTGGGATGCTGCAGGGATTGGTTTCTGAGCTCACAACTGTTCACAATATACATAAGTGATTTGGACGTGAGGACCAAGTTTGCCTGATGACATTAAATTGAGTGGAAAAGAAAATTGTGTGAGAAACTGTAGAGTGCTATGTATAGGTTAGTGAGTGGGCAAGGATCTGGAGTACGTCAATCAATGTGAGATCATCCAATTTGGAAAGAAAAATAAGTCAGCCAAATGATTAATTGGTGAAAGATTATAGTATGCTGCAGAGGGAATTGGGAGTGCTTGTGCATGAATCGCAAAAAGTAAATTTGCAGGTGCAAAAAGTAATGGAAAAACGCAAGTGGAACATTGGCCTTCATTGCTGGATGGTTTGAATTTAAGAGCTGGGAGCTTCTACTGCATCTGTTCAGAGTACTGTTGAGGCCATACCTGGAGTACTGTGTGCAGTTCTGGTCTCCTTATTTGAGAAAGGATGGTGCAGAGGAGGTTCACCAGATTAGATTATCTTGTGAGGAGAGATTTAATATACTGGGACTGTGCTCAAATGGCATTTTGAATGATGAGGGGAGTAGGATCTTATGGAGCTACAATTTCTGAAAGGAATAGATAAGATCGAAGCAACTAGATTTTAGAATATTGCCGATAAATCTACTGGAATGCTGCAGAAACCCATCCAGTCCTTGAGGACAGCAAGACTCCTTCCTTATTTGGTATGGATGATGTCTGACTGCAGAACCAAGCCATGTAGTTGAGTCACACCTGTCCTATTTTATGGATGTGCATTAAATAATGGTATCCATAACTGATTAAAAATACATTTGCACAATATTTTTATGTTCATGCGCAGGAAGTTGATATAGCTAATATGGCCATCCCTCATTAAATAAGCCCTTGAATTACTGCAGACGTGGCAAAAGTATTCCCATAATGCTTTTTGTTGAGAACTATTGACTAAAGTTTTGTGCAAGTAAAGGATGGAAGAATTTATAATAATGACAAGTTTTCAACTCATGTCCCCATGACAGATATCATGTCCATAAAACTATGGAGGCGAATTCAGCCCATTGAGTCTGCTCCTCTATTAGAATCATGGCTGATGTAGTCTTCCTTTCATCCTCATTCTCTTCCCTTTGCTCCTTAACCTTTGACACCCTGACTAATCAAGAACCTATCAACCTCTGCTTTAATCCAATGACAGCCTCGTTAACTGTCAATGGCAACAATTTCCGCAGATTCCTCACTCTCTGGTTGAAGAACCTTCTCATTCCTGCTCCACATGAATCCCCTTTTATTCTGAGGTTGCATCCTCTGGTTCTATTTATATTCTCCAACAACTGGAAAACTCCTCGCGTTCATTCTATCCGACCCTTTCAATATTCAGATTGTTTCTGAGATTTTCCTTCTCCCTCTCTCTCTCTTCCCATCCTTCTAAACTCCATTGAGTGCAGGCCCACAGGCATCACACACTCCTCGTATGTTCACCCTCTCATCTCTGGGATTGTTCTCATAAACCTCCTCTGGACCTTCAGTAACGGACTCAATATACCGACCCCTGCGGAACACCACTTGTCAATGACAGACCCAATGTCGATCCTTGTGGAACACCACTGGTCAGTATCGGACCAAAACTAACCCCTGTGGAGCACCGCTAGTCAGTAACGGACCCAACACCGACCCCTGCGGAGCACCGCTAGTCAGTATCGGACCCAACACCGACCCCTGCGGAGCACCGCTAGTCAGTATCGGACCCAACACCGACCCCTGCGGAGCACCGCTAGTCAGTATCGGATCCAACACTGACCCCTGTGGACCACCGCTAGTCATCATCAGCCAGACAGAAAAGACCCGCATTCCCACTCTTTGCCTTCTGCCAGTTGGCCAATAATCTCTGTGCCAGTATTTTTCCCAAAATACCATGGCCTTTGATATTGTTTTGAAGCCTTGTGTACGGCACCTTGTCAAAAGCCTTTTGAAATCCAAGGAGAGAATGTCCACTGATTCTCCTTTTTGCTGTCCTGCTCATTAGAGTTTTACGGGGTAGGGTGGGTTTAGAACTTTTTTTAAAGAGATATATGGGTTGGCACAACCGAGGGTTGAAGGGTCTGTACTGTGCTGTAGTGTTCTACGTTCTATACTTCTTCAAAGAACTTCAACAGATTTGTCAGGCGAGTTCTCTCATGAAGAAAGCCATGTATCTTGTGCTTGTAAGTACCCTGTACCCTAATCCTTAATCATGGGCTCTAGAATCTTGCCAAGTGCTGAAGTTAGGCTAACAGGCCTTTAATTCTTTTTCCGCTGTCCCTTCTAAAGTGACATTTACAATTTTCCAGTCTTCTGGAACCATTGGCAACTCTTGAAAGGTCACTACCATTGTGTAAACAATCTCTGTAGCTCCATCTTTCAGAAACCTGGTTTTGTCCATCGGGTCCAGGTGACTTGTCCACCTTCAGCTTCTCAAGAACCTTCTCTTTAGTAACCAGTGACTCCTCTCATTTCTGCCCCTGACTCTTGAATTTCTGGCAAATCACTGACATCTTGCACAGTGAAGACAGACGCAAAATACCCGTTCATCTACAATTTCTTTGTTCCTCATTACCACTTCTCCAGCATCATCTTCTAGTGATCCAATGTCCATTCTTTCCTCTCTTTCACTCTATACATCTGAAAAAATATGGATCTGTTCTTTTATATTATTGGTTAATTTGCTGTCATATTTACCCAATTCTCTGGCTTCCTGCTAATTTTTTTCAATGCTGTGTGTCCTCTCTTGCTTTTATGCTCTTTGACTTCCCTTATCAGCCATGGTTGCCTCACCCTCCCTTTTTAAAATATTTTTATTGTTTAATAAAAACCCTTTACACAAGGTGTACTAATGATATCACATGTTTATGATGTGATTTGATATCTCAAATGTATATGAGAAGAATAACCATAATTATGACACAACTTATTTTGTTCAGGACATCAAATTCTATGAGTATAATAATTAAACAATTAAATCATAATGTACTATATCCAAAATAATATTGAATACAAAAATTATACAAATAGTACTCATGAAATTCCCTTATATGTGTTATTTTATGCTTCACTGATGTGATTATGCTCAACCTCCCAATAGAATCTTTGTCTCTGGGAATGTAGTGACCCTTGTCTTTCAATTATTCCCAGAAACTCATGCCACTGCTCCTCGACCATCTTCCTGCAAGGGGCCCATTCCAATCAACTTTGGGCAGCTCCTCTCTCATGGCTCTGCAGTTACCTTTACTGTAACATCCACACATCCAATTTTAGCTTCTCCTCTCGAACTGCAGAGTGAATCCTGTCATATTGTAATCACCATCTCCTAACAGCAGGCATGCTTATATATAGAACTGTAGTTTTTTAAACTGCTGTAATTTTTTCAAAATTGCTCATTTGCTTTTATCTAATATTTACATGCTCTTTATTATTTCCTATCAGGCTACAGAAATGTTGGTTCACAATGCGCAAAACCTGATGCAGTCTGTTAAAGAGACTGTGCGAGAGGCTGAGGCTGCTTCCATTAAGATCAGAACGGATGCAGGGTTCACTCTGCGATGGGTTCGGAAGACTCCGTGGTATCAGTAAATCACCAAGTTGGCCTGATCCTTTCCATTTTCTAAAAGGATCAGTAAAAGATTTTGCATCTGGTGCTCTGGGAACGTAAAGTTAAACTGAGTGGCAGTGTTTTTTAGTGTTGACAATGTTTCTAATTGCAGCATTCAATGACACACAGAATCTTTGTTAATTATTAATACTGTATTTTTCTTGCATGTATGACACTTCCATTAGAATTAAGAAAATCTCCAGCTGTATTTTTACACTTCTGTTTTATATCTTTTTAGGAATCATTGTAATTATGTATTTGTTCAATACCCTGTTACCAATTTGCCTCTACATATTTTACATGGAGTTTCTCCATCTTCTGCCATTCAAGCAAAAAGTACTGGCGGAGTCTTAAATGACTTAAACCAGTAAAATGTGACATCACATGTGATTTATTTTGCTGAAATGGATATAGAACTTATTTTGTGGGCAAGTCGTATAAATGGTTTGATCTATCTTGAACAAAGTTTTGGTTCAGCTTGATTTTGCCGACACTAGCTGCACAGGCTTGGATTGCTGCACAACTGTGGAGTTGCAGAGTAAGTTCTAAGCTGGTTTTACATACATTAAATACCAGTCCCTAATTCTTGATCGCTGAACATGAACTTAATTATAATGCCAAAGAAATGTTTCAGGCCTGAGCCCTTCAAGGTATGAGCAAAATGCAGCCTGGCATCTGAATAAAGAGGGGGGGGGGGGGGTGGGGAGGAGCACAGGACAACAGGCAAGAGATCTTAGGTGGATACGGGAGGGAGGGGAGAAGAGAAAGAAGCTGGGAAGTGATAGGTGAAGGGACAGATCTCAAATTTTCAATTATATCAAGTGGTTTAATTGGATCCAAGTAAAAGAGAGAAATATATCTTTGAACTAATGCCAGCCAGAATTGCCCTCCAGTGGAATAAGATAAAAAAAATAATTTGACTTCAATTTAGCCATTCGCATTCAAGAATCAATGGTATAATGAAGTGTACTCTATCTAACATGGAACCATTACAGCATAGTCCAGTCCCTTCAGCCCACAATGTTGTGTTGACTTATAAACCTACTCAAAAAACTAAACCCCTCCCAACCTCATAACCCTCTATCTTTATTTCATCCATGTGCCTGTCTGAGTCTTTTCAGCATCAAAATTTGTTATGAACATGTCACAAAATTGTTTTGCGGCAGCATTTTGCATTGAAAACATTTCTATGAAATACCTTGCCAAATAAATTTTTAAAAGTGTCAGAAAAAGTTAAAGGCAATGACTGGTTCATTTTAAATGTCCCTAAATGCTCATCTTTTTACTGCACAGATTAATGCTTAAAAATATAGCAACAATTGGAAATATGGAGATTTACATCAAGAGAAATTAAAACCTAATTCATTCCGTGACATTGTAGTTTTTGGTCTCTTGGAATATTTATTCCATGAATAGGGTAACCCAAGTGTAATTTGACAATAATTACAGCACCCTCATTAATATTTTGTTACATTAGTAAGTATGTCCATTGCATACATAACATGCTAGAAAATGCATATCCCAAAATGTTGGATTTAATTTTTGAAGTTGGATGATGCTCAGGTACCCAAGGCATGGCTGAAGTGCAAGATCATGTTATTTCACTGGGTTATGCTCAGCAGTGTTTTACAGAATAGATTTCTGAAATGCGGTCATGTGGAAGAGGTAATGGTCTACAAATGGCAACTCGTACCTCGTGTTACAGCCAGATATGGCATTGGTCCTTGCTGGTGATCATGTAATCATGATGTGGCATTTTTTATTGTGGGCAAAAAAATGTGCAACATATAATATTCACAAATGTTAAAATTAAGTCAGGAAATGTATCAACTTTTTCAGACTACTTTGAATATATGACATAGAATGCTTGATAGGATTTTATTAATTCTCTTCGTACATGATATTCAATGCAATCAGAACTTGCATTGGTGGCTTTACCAGGAGTTGTCTACACTAAATTTTACTTATTAGCTTTATTAAGTGCCTGCAATTTTAAATAAAGTATTTATTAACATTTTATTAATTGTCTGCTTCATTCAGTTAAACATGAATTCACATATTTGAAGATTTTCATGATTTAAATGTTAAATGTTTTTAAAGAATGCAGATTTTTCTAATTGCATTTCAGTAGTGCAGACAGGTCTTTTTGCAATGGTTAATTAGTAAGGGGAAAGGCAAGAGCCTGATAACTTTTCTCAAAAGTTGAGGTGCTGGAGGTAGTGTGGAACAGCAGCAAGATATCCAAAGGGAAATCAGGAGTGGAGGAAAAGGGACTAATGGCTGAATGATATCATCATGTGCTGTCAAGAGTAAGGAATAGTGGCAACAGTGACGTCAATAGGAATAGACTGATCAAATTTAATTTTTTAAAAAATTTAGACATACAGGCCCATGAGCCTGTACTGCCCAATTAACCAACATTCCCGGTATGTTTTGAACAGTGGGAGAAAACTGGAGCCCCTGGAGAAAGCCCACACAGACATGGGGAGAACGTACAAAGTCCTTACAGACAGCATGGGATTCAAGCCCCAATCGGTGGTGCTGAAACAGTGTTTCGCTAACGATGCCACCCCCTTCAAGGTGGAAGAAATATCTGAGACATCTGTAAAACAAGTTCACCAAATGACAACAGCACCATAGTTATCAGGTTAGTCCTTGTGACGAGTTGGTTAGAGTGATGAAGGTCAATGAGCAAACTCCAAAGGAATGCAGTTGGAATGAGAATTTTAAAGATGGGGGAGGGGGAGAGAGGAGCCAGAGCCCTGAGTTAAGAAATGGGCAGAGAGTTGGAAACGGTGAAAGAGTTGAGGTATGAATATTCAGAAACAGTAAGGTCAGAGGGAAGTGAGATCGGTGGAAGGGAGAGATGGATAAAATGAAAGTTTGTGGAGTTGTAATTTTTTATCTGAAAGTCAAAAGAGCATTTGTTGAAATACAGCAGCAAAGGGATAAGATTAAACTAGGGATCGTGACAGCTTAGAGAGAGTTAGCGGTTCCCGGATAATGAAATATCTGTTTGCTAATAAAAAGCTCAATCTACAATTTTGTTTTCCATTGTTAGTTCAAAAGGCTGGAAGTAAAACTTCAGTGAGAAAATTAAACCATAGTTACAATTTTTGTGACAAAATTTTAAATTTATAAATGTAATAATGCTAATACTACTGTGCAATAATTAAACTCTTCATTTACAACAGTATGATTGATGTGACCATTTTAGATTTGTCAAATAGATTCAAGATCCCTTTTATTTTCATGTAATAATACAAAAAATGTAATATACATAGGATACTTTTGCCTGCCCTAAAGGCAGAGGCACAATTAGTATAGCAGTTTGAAATTTCTGACGCAGTTTGAAATTTCCAACGTGAAAGTCTTATTGTTCTTGCTTTTTAAACCACCTCATAATACTTTGCAAGACTCTAGTTTAAAATATTAAAAATATAGGGTCTGAGCTGAGGAATAGAGAGAGTTAATTGGCTGCATTGAAAGTTATTTCTGACCCTGCTCCCTGCACTATCCCGCTGTGATACCGATCTAACTTTGGTAAGTCTCGTGGGCAATATCACAAAAATCTACATTAGACAAATTTTCTTAAATAAATGATGTTTACTTATTGCCAATAAAGATCCGTTTTATACATCCCTTTTATAGAACTGGAACGTATTACACTGAAGGACACTGTAATGAACAGTGGTTTTTGAACTTGCTTGGAATATATTAACCTTGTTATACAGGGTTTTGGAAAACAGACAAAGTATTTAAATTTACTTGCACTAGTTAATTAAGAGTTAGAACAAATGAATGAAGAATGTTGGCCCTTTAGAAAAGGTTGCAATCAAATCCCTTCAAATAAACTGGTTCCACATTTCAATAATCATTAGGTGATTAAGGCAGTTAATAAGTCCAGTGGGATCATTCCCTTTGTCTTGCATTTCACTTTGATTCAAAAATATTGTAAATTTTCAAAAATAATTGAGTTTCTTGATTGAATACCTGATTTCAGGACAATATTGTGTCTTTTATTTTTTCATCCCTCATGTCCTGACCTGAAATTTTCCTGCTTTGGTGACATATTTCACACCTTTAAATGGTTTGTATCTTTCTCTGTACATGTCCAATCGATTCACTTTCAAACCTGGGAGAGAAGCCAATGAAGATGTGAAGTTCACAAATTGTTTGAATCGTTAATTCCAAGTACCCTTTCTTTAAGATGAGTGAACAGGCAATACTAATCTTGCAATTGAACATTATAACTACACGATCAACTACTGCAAAGTGTGCAGCTTATTAACATTTGTGACTACGATCTACTTGACATTTGAGAATCATCAGGTGTTTTAAGTTAAAGACACCTGTCTTTAGAACAGTACAGGCCCTTCACCCATGACATTGTGCTGACCTGAATAAACCACCTTCATAATTATTCCCTCTCAGTCCATACCCTTTTTTTACATTAATCTGCCTTTCTCAGACTATCAAATGTCCTTATTGTATCTGCCTCAACCTCACCAGCCAAAATATCCATCACTCTCTCTAAATAAATAAATAACATTAAAGATAAAAAACTGACCTCTATCTCCCCAAAATTTTCCTGAGGAAAAGGTGCTGCCTGACCAAGATCTATGTCCCTCATAATCTTTAAAACCTCTATTAAGTCAGCTCTCATCCTCCATTACTCTGAAGAGAAAAATCCTAGCCACAGATGATGCTGTAGCCTTGTTGTTTCACTCCATCCTAGCCCACGTGGAGAACGGTGTTTAATACAATCATTCCTCAGAGGCTAGAGAAGTTGTCATTGCTGGGACAACACCACTCTCTATATCTAGATCCTCGACCTCCTAATGGAAAGACCATAGCTTGTCTGGGTTGGTACCAGAACATTGTGTGCCCAGCCCGCTCCTGTTTACGCTACTGACCCATGACTGAATCGCCAGATCCAGCTCCAACAGGGTCATCAAGTTTGCAGATGATACAACAGCCGTTGGCCTCATCAGCAACAATGAGTACAGAGAAGGTGGAAAATCTCATGAAATGGTGCAGGAGTAACAACCTGGTCTTGTCTCAACGTGGACAAGACGAAGGAGATGATTGTAGACTTCAGGAGGATCAGGAATTACCACCCTCCATTACAGATAAACAACTCTGTGAGAGAGTGGAGAGCACCAAGTTCCTGGGAGTCCATTTAACTGGTGACCTCTTGTGGACACTCAACATCGATTGCACGTCAATCGAGAGTGTCCTGGCCGGCTGCATCACAGTGTGGGTATGGTTGCTGCAGAGAAATGTATTGGAGGTCAATCCACAGGACCATGAGAGTGGTAGAGAGAATCACTGGGGTCTCCCTCCCTCACTAAGGCACCACCAGGCCGAGGAACAGGTTCTTCCCACGGGCAGTGAGAACGTTGAACGACCAGAGGAACCACTCACACTAACCATCCAAGACTCTCATATATACAAATCAAAATTTATTTTTATAGATAGAATTCTTGTCCTGCATATGTATTATTTGTCTGAATGTGTGTTATGTCTGGTTGCATGTCTGCATATTTTTGCACCAAGGACCAGAGAACACAGTTTTGTCAGATTGTACTTGTCCATACAGATGACAATAACTTTACCATCTTCCCAGGTGTATTTCTGGAGTTCCATCTACAACTTCCCCTTCCAACTCTGCAGCATGTGAATATTTTCCTTTGTAGCCTACAGCAATTCTCTGTGCTATCCACAACACCCATTTAACATGCACATAATATGCATATTTTACAAACTAGGTCCCTCCACCCCGTGCTTTATATGCACGTGTGCATTATGCAAGAATATTTTTACATGTTGAAGGAACATGCACAATTAATAGTGGCCGTGGGAAAGACCCAATTTATAGTGAGCGTGGGAAATTTTGGTCTTGGGAATATCTCTTTGTACTGAATGCCATGGTACTGCTTTAAACAGGACTTTCTGGCTGGGGTGCACCTTATCAATATTAATTGCCCAGACCCATCCCTGAGGAAGGAAATTAACATATCCAGTGCCTCTGATTTGAGACAACAGAATTAAAATCCTGCTTAACTCTGAAACTTTTTGATCTATTTAGGCCATTTCACGTCAGGCCTCCATCTTGACACCAGCTAAGGAGCGGATGGAAAAATGGGAGCTTTCAGACAGCAGCCCTAAAAGGCTGCTCCAGTGTCCCATTTATATCCAGAGGCACCTCGTAGCATCCTCCGAATTCGACGAAGGTGGGGTGACTGATGCTGTTGCGCCACCCGTCATAAATACGTGGCAGAGCAATGTCCATCTTCCCTATCCATAATTGCCCATGCAGTTGAAACCACTCTATGGTTCCCAGAACAGGGCCTTTACTCTGCCACGTTTTGAGCCGCAGAAAGCAGCCCCGAAGGCTGAAGCGGACCGGTGTGACTGTCCCAGCCTGCACCGACTGCCGTGATGATTCCCGCCGACCTCCCTCTGACAGCTTCTGCCACCCCTGACTCGAAGGGAGAGGGGTGAGTGGGGAGATGGGTCACGGGCTGACGGCATCATCAGCCCGCCCCTAAACAGCCGCTTAGCGTGGCTGTACTTTCAGATCGATCGGCGGAGGGCTGCACTGTGGAGATCATCCCTCACGGAGAGGGGTTGGAATATGTGGCTCAGAGACTACCTCCGCACATTCAGAAAGGGTGATCATGCATTTTGGCGGAGTTTCTCTGCCTTTACATCTCAACTTTTGGGCTATTTGAAATGGCCTACTAATTGATTCCTATCCAAACCTTGTTAATGTGTTGCAGCGGGATATCATCTCTGGATGTGCAGTTGATTGGGTGTTAATTGTAGGAGATTAACTCTGGCAGTTCCACAGTGGTTTTGTCTCGTCCCATTTAAATGCAAATTGATTTTGCAATCGGAATGTAGAATAATACACACACACACACACACACACACACACACACACACACACGTGGTGTATGCATGTGCATGTTATACGAAAATATTTTGTGCATTACTGTAATGGAAGATTTAAACCGTGTTTTTTTACTTTTGCAGTCTTTGCTTCTGCAAGGCTGAGAACCTGCTTGTTTTTTAGAATCAGCAGACATAATCTAATTTACACCATGAGGTCCAGGATGCATATTTAGTAGACGCACCTAAATTCCACCATGGGGCCCAGGGATGCATATGAATCAGTAGACATTATCCAATTTCCACCATGAGAGATGCATTTTTGGTCGCAGACTGTCAGACCTTAATTAAATCATTTGTTCAAAGAGATAAGATCTGAAGTAAACAACTTTTGGGTAATATAAGCCATGGTCCCACTGCTGAAGTTTGAGACTCTCCAAGAGGTGGCAACATCTCTCAGCAAGAAGAACTTTAAGAGTCCAGCTAACGTCCCAGTCGAGGGAGGTGGAGAAGCTGCAACTGGCGCCCCGACAACCTACTACAAATGTGCAGTCATTGCCTCACTTCGGCAGTTGGGACCAGTCCAGGCATTGATAAGTATAATTGGGAAGGGCTTGCATATTGTAGTGTGAATTCAGCTTTAGATTTAGTAATAAACATTTGTATAATCTGAACTGCTCTCGGTGTGTGTGTCTATTTTCTTTCGGTAGCTCAAACACTGTGACCAATCTAAAACAAACAAAATGAGAGGTATAAGTTTACCCAAGACAACTACACAAGTGAAAATACTGTAATCTGCAAGCTTATGAACCCACCCCTCCACTTCCACAAACAAATAATTTATAAAGATCACAAAGAGCAGGGATCCCAGAACAAATCTCATTAGTCACTGATCTGCAGAGTCCAGAACACACTCCATCTCCTACCACCTTCAACCAATTCAGTCTTCACGCAACCAACTACCATGGATCCCATACCTCATGACTTGGTGAGTCTACCATGGGGAATCTTATCAAAAGTATTACTGGTATCCATACATTCCACATCCACCACTCTATCATCAATCTGTTTCATCAGTTCCTCAAAAAACTCAACTAGATCTGTGAGGCACAATCTGCCCCTCAAAGCCATATTCAGATGTCATCTCTGCAAGCATCCTCTCCAATATTTGCCTATCACTGACATAAAATGCAAGTCAGGTCAATCCAATGTACAATAAAGTGTTGCTGAGAAAAATATTTTCCACTGCTGCAACACAAGCTGATAAAATCGGTGATTAATTTGCTCCAAATCAATTCTGTGACCTTTATCAGTAAAACACGTCCACTTCATGAGAACACAGGCATTTGCAACTCCTGTACATAGTGCAAGTATTGTTCAATTTATAAAGTTCCTAAAAATAAATTGAAACTTGGAAATTGCAGATCATTTTACCTTTAAGAACTCCAATTCTCAAACTTCGATATTACCGAAGTCGACTTCACTAGTGCACTGGATGCATATAGCTGACCGTGATCCCTCTACTCCAAGATCTTTCACCTGGTGCAAACTGCAGCTTTCTTCCATCTCTATCACATTTTTCCCCAATCAGTGTTTTTAAGGCAAACTTTTCTACTTCCTCATATTTTTCACATTATTTCTTTCTAAAACTTTTGGAATGAATTCTCAACCCGAGAGTGATGTGTAATTAAGCTCTGGCCTTGAAGTTAAAGATGGCATCACACCTTTAAGGGTGGCACAGATAGCACAGCAGTTAGCACAACGCCATTGCAGCGCCAGTGACCAGGATCGAATCCCGCGCTGTCTATACATCTGCGGACTTTGTACGTCCTCCCTGTGTTATGTGTGGGTTTCCTTTGGGCGCTCTGGTTTCCTCCTACTTTTCATTGGGGCATTTGGGTGGCACGGCACTGCGAACCAGAAAGGTCTGTTATCCTGCTGTGTGTTTAAATTTTAATTGTTCTGGAAAATTTAGGCATAAAACCTTGTTCATTTGTGTTATTTTATGGGTAAGAATGTTTGGGTGGCACAGTTGGTGCAGTGGTTAGCACAACCGGGGTTCGAATCCCGTGCTGTCTGTAAGGAGTTTGTCAGTTCTCCCCGTGTCTGCATAGGTTTTCCCCAGGGGCTCTGGTTTCCTCCCACCATTTGAAATGTACCAGGGTTGTAGGTTTATTGAGTGTTAATTGGGCAGCTTGGACTCGGGTTGAAATGGCCTGTTACCGTGCTGTATGTCTAAATTTAAATTTTATTACAAACCAATTAATATGATTTGTTTTGTAACCCATGCAACATTAGTGTATAAATATGTAATCTAAAACAGTTAAATGATTGTGTAATCATTTTGCTAGAATTGTGCTTACGTTTCATGCACATTTTGCTCACCTGATACAGCAAGTTGTTGGATCCGAAACTGAATATTGAGTGTTGGATTCTCTTCAGGTTTTGCTTCCCCAGACTGCAGGTTAATCAATCCCTTAAGAGTTGGTAATTTAGGCAAGATAATTTTTCCAATGTCCCAGATTAGCACCTGAGAATGAAAGGGCCACAGATTCGCATCAAAACATAATCTTGAAACTTCCTTGTCGTTAACATCAAGTCAAAATGTCTTCTCAGAAATTGTTCTTTCACCTTGCTAATGTTGGAGTAAATAAATACAATGTGACTTACCTTGGTGACTGGATCAAATGTGGAATTGCCCTGTGCTGCAGTAAGGGTCATGTTGAGCACCACTTTGGGCATGTGGATAATTACTAGAATGTTCTCCACCACCTTTCCCATGGTCTGTTTGGGCCCGATTGTTATATCAAACCATCCTGTGGATCCATCATCTCTGAAGTTGATATTATGTTTTATATAAACCGGTATTGCCACCAGGCTGAAAACACAAATCTTTGAGTATATTGCCTGGTATGGATGTTAACATTTTGTGCAGAGAAAACAAACCGGCCTGCAGAATTAACAAAAAGCACAGCACATCCGAATTGTTTTTTGAACTGCTGGAGGAACTTGGAGGGTCAGTCAGCTTGGATGGATAGAAGTGACCAGTCAATATTTTGGGTCAGGTTGCTTTAAACATACGTCAGCGGATGCGACAGTATCTGAATCTTTAAAAATGTCGCTCCAAACCAGGGGTCATCTTAGGCACTGGTTAAAATCTGAATTTGAAAAACAAAGTCTCAGTGCTGTCGGCTCTGTACAGGCATTGAATGGCCTTTAAAGGTGCTGACAGTGGTTTATTTGGAAATATGCAAATAAAATTTGAACCTTTACTGGGCAATTGGCATTTAAAATATTGTGACAGCGACACTCCACTGATTAGTGGGATGGTTGGTAAAGGACAAAGTCTTGGGATAGTCTTATACAGAGAGTATAGCTCAAAACCTACATTTTAGGTGGAAATTTGGGTCTCGCCTTGTACAGAGTCATCTTACAAGCCAGCATATACAGTGTATGAAGTGGGAAACAAGCTGAGGAGGACCCGGGGTAATAGGGTTTTGGTCAGGTGGTGTGAGAGGTTGGGCGACAGGTGAAGAGAGAGAGAGAAAGATCACCATGAAGAGGTGGTGGCAGAGAATGTAAGTACAGGAGTGAGCAATGAAGAGATGTAAACAGTGGATCCAGATTGAGCTGGGGTTCCTACAATAGGAAAAATCCATTTAATTCTATTGTTTTCAGGCTGTGAAGGAGGAATAAGATTTGTTGTTCCTCGGGTTTGTTTGTTGGCCTCATCTTGACAATGGATGAGGGCAAGGACAGTATGGTACGTCCGTGTAGGAAAGGTTGGCTACAGGAAGTTCGTTTGGAACTGCAAAGGGAGGGCACGTGTTTGGCAAAGGGGTCACCCAAACTGCATTTGGTTTCACCAGTGTAGAGATCACACTGACTTCACCAAATGCAGATTAAATTGGTCGACGTGCATGTAAAGCTCTGCCTCAATTGAAAGTTTTGCACTTTCTGCCATGACACCAGGAAGCACTTTTGGGGTTGAAGGATGGGTTGGGAGGGAAGGATGAACATGGAATTCTTAGAGAAACATTTCCCTGTGAAAAGTGGATTGGGCTGGAGAAGATATGGTGGGTGGATCACACTGAAGTGGGTGGAAGCGTCGAAGTATAATGTGTCAGCTGGTGGAGTGGAAACTAGGGATAGAATTATTTTTAGACTTACTTCATGACAACGGGTCATTCTGGTTCACGAGCCCGTGCTGCCAAAAATACATCCATTAACCTACAACCCCCGTATGTTTTGAACAGTGGAAGGAAAGCAGGGAATGCACAAACTCCTGACAGACAGGGCCGAATTTGGACATTTAAGAAAAATTTGGACAGGTACATGGATGGGATGGACATGAATGGATATGGTTTGGGTGCAGGTCAGTGGCAGAAGTACAAGTGAGAGGAAAGGGGGATCCACGTTTATCAAAAAAGAGAACATCTTGGATGTCCTGGAGTAGAAGGCATCCACATGTGGCAGAGGAATTAAGAGACTAACTCTAACCCTACCTTAAACCCTCAATCTCTCCTCATAGGCTCGTCCCCTCATGACTGGAATCATACTGATAAATCTTTGTTGCACTGCCTCAAAAGCCAATATTACCTTTGTTCATGCAAGACCAGAATTTCACGCAATATTCCAGGTGCTTCCTCACCGGTCCCCTGTACAGTTGCAGCAGAACCTTCTTACTCAGCATTGTACTTTCTATGCCGAACTCTTGCCCACTCATTTAACATAAATGTACCTCTCTGCAGACTCTGTCCTCCACATAATTTGCTTTACCACTCAATTTAATGTTATCCTCAAACAGATGTGGGGCTCTTGGTCCTCTCCTCCAAATACATGTGAGCCCAGACTAATTTCTATAGTTGCCTTACTGTTTCTTCCTTATCAATAGCTTCAGGCATTTTCCTGGCCATGGATGTTAGACTAACTAGCTTACAGTTTAGCTGCCTTTTGTCTTGCCGTCTTCCAATCTGCTGGGACCTCCCTCGAGTCCTGAGAATTATTTGGGAATGATAAGGAAAACCAAAGAATGCCAATCTGTCAATTTCTCTGGGATAATGCATCATCAATTGAACAAAAAAAAAACCTACTTACTAAAATTAAGGACAATTTAAAAGTTATCTTACTTTTGTGAGTTGATATGATAAGACATTAAACGGAAATTTCCATCTGGAGGAATAAATGACAGAACTCGCTCGGATTCCCATCGTTTGAAACGAACACATGGATGAAAGCTAACGTCATCAAGCAATCTTGGGTTCTGCAGTTGGTGACAATTGAATATTGTAAAACATTTTAAAGATTAGTATATGTACATTTGCTTCCTTTCATTTGTATTCATACTGTGTAATTCTTGCACATAAATTCTTATTTGGCTCTCTTCCAGGGAAGGCGAGGGCCTCCATAAGATGGGTTGAACCTGAACTGGTGGTGGACCAACATCAGGGAGGTTCACTAGTACTACTGGGAATGCAAGGGCACAGGAACCTGAGTTACAAGGGAGCAAGTGGAGGCCAGATGCTAGGGCAAGCAACCTAAAAGGAAGATGGGATGGGGCAGGTGAATAGCCACAGTGTGGCTGAGGGGGGTTGTGTGGCTGCAAGGACAGGATGAGCAGCTCGTTGTTCCTGGATTTTGTTGTTTTAGACAGGATCGAGAAGGTTTGCAGTGGGATCTTGACCAGCTGGAAAAATGAGCTGCAAGTTGGCAGATGAAATTTAATGCAGACAAGTGTGAGGTGATCCACTTTGGAAGGACCAACCAAGGTAGGACAATACACAGTGAGCACCGAGTACAGTTGAATACAGATATAAAATCCCTGATAATGGTGTCTCAGATAGATGGGGTATAAAGAAAGTTTTTTGGTCCATTATCTTCTTAAATCAAAGTATTCTGTGTACTAGTTGGGATTTAAAGGTGAAGTTGTACAAGTCCTTGATAAAACCAAATTTGGAATTTTGTCCAAGTTTTGGTAACCCTACTACAAAAAAGGTATCAATAAGATTAAAAGAGTGCAGAGATTTACAAGGACTTTGACAAGACTTGAGAAGCTGAGTTTACAGTTAAATAGATTAGGACTTTATTCCCAAGAGTATCAAAGAATCAGGGGAAATTTGATAGAGGTATGCAAAATTATCAGGGGTATAGATCGAGTAAATGCAGGCAGGCTTTTTCCACCGAGGTTCGTGAGAAACAAACCAGAAGCCACGGGCTAAGGGTGAAATATTTAAAGGGAGCAGTAGGGAAATACTTCTTAAGGCAGAGAGTGGTGAAAGAGTGGAACGAGCTACCAGCTAAAGTGTGAATGTGGCCTCAATTTTGACATTCAGGGAAAATTTGGACAGCTCCGTGGATGGGAGGCTGTGGGTGAATAGATTCTCAGCAGGATGATAGTTCAGCACAGACTAGGTGGCCAAATGACCTTTTTCTGTGCTGTAGGGTTCCATGGTCTATAATACTTATGTCCTAAAATTCTAAGAGTGTTTAAAAAGTTTCTAGATTGACACATGAACATGAAGGGACATCTACAAAGTACAAATAGCAGATGTTTAGTTCAATTTGAGCACCTTTCTCTGCACAGACATGTGGGCCAAAGGGCCTGTTCCTGTCCTCTACTCTTCTATACTACATGTTCAAAATTAGAAGTCATTCCAAAGAAGTGGACAAGTACTTTATTTACCAAGAAGGAGAGAGTGAGGTCTGGCATTCCAGTTAATTTAATGCAAGCGTCAATAACACCCTGTATTTCAGCGAAGACTGTTGATCCTAGTGCAAAAAGAATAATTCTATCAAAACTAAAGTCACTTAAAATGTAGTTTCTATAAACAATGTTTTAGAATCTAAATCCAGTTGAATGATTGGTTCTTTAGTAACAGCCTCAGAAGCAACACATTACAAAATAGTTACCTGATTTATCAATGATGGCATCAATTTCTTCTGTAACATCAAAATAAGCTTCATTATTTGTGTACTTGACTCCGACTCTCCGCCACGGGATGTTGGACAGTTGACCAGTAGGAAGCTGATCTCCAACATTACTGCTCCCTAACAGATTAAAATAACAACATCTTTAATGTTGTTCAAGTCTTACTAAGGTTATTATTGTATTGGAGGTCATTCTACAAAGGTAAAAATGGAAATTCATATTTTCCAAATTGATCAAAAAGTTGAAGATGTTTCCTGTTCTTGCCAATTATGTTAAAATAATCAGCATGAATAAATCTGTGGAAAGCAGTTAAAGCATCTTTCAAATACTTTAATGATCTCAAATGCAAACCGCAACCAAATACATAATATCTAATGCTTGGCTTGCTGCTTTCACCAGTCCTGACCAATAATCAGCGATGACAATCTCAGTGCTAAAACTAACATAAGATTTCAGGTTTATTGTCATACATGACATCACATACAACCCTGAGATTCATTTGTTTCTTGTGGGCACAGCAGAATTACCACTAATTGGTAGTGCAAAACATAAACAGTACACAGTGTAAAACATGGAAACAAACTGTGCAATACAGAGAGAACAAAAGTACACAAGTAAGAGTCCTGAAATGAGTCCCTGACTGTTGTTGAGGAGTCTAATTGTGGAAGGGTAGTAGCTGTTCCTAAACCTGCGAGTCTGTGGCACTGATACCTCTTTCCTGATGGCAGCAGCGAGAACAGAATGTGTGTTGGGTGGTGTGGGTCTTTGATGATTGCTGCTGGTCTCCGACAGCAGCACTCCCTGAAGATGTTCTCAAGAGTGAGGAGGGTTTTGTCTGTGATGTCCTGGGCTGTGTCTACTACCTATTGGAGGGCTTTACGCTCAAGGGTATTGGTGAACTCTTCTCCATTAACAATGGCGTGAAGCAAAGCTGCGTTCTCGCACCAACCCTCTTTTCAATCTTCTTCAGCATGATGCTGAACCAAGCCATGAAAGACCTCAACAATGAAGACGCTGTTTACATCCGGTACCGCACGGATGGCAGTCTCTTCAATCTGACGCGCCTGCAAGCTCACACCAAGACACAAGAGCAACTTGTCCGTGAACTACTCTTTGCAGACAATGCCGCTTTAGTTGCCCATTAAGAGCCAGCTCTTCAGCACATGACGTCCTGTTTTGCGGAAACTGCCAAAATGTTTGGCCTGGAAGTCAGCCTGAAGAAAACTGAGGTCCTCCATCAGCCAGCTCCCCACCATGACTATCAGCCCCCCCACATCTCCATCGGGCACACAAAACTCAAAACGGTCAACCAGTTTACCTATCTCGGCTGCACCATTTCATCAGATGCAAGGATCGACAACGAGATAGACAACAGACTCGCCAAGGCAAATAGTGCCTTTGGAAGACTACACAAAAGAGACTGGAAAAACAACCAACTGAAAAACCTCACAAAGATAAGCGTATACAGAGCCATTGTCATACCCACACTCCTGTTCGGATCCGAATCATGGGTCCTCTACCGGCATCACCTACAGCTCCTAGAACACTTCCACCAGCATTGTCTCCGCTCCATCCTCAACATTCATTGGAGCGACTTCATCCCTAACATCGAAGTACTCGAGATGGCAGAGGCCGACAGCATCGAATCCACGCTGCTGAAGATCCAACTGCGCTGGGTGGGTCACGTCTCCAGAATGGAGGACCAACGCCTTCCCAAGATCGTGTTATATGGCGAGCTTTCCACTGGCCATCGTGTCAGAGGTGCACCAAAGAAGAGGTACAAGGAATGCCTAAAGAAATCTCTTGGTGCCTGCCACATTGACCACCGCCAGTGGGCTGATATCGCCTCAAACCATGCATCTTGGCGCCTCACAGTTCGGCAGGCAGCAACCTCCTTTGAAGAAGACCGCAGAGCCCACCTCACTGACAAAAGACAAAGGAGGAAAAACCCAACACCCAACCCCAACCAACAAATTTTCCCCTGCAACCGTGTCTGCCTGTCCCGCATCGGACTTGTCAGCCACAAACGAGCCTGCAGCTGACGTGGACATTTACCCCCTCCATAAATCTTCGTCCGTGAAGCCAAGCCAAAGATTGGTGTTTCCATAGCAGGCAATAAATGCAGCCGGTCAACACACTTTCCACCACACCTCTATAGGTTTCTGATGTCACACCAAACCTCCGCAAACTCCTGAGGAAGTTGAGGAGCTGACATGATTTCTTCACGATGGCATTAGCATGTTGGCTCCATGAAAGATCCTCCAACATAGTGACTCCCAAGAACTTAAATGTTCTCACCCTCCCCACCTCTGATCCCCCCAATGATCACTGGATTGTATACTTTTGGCTTTCCTTTCCTGAAGTCAACAATTAGCTCCTTAATTTTGGTAACATTGAGTGAAGGTTATTGTTGGTGCATCATTCAGGCAAGTTTTCAATCTCCGTCCTGTATGCTGACCCAGCCCCTTCCTTTATACAACCCGCTACAGTGGTATCGTGGGCAAATTTGTTGATGGTATTAAAAGTAAAATAAGGGTACACAGGTTGTTATTCTCATTGTATGTTCAATGCCACATGTTCCTTTTAGTACTGAAAGACTTAATATTATGCAACATCAAACGTAGAACCTATGGTCCGACACAATTACATCAGCAAAGGAGGAGGCCAACTCGCCCACTAGCCCGTGATGCCCTTGGGAATTTAGTCAGGTATGTCACCAAATTATATCTCGTCAAGTAAATGTTCACATACATTTTGAAATATATTTTCAAAAATCTGCAATACTCGAAAAGTCTGTGAGGGGATTCTATTTCCAATCTGTGATCTCTGGTAAAGTTTGTCGATCTTGCCATGCAAGTGTCAAGTTTCAGTTTATTGTTGCATCTACTGAGGTTCAGAGAGAAAGTCTATTTTGTGTGTCCCTCCAGTCAACCCATCCAGAGTATAACTGCAAAAACACTGTACAAAGTGAGGAGTTACAGAGAGAGATCAGTTCAGACAAAAAGCAACATTATTTTACTGGCGGAAGGTTTGTCAGGAGTCCTATAACAGCGGTGGGGGGGGGGGGGGGTGGAAGAGGAGGAACCTGTCCCAAATCTAGTGGTGCATATTTTCAAAAGCAAATGCATCTTCTGGCTGATGGAAGGGGGAGAAGTGTGTAGGATGTATTTTTTTATATATATTTTTCTGAGACAACAGGAAGTGTGGATGTAATTAATGATGGGTTTGTGCGATAGTCTGAGCTAATTTCGCAACTATAATGCAAATAAATTAGAGCACTGCAATGGGATAAATGGGAGTTGAGCCAAGGTCGCATCGGATCATGTTCAGTGCCAAAAAACTCCATCTTGGATGAGGTGAATGGTCACTCTATTTTCCCGGGTTGGGAAATCTAATTTAAGGTGAGAAGGGAAAGATTTTTCTACAAAGAGGGTTGAGTGAGCAATCAGAAGAGACAATACAATTACAATGTTCAAAAGGCAATCGGTCAGGTGCATGGATGGTATAGACAACACTTACCTTATTCTAATATGTCCTAATTTCATCTTCCAAAGCATAAGCTATACCCCAAATTTTAATCCAACAAATCAAACTCTGGCTGTTACTTTATGTAGTTTTAATTCATTGATAAAACTGATAAACATTTGGCATAGCTTTGCATAATGACTTTTAACGATGAGTAACAAAGAATTTACTGTATAATGATACAAAAGATTTATAAATCGTATATAAAGATACAAAAACTTTAAAGAGATAATACACAAAGGTATTTGAAGAGACAAAAATTTCTCATGCTCAAGCTTCCTTTACAATAATAAGCAAAGCCGTTAGTCTCCTTAAAGAGACAGGCTCAAAATTAACTAGGAGTTAAAAAAACACAGATGGGAAGAGTTGAGAGGGATATTGCCAAAAGCAGGGAAATGGGTGGAGCTCAAGTCGGCAACTTGCCTGGCATGGATAAGATGAATTTTATTGTTGACAAGAAGACAAAAGAGACTGGGGATGCTGTGATCCAAAACTGAAAGAACTAAGCAGTTTACACAGCGTCTTTGGAGGTAGAAGCAGTCTGCCAACATTTTGAGTTGAAATGCTGCATCAGAATGAATTTTATACAAAATAAGTACTTATTTGGGCGTAAACAAGAAGTACTGGAGGAATTCCACAGGTCATGTAGCACCCGTGTTAAATGAAAGGGACTTGAGGTTTCGAGCCTGAGCCATCTTCAGGCTGCGACAAGGAAGACTAAACACGAACTATCAACATTTTAACTTTGAAGGATCCAATTTTTGTGGAAAAAGTACAATTTTGATCAAGAAGAATAATTAATTCCTACCTGTTATAGAGTTAACAACTGAGCGAAGAATAGTTGGTGGTTTAATCAATTCTTTTAAAATATTGGACTCGGTAGCTAATGGAAACCCGTTGTCCAACATCTCTTCTAGGAGTTCATACACGATCACAACATTATCTTTAATCGATGCCTCTGAGCATTCTCCAAAATAATCCTGAAAAACAACGATACATTTGTTTGAGCAGTGCCATGTCGTGGGATTAAAAAAAAGATCTGAGGGTTCAATATGGTCTAAGTATTTATCTGCATATCACAGATTTATTGTCAGAGAACATGCATGACATCACGTACAACCCTGAGATTCTTTTTTCCCTGCAGGTGAGGCAGAATCAGCACTTATTGCTTGTGCAACAAAAGAACTGTCAACACATAACGAATGTAAACAAACTGTGTTATACAGAGAGAATTTAAAAGAATGAATAAAGTGCACAAGTGCGAGCCCTGAAACGTGTCCCTTGCTGAGCGTGTGGTTGAGGATGGTGGAGGGGGAGCAGCTGTTCCTCAACCTGTTGGCCTGATGGGCGAGAACAGAAAATCAAGTTGCAGAATTGGTTAAATTTATGATGGAAACCCCGTGGCTGAAATGCATGTGTGGCTTGGTGAAACGCGTTTGATTCAAGCCCCTCCAGATGGAGCGCGGACCGTGGCCCACACCAACCTGCAGTGTTTCTGCCACCCGATGCAGGAACTCGATGACAAACAGCGGGGGCACCTCGGCCTGGATGACGGCCACGAAGGAGATGCCGTGGCGGTGGGTGCTGACCAGGTAGTGGTGCGGGGTGGCCAGCACCGGCGCCACGTTCTCGGGCTGCCCGGCCTTCAGCTGCGCCTCCAGTAAGTATCCGCAGACGGAGCGGCTCACCACGCTCCTCCAGTGTTTCTCCAGGAACACGGCGCCGCCGCCGTTCATCAGGAACAGGCTGTGAATCATCGTCGGTCGCTTCTTCCCGGCTTCGCTTCCCCCCTCCCCCTCTCCCCCCCCCCCGGCTTCTCCCGGTTCCGCTTCCCCCCCACCCCCACCCCGGCTTCGCTTCTTCTCCCGGACCCGCTTCCCCCCCACCCCCACCCCGGCTTCGCTTCTTCTCCCGGACCCGCTTCCCCCCCACCCCCACCCCGGCTTCGCTTCTTCTCCCGGTTCCGCTTCCCCCCCACCCCCACCCCGGCTTCGCTTCTTCTCCCGGACACGCTTCCCCCCCACCCCCACCCCGGCTTCGCTTCTTCTCCCGGACCCGCTTCCCCCCCTCCCCCCCGGCTTCTCCCGGCACCGCTTCACCCCCCCCCCCACCCCACCCCACCCCGGCTCCGCTTCTCCCCCCCCCCGGCTTCTCCCGGCTCCGCTTCTTCCCCCCCCCCCCCCCGGCTTCTCCCGGCTCCGCTTCTTCCCCCCCCCCCCCCCCGGCTTCTCCCGGCTCCGCGACTCCCTCGCCCGAGAACGCGCACTCGCCTCAGCCTGGGACCGCGCGCTCCCGAGTCCCCTCCCCCTGGAACACTTTTCCTGGTGGTGGCGGAGGCCGGGACGTGGGGGTGTTTCAGGCGCACGGATGGTTACGGGGTCGGGAGGATGTATGGATTGGCACAAGATCGAGGGCCTGTACTGCGCTGTAAGTGAGGTGTAAGTAATTTTGTCTTTTAAACTGTTCATTCCCAATTCAGGGATATAGTTAGACATTGGAAGAAAGAGTCTTAAGCAACTGGAAAACTCGCATATCCAGCATCTAACAATCAGTTGGGTTCTAGGGGTTTTACTGGATCTTTATTTAAGGTGAATGGTACTTGGTATTTAGGTTCGGCCTACTCACTTCTGTGCAAAGCAGCAGGTATGGATGGAATCATTTCCCCCACCCCAGAGGTCTGGAAGGCTGGCGGCAAAACTCTGGATGCCAAATTGCATGAGTTTTTCATGCTCTGCTGGGACCAAGGAAAGCTGCCTCAGGACCTTCCTGATGCCATCATCATCACCCTGTACAAAAACAAAGGCGAGAAATCAGACTGCTCAAACTTCAGGGGAATCACGCTGCTCTCCATTGCAGGCAAAATCTTCGCTAGGATTCTCCTTAATAGACTAATACCTTGTGTCGCCGAAAATGTCCTCCCAGAATCACAGTGTGGCTTTCGCGCAAACAGAGGAACTACTGACATCGTCTTTGCCCTCAGACAGCTCCAAGAAAAGTGCAGAGAGCAAAACAAAGGACTCTACATCACCTTTGTTGACCTCACCAAAGCCTTCGACACCGTGAGCAGTAAAGGGCTTTGGCAAACACTAGAGCGCCTCGGGTGCCCCCCCCCCCCCCCCCAAGTTCCTCAACATGGTTATCCAACTGCACGAAAACCAACAAGGTCGGGTCAGATACAGCAATGAGCTCTCCGAACCCTTCTCCATTGACAATGGCGTGAAGGAAGGCTGCGTCCTCGAACCAACCCTCTTTTCAATATTCTTCAGCATGATGCTAAAACAAGGCATGAAAGACCTCAACAATGAAGACGCTGTTTACATCCGGTACCGCATGGATGGCAGTCTCTTCAATCTGAGGCGCCTGCAAGCTCACACCAAGACACAAGACAAACTTGTCCGTGAACTACTCTTTGCAGACGATGCCGCTTTAGTTGCCCATTCAGAGCCAGGTCTCCAGCGCATGACGTCCTGTTTTGCGGAAACTGCCAAAATGTTTGGCCTGGAAGTCAGCCTGAAGAAAACTGAGGTCCCCACCATGACTACCAGCCCCCCCCCCACATCTCCATCGGGCACACAGAACTCAAAACGGTCAACCAGTTTACCTACCTTGGCTGCACCATTTCATCTGATGCAAGGATCGACAACGAGATAGACGACAGACTCGCCAAGGCAAATAGCGCCTTTGGAAGACTACACAAAAGAGTCTGGAAAAACAACCACCTGAAGAAACACACAAAGATCAGTGTGTACAGAGCCGTTGTGATACCCACGCTCCTGTTCGGCGCCGAATCATGGGTCCTCTATGGGCATCACCTACGGCTCCTAGAACGCTTCCATCAGCGCTGTCTTCGCTCCATCCTCAACATTCATTGGAGTGACTTCATCACCAACATCGAAGTACTTGAGCTGGCAGAGTCCGCAAGCATCAAATCCATGCTGCTGAAGACCCAACTGCGCTGGGTGGGTCACGTCTCCAGAATGGATGACCATCGCCTTCCCAAGATCATGTTACATGGCGAGCTCTCCACTGGCCACCGAGACAGAAGTGCACCAAAGAAGAGGTACAAGGACTGTTTAAAGAAATCTCTTGGTGCCTGCCACATTGACCACCGCCAGTGGGCTGATATCGCCTCCAACCGTGTATCTTGGTGCCTCACAGTTCGGCGGGCAGCAACCTCCTTTGAAGAAGACGGCAGAGCCCACCTCACTGACAAAGGAGGTAAAACCCAACCCCAACCAACCAATTTTCCCTTGCAACCGCTGCAACCGTGCCTGCCTGTCCCGCATCGGACTTGTCAGCCACAAACGAGCCTGCAGCTGACGTGGACTTTTACCCCCTCCATAAATCTTCGTCCGCGAAGCCAAGCCAAAGAGAACACTCACTTCTGTGCAATCACAACAAAAATACCTATTTGTAAACTTCAGCCCAATTAGAAAGCCATTTGCTGCCTTATCAGACTCTTGTGTCTCAAAGAACCAGAATCACAAGATTGTTCTCAGGTCTAGTAAATGAATGAATGACAACCTCTCTGAGGAATATTATCAAAGTGGAAGCTGTAGACTTGAGTATGTAGGATCCAAAGCATATTAGGGAGAAGGGAAAGTTTTGATATGGAAGGGAACATCTGTATGTGAAACTGGCATACCTCAGGGCTGTGTGCACAGCCCTCTCCTATTCACAACAATAAACCACCTCATCGCTAGATCCAGCACCAACAGTGACATCAAGTTTGCAGATGACACAACAGTCATTGGCCTCATCAGCAACAACGATGAGTCGCTCTACAGAGAAGAGGTGGAAAATATCGGGATATGCTGCAAGAATAACAACCTGAGTCTCAATGTGGACAAGACAAGGGAGATGATCGTGGACTTCAGGAGGACCATGAATGACCACCCTCCACTACAGATCAACAATCTAGTGGAGAGCACCAAGTTCTTTAGAGTTCACTTAACCAGTGATCTATCGTGGACACTTAACATCTCCTCACTTGTCAGGAAGGGGCAACACTTCCTGAGAAGACTGAGGCGGGCAAGGCTACTGACCACCAGGAGCTCTCCTGTAGATGGTAGGCATCTTGAAAGAGTCGTGGCAGGCTGCATCACATCAAGGTACGGTTGATGCAGAATGGATTGGAGGTCAATCCACAGGACCATAAGAGTAGCAGAGAAGATTACTGGAGTCTCCCCCCACCCCCAACATTGATATGATCTACCAGGATTGTTGTTTGAAGAGGGAATGCACAAATCATTGAGAACCCCTTCCACCCTGCACACAGCGTCATCAGCTGCCCCCATCGGGGAAGAGATATATAAGGAATATCAGAGCCAGCACCACCAGGCTGGGGAACAGCTTCTTCCTATGGGCAGTGAGAATGTTGAACAACCAAAGGAACTGCACACAGTAATCCTCTGAGACTCTCATATTTACAAAACAATATTTATGTACTTGAATATATGAATACTTGTCCTTCTAATTTATTGTTTGTCTGTATGTGTGTCTGTGTGTTTTGAACCGAGGACCAGAGAAAGCTGTTCCATCAGATTGTACTTGTACAATCAGATGACAATAGACTTGACTAGTATATTTTGGATGGAATATATAGGTTGGCACAACATCGAGGGCCGAAGGGACTGCATTGCATTGTAATATTCTATGTTCTCTCTCCTTTAGAACATGAGAATGTACAGCACAGATAAAGATATGTCAGTTCATGTGTCTGTGCTGAACAACATGCCCAAGTTAAACTAAAACTCTTCTTTCTGCACTTGATACATGTTGGAGTGAAACATGAAAGTCTGCAGATCCTGTGATGGTAGTAAAAACATGCTATGAGACCAGCTGAGTTCCTCCAGCATTTCTGTGTGTTTTTGCCTGATACATATTCCTCCAGTCTCCACACATTCAAGTGTCTATGTAAAACCTTCTGCTATACTACTATCCACCACTGCAGGGGACAGCCAGTTCCTCGCACTTGCACTCTTTGTGTCAAACAAACTTGCCCAGCACATCTCCCTTCAACTACTGCTATCTCCCAACCTTGCCTTAAATGCATGTCCTGTAGTATGTGATTTTTTTTAATCCTGGGTAAAATGGAGGGCTCACCTGCAGAGGCAATGGGAGTTCAAATCACAAATAAGAAAGTTGCAATCGCTCTTAGTGGTTGATAGTGTTAGTTCCCCCCACCCTCATAACTGCTAAGAGTAGTTGTGATAAAGGCTCAACAATGGCTCTACTTTCTAATAACTGGGGAAATTTAGCATGTTCTCAAATAGTCTATTGAACTGCTTCAAGTGTACTGTTCTTTTAAGTTTAAAAAAAAATTAGACATACAGCACAGTAACATGCCCTTTTGGTCCACAAGCCTGTGCTGGCCAATTACACCCAATTAATCGGTATGTTTTGAAGGGTGGGAGGAAACTGGAGCCCCAGGGAAAACCCACATAAACACAGGGAGAATGTACAAACTCCTTATAGACAGCGTGGGATTTGAACCCAGGTCCCAATTGCTGGCGCTGTAACAGCGTTGTGCTAACCACTGCACCAAACATGGTGCCCTAATGAATGTCCACTGACTAGTTGTATCATACCCTAGTTTGGAAACTTGAATGCTCAGGAATGCAGAAGGTTGCAGAATGTCACAAACCTATCCAAGTCCATCTCTGGGACTGATCTCCTCTCCATGAAGACATTTATCTGAAATATTGGCTCAATAAGGCAGCCAATATCATGAAAGATTCCAATCACTCGGGTGATCTAGGAATTCTGGTACATAATTCCCTGAAAGTGGAGTCATATGTAGATAGGGGGGGGGGGGTGAGAAGAAAGCTTTTGGTATGTTGGCTTTCATAAATCAAGAGTGTTGGGATGTCATGTTGAAGTTGTATAAAGCATTGGTGAGGCCAAATTTGGAATATTGTGTGCGGTTTTGGTCGCCGAATTATAGGAAGGATTTAAACAGAATAGATAGAGTGCAGAGGAGATTTACAAGAATGCTGTCAGGGTTTCATGGTTTGAGTTCCGGGGAAGGTTGTGCAGCGACCCATCAACCAAGTAAAGCGTGAGATTGAAATGGAACTTTAATCAACCAAGAAACCTAACACAGCCTTGCCTCTCGCCGGGAAGGTCAGAAGTATTCAATAGGCGATTGCACACAAAACTCAAATCGGGCACCATTTCATCGGATGCAAGGATCGACAACGAGATAGACAACAGATTCGCCAAGGCAAATAGCACCTTTGGAATACTACACAAAAGAGTCTGGAAAAACAACCAACTGAAAAACCTCACAAAGATTAGCGTATACAGAGCCGTTGTCATACCCACACTCCTGTTCGGCTCCGAATCATGGGTCCTTTACTGGCATCACCTACGGCTCCTAGAACGCTTCCACCAGCATTGTCTCCGCTCCATCCTCAACATTCATTGGAGCGACTTCATCTCCAACATCGAAGTACTCGAGATGGCAGAGGCCGACAGCATCAAATCCACGCTGCTGAAGATCAAACTGCGCTGGGTAGGTCACGTCTCCAGAATGGAGGACCATCGCCTTCCCAAGATCGTGTTACATGGCGAGCTCTCCACTGGCCACCGAGACAGAAGTGCACCAAAGAAGAGGTACAAGGATTGTTTAAAGAAATCTCTTGGTGCCTGCCACATTGACCACCGCCAGTGGGCTGATATCGCCTCAAACCATGCATCTTGGCGCCTCACAGTTCGGCGGGCAGCAACCTCCTTTACAGAAGACCGCAGAGCCCACCTCACTGTCAAAAGACAAAGGAGGAAAAACCCAACACCCAACCCCAACCAACCAATTTTCCCTTGCAACCGCTGCAACCGTGTCTGTCTGTCCCGCATCGAACTTGTCAGCCACAAACGAGCCTGCAGCGGACGTGGACATTACCCCTCCATAAATCTTCGACCGCGAAGCCAAGCCTATATAGTGAGTGGCCACTGGTGACACCATGTGGCCACGTGATGAAATGGCAAGTATCCACATCATCACAGGTTGACATTCTGCGACTTTATTCCCTGGAGCTTAGAAGATTGAGAGGTGATTTGAAAGGTATTTAAAATTGTGAGGGGGATGGATAGAATCAATGTGGACAGGCTTTTTCCATGGAGAGTGGGGGAGATTCAAACAAGAGGAGAAGGATTGAGATTGAAGGGGGGAAAGTAGAGAGGGAAGATGAGGGGGAATTTCTTCCCTCAGAGGGTGGTGGGCGTGTGGAATAAGCTTCCGGCCAAAGTGGTTGAGATGGGATCAATTTTAATATTAAGAAGGAAAAGTTGGATAGGTGTTATAGATGAGATTTAACGAGGGTTATGGGCCAGTTGCAGGTCAATTGGCCTAGGTAGGAGACGGCTGAATCTGGCCTGCTGTAATTGTCACAACCTCTTCTTGCTATTACCTTCAGGCAGAAGGTACAGAAGCCTGAATTCCATTTCCTCTGAGTTCAATGGCAGTTTTTCTTCCACAACAGCATCAGGCTGTTGAATCTCTGCATACAACCTTAAACCGAACCATAAGTTTCAAGATTCCTTTATTGTCATGCTACTGTCATGAAAATAATGCAGTTTTGTGTAATATTGCATGTTCTCAGATTTCAGACATAATTTTACATGAAATTACCTTCTATAAGGCAAAGAGTTCTCATTGGTGTTGTCTAGAGGCCCTTACTGTAAGAGAGAAAGGGAAGCAAAAGAGAGTCCCTTCAGAGGCGCTGAGTGTCCGTGGATTCACCTCCAGCGCCCTCTGCAGCCGCACAGACTCCTGATCAATCCTTCAGCAACCTGAACTCCAGATCCAAACCTCTGATAGGATCAGGAAGCCCTCAGTGCCCTCAGGCACGTTTGGGAGCCAGGGAATAATTCTGGGAAGCATCAAAATATCTCTCTGCAACATTGAAACGTCACTTTCTTTGCACTAACTGTAACAGAATATTAATCTATGCTTTTACATTCATTATTTATTTTCCTGTCAATACATTGTGGTAATTTAATGGATACTATTGTCCTTGTGGTTGTAGCAAGAAAGAATTTTGGTCAAGTAAAATGCAAAAAATAGACACTGACTGTAGTAAAAACACAATGCTGGAGAATCTCAGCATGTCAAACAGTGTCCAAGAAAAATATATAACTGTGGTGAATGTCTGCCAAGCTGCCTGTCTCCCCTCTGGCGAGCCTTGCTGTACTAGCATTGGGTGTGTATTATCTCTACTGTTAAGGACACTCCCCTTGGATATAACTGTATATGCATCTAGGTGTGGACAAAATGCTGGCAGGTGCCCAAACTGGATATTGGTCTGGCTAAACTTTGTACTTATATTTAAATTTAGGCATACAGCCTATTTACATCCAATTAACCTACAACCCCTGTACATTTTGAATGGTGGGAGGAAACTGGAGTTTCCGGACGAGACCCTCGAAGGGGAGAACATACAAATTCCTTTCAAAGTCTCTGTTGAACATCTCTTTTGTCCTCCAACAGTGTATGACTGCAGCAAACTATTATGCCGGCCTGGACTGTGGGTTGAAATCTTAGGAGGATTTGATACCACATCCTATTAATTGGAGACATCTAATATAACACAGGCGTGATGTACTTTGACAGGGAATGGGAAGAATGGCAAAGTTATAGTGAGTGTGTAGAAACAAAGAGGCAGAGACCCCTTCAAGGCGGCAGAGTGGAAGAAGCCCTTCCAGCCGATGAGCCCCAGTTTGCACCCAATTAACCTGCACCTCGGGTGCGAGGAAACCGAAGCCCCGCGGAAAACCCATGCAAACATGGGGAGAAAGTACAGACAGGGACTGGATTCGAACCCTGCTCCCGATCTCCGGCGGTGGAACCACTCCCCCCGACATCTGGAGCAAGGTCACAGGGCCGCGCCTATCCTCCGGGGACGCGCCTCCCACATCTCCCCAACCCAACCCCCCGGGGCCGCTGCGCGCCCGTCTCCGGCTCCGCCCCATCGTTAGCGGGCATGGGCACGTCACCGTCGGCGAGCACGTACGTCACTGGCTCCGCCCCCACGTCGCGAGCACGCGGCCGGACCACATCAATGGCGGCGGACGAAGCGCAGCCGGCGAAAAAGGCCAAGCTTGAAGATGAGCCGCTCGGGTAAAACTAAAGCAGGCTCCCTCGCACCCGACACCGGCCCGGGGCTGCGCGGGGAAGGCCGGGTCCACCGGCCCTCGGCTGCGCGGGGAAGGCCGGGTCCACCGGCCCGGGGCTGCGCTGGGAAGGCCGGGTCCACCGGCCCTCGGCTGCGCGGGGAAGGCCGGGTCCACCGGCCCGGGGCTGCGCGGGGAAGGCCGGGTCCACCGGCCCTCGGCTGCGCGGGGAAGGCCGGGTCCACCGGCCCGGGGCTGCGCTGGGAAGGCCGGGTCCACCGGCCCTCGGCTGCGCGGGGAAGGCCGGGTCCACCGGCCCGGGGCTGCGCGGGGAAGGCCGGGTCCACCGGCCCTCGGCTGCGCGGGGAAGGCCGGGTCCACCGGCCCGGGGCTGCGCTGGGAAGGCCGGGTCCACGTGCCCGGGTTTGGGCTAAAGCCCAGCAAGTTACTCCCGCTGCACTGAAGGTCGGAACATCATCAAAAGTCCACAAACCATCAACAGGCTTCCCAGTCTCTGTGGGAACTCCGACCCTTCGCCCACTCTCGCAGAGTGGTTTCTCAGGCGAAAATGTGCAGTTAGTTTTGTGGTTGACAAATTGGAGCCAAATACTGGCCAAAGTCATCATTTCACAATTATTGTTATCACTTTTATCAAAGAAATGGATGCTCTAAGTCTAAAGGGTAGCTTTTACTCAGTTATTACTGCACATGCCCTGATGGATTGTAGAATAATGCTGATCCAGTATAAATTAATTTTTCATCTCAGATTTCCATGATAGGGATCGTCAGTAACACTTTTAACTTTGGCAATTTACAGATTTATTATCTATAGTTTTCAAAATTGGACACAAAATGAAAGGCATGATTATTGTGGTGTAGATCATGGTACAGATAGTTGCTTTGCTTTCCTGAACTGAATGAGTTGAAGAGTTACTCAACAATCCATAACATTTTATAGCCTTGTAAGAAATTGAATTTGCCTGTGACAATGAAATTCAGAGTTTTGTTGACTGTCTGAGCATTTATCAATATTTATAAGATTTAATAAAATAAGTACATATGTGCTTGCAATCTGAGAACCAGAGTTTATATCTCACTGTCTTAGCTGAGAAATTTAAAATCAGTTGGAAATAAAATAACGTGGTTTAAAAGTTGAAGATACTGATTTTTTTTTAAACAAAATACTGCATAATATTAGTGGAGAGAAAGTCACAGGTTGGTGACCTTTCACTAGAACTGGATGTATAGATCAGTGATTTTCAAACTGCCCCCCTAAACTCACATTCCACCATACTCTGTGATTGGAAAGGAATTGCTTCAGGTGGTACGTGAGTGGGAAGGTTTCAATTGTTATTGAAATATTTTCCTTGAGAAAAATTGTCATTGGCCCATTTCCTTTGGAGTTATGAAACTGCACATAATGAGTCAATTGGGTATGATTAAAACCATGGTTTGCAAGCATTGAATTTCCAAGGCTTCAGATTAAATGCTCATGTGTGGGATTGGTAAAGATTGATCCAACACTTGGCATGAACGCGTGTTATGTGAGATATCAGTCGGATTTGGTGGGCACACAAGAGTCCAGACACAAGCTGACAATCAAGGAGTAATCTTTATTGTTCATACAGGGAAATCGTAATAGGGAAGGCACAAAACAACACAATAACTAAAACTGCATCGATTCACATCAGATATATCAGTCTCCAATACCAGTGGCCACCTACTCTCTGTTACATACATGCTATTGTATATAGTTACTAACAAGCTCTTACAAGACAGGGACTTCAGCAAATACTCCCAGTTCCCTGTACCAACGAGGTGTGTGTGGCTCAGTGCTAAGTATTCCCGCACAATATTATGGTCCCACTCATGATGAAGCATATCAGCTCCTGTCTGAGCGGTGACATGGATCCATTCCAGTTTCCTAGCGTAGTAACACGTCTATGTCAGATGTCATCTCACTGGCTCTACACAAAGCCCTGGAACACCTGGACAACGAAAATGTGGTGTTGGATTGTACAGGGAAGGTGGGGGAAGAAAGATGCCACAGGATGGCATAAAGAAATATCTGCAATAGGTTGAGACTGGGGTTACCATGGGCATGGAGCAATGGACAAGATAAGTGTGGTGTGATGCAAGTAGCAGGATGGTTGTGCTGTTGGAGAAGGGGTAAAAATCACACAAATATCACAGATGGATGGTGCAGCACAAATGACCAGGAAAAACTGCAGATGTTGGAACAAAGCCTTGATAAGGCTTAACTTAATTTAGGGATCATGTATGGGACAGACATATGGGCAAGAGAGCTTATTCCTGTGCTGTGAAGACGCTGTTTACATCCGGTACCGCACAGATGGCAGTCTCTTCAATCTGAGGCGCCTGCAAGCTCACACCAAGACACAAGAGAAACTTTTCCGTCAACTACTCTTTGCAGACGATGCCACTTTAGTTGCCCATTCAGAGCCAGCTCTTCAGCGCTTGACGTCCTGCTTTGCGGAAACTGCCAAAATGTTTGGCCTGGAAGTCAGCCTGAAGAAAACTGAGGTCCTCCATCAACCAGCTCCCCACCATGACTACCAGCCCCCCCACATCTCCATCGGGCACACAAAACTCAAAACGGTCAACCAGTTTACCTATCTCGGCTGCACCATTTCATCAGATGCAAGGATCGACAATGAGATAGACAACAGACTCGCCAAGGCAAATAGCGCCTTTGGAAGACTACACAAAAGAGTCTGGAAAAACAACCAACTGAAAAACCTCACAAAGATAAGCATATACAGAGCCGATGTCATACCCACACTCCTGTTCGGCTCCGAATCATGGGTCCTCTACCGGCATCACCTACGGCTCCTAGAACGCTTCCACCAGCGTTGTCTCCGCTCCATCCTCAACATCCATTGGAGCGCTTTCATCCCTAACGTCGAAGTACTCGAGATGGCAGAGGTCGACAGCATCGAGTCCACGCTGCTGAAGATCCAGCTGCGCTGGGTGGGTCACGTCTCCAAAATGGAGGACCATCGCCTTCCCAAGATCGTGTTATATGGCGAGCTCTCCACTGGCCACCGTGACAGAGGTGCACCAAAAAAAGGTATAAGGACTGCCTAAAGAAATCTCTTGGTGCCTGCCACATTGACCACCGCCAGTGGGCTGATATCGCCTCAAACCGTGCATCTTGGCGCCTCACAATTTGGTGGGCAGCAACCTCCTTTGAAGAAGACCGCAGAGCCCACCTCACTGACAAAAGGCAAAGGAGGAAAAACCCAACACCCAACCCCAACCAACCATTTTTCCCCTGCAGCCGCTGCAACCGTGTCTGCCTGTCCCGCATCGGACTGGTCAGCCACAAACGAGCCTGCAGCTGATGTGGACTTTTACCCCCTCCATAAATCTTCGTCTGCGAAGCCAAGCCAAAGAAACAGTGCTAACTTTGAGTCCTGACCCAAAACATTGGCTCTCTATGTATACTACCTGACCTGCTGAGTCTCTGTCACACAAAAATGAACAGATTTGATTTACAAGTCAAGTCATGTTTATTTGTTCATACCATTAACATTGCAGTGTACAGTGAAAAATGAGATAGTGTTTTTCTGGACTTTGGAGCTGGTTGTTTATGTGGATAAATTACATCAGAAACTTTTATAAATATCATTGTTACATATGGTATCCTGTGTACCCCTGGAGTTCAGAAGTCTCTCGGCTTGGGGGAGAAAGCAGTTTCGCAGTCTGGTTGTGAGGGCCCAAATGCTTTGGTAGCTCTTCCTGGATGGCAGGAGGGAGAACAGATTGAGGGAGGGGGGTGTGTGGGGTCCTTCACAATGTTTATGGCTTTCTGCAAACAATGGCCTTTATAAATGTCCATCATGGCAGGGAGAGAGATGCCAATAATCCCCTCAGCAGTCTTTACAATGCACTACAAGTACTTGTGTTCTGTGATGGTACAGTTCCCGAATCAGGCAGTGATGCAGTTGCATAGGATGTTCTCAATGCATCCCCTGTAGGATATAGTAAGGATGAGGGTGGAAGCTGAACTTTCCTCAACCTCTGCAGGAAGTAAAGGCGATGTTAGGTCTTCTTGGCAATCGATCTGGTGTTGGGGGACCAGGAGAGAGCCTCCACCAGATGCACACCAAGGAATTTGGTGCTCTTGACTACCTCGACGGTGGACCATCGAATGGTCAACAGAGAGTGGTCCTCCCGGGCTCTCCTGAAATCAGCCATCATCTCCATTTTGACAGGGGAAGTAAGTGATCAGAAATTGGAGATTTTGATTTTGAATCTGGAAGGTGGTAACATGCTCAGATGGAAGATGAGGTGATTTCCCTCAGGCTTAAGTTTGGACTTATTGTAACTAACCGTGTCAGAGGCTGCAAACAAATTGATTTAATCCCTGGGTGTTTCTTCCATTTTGTTTTGTTTTTGTTTCAGACCAAAGATAATCAATTTATATCTGCTCTCTCCCACTGCCTCAATTGTAGTTCATCATAAATGTTGAATTCAATTTGTTCCCAACTGTGATAAATAGTTTTTTTCTGGCCTTTTGTTATGACTGTCAGTTTATTGAGGTCCCATCCTTTGTATTTCTTTTGCTTATTTTATTTTCTGTTACTGTTTAATACCATGCTATTAAATTCAGTGTCTTGAAAGTACACATTCATACAAGGGAAACCAGTGGCTATAAATTTTGATAGAGCAGAGCACCAAAGATTACTCTGCAAAATAAAAATCCATGGTGTGAATGGATGTGCTATTAAAACAAACAGCAAGCATGAATATGCCGTTTTCTGGATGTAATGAATGGTGTTTTAGGGGGATTGTGATGGGATCTCAACTATTTACAATATATATGAAAACTGAAGTCACTGAAGTTTGTCACTGAATTTACTGTTACAGATATACCCTGTTTTATGAATATCCACTTTACGAAAATTCGCTTTTATGAAGAAACCTGTGTTCACTTTTACAAAAGGATTTGAATGGGTTTTCGCTTTTACAAAAATAGCCTTCAATAGTAGTGAATGGGTCTTCGCTTTGCACCATTTCAGCTTATGAAAGGTTTCATAGGAACGCTCTAGTTTCGTAAAGTGGGGTACACCTGTATAACAAAGACAAGTAGGGAAGAAAGATGTGAAAAGAAAGTAGAGATTATGAATGCTAAATAAGTGAGCAAAGATCTGATAAATGCAGGGAAGTGTTAATTTTGATAAGAAAGAATATATAAAAAAGTATGTTATCTAAGTGATGAACGTTTACAATAGGTTCTGGGTTATTCTGCATATTGTGTATGGTTTTCAAAAGGCATGAATGTTGGCTCAGTAACAAGATAACAAATAAAATATTGATAATTTTTATTTTATTTATCTGGTGTGAGACCTTGTCTCAAATACTCTTTACAGTATTGGGCTTCTTTAAGGATATTAATGTGTTGGAAGTAATTCCAATTGGGTGTTTTAGAATATATAGAACACAATAGCACAGTATGGGTCCTTCAAGTCAAGGCACATTTATTTGTTGTTCATACCATAAACATTGCAGTGTACAGTGAAAAATGAGATAGCATCTCTGGACTGTAGAGCTGGTTATTTACACGGATAAATTACATCAGAAACTTTTTTATAAAGAACATATCAATATTACATATGCTAGCCCTGTGTACCTCGCGGCTTGGGGTAGAAAGCTGTTTTGCAATCTGGTTGTGAAGGCCCAAATGCATTGTTACCTCTTCCTGGTTGGCAGGAGGGAGAATAGATTGAGGGATGTTGTGCTCATACCTGGATTAAGAGTCTTGTGAGGGAAGGTTGGACAGGTGAGGCTTGCATTTGCTGTCCTGTAGAAGAAATGGGAAAATGGGGCAGAAAGAGATGGCTGCAAGAGAGAGGACTGGCAGCTGTTTGAGGAGGATAGAGTTGGTGATAAAAGAGGCGGACGAGTTGCATGACTAATCAGGGAGAGTAATGATCAGAATCGTAAAACCATTGACGTGCAGAGGGATATAGGGGTTCAAATCCATAATACCTTGAGAGCACTTAGATAGGGAGTAAATGGCATGCTTGTCTTCGTTGGTCAGGCATTGATTATTAGAGCAAAGAAGATGTGTTACAACTGTATAAAGGTCTGGTTAGGTTACACAGAGTATTGTGTGCAATTCTGTTTGCTTATTACAGGAAAAATGTAAAGCCTTTGTAGAGAGTAAAAGGGGGCTTACCAGGATGTTATGTGAGTCGGAAGATATGATCACAAGAACACATTTGGCTTATTTTCTCTGAAGTGTCAGAAGCTGAGGGGAGACCTGAGGGAAGTCTATACATTTATGAGAAGTAAACCAAATTACACCCTATTAGTTATCTGACAGTTCGCTGCTGAGTTTCCTCATGCATACTGCCACGTACTGTATGTTGTGATAACTAATCAAATCCGGCAAACTAAAACATTTTTGTACAAGAAATACCAGAGGACTGACATCTCTATAAAACAAGGGGAGGAAAGCTTAGGGGAGATGACGGGGTAAGCTATTTTTTTAAAGAGAGAGTGGGTGTCTGGAATGGATTGCCTGGGGTGCTGGTGGAGGCTGGTTCAATACGGACATTTAAGTCTTTTAGACAGGTACATGGATGCAAAAAAAAGCTTAAAGGTGTGAGGTAAGAACCTTGAAGAAAGGCTCAGGCGTGAAACGTCGATTAGATCTTTACCTCCTATGCATGCTGAGTTACTCCAGCATTTCTGTGTTTTTACTGAGGTTGGAAAGATTCAGATTGTTGAGTAGGGTTATATTGGTCTGCATGACGCCGAGGGCCGAAGGGCCTGTACTGATTGTTTCTAACGCCACGTGAAATCTACAGGCACCTTGCAAATCGGTGGGGGCAGAAGAATCCCATGTCATGTTTTACTGAAACATAACTGCACGCTATTATAAAGAATGTTTTCATCCCCGTGTACATTCTTGTGCTGTGAAATGCCCCGAGAGCACGAACATTTCGACTACACATTCTCCTGCTCGAGATGGGCTTGTGATTTTCCCACGTTCTTGCCTCTCGGAGCCATTCGAGTCTTCTCGCTCAAAGTTGCCAAACACTTACCGTTCAGCCATTTGAGCCAAAGTTAATAATTTTACTCAGTGGTTTAACGGAGCAGTGCTGGTTCGAACATGCTTGCGACCAAGAGCTGCTTTGGGAACTCAGCAAAATGGGACGTGAGCAGCGCAATGAACCCTCCTTCACTGAGCGCAGCGATTGGCTGCGGGCCTGTCACTCGTGGCTGCCATGTGTGAATGGAAGCCGCGGATGAATGGGCAGCGGCGAGGGCGGGGTTTCCGCTTCCAGGTTTCACGGAGACACACGAGTGAGTGGCGATCCTGGGCGGTGTGCTATGTTCATTCAGTCGGGCGGTTGCAGCGACTCATCCCAGCTATCATGACGTGTTTGTCGTAAGTACGAGGTTGACGATGGGCGAAGCCGTTTGGCTGCTGCATTTAATTCGCTCGATTTTTATGGCTTTCTTTGCTGTTTGGTTGCAATCCGCTGTCAGTGGCGCTGAAAGCAGGAGGGTGATAAGGAGGATAATTGCTCAACCTATGTTTCAACCTCTGCTCAGCGTCATGCCAGGCATTCACGATGTTGGTCTTAAAACAACTGTTGAAAAGTCCCTTTGCATGCTGACAGTGACAGATCCTCATAGAAGTCGGTGTTGATTTTACAGACGCCAGGTATAGGCTTCGCGTAGAAAATTGAAATTGGGTTCCCCTGCGCGCTCCACAAAGGTATAACTTGAAACGATATTCACGCCGACGAGGCACCTTTCCCTGATCAACAGTGCTGTATCATCCCTTACATCTCCCGTGAAGCCTGGAGAATTTCTCGATGTTAGTTAAAGCTCACTAAAATTCTAATGACTTCTTCCAAAAAAAAATCCCCACGAATGAATCATTTTACACCTGAAAACTATTTCTGTCTGGAAGATTTCCCCCCACTCCCCCTTTATAAAAACTTTTTTAAAAAATTCCCGAAAGCAAATAGCTGTTCACTCCCTCCCATTCGCGCAGCTTGTACCAGGGGCGGTAGATTTTGCTCTTTAATCGGGTCATTGTGTTAATTTTGGAATTTAAAATTCTACCTTTCCGCCATTCAATGTGATCAGATCACGATTGTGAAGTCTGGCGATTTGAAGCTGGTAAATGTAAACTTGTAATAGAAAAAATTACTTTGGAGCCGGAATCCCTTTTAATTGTTTGAAGCACTGGACACAGCGCAATATCTCTCTAATGACCCAGGCACCTCCACCCCCATCCAATGTGTCCATTGTCGGAATACTGTAGAGTCAGTATTCCTACAATGAACTCATTGAACACAAAATCTAAGTGGAAGCTGACATTTTTGGATTCATTGTATGGTGTCATTCTTTGGGGAAACATTTTGTTTATTTTTGGGCCATTTTCCAAGTTAGATTTAAAAAAAATTATGTTCTTTTGAGCAGCTCATCATTTTTTTAAGCAAAACCAATTCTTGGGAAACTTTCAAGACTGACATTTTAAGGGCAATCAAAGTCCTATTTTGCAAAGTGAAGATTGAAATATTGTGCACATGCTCAAAATAGAACTTAAAACACAGCCCTTCAGCTCTCCATGTTGTGCTGACCTATATATTCCTACCAAAAAAAAACCCAGTCTATCCTACCTTGTAACCCTCTAGTTCAGGGGTTGGTAACCTTTTTTTAAAACTTGCATTCCACCTTTTTTTTTAAATATCTTATTTTTCATTTTACATCAAAAAGAAACAATCTCACGCATTTCTTCAATATATACAAATATCCACCACTCAAATTCCACCTTAAGCAATCCCTATGCCGTAAGTGCTCTGTCAATAGTAAGGGGTGCTTAAGATGATATGTGAGTGGGAGGAAAAAAAATGTTGAGAACCACTGCTCTGGACCCAATTGTTACTGAAATATTTTGCTTGAGAAAAATGATCATTGGCCGATTTCCTTTGAAGGGATGAAGTCGTGTACAAAATAGATTAGCGTAAAACAGTGGTTTGCAACCTTTTTCTTTCCACTCACATACCACCTTAAGCAATCCCTTACTAATCAGAGTACTAATGGCATAGGGATTACTTAATTACTCAGTGGTATCTGAGTGGAAAGAAAACGGTTGAAAACCACTGGTTTAGAGCAAGTCTGTTCCAATCTTAGGATCTTTCTGTTCAGGATTGCTACCTCTGCCTTGATTTGTGAAGGCCTGGTTTAGGGCCTTCTGTATGGTCCAAAAATACATTGCTGAGATGACCTTCTGTGTGTTTCCCCCTTCAAATCATGTCTCTATGTCACTGCACACTGGTAGGGTTGGATCTAATTGGTCCTGTAGAAAAGGTCTTATCTGAAGGTAGCAGTGGAATGTCTTATTTGATGAATTCTTATTTGATAAATAATACTTATTCTTAAATTGTTCACTCATAACAGTCCTCTGCTCACCTGACACCATTACAGTGCCAGGTGTCCAGGATAATTTGTTACCACTGTCAATGGAATTAATCTATTTGGAGTCAGTGGGGACAGCCCTACTTTGATTCCTCTATATTAGTTGATTTTATTCCAAATGGAGATAATTTGTTTTAGTGAAGCCTGCCTGTTTTCCCATATAACGATTTGGCGTCCCATTTATAAATAATGTTCTCTGCCACCTTCTCACCTACCACTCACTTGCAGGTCAATTTGTGCCCAGGATGGTACACCATCTCCTCCCCTTCCCCCCCCACCCCCACTACCCCCGAAGAGTGAGGTGATGTATCTCAACTGGGCTGCTTAATAATATTTTTTGAACTCTGGCATTTGTGGACCACCCAGACTATAATCCCAGGTCAATTTTTCCATGGAGACTGTGGCTACCTTTTCTTTCCAAAGAATTGCCATTATTCACAAAAGCAAATTTTGGAAGAATCCCCAGGCCAACCCCAAGGGCAGTGTCTGGAAGAGGTACTGAATTCTCGGCCACGCATTAATTTTAACACAGTTAATCCTGCCCATTAATGTTATTGGCAGGGATGTCTACCATTTTAAGTCCTCCTCAATCCTTAGTAAGTGGCACGATTTCACCCTTGTCCCAATTGACCTAATACCCGGAAATCTTCTCACAGTCCTCCAGAGTAGAGCGCAGCTTGAACAATGAGTCTGTTGGGTCTGTCAAACATATAAGTACGTCGTCAGCAAATAAATTTATTTTTATGTTTTTCCTGGTCTATTCTAAAACACTTTATGTCTGGTTCCCGGTGGATGGCTTCGGCCAGTAGCTCCACAGCTAGTACGAACAGAGCTGGAGCTAGCAGGCACCCTTGTCTACCTGATCTCGTCGGTGGGAAAGCTGGAGAAATTTGTCTATTGGTCACAACTTTAGCTTTGGGCGCGTGGTACAACACCTTTATCCAATTTATAAAAGTTGGCCCTAGCTGCAACTTTTCCAGCATTTTGAGTAAAAAAAAATCCACTCCCAATCTGTCAAATGCCTTCACATCCAGGGTCACAGCTAAAACCCATCTTGTTTCTGGTTTGTATTAGATACATTATAGTCAACAGTCTGCCAATGTTATCTGCTGTCTGTCTTTTTTGCACGAAGCCCGCTTAATCTTCATTTATTCGTTATTTATTGAAAATAATCTCTTGGCTAACTGTTTGTAAACCTTCATAAACTGTGCTACGTGTGAAGATTTTCACTTTATGCATCTGGATAGTTTATCAACTAGCTTTGTAATTGAATGAGTTTGATTTCATCATTTTCAGCAACTTTAATAATCTGTGAATTGATGGGTGTTCGTGTTATTAATTTATTTAGATATTGCATCACATAAAAATAAGAAATATTGATGCTTTATTTTATGGAACAACAAACTGAACAAAGTATAGAATAAAATCTTATGTTACTTCGTAGAATACAATTGTGCTTGTATTATATTAAAACATGGGAATACAGTTTTATTAGCCTTGAGAAATAGTGTGCCAAAATGATCTTGAAGCAATTTCAAGTTTACATTTGCATATTCAGTGAGCACTTGCTTTGATCACAGAAAAAAAAATTGATCAAAGTAAGATTTTTGCTCACTGACTAAAAATTAAAGGGAACATTGGTGACAGCAGGACTCCGCAGGGTCCTACTTCCCAGTTGATGCTGACGATTCAATGCAGGAACAGATGGTGTTTTTTTAAAATCCTGCAACCATGGGGTCTGTGCTCAGCAGCATACCACGAGGGGTTGCAGACGCTAGGGAGTGGAAGAGCAAGGGGGTCAATGGCTGAAGGGCCCACAACTGCTATGGTTGACATAATTGAAAGTCTCGTGCAAGCTGTTGGTGACTGGCTCATGGGAACCAGATATCGGTACCAGGATTCGAGGGACTGCCAAGGGCAAGAAGGGCTCCCAAAAGGCCTCAGGCGCTCAAGGCTTCTTGATCACATCAAAGGTTTGGACCTGGAGCTGAGGTTGCCAATAGATCAAACAAGGGCTGGAGGCAAATCCACAAACACTCTGTGTCTCTGAAGGGACTCTCTTTTGCCTCTCATTTTCTTATTGTTAGGGGGGTGGACAACAAAGCTCATGGTGAGTCTTTGTTTGCCTTGTGACTGACAAAAGGGAATTTGCCTGTAATGTTGCATTTTTTTGTATTATAATATGGCAATAAGAAGAATTTTGAGCTTGCTATTAATTTGAGTCTGATAACTGAACAGATAAAGAAACTGGTGTGACTGGGTAGAAACACAATGCTGGAGAAACTCAACAGATTAAACAGTGCCTTAAGATGCACAACCAGACAGAAAAATCAAGTGTTCCTCTAATTTACGTGTAGTCTTTAACTATATAACAATTACAGCACAGAAACAGGCCATGACGGCCCTTCTTGTCCATGCCAAAACACTATGCTTTCCTAGTCCCGCTGACCTGCATTCTGCCCATAACCTTCCATACCTTTTACATCCATATACCTAGCCAAATATTTCTTAAAATATAATATTGTACCTGCCTTCACCACGTCCACCAGAAGCTCATTCCATACAGACATCACTCTCTGAGTAAAGAAGCTTCTCCTTGTGTTGCACCTAAACTTTTGCCCCCTAACTCTCAGCTAATGTCCTCTTTTTTGAATCCCCTCTATCCTTAATGGAATCTCTATCTATCCCCCACAACATTTTAAAGACCTCTAGCAAATCCCCACCCCCTCAGCTTTCTACGCTCCAAGGAATAAAGACCTAATGTCTCACCTTTCTCTATAACTTAGGTGCTGAAACCCAGGTATCATTCTGGTAAATCTTCTCTGTACTCTCTCTGTTTTGTTCACATTCTTCCAATAATTTGGTGGCCAGAACGGAACACAATATTCCAAATTTGGCCTCCTTAAAGCCTTGTACAATTTTAACATTACCTCCCAACTCTTATACTCGAGGCTCTGATTTATAGAGGCTAGCATTCCAAAGGCCTTCTTCACTACCCTATCCACCTGAGATTCCACTTTTAGGGAACTGTGTACCATTATTCCTAGATCTCTCTGTTCAATTGCATTCTTTAATGCCCTAAACCATTTACCATGTATATCCTCTTTTGATTAGTCCTCCCAAAATGTACACCACACACTTGTCAGCATTAAACTCCATTTGCCAACTATCAGCCCACTCTACTAACTTGCCCAAATCCCTCTGCAAGACTTGAAAACCTTCCTCATTATCCACAATGCCACCTATCTTAGTATCATCTGCATACTTACTAATCCAATTTAACCACCCTATCATCTAGATCATTAATGTATATTACAAACAACAATGGACCCAATACAGATCCTTGAGGCCTTACAGAAGGCCATATAGACAACATCCACTGGCTTACCATCGTCAATTTTCCTGGTAACCTCTTCAAACAAAAAAATTAATGATTTGTCAAATATGACCTTCCACGCACAAATCCATGTTGACTGTTCCTAATCATACCATGTCTATCCAGATAATTATATGTATCATCTCTAAGAACATTTTCCATTATCTTGCCCACCACTGACATCAAACTTACATGCTGAGAATTGCTCGAACCCATTTTATACAATGGAACAACTTGTGTAATCCAGCAATCGTCCTGCACCATCCCTGTCGCTAATGACATTTTAAATATTTCTGTCAGACCCCCTGCTTTTTCTACATTGACTTCCATCAAAGACCAAAGGAATACCCTGTTAGGACCCGGAGGCTTGTCCACTTTAATATTTCTCAAAAGCTCTCGAACTTCCTCCTCTTCAATTGTTACAGTTTCCATAACTTCCATACTTGTTTCCATTGCCTTACATAATTCAATCTTGGTGGAACCGGACATGAGACCATGAACAGACATGAGTATGGGAGTGGGAAGTTGATGTAAATGGGAGAAACAACTCCTGATTTTCTGTTTTCTGCACTCTCCAACCAGATGGCATTATCATCGAATTCTCCATTTTATGCTAGCCTAATCTTTGTTTTTCTCCCTTCCCCTTCTCTCTGACCTTTCCTCTGGCACTCAACCCCATTCCCTCTCCATTCACAGAGCCATTCCTCCTCCCCTGTTTGCTGCTGTGCCTTCCTTCCCTTAACCACCTCCGTCCGGCCTTTGGGACAGTGCTCCTCACCCACCCCCTCCCCCCATCACTTTGTTTGCATCTGCTGACATTTTCCATTTGATGAAGGGCTCAGGCCCAAAACGTTGGTTCTGTATCTTTACCTTTGCTATATAAAGTACACTGACCTGCTGAGTTTCTCCAGCTTTGTGTTTTTACTTCAACCATGGTGTCTGAAGAATTTTGTTTACTTGTGACCAGGGTAGTATTGGTTATTCAGCTGTGTTGGCAGCTTTCCTCTGGCAGTGTGAGGTTCAAGCCCTTATTACACGGAGATCCTGCAATACTGCCATAAAGAAGAGACGTCATTAAGCCGGGTTTGCTTTTTTTTTTAAACACTGAACCAAACACCAGAATAATGCAATTTTGTGCTGTGACTACACTGCTGGCTGAAAGGGAACGAACTCCCCTCCCTCCCCCGCCCCTCCCATTTCCCGTCTGGAAGAGGCTGTGTAAAAGGGGCTTTAGACTGTCGATCGTGGGCAATTAGTTTGAATGATGGCCCAAGCTTATTCCACAACTACATAGAACCATAAAACATTACAGAACAGAAACAGGCTTTTTGTCCTTCTAGTCTGTGCCGAACTATTCTGCCTAGTCTCACTGATCTACACCCAGACCTTATCTTTCCATACTGCTCCTAACCACGTTTATCCAATTTTTTCTTATATGTCAAAATTGAGCCTATATTTTCTGTTTCAGCTGTCAGCTCGCTCCACACTCTCTGCATGAAGAAGATTCCCCTTGTGTTCCCTTTAAACCTTTCCATTTTTACCCTTAACCCTTGCCTCCAGTTTTTATCTTTCCTAACCTCAGTGGCAAAAGCTTGCTTGCATTTACTCTATGCCCAAGATAATTTTGTCAGCCCTGCATTTTCCTGTAGGATTGGGCAGTACATTTTCCGTGACAAACTCTGCATCTGGGCAGAATACTGAATATAGTGCATTTGTTAAGGAAAGATATCATGATGAATTTTCTTTGGGTTTGAAGCAAGTAGAGAGTTGGAATGATTTCTTCATCTCAAAGCCATTTCATGTCAGGCCTCTGCCTTAAGACCAGCAAAGGAGCGGATGGAAAAATGGGAACTTACCTTTCAGATAGCACCCCTAAAAGGCTGCTCCAGCGTCCCATTCATATCCAGAAGCGCTTCATAGCACCCTCTGGAAACAATGGAGGTGGAGTGACTGGTGCTGCGGCGCCACCCGTCATAAATACGTGGCAGAGCAATGGCTGTCTTCCCTCCCCATAATCCCCCCCCCGTAGCTGAAACCGCTCTTTGGTTCCCAGAACAGTTCCAGGTGTGTGGGGGATTATGGGGAGGGAAGATGGCCATTGCTCTGCTGTGTTTTGAGCTGCGGAGAGCGGGCCCGAAGGCTGAAGTGGCTTGGTGTGGCTGTCCCAGCACACACCAGCCGCCCCCTGACAGACCCCACTGTCCTGACTGCCCCGATGGTCCACGCTGCCCTGATGACCCTCGCTGACAGCTCCCGCTGCCCTGACGGTCCCCCGCTGCCCCTGACTTGGAGGGAGAGGGGTGAGTGGGGAGATGGGCCGTGGGCTGACAGCATCATCAGCCTGCCCCTAAATAGCCGCTTAGCGTGGCTATACATTCAGATTGATCGGCGGAGGGCTGCGCTGTGGAGATTATCCCTCTCAGAGAGGGGTTGGAATATACGGCTTGGAGACCGCCTCTGCACATTCAGAAAGGTAGGTGATATTGTGTTTTGGCAGAGTTTCTCTGCCTTTACATCTCAACTTTTGGGCTATCTGAAATGGCCTATAGTTTTGAAATTGCTGGATCAGGACACATTGTTGGTGATGTTTACTCCAAAGAACTTTATGCTCTCCACCATAGGACCTTTGATACATGAAGTGGTGTGTGCTTCAACAACACTCCCTCCCCATAACCTGTTTCCTGAAATTTATGACTAGATCCTTCGTTTTGCTTGTGTTGAGGGAGTGGTCATTTTCCTGTCGCGTTTTTTTTTGAGATTTGGCCTACAGTGATGTCATTTGTAAATTTGCAAGCTTGTTTAATGCAATCTTACATTAATCACATGTTAATGTGGTAACCCTAATTACTAAAGTGAAGCCGTAAACATTATAAAATTATTTGCTGTTGGAGATAGCTTGCTCCCAGTACTTTGCAGAGAAGGAACAAGGATGGGTAACATATTAAGCAAAATCTGCAGATGGGTAATGTGGTTTTAGAAGCCCCACCATGATTACCAGCCCCCCCACATCTCCATCGGGCACACAAAACTCAAAACGGTCAACCAGTTTACCTATCTCGGCTGCACCATTTCATCAGATGCAAGGATCGATAATGAGATAGACAACAGACTCGCCAAGGCAAATAGCGCCTTTGGAAGACTACACAAAAGAGTCTGGAAAAACAACCAACTGAAAAACCTCACAAAGATAAGCGTATACAGAGCCGTTGTCATACCCACACTCCTGTTCGGCTCTGAATCATGGGTCCTCTACCGGCACCACCTACGGCTCCTAGAACGCTTCCACCAGCGTTGTCTCCGCTCCATCCTCAACATCCATTGGAGCGCTTACATCCATAACGTCGAAGTACTCGAGATGGCAGAGGTCGACAGCATCGAGTCCACGCTGCTGAAGATCCAGCTGCGCTGGATGGGTCACGTCTCCAGAATGGAGGACCATCGCCTTCCCAAGATCGTGTTATATGGCGAGCTCTCCACTGGCCACCGTGACATAGGTGCACCAAAGAAAAGGTACAAGGACTGCCTAAAGAAATCTCTTGGTGCCTGCCACATTGACCACCGCTAGTGGGCTGATAACGCCTCAAACCGTGCATCTTGGCGCCTCACAGTTTGGCGGGCAGCAACCTCCTTTGAAGAAGACCGCAGAGCCCACCTCACTGACAAAAGGCAAAGGAGGAAAAACCCAACACCCAACCCCAACCAACCAATTTTCCCCTGCAACCGCTGCAATCGTGTCTGCCTGTCCCGCATCGGACTTGTCAGCCACAA